>NW_026294747.1:37382613-38035080 GCF_026119805.1 Tympanuchus pallidicinctus | reverse complement strand
AGCTTTATGAAGAGATATTATACTATTGATATAGGTTGGTTTGCTTAGCAACAGGGATTAATACGTGAGTGTAAGAACCAATATATTAGTTTAGCAAAAGGAATCCATAAGTGATAGTTGTAAAATTTTCCATTTCAGCTTTAGTGAGTGAACAGTCTTGTTTTTCCTCAATTTTGCACTGGGAGCATAATACAATACTTCTATTTTCTGCCTTGAAGATTTTGCCTTATGAGAAGTACTGGAGTCACAATAGAACACTTTCATCTTTTGCCTCAAAGCATGCAGACATTTTCCTTGGGTACCACGTACGCTGTTTTTAAAAAGCGTCTCACTGTGGCTTAATAAGCAGTGGAAATCTTCCAAACTGGGGAAAAGTGAATGAAAGTGAGTCAAAGGTTTCAGTGATGAAGCTGTGGTGAAAAAAGGGGAAGAAGTAGGTGGGCACTCAACCATCCTAGATACCAGTGAGCCCAAAGGCACATTTTCACATATCTATGAGACCTTGGAAAAGAGTGAATATGTGTGCCAAAGTACTGCATATGTATGTCTGAACTGTATAAGTGTAGAACCTGACTCTGAGAGGATGTCAAGTTTCCTGGTGTGCATCATGAGGAATAAAGGAACACTGCTTTCTAAAACCACATTGGAGTTAGAGAGTTTGCTTCCTGGGTTTTGGATGACGCTGTAGATACTAAGGATGGAATTGGTCTTAAACTGTTTAATGTGTTTGTTTCCTCCCCACTTCCTGTTAGTTTCAAGGGCTCCTTGTTCCTGAAAAACATGTTAATTCCATGGCCTCCTCTTTGATGTCTAACTATTTTGACAGTAGTTTTCTACCTCAGTCAGTCCTGTGCTACTTTTATTTCCTATGCTGATGATTTTGACTGAAGTACAAGCTCTTAATGGATTTCTCCAAAGGGAAGACTTCACACTTTGTATCACCTCAGTATGATTATCCTTTTTGTTGTTACAGTGACCTATGAAACATTATTTGTACTTTAATTGGTGATCTATAACAGGGGAGTTAAACGGTTTTTTGGACTGTAGTTCAAGCAGGTAATTGAACAGTGAAAATCCAATGGGAAACTCTGACCTTTGATGAGCTCCTTATAAAAGGTTGTTGTTGGTATAACTTGCCTTCAGCACTTACAGGAACACAATGTCAAAGTTTACCAGATCTCAGGTTTCCAGTTTAGAGAAAAGATGAAACTGTATTTATTAATGGTGTATCTAAATCAACCAAGCACGGCAGAGGAGTTCATGGAGCTAGCCTGAGGAGTCAATGTCAGAGATGGAGCACTGCAACTGCTGATTTTGCTCAGCCTGTGTGCCTCCAGTATAGAAACTGTGTAATCCTCTGTCTTGTGTCTGTGGGGTGGTGTTGACAGCGCTAGCAAATGGCTGAGTTCCCAACAGACTGCTAGTGGGGGGCCTTTAGGTAGGTAAAATCTGATTCATCCGACCCTATGGAAGCTAACTGCAAGCTGAAAGATTTGCTGATTGCGTTTTTAGCTATGTTATATCTCACTATGATAGGGCTTAAAATATAATCTTAATACACCTGATCCTCAGAAGTACTACCAAGCAACACTGAGCAACATCACTCCTTGTACACACAGATTCTTTTTCTCACATGGATCTTGATGATTTCCTCTCATTCTCAATTCTCACTGTTGACTGTCACATATCATTTCCAGAGCTAACCCCATCTCTGACTGCAGCTATTCGTTATCAGCCCCTTTGCCTTTACCACTTCCATTTGTAATTTAAACACCCTAATTTAATAGGTTTGTCTCATTATTTTGATTAATCATATTAACTCATATTAATTAAGAGATGGATTTAGGTAATGACAGAGGTTAATGGAGTCAGTTTTCACTTTCCCCTGGTTTTTAAGGGAAGGGGCCACACAGAGGTAGGAACAGAAAATAAAAAGAGAGTAAGAGGAGGAAAAAAAAAAAAAAGAAGAAGAAACTATTGGGGGGGAAATCTCAGTTAGCAATCAGAAATTCCCTGCTAATTGAATGTCTGATTTTATTAATGATGAAATTTATAAAGGTCCTTAAGAAAAGAAAAGAATTTAGCCAGTTCAGCAGTTAAGTGTGAATATTAACTAACTCTGAGATAAAAGGTAAAATATCCATTTTCTTTTCTTTTCTCTACTTCTTTAAATAAAAAGCTCTCTTTGACACTTCATCCCATTAGAGCTTTAGCTTCCTTTGCCATCCATTTCTAAATGGCTGGAGACTGTGCAGAGAATCTAATGTCCTGGATGGTTTAAGAAGTGCTGACCTTGGAGGGCAGGAAGTTAATACATGGATCATCATAGTGCTTATTTTCCTTGATGTTTGCTTTCTGATGATGCTTTGATAAGTGAAAGAAGGATTCCAGCTCTGCCCTATGCTCTGTCTCTGCTCTATCATACTTGTTTCCCTGAGGCTCAAACCGAACTGCAAACAGTATTGGATTCACGCTGAATCTTGTGTTGGTGCTGTGGGCTGCATTTCCATCACGACAAAGCGTGGTGAATCCTTTGCTCATTGAGGTTCCTCCGTGACAGAGTCTCATGATATTCACTCCCAGGCATGCCTATCAGCAACTGCTCCTTATTTGTCTCTTTTTACTTGCTTGTACCAGCACTATATAAGCATAAAATGTCATTTGAGGAAGGGAACTCTTTGTAACTCCGCTGCCCCCATCCAAATGAATGCATAAGGGCCAGTCAATGGAAAGCTCTTCTATCCTCTGCTCCATGGCAGTTCAACTGCCCTGCTTGAATGAATTTTTGTAGCTGAAGCTGGTTGATAGTTAGTTTTCAGGTAGGTGTGCAAGACCTCAGAGTAAGCAGCTAATTTTTCTTCATACTAGAAAAGAAGATTTTAGTGATAATAGTAACATTCCTGTATACAAAATCAAGTAACATACCCATACAGGAAGAAAAACAGGTGTTCAAACCTGATATTAATAAATATAGGAGAATTTATATAAACTATTTTGAATCCAAATAAAAAAAGAAATTCAAAATTGTTTTGTGAACAAACTTGAAAAATAGGCAACTTGTTGTATTTGTAAATATCATTGCAGTAAATGTTGCTGATGAAATGCAGTACCCGTAGTTGACTTGTGAAAAGTAGCCAGTAAGTTTGTAAGATCCTGGTCTAGCTTGAAGTGTAGTGTATTATCAGATAATTTGGCTGTAAATTACAGTTTTTTATATCCAGTCTATATCTTCCCCCCATTTTAATTTGAAACTGTTTTCCCTTGTTCTGTCAAACAGATCCTGCTAAAAACCGTCCCCTTATTTCTTATAGCCCCACTTTAGATGCTGAAAGGCTGCTCTCAGGTCTCCCTCCCCTCTATTCTCCAGACTGGACGGCCTCAACTCTGTCAGCCTGACCTCACAGGGGAGATGTTCCATCCTTTAGATTATTTTTGTGGCCCTTCTCTGAATGCACTCCAATAGGTCTGTGTCTCTCCATTACTGATGACTCTACATTTGCTGTACTCCAGGAGAAATCTCACCAGCACAGAGTAGATAGAGTAGCAGGGAGATTACCTCCCTCGTCCTGCTGATCGCACTTCTTTTGATGCAGCCCAGGATACAGTTGGCTTTCTGGGCTATGAGAGCATATTGCTGGTTCGTGTCCAGCTTCTTATCCACCACTACCCCCAGGTTTTTTTTCAGTAGGGCTGTGCTCCATCCTTTTGTCCCATGGTTTGTATTGATAGTGAGGGTTTCCACAACCCAGTACACAACTTTGCACTTGATTTGCTGAACATCATGAGTTTCACCTGGGCCCACTCTTTGAGCCTGTCTAGATCTATCTAAATGGCATTACATCCCTCGGCTGTGTTGACCTCACCATACAGTTTGATGTCCTCTACAAACTTCAGGGTGCAATTGATCCCACTGACAATTTAGTTGTTGAAGATATTAAAGAATGTTTGTCTCAGTACTGACCCCTGAGGGATACTTGTCACTGATCTACATCTGGACATGGAGCCATTGACCACCACTCTCTGGGTACAATCTCACAACCTGTTTTCCTTATCTGTCAAACAGTCCACACACACACACACACTAAAAAAAAGATATCCATATCTTTCTAATTTGGAGAGATGAATGTTGGGCAGGACAATGTCAAATGCCTCACTGAAGTCCAGACAGATGTTAACACTGGCTCTTACTTTGTCCATTATGCACCACTGTAGGAGGTCACTTTGTTGGTCAGGCAAGTCCTGCCTTTAATGAAGCCACGCTTGTATGTATCTCTTAACTATCCAGATTTCTTGACTTCAGTACAATTCCTTGCTTTCAGCTACCTTAAGCTAAAGTTTGCTATGCTTTTATGTGAGTTTTTAATTTCATCCAACTAGCATCTTACCTAACTTGTCTCCCACTCAGATGAAATTTTAATATGAATTTCAGAGGATGATTACTTTTTGGTAATCTGTGATTAAAATAGCAGAAGTCTACAATGGAATTTTTCCATAATCAGTGTATCAGAATGAATGAATGAAACAAATTTCAGTTGAAGAGGCGCTAGAACAGCTGAAATCTGATAAGTCTGGCTGACCTCTTTATGACTTTGATGAGAATGTCAGAAACCAATTTTGCTTTTGCAATGATGTTTTGTAACAGGAAAAAAATCAACCATGCTCTACGATTGTTAGCAACTAGAATGTTCATGGTCTGCTTCTAAGATGTTAAATGACTATAAAATTAATAACTGTTTGCTTTACCTTTGCTTAATATAAGCGTAAGTCAGTTAGGCAATGGTTTCTCTGCAGAATCACGTTGACCTGAGCAATAGAGAACCATGAGTTTGAAAGATCCGTTTCATGTTCTTTGTGTGGTATCTTTTCACTCTCACATGGAAGTGAAAATCTGTAGGAAAGGTACGAGATTCAAAGAAAGAATTCTGGGAACTTATCACTTAAGAGACCTGAGAAATGGATGACTAGAAGCTGCAAAATAAAGCCTGGGATTGTAAGACCACCAGTGAAATCTCAGTACGTTATGAATTAGAACAGTATGACAGCGTGTTTTGTTTTCAGGAAATTATGGTCTCGATTGAGCAAGTAAGGCTTCTCAGACTTTTTGGAGTTACCCTGCACAACTGTATCTCTACATGGGAGTATTCCTAGAACTCTAGGCTCTGAAATCCCACTTTCCCATGAGATATCCTTGAGTTATTTTATTAAAAACATGCAAAACTTCTTCCTGTAAAGAAAACCTTGAGCTGATAGAATGTAAAAGCTCAGAAAATGTAAAAGCCAGTTAAGAAAACATGTATGCATGCATTTACATACATATATATTTAGAAGACAACTATATTTAGAAGACAACAATACTACATGATATTTTAAGATAGTTTGGTGATTATGTTGCAACCTGACTTAATTTTGTAACCTTACATTTTACAAATCTGTTGATTTCAGTGAAGGTTCAAATGGAAGACAGCAAACACCATTTTATTGCAGAAACGGAGGCAACCTGGACTGTTCCTTTTTTGAAATTTTTACTGAATAGTCTTTGAATTCATTTTTGCCTAACAGGAAGAATTTAGTATAAGAGTTTGATTTTACTATTTATGGCTTTTTTTTTTCCCCCTCCCATATTCCTCCACTTAAGTTTGTTTAAATTAGTAGTAGGCAAATAACTAGAGGTTTATATATTGCCTGGAAGTACTAAATAGGCAAAATCTTATGATAATTTTACTCTCTGACTATTAAAAAGGCAGGGAGGGATAAGAGACAAATCGCATAGAATTGATATTTCTCTCTTTCTGGGGAGAGGAAAAAAAAAAAAAAAAAGAAGAAAGAAAAAAGCCACTGTGGTTTAATTCTAATATTACCTGTGTTGAATTTATAGCAGGTAAAAGTCAGTGGAGTTACTTCACCATGTACAGTAGCATAAGGTTAGGAAGGAGTCCTGTATGTTAAAACACTGTGTGTAAGTAAATACACACTTCTGGGTACACTGTATCTCTTTGTCTGTGCATATTCAAGTGCATATATTTCACAGCTCCTGTCTGCATCATTCACTTCCAAAACCAGCATGCATTCATTTTCATAACTTTTTCTTCTACTACAATATTAATGGGACTATCAATGGGAAAGGACAAGAGAAGCATTTTTAATGTTTATCTGACAGTTGCAAATTTCACTTGAGGTTGTTTACTGGGATCTGATTGTTGGCAAAGAGGAGTAGGGAAGGCAGCAAGATGAATGGGATCACGGGAAGAAGAGATGTGTTTGTAGGCCCTCTTAGTAACATCTAAGAGTAATAAAAAGTCCTGTCTTATTCCTCCTTTACTAAGGCTTAAGTTTTAAACAGGAAAAAATGAGAGATTGTTTTAATTAACTTCTGTCTAATCCAGGCAGCCTGTTTAAACTGAAACATTTTGCATTTAGGTATAAGAAAATTAGGTGAAGGTCTTTGTGTGTATATGTTCATTAGTTCCTTTATGGGAAAAGATGGTTGGATGTGAGGGAGAGTTTGCAGACTTGCAGATGGACCTGTAATGTGATGTCAACTGCTTTTGACCTTCAGTTCTGGGACTATATGGAGGGGAACTTATTTCTTATGGGAAGAGTTGAAGCTTTTCCCAGTTTTGCTTTGCAGTTTTACAGCCCCTGAGTTTTATAGATCTGGATGTTGTGCCTCCAATTTTTTCATTACTGCAAGCATTTTTCTTTCAACAAGAAAAAAAAAAAAAAAAGAAGAAAGCAACAACCAATGGTCTTGAAGTTCTGCTTCTTTGTCCTTTTAATTTGTGCTTTAAAATGTTTATCTTTAGGTCTCATTTTTTTCAACCAGAAATGCAGAAAGACTAACTGTTCTTTTTGATGTTTCAGTGAGAGTTTTTTCATAACTGCACAGTGTTACCAGCCAGTCTTTAAGAACAGAATCAAATATTGATAAACTGTAGACTACACAGTGTTGTGTTCAATCTCACCTTGTCTATCACAGGTGGCTGCAGAAATAGAAATGTTTCAAAACTAGGTAGCTAGCTGAGATATTTGGGAAAACGGGCTGTTCTAACTGAGGAAACAGTTGTAGAAGAGTATGTGACTGTGAGTAGGTTTAATTTTCCATGCAAAATGAAATCCAAAATAATTGCTATGTAGATTTGAATTGCTAGATACTTACAGTTTTTGAATTCTTCTCTCCCTGTTTTTCTCAATAGGCCTGAGTCTTTTGGTGAATTAAATCTTCATTGATGAATCTTGGCTGGCACAGCTGAGAAGCCTTGATGATGACTTAAACCACTCCTATGAAGCACCATGGCAGTTCTTTTCAAGTGAAAAATAGTAATTTTCCACAGGAAGCAGGTATGTTCCACAGCATTTTAATTATGTGAACGTAACTGATTTGGGGGAAGATGGGAAGAACTTCCAGTTTTCAGTATGTAAAAAAAATAATTGTCACGAGAAATGAATTCTTACTGAAGTAATTCTTACTTGATATACCAGAGTAAGGGAACACTAAATCTAGGAAGTGTCATTCATAAAACCCTTGGAAAGGAAATCAAGCTGCAAAATGCTGTTCTTAGTTGTAATGGGTGGTTTCTAACATCTGCTACCTAGAGAGAGGCAAAGATATCAGCAGAGACTGAAGCTGGTGATTCCACTCACTATTTATTAATTACCAGCACTCATTTCTATTCAGTGTCAAGTCTGGGTTAATTACAGTAAGGTTGCTTTCAATTGTTAGGTTACTTTCTTTGTTAATTGCTGTTGGGTATTCCCTGTTGTCACTGCCCTCAGCCCTGTTTATTTCCTGCAAAATCCAAATTCACACTGAGACTAAGGAAGTGTGGATCTATACTTTTTTAAAAAGTCAGTGTAGCAGCCTTGTTGCACACACTTCTATTGTCTAAGGCTTTCTCTGCATTTTTAACCAGAAGAATATAGGTTGAGAGCATCCTCGTCCACATGTCCCTGCTATGCTACTTCACACAACAGGCAGTGCAGTCTTAGCATACCTCCACGTGCAACTCTTCTACAGAACCTCTGCTGGCTGTCTTCAGAGCAGGAATCTCTGCATACAAGTCCTGTGCTTTCATTTAATACTATTTGGGTAGTATCATCTCACTCACTGACCAACTGACTGATGGAGCCAAAATCTACAGATTGGCCATTGGACCCCAGTTTTGCAAAGTGTAACAGCCTTCACAAGCTACCATCATAAAAGTAGCATCAGCAAGCCCTTTATCTCTTGTAAGCAATTGTCTACCTCCTTACTTCTAGATCATTGCATCTATCTAAACTGAATCCTCTTGGATGGATTTAGTGTGTCTTTTTGTCATTAATATGGCCATGCTGCACATAAGACAGCCTCGTATACTGGGCTAACCATTAAATTTAAAGCCCAGAACTTACGTGTTTAAAAACACCTGCCAGGGAAGTAAAATGATCAGTATTTAGAAAAAGCAAGTATCCTGTATCACAGTTGTGAGACACGAAAGGAAGCAACTATAAGGGAAGATTCACTACACTCCTATTTTCAGAAATTCTAAATAAATGTAAATTATTGTCACCAGTGAGTTAAGTTGGCAATATTCAGATGTATTCCTGTGATTTGCATGGTTGGGAAAGGAAGAAATTTTGGAGCATAGTAAAGTTTTCCAGAAACCACAAGCTTCTTTTCCCTGTCTGCTTGGAGAAAATGTAAATGTGTTTCCTGGTGATTGTCCAGATGATAGCCTCGTCGGCATTCCACCAAAGGGCCACCTGTCTGCCTGTAATAAATGATGGCTATAAAGTGAAGTGATTGCAGCTGTGATACAGCCAGAGGCATTTGTTTATATTCTTATAATATGTATCAGATTGAATAGAAATTATCACTTACAATTGACAAATGGAGAGTGGAGATAGTTGGTGGGTATGAGAAAGCTCAGCCGGAGCTGGGCCAGCTGCAAACTTTCTTTGGTGAGGGCTGCAGAATGCAGGTGTTGAGCCAGCCAGTGATTAATAGTGTGGCTGGATGCTCACTTGTGTTAATGATCCACATGTCTTTGGATCGCAGCACATGGTCCAGAAAGTTGTTTCTCAGAAAGGAGCCCAGTGAGTAGAATCTGCAATTTTGAGGTTGGCATGTGTAAGTAAGTAAATGGTGGCCAGATTAGAGAAGTATTCCTGAGTATTTCATCAGGAGAAAAGTACTGTTCTGTAGTGTTATCCCTCAATGTCTAAGTAGTGTACAAAACCAGGACTGCTGAATCTAATCAGAGCATCCCTGACTAGATGCATTATATATTACTATAACAATATACTGTTAATTAAGTAGGGGAAATGTCTGTTCCTTAGACCTCTTTCTGACCATAAGAGTGGCTTATATTACTAGTTCCCTGAATTACTGTGAACGGCTTTTCTTTGTCTCTGTGTAGACACAGAACTTTCTTTTCTACACTGAGAATCTGACTATGTGCAAGTAAAAAAACTTCGGAACTGATCACTGGAAGATCTGTACACTGCAGATTTGTAAGCAAACTAAATGTTTTAGGTTACCAACGGCATTTATCCCTTTGCTAAGTCTTGAGAGAGAAACTGGAGCCAAAGAAAACTCTCGGACCAAAGATGGAAAAGTAAGACAAGCAATACCATCACTACTCTTGACATAAATTTGAAAGTAGACTGAACAAATCTCTAGAAGCTATGCAGCTGGTAGATGTGGTAATCTAAGTGCCCTGCACAAACTATTTGTCTTTTTAAAAAGTCTACACGTGAAAAACTGTATCTGTGGGTATCTGTAGTGACATGCCATTTCTTTTTTGTTGTCTGAAGCTAGTTGGAAGTGGAGACGCTGAAAGAAATCTAGTAGGAGTGACTAAGGAAGCAAAGGGCAAGCAGCAGGAGGGTTGTAGTTCATATCAGTTCCATCTGTTGAGCGTGTGTCCCATTTTGGTATGAAACAATAAAGGTAGTATCAAAGTCCGCAGATGTTTTGGAGAAGAAAAAATATGGGATATGCAGCAAGCTATAGCATAGAGTTAAACATCCTCTTACCCAATTTTTCCTTTCTGAAAATGTTCCACCAAGAGTGTTTTGTGTGTATATAGAATACAGAGCTGATTTGAATGGAAGCTCAAAATGAGCAAGGCCTAACACACAGCTTCTGCCAGAAGTGAGAATAGATTCTGTTGTTAGCTGCCTTTTTGCTCATCTTTCTGTTTTCTGAAGTGCTGGCTAGTACCTGGAGAGGCGAACTATCCTCTAATTTTTTGCAGTCTTGCCCTAAATATGTCTTTTCAGCTTGGTAGAAAACATATGTCCCAAATCTTTGAGAATTTGAACTCCTGCTGATTGGTAAGTTCAGGGAGTGCTGCCACTCAATCCTTAAAGTGCAAGGACTTTAAACTTGGAAAGAAGTGCTCTCTTAATTACCTGCTCAGAAACTGAGTTACTATGAAGAAGAGAGTTAAACATGAGTTGGATAATTGAAAACACTAAAAAAAAATAAAACGTCAATTTTATCAATTTCTTCTAATTCATTAGCCCCAGTGATGGCTGTTATGTTTGGTTTCCTTGTCAGCAGAAGAAGCTATTGGATGAACTCATTTTTCTTGTGCTGCTAACATCTAAAAGGCAAATGATGCTTTGTCTGACTTCCATGGGATGACAAACTGTTCTGTCTGCAGACCCACTGGCTTTGGCTTACTTTCTTGTCTTACATTTCATTACACATCATGCATTTGTGCAGTGAGAGAGCTTCTTGCCATAGATCTGGCTTAGAACATGCTATTCTGCTCACTGATGCCTGGTCTTGCTAGGACAGACAGTTCTTTGCAAAAGTTCATAAATCATAAATGCATGATGTGATCAGTACAACTCTCCTGTATTGAAATTTCAACAAACAGCTTGCCCAAGCAAGTAGGAGGTTGAGCTGGGTACATATATGCACTGCAAGTCCTGCTGTGTCAATCGGTACATTGCTTTCAGGTGTTTTGTGACCAGATGCTGGCACTCTAAATCTCTAGAACAGTAGTTTAGATGTGTTTCTGTCTGTGAAGCATTGTTCAACAGTAGGAAATGATTTTTATCCCTTTGTTCAGAATGATGTGTTTGCTTTAGCTTTAATGTCACAGCAGTGGGTTTGTATTCCTGGTTCTGCTACTGAGAACTCAATATTGGTCTCAGTTACAGTTTTCAATGGGGCAGTGATGCCTTCTGAAACTATTCCAAAATCTTCAGGCATGTAAACAATGATTTGTGAGGAAAAAAAACCTACTAGTCTTAATGAGAAAAGAGTAACTCAAAAATCCCTTTCCTGGTTTCTTATTAGCTTTGCATTTCAAAAAATTGAATTGTCCATGTAAAGCTTACAAATGCAGAGCTTTGACACTTATTTTTAATCTGAAAGTGCTCTCTGTAAGAAAAAGCTGTTTATTACTGTAGCTTTACCATAACTTCTTTATCTATTACATTCACCAGTTCTGTTCCTCATTTAATCTAAAGGAGCACAGGATCAAGTTGTGAGGGGGAATGTATGGCAGGCTGCATTTATCTGTTAATGTCTGGTACTGGGAAGAGAGGAGTACTTGTAACTTTGCTTAGTGCCTAAATGCCACTTTATCATGGTATCATAAATAAAGTCTATGCAATTCTAACACTTAAAGTAGGTACGGTATTGGAGCAATTAGGTGTTATCTCCTAAATATATTTTTTGGCAGGTCCTGATGCCTATAAAAACAAACAAACAAAAAAACACCCCCAAAAACACGTAACAAAATGGGAAACCTTTCCTGCTCTTCAGTGAGTCACCTCCTGATGGAACATAAGTGCTCTGAAGCTCACTGCTGTTGCATTTTTCTGACTGGTATTTAATTAATTACATAGTTTGTGCAGTTTCAGTATAGCCATGCTTACTTGCTAAACTCAGTAGCATCTTGTATGTTCTTACTTTGTTCTCTTGTAACTGAAATTGAAAGTATCTAATGTCATGTTCATTTATGATCACTTATTTTCATTCATTTGAGCTAAAGGAGCATTTAATATGAAATAGAAATAGATAACAGGCAGTGAGAGCATATCTCAACAGTATAGGGTGCTAAATTTATTAAACACTGTGAACTCAAATTAGTAAAGTTTCAGAAGATACTAAAGACCATGAGCTATATTGGTTATGTGGCTGAACCATGGATATTTTTATAGGTGCAAAGGATTTCCTTTCCACAGAATCACAGAATTGCAGGAGCTGGAAGGGACCTTGAGATCATCAAATCCAACCCCCCCGCCAAAGCAGGTCCCCTACAATAGGTCACATGGGTAGGCAATCCAAACGTGTAATTTCATATGTTCAGAGAAGACGTCTCCACAACCACTCTGAGCAACCTATTGCAGTGCTCCTTCACCCTTAGCATAAAGACATTCTTCCACATGTTTGTACAGAAGCTCCTATGTTCAAATTTTAGCCCATTACTCCTTGTACTATCACTGTGCAGCACCGAGAAGAGCCTGGCCTCATCCATTTGTCTCCCTCCTTCCTCCCTTTAGATATTTATAAACATTGATCAGATCCCCTTTGTCTTTTTTTTTTTCCCCAGGCTGAACAGACCCAGGTTACTAAGCTTTTTCTAGTACTGGAAATGCTCCAGGCCCTTTATTAATAATCTTAGTGGCCCTCCACTGAACTCCTTCTAGGAGATCCCTGTCTTTTTTGTACTGGGGAGCCCAGAACTGGACGCAGTAGTCTAAATGTGGCTATGTAGTTATTCCTGCCTGACTGCACCCCTAAACCTCTGCACAGAGAGTGGATTGGTTTGGGGGGAAGTGTTTTTAATTTGCATTTAGTTCTCACTGCTCTGGTCTGTTAGTAATAGGGAATAAACTATAGTAGCCTCTCTACACACAGTCTGTTGTGCCCATGATGGTAACTGGTAAATGAGCTGCATGTTGTTACTGTATCTTCTCTTCTTTTGAGGAGAAGGAAGGAGTGCAGAGATGGAGTTTAGCTGTCCATCATGGTGAAACTGCTGGAGGAGCTGAGCAAGGTTCCTCTGCATGCTTCCTAGAGGAAAGTGTCTCACCTCTGCTTTTGACTGGTGAAACTTGCAGTTCTTGTCCTCTTTTTTTCACAACAGAATCCATGGGATCTATAGCAGTCTGAAGCAACTGTAAAAATTTGAACAAAAATTTGTGTAGTGTGGTGTCCTGTTAGATAATAGCCCTATTGCATGCTTCTGGGAAGAACATCATTGTTTGGTTCTTGAAATGTGTGCAGAAGTGTAACCGAAATACCTATAGACAGCACTTCTCCTTTCCCCAGAGACCCTGCATAGATGTATGGCAGTTCCCTCCAGAGTATATCAGTGCTGCCACTGCTCTGGATTGCTGGATAGGTATGAGAGATGTAACTTCTCTGGATGTGTCCTATGACAGTACAACTCAACATACCTGTGCATAATCATGCTCTGGAGCTGACTAGTGACAGTGATAATTACTTTCCCTGTAGGTTTCTGCTAAGGAACCACTTTGTGCTTTATATGGGTCAGTGAATTAAGTGTCCAATGTGACATCAGTTTCTGTCATTATACTTTTCTAAGAGGATGAAGGAAACTAAGCATTGTGATGGGAAGTGAAAACAACTAGTTGGAGCTACATACAGACCAATCAGCTTTGTCCACCAAGCAGAAGTGAAATTTGCTAAGAGATTGATAGATTTTTGGATCCTGACTTGCAACTGCCAGCTCACACCATTAGGCAGTGCTTGCTTTTCTCTTTGCCTCTTTCCTCTTCACTTTAGTTCTTTCTTATGCCATCTGAACCAATTCCAAGAAGAGAGAGATAAGAACACAGTAACTTGGGGTAAGAATCTTTCCCCTGCACTCTCACTCCCCACTCCCATTCCTGTCCATACAAGATTGATAATGAAACCAATACCTTTCACCAGCGTAATTTTCATATTTAATGAGCGTGACTCAAAAACTATTACATTAATTAGTCAAATCCCACAAATCGTTAATGGTGCACGCGGTAATTAATATTGTATTCAATTAAAAGCTGACCTGTTTCAGGTGCCTTCCCCTGGTTTGGGGGGCTCTTTGAAGATAGCGTATGTTTCAGTGCCTGAGGCCAAGACTTTTATTTTGTTCCAGTGGTGGGCAAGGAGATATTCTTTTCTGTTTTGTTTTTGGTTGTTTTTTTTTTCCCACCATGAACATATGCTGGTTTCTCCCCCCGCCTCCATCTCCAAACGTGCTGCTATCACTATACAGACAACCTGCTTGCTGTGATTTATGGGCTAGTGCAGTGCGGGGCTCACAGACTGGAAAATTTCCAGTTTACACAAGAATTCCCTGAAAAATGAGCTTGGTTAATTTATTTCTTTCATTAACAAGTTCGAACTGTGAGATACTCTGAAACCCACTACCCTCCCCTTCACAAACCCTGAGAAGCTCGAAAGGCCCTTGTTCAGCTTCCAGAGGGCCCCAATTCACTCCTTTATTAGCTGCGGGCAAAAAGTGAATGAAACTTATTTCTGAAGTTTCTTTATACAATTTGTTTCTTTGTTTGTTTGTTACTTACGTGAAGGGGAAGGATGGAGACCCTAGATCCTAATGTTAGTATTTCTGGCCTGTTTTAGTGGTCTTGTTGCTTTATCCTGCTGAAGCCTGTGGTTTTGCTGCTCACTGGGTCTGCGAGAGCAGGATGCAGTCCTTGAACTAAGCCTTGTTTTAGATGCTCCCTCCTATTCAGCTGTGGTTCACTGGCTGCTTAAGATCCACAGAGCGTATCCAGTACTTTCCTGTTCTGTTTCCTCCTGTTCAGTGGAAGGTGATGAGTTGCACGTAGGTCTGGTCCTGATGCTCCTGTGCGCTGCTGATTTGGGCACCACTGGGTACAGTGACCTTGCTACTGGGAGTTGTTACCTCTCATCCAGAGCTATTAACAACTCAGTTTTGCATTTCCTTCCAACAGTTATGTGCTCCATAATGTGTCTGTTCCATGCTGCATGGGTTGGAATATGCTTCACAGACCTTGTTGTAACTCCCTCCTGTTTTCCTATGTTCTGCCATGCAAAGAAGCAATACTGAATATAGTCTGAAATCTTCTCACTAATGTTGAAAAAAGAGAAGTTATTATCACTCCTTTGTCTCACAACAATTGTCATTAGATGCTTGTTAAAACAGTAATCATGGTGAAATCATCCTGCGTGCTTCTGAACAGTATTGTATCTGCTGATACAATTGTATCTGCTGAATATTGTATCTGAAAATCAAAGGATTTTCCACCATAATGCTGACTCTCTAAACTACTCTCTGTGATTCTGTATCCATAATGTACTATTTTCCCTTACTGATAGATATGTATCCATACCAAATTTCTGCAGAACAGGAGGAAAAATATGCTCATGTCCTGAAAATATGCTAATGTTACAAAGAGTTTTTGAATAAGAAACACAAGAATTTTAACTGAGATTTTTTTTCCTAGGTCATTTTTTTTACAGAAATAAGAAAGGCTTTGAAGCCAAATAGCATAGATACTTTGTAAATACCTATTATTCACCTGTAAATCAATAGAATGTTCTGAGGAGGAGTTTTATTTGGTGACATTAAAAACTTTTATGGCAAATCCAGTAACAGTATCCACATATTGATGCCTATTTGTTAGTCCAGCTAAAATGTTCCTCTATTTATGTAGTATTTAACAAATTTATGATGTGTTTAAGTGGACCTCAAAAAAAAAACCAACCAAACAAACAAAAAAACCAAAACAATCTTTCCAATGAATGTTTGGCTCCTGTATAGTGACAGTGAGCCTCCTGATGGTGGGATTGCTTCTTGCAGTTGCCATGTGTGGTGCTCTCGCAAGCATTTTGAGGAATCTCTACACTACACTACTCTGCACTACAAGTTAAAACTAGTTAGTGTGGGTAATGCAGCCATGCAGTGCTTGTCTCTTGTTTTTTTGTTGTTGTTGTTCTGTTTTGTTTTCAGTAAAACAATTGTTTGTTTTCAGGAAAACAATTTGTTCAACAATTTTCAGGAACTGTTACTGTATTAAATATCTAGAAATTGCCAACTGAATAAAGTTATCCCTCTGCGTATTTTTCTATTGGAAGGGTAGGTATCAAGTTGCTAGAATGGAGATCACTGTGCAAATGAAGGAGTGACTAGAAGTGCTGATATTAAATCTTGTTTTAAGCTTCTGAGCCCCTACTCCTCTGTTTTCACTGGGAGTCTGAAAACTTTAATGAGACCTAGCAGGAGTCAGTGGGCTGGGCATGTTCTGCCCTCCTGGCTGCGCACTGCAGGTCACTGCTGTGGCTGGCACTGCATGGCAGTGAGCACCCTGTGCCTGGGTGAGTGCTGACAAACGTGATCTCCCACAGGAGCATGGTGAGCATCCCATGATTCTGAGGTTGCAAGGGTCAGGCAAAATTTACTTGCACATTATTCTTTCTTATTCCTGCCATTGCTCTTAACTATGCAAACTGAGAGTAGACTGTTCAAACAGACTAGGGAGAAACTGACTCTAGGTCTTTTGTAGAAAGCTGCTTGAACTCACTGATTGGTTTAAAACAGTATAGGCCATATTCTTGTGCAATTTTTTTTTTTTTTTTTTTTTTTTGCAAGTACCTTGACAAGCATATTGCTATGTACAAGCACAATCCTCTGAGAAGTTGTAGAAATAAATGCTGTGCATATTCAAGCAAGAGGGAAAGAAAGAGCATACCTGCTAACTACCTCTTTAATGTAACATAGGCAGTTCTTAGACAGCTAGTTGGGTTGCTAGTTGTGCCTTCTGTTCTTTTAAGAGCAGTTTGGAGTTCGCTGGCAAAACAAGTGAGCACTTCCCACATGTTTACATTATGTAATGCTATGATAATCTTAGTCATATAGACTGAAATGATTTGTGTTGACGAGGTAAGCAGATTTTGACTTGAACTGATGACTTACCTTGCTTTTTTCCATTACTGTCCTGAACCATGTGGTTAAGAAGACCAAGTGGATTTCCTGTTATTTTCAGGAGCTGGAGTTGTCCCCAGAGAAACTGGTGATGTTCACTAAGAAAAGTCAGAGCAGAGCGAAGTAGAGTGCAAACTGAGACTGAGTTCCTTTCTTTTCTCCAGGGACTAAAGTTAAGCGGGTTGCATGTGGAATCCTTTTGGTGCACAGCTATGCAGTCACTGAGTATCTGGCAGTTGTTTTTCTCCCATCATTAGGAAATTTATTGTGCTTAAGTGAAGGAAAGTCTGATTTGCTGGGGGAATATACATGAAAATGTGCAAACTTCTTAATAGGAAAACCAGAACAATTCTCTAACTCTTGGCTACTGCAGTTAAGTAGTCTCAATCTAAATTATTTAGGTGAACTCAAATTCTTTTGATTGTGTTATGTCGAGTATGCAAGACAAGGCAGCTAAACCATGAGAAGAAACCTTGGCATGATTATTACTTGATAAACTTTGGATGAAAGAAGAGAAAGGGTCCTTTACGTTTGAACTTCTTATCCTTTTAAGGTAGAAAGAAATAAAAGTATAAGTTGGGAAATGTATCTTATGCCTCTGATTCATAGGACAGTTCCACTCCTTTAGCATAATATGCAAATGACAACAAATTCAAGTGAAAGCAATTGACTATCTCCTGAGAGTACAAAAATACGTGATTCAGCTCTTCGGCCTGGAAAAATCATACTTCTAGGTCAGAAGTCATTAGAGTAGAACATCTCTCTCTATATATTTTTTCTTTCTCTTTAGTTTGTCAAAATACTGCCTGTTGAGAATGTGATTTTGCTGAGGAACTCATTTGGAGGCTAGATGAAAACAATCTGGATACATATACATTTTATTATTTAGAATCTTTATCAATTAGTAAACCACAAAAGAACGAGGTTGATATGTCTATAAAAAGGAGAAGGAATGACAAACATCACCCTGGGATATGGTACATGCTGCAGCAATTATCCATTTCACCTGTTCGCAAATACAATGCTGTTCTTAGCAGCTCTATCACAGGTTCCTTCCAGAGGCTCCAACCACATACAACTAATACACAGTTCTTAGTTTTCAGACCTCATCCTTTGGAAAGGCAGCTGCATTTTAAAAATGGTTCAGATTTGAATTTTTCAATTCTAGCTTTTTCCTTAACTCAATTTGCTTTGATGTTCCTTTTCATATGAATTTTTCTTTTAAATAGATCCTATATCTTGTTCTTACATCTGTTGAATTCTAGCCAGCATGATACTGCTAATTTGTGCCCTTCTCAGACAAGTCTTTCAGAAACCTGTGTTTCCTCACTGCTTCTAGGGAAGATGGCTTCTTCCCTGGCATGATAATATCATGCTGAGTCCATTGTTGATCTTCTGGGGGAATTTCTTTGGCATAATCAGTGCTATAAACCTGCCTCTGATGAGTCTATACTGACAGACACAAATACAGATATGGCTGCTGAAATCTGGTCCTTCACAACTACAAGGAGACTAACTGAGATCATAATGTTCCTGTTACTAGTTAACTATTTCCATCAGAGCAACACTACACTTGAAGAACTTAAGGCAACAGGTTGCTAGTACTATCTTTCTGTGCCGGCTCCAGCCATTTGTTCCCTGGCTTCTTATAAAGCACAGTTCATTTTATCTGAGTCTTCTTCATTGTTTCTGTGTGTTATAGCCCTTTGCCTGTTGTCCACTAAATCTTCTAGCCTTGAGCCCAGAGATCTTTCATTCACATTTATTTTTCTTTCCAAATGCTAAATGAGTATCTCCTTGGCTAATGTCCAATTTGTAGCTACCCAGAAGCCTCTTGATTTGAGAGGCAATAGAGTACTTGCTTTATTTCATTTCTAGTGTATCTTACTTCTAATCTTGTGTACAGGGACATTGTCTTGACTTTAAATCATGTTGCCAGCAGTCCAAGTTCTGGCCTGATGGAAGATGCCTGAATTCACTCTACCTGTGAACGTTCATGTACACCATCATAACATTTACATCTAAAGTTACCTTTCCATTTTTCTTCCAGTTGAAGCTCCTTTCCTATCATTCTGTTGCACTTCTATCATACCCTGGAGCAGCTTCTGTTATTTCATTATGTACTTCTCTGGGACAGAAGCAGAATTCCTCTTCTGCTTGGTATTGAAGTCACCTGTTTGGGACTAAGCCACAGTTGTCGAGAAGAGACCAGTAGCTGTGGTCCAAAGCACATGTGATTCTGTCTGTTCAAACAAACATTTTTCTTGTTTACAAAGAAGGTCCATAAAGCTTTTTCTTAAATACAGCCAGGACAAATGAAAAATAGGATTTTCTGTCCTGATAAGACAGCTAATGTCAAACCAGATCAAATCTCTCATCTTCCTCCTGAAGCTCTCTCAATCTGCTTCATGATTATTTTCAGCTTCTGCTGCATGTTTCCACCAATTCATGCTGTTACTGTTGTGTTTCATTTCTCTAGGAGACCAAAGCAAGAAACTCAGATTTGAAAGATTTTTTGTTACCCATTGTCTTGGATGGAACATCTAGAGGTAGCAAATGCGGCAGCGTCTAGGACTAGACTTGTAAACAGATGTTTCAGCAGCCTCAAGCACAGTGTGATGTTTAACTATCTTTAACTATCTAAGAACTGTTTTGATACCACAAAGATGACAATTTTCGTGTGACCCCCATTTAATCAATAACAATTGCATTAAAGAGCCAAACACTTCGCTTTCTGAATGTGAATATCTTTCAGAAAGCAGAAAACACCTGTTCTTTTCCATTCACATGGAATTATTATTCATGCATAAGGCAGGCAGTTGTGAACTCTGAGTATGTGTCTCTGTGTATATGCGTGTGTGTGTCTCCATTCGTAGTACAGGAAGAAAATCCAACAATATTTCACCCAAATGAGAAATGTTATTCTGCAGATTAAAGCCATGCAGGGCCTGGTTTTGTCTTTATTTATGCCTTTCTATTTCCTTCTCTGCTGACATGGGTGCACATGCCGGGAAGCACTGAAGGACATAATTGGCGTTGTGAAAAATTATTGGGAAGCCAGAACGTTCCCTTGCAGTGATCCCCCCCTTCTCTTTCCCATCTGTCACCATCTAATGTGACAAAGTTTTTATCGGGCATTGAGGCAGAGGAGATTAAAAGTAAATACTGCAATCAGGAAGCAGCTGGGGGGAAAATGTAACACATTTCACACTAAGCTGAACAGCTCATCAACTTAGCCTTGTATATCTACGGCGGATGAGAGGGAGGGAGGGAGGGCTGCAGGGGGATGGTGTAGCGCAACATGCTCCTCCGCACTGGGAGGCTGAAGAGGATCATGTGTTTTCTTATACAAATAGGATTCATGCTTCTGACACTTGCTTTGGGAAAAAAAAAGAAACAAAAAAACAAAAAACCAATCAGGAGCACAGTAGTTTTCCACTTGGTCTTGTAACAAACTCATGTAAAATACTGTTTCCTCATGCCCTGATTTACATTTTTTAGTTCTCCCTTTATGCTTTAGT
This sequence comes from Tympanuchus pallidicinctus, assembly GCF_026119805.1. Lineage (NCBI taxonomy): Eukaryota > Metazoa > Chordata > Aves > Galliformes > Phasianidae > Tympanuchus > Tympanuchus pallidicinctus. The sequence continues at coordinate 38,014,643 of NW_026294747.1, read as the reverse complement.
GTTTGTCCTACGTAGTGCCATACCTGCATGTAGCTCTGGATCCTGTTGCACAATCTTTGGGAAACGTTTGTTGGCTAAATGGAAGCCATTGTGTACAGACAGATACAATGATGGCTTGTGAAGCTGAATACTGCAATCTTTGGATCACACTGTGCTAACCATTGTTATATTTTATGTAAACTGATCTGCTTGGAAAGACCGGAAAACTTGAAAATTTTATTTTATTCAAGCCATGTTGCTTTATTTTATTTTTGTGCATAAAAGTTAAGGTATTTGAGCACTACCTGTTACTACTCTTCCAAAGCTTTTAAAAGTCAGTGCTTTCATTTGCAAAATATTGGCTGTATCTTCTTATCTTTTGACAACAGTCATATGATGTGAGCTCAGTGCTGGTGATCAAAGTGTAGGCTGATGCTTGTGGGTAGCTGTCAGAATACTCTCTTTATCCTTGGGATAGATAAAGCTATGCAAGTTGATGTAGGCTTCCTTGGTATCCCTGCCTTTCTGAATGTGACTTCTACAGAAGGAATGGATTCTCCTAGACTGGGAAGGATCTCAGTCTCTAGCATTTGTTTGATCCTTGACTCTTCTGCTGAGTGCCAGTAAAAGTTCAATATATGTTAGTTATGCTGGCATTTCAATGTGAAATAAGAGGCTATTTTGCCAGGAAATGGACTCTGACCCTGTTGCCTTAACTATGTAATTTGATAGGATTTCCTTCATTTAGAATTACTTCATGGCTTTCTTATCACTTGTTCCTCAATGTTGATGAGGTGTCCTGTGGTTGTTAGCAAGTTGTCAAAGAATAAAAAATTAAAAAATCTTTTCAACTACTTGCTGAATAATAAGATCAGACGATGTCTCTTTGCATGAAATTAACTTATTTTTCTGCTCCTGTTTTCAAGGGTGCCCTCAGTCAGCCTATGTAGTTTGCCTCATGTTGCTCATTGGTACCCTACTCTGGTTGTGTCACTCTGGGGTCATCCAGTTAGAAGAGCTTAGTCAGATTGTATAATCCATGGCTAAGATTGTGTTCTGTCTTAAGGCAGTAACTATAGAATGATTCTTTGGCTTCTCTAAAGCTTCCAAATAGCAGATTGTAAGAATTTCTTGCTATTCTATCAGTACACCTGTTTGTTTTCTGTATTTCCTTATAGAAAGTTGGCTTTGATCTCATCATGCTTTGTTGATTACTAAATTCACCAAACAGGACAATTGTGGAAGTCCGTGCTTTCTAAACATTTGATTGGTAGAGAGAGCGGAATCTTTAACTTCTGGTGTTAACTCAAATAAATAAATCCTGCCATTGGACTGCCAGCAATGCATGTTTTGACTGTATTGAAGTATTGATGCTTTTGGCTAAGGAACTGTTTCCATTGTATGGAAGTAGTGAGATAAGGATTTAAAATATGATGAGGAGTCATTACTATACTTTTCCTGATATCCCTGCATTATCAAAAATAGGCACATTAATGAGATTCGTTTTTCAGTAGCTCATATGAGCTACTTTTTAGTGTTTGACAGCTAAATTCTGATGATGTTCTCTGCAAAAAGCGAGTACCTGCCCTCATTACGGTGATACTTATTTGCTGTCCTGCTGATAAAGTTCCATGCTTTACCTCAGGTCTGTGGGCCTTGATCTGGTCCTCTGTGTTACTGTTTCTCCAAACGTGAAGGCCATTGTTATCTTACAGGCTAGAACTAGAAGTGTCACCCTTATTCTCACTGCAGTCCTAGTTACATCGAAACCAGAAGGAGGACCGTGAGCCATGATGTCATGCAGAACATAAGACACGAGAGGAATTAAGTGAGGAAGGAGGGTGGGTAAATGCCTAGATGGACAGAGGAGTGTGCAGGAGAGGACTGATTGGGCTGGGACTTGAAAACCTTCGGAGATTAAGATTCCACAGTTTCTCTGGATAACACGTTCCATTGTTGAGTTATGGTGAAAATGTTTTTCCATGTATTCAGTTAGAACTTTCCTTCTTGCAGGAGGTGGCCATGGTATGTCATCCTTCTCACTCAAACTGAACAGAGAAGTCAAGTGGGTAATGTTTTTCAAAACATCAGTATAGAGCATCATGCTATGGTTAAATATCTGGTTGTTATTATTACCATTCTTTTAAGTCTAGTTGAAGCCCATGCAGCCTATCTTGGTGGCTTCTAGTACTTAACTTATTGCAGCTTTCTCCTTAATAGTGTGTGGGGTTGTTGTTTGATTCTTTGTTTGTTTGTTTGTTTTTCAAACAAGAAGGAACTGCCTTTTAAACAGCTACTGCCTCAGGGTGCAATCACATGCAGGTAGGCACAGACCTTGGAGATGTCCTCTGCAAGGAATGTTTTGCTGCAGGAAGCCCTGCTAGTAGCACAGAAAGTTGTGCTTTCAAAGGACGAGGCAGATGGTTTGCTGCTAAATATTCTGCTTTTTGGGTAAGACATAAAACTGAGGTTCTGAACGCTTGCATATTTTCGTAAGTGCTTCCTGACTCTCTCCTAGGTGTATTATAAAGAGTGCTTGTGCTTTGTTTGGGCAATACCAAGTACCATGATGAAGTGCAAGTAACTCAATGGGATTTATACGAGCTTATGAAGCGGAGAATAAACCCCATAGTTTGCACAGTAAATCAATTTGTAAAGCGCTTTGGGATCTTTCTGGATGAAAGGCGCTATATAAATGTAAGCCATGACCATTCATCATTATTGAATATGAAATAGAGATATACACTCTATCAAGCTAGCAGCAATAGGCTTGGGCTCATGATTGCTCACAGGGCCCAATCAATCATCAGATCACGACATAATGCAGCTAGAATAAAAAAAAAAAAAAAAGGAAAACTTACAGCAAATCATTCCAAGCAATGCAATTAATGGGCATCCAGTATAAATAGTGATCTCAGTCAGGGAGCCTGGGCTTTTCCTGAGCAGTAGAGTTGATTCCAGAGCCATACAGTGTGAAAGAGAGAATTACCAATCCAGTATTAGCAGGGGAAAGTTTCTCACTAGCAGTATGCTGTACAGACATTCACTGGAGTTAGACTAAAAAGACTTTCTGACTATGGTTTTCAGAATTGCTTTCCCTTCCCCCTCCCTCCTCTTCCATTTGGGAAGTGACATAGAAAAATGTTGGGTTTTTTTGTAGAAAATGTTAGACTCTGTTCTACATCAGGTCACAGAGATGCTGTACATTTTTACTAAGCTGTAGCCCAGGCATTTAGCCTTGGTTGTTATCTGTAGCATCTATGGTTTCTGCAATACAGTGTGCACCAAAAACAATGTTCATAGGAAGTGAGGATTGGGACCAGGCTGCCTTGCATGCCAGTGTATAATCTAATTTATGTTGCTTATCCTTGGAGAGACTGACTGCCATAATGTGCTTATTTTATGCCAATTAGGATGAATGAAATGTAGGCTACTGTAGTACTTGGCTTGAAGAGCCATGCAAATTGAGAGCTTTCTGCACTCAGACAAGAGCTCCTTCTGTCCATATGATTGCCTAATGAGATAGGGCAATACCTGGTCTGAACTTCCTCTCCTTCCTCCTTCAACTGTGCTGATGTGACTGTCTCTCAAATGCTGTAGTGCTACATGATATGATATTCTACTCTCATTTTCTGTTTTTATCACAGCAAGATTGAAAATTAATAAAATTTAAAGGAGGGGAGTAAACACTGGAATAAGAAAGCAGGGAAGTGGATCAACAATCTCATTACATAAGACCTGTTTTATCATAGGTCAGTTTAGGAAAAATAGGTAACCCCCTTCTACTCTTCTGTGTGATGACCATGTGACAGTCTGCACATTACACACAGTCTATAATGCCTGTGTTGTTGCCTGCAGTTATCTTAATCCCCAGCGCAGAGACATAGCTTGGCGTGTTATGATGATATGACACAGTAGGATGAGAGATAACTGTCTCAACTTGTGCCATGGGTGGTTCAGGTTGAGTATTAGGAAAAATTTCTTCTCCAAGAGTGGTCAGGTATTGAACCAGGCTGCCTAGGGAAGTGGTGGAGTCACTGTTCCTAGAGGTGTTCAAGAAACGTGTAGGTGTGCCACGGAAAGACATGGTTTAGTGGCCATAGTGATGGTGAGTTGACAGTTGAAGTAGATGATCCTAGAGGTCTGTTCCATCCTTAATTATTCTCTTATTCCATGTTCTGGAATCACTAGGTAGAGCAGGTCCAGTCTCAGGTACCTTTCTGTGCCAGAGGTGCTGCTATAGCAATTCAATTGAGAGATGGAGGATTCTGAGTGATGAACCCACAGTTCTTACAGAACCTTTGCACAAGACCTGCTGGCAGTTATCAGTGCAGCTGTTTTAACTCGTACTTTGCTGTAGCTTTATAATGATGTGTGTACAAATAGCAACTGGAACTCTGCTACTGCTTGGCCTTGTTGTCAAAGTGGGATAAAGAAATCAATGATATGAAAGATCAGAGATATGAAAGATCAGAGAAGTTACTGAAATTAGCTGCAGTCTTGCTCTATAGAGTGTGTTGCTTGGAAAGGAGCTTGGGTTGTAAAGAAATTGCCATGGTAGCAAGAAGTAATGAGAAAGTGGATCTCTAGCTCATTTGCTCTCAGGGATTCATATCCCAAGCACTTGGAAATGGGAAGGTTGTTTCTGTTTCTTCCATTTTACTCCATTTGGGTGCAGATCTTGGTCTCCCCACTTCTGGAGGTTAATAGAGTGCAGGCTGACAGAAAACTCTTGCAAACACTGAATTGTGTCATGATCATTGAATGAGCCGCATATACTGAGCAAGTCATTCACATTTCCCGTCAAAGTTAATTAATTAGAAATTACTCAGTGTAGTTCATATCTCAGTACCTCTCTGAGAACCCATAATGCATGCAACTTCTGATGCTAGAGACTATAAATATAGTAAAAGTATGTTTTCTCTGATTTTTTCCTAGATTTTCTTCAGAGTGAGTATTTCTTGCAAGGCATGATTTCAGCCACAGCTTGATCTTTTGTATTTGAAAGAGGTTCACTTTATAATAACCCTTCGTCATAGAATCAAAGAATCATTTAAGTTGGAAGGGATATTTAAAGGTCATGTAGACCAACTGCCCTGCAAAGAGCAGGGATGTCTGTAGCTAGAGCCTCATCCAGCCTGACCTGACACTTATATCAGACAGTGTATTTTCAAGCTCTTTTCTAGGTTGCCATACCACAAACCTTTAGCATGTACCTCAAATCCATGCACATGCACATCTACATAGATCTGTGAACTATTATTTCCGACTTAGAAGTTCTTGCCTTTGCAACATAACATTGCAACTGTATTGTTTCTTCTAGCAGCAATCGATATCCTTTCAGTCAGGCTTTTAATAGCTTCTTGATTCATTAATTAGTTAATGTAGCTAATTTTGTAGCTTCTTGATTAATTGGTTAATCAAGTAATGTTTTTTTGCAGTACTAATACATGTAAAGTGTGGTCTAAGTACTAAGCAATAGTATATTATTGTTTTTGTTTTAATGCTGTCCCAATTCACCAGATCCCATCAAACAGTTTATTCAGGCTGAATACGTTAGCATTAGACCTGCTGTGGAGTTCTTCTGGCTTGCATGAATGGATGTTATTTATATATAAGTTAAGGACAAACAAAATGGATACCTAGACTAGGTTGCCAAGTGAATTTCTATGGTTGGTAGATTTTTCTTCAGCTCAGAATATACTTGGAAAGCTGTACGCTGGTGGCAGTGCAGCATCACTGTCTGACTGGCTATTAAATATCGCAGCAGTAATATAGATTAGTGGACAGAGTTTCTACCAACTTCATATTTTCCCACTCAGTACAGCTCTGATGATATCACTGAGTTTGTATTACAAAATTTTGTGAATGTGTTCACATTCTTCACAAAATCGCATCTCACTAGAAGTCACAGGGAAGGAAGGTGGCAAAGATACTTGCTAACTCTGAAATCAAGGAAAAGAAGATTCTTAGGCCAGGCAGATTACTAGAAGCTGGAATAGACAGTCTAGTCTATTTATAGGTTAATAATTAAAAAGGGAAGAATTACTGTAGCAGTGGATTCCATAGTATTAAAAGAATGTGAACTAACACCCAGGACAAAGGCAGGAAGTAAGAGATGACCAAACTGTGCTGTGTTTTATAGTACAACCCAGAAAGGTGTTTCGGGTCACTATGATTAGATCTCTGGATGCATTAGGCCAGCGCCCCAAGGACACCCACTCTTTCTGCTCTCTTTCTAAACCTCTTTTAGTAAGTACTCTAGGCCATTGCCAGAGATAATATTCTAACGTTGATTGTAGCCTTGCCTGACATAGCTATAGCATTGGTCAAAATGGATCTTGTTTTAGGAGGCTATAGTGCTTCCAGTAGAGGAGAGAATGTGGCATACTTTCGGAGTGAGAACAGTTGTTCTGCGTTTCTCTGGGATAAAGTTTATTTTCTTCACACTAGCTGATATGGCTTTAGGGTGAAAATAGTGTTGATAACATACCTGTGTTTTAGTTGTTGCAGAGCAGTGCAGTCTTTTCTGCTCCTTGCACTGCCCTGCCAGGAAGGAGATTGGGATCGCATAAGCTGGGAGGGAACATGGCCAGGACAGCTGACCTAAACTGGCCAAAGAATAGCATTCCATACCATATGGCATCACACTGAGCAACAAAACTAAGGTTGACTGGCTGGGCATTGGTTGGCTGATGGTGAGCAATTGCATTGTGTGTCTTATTATTATTATCATCATAATCATCTTTCTAATTAAACTGCCCTTTCCTCAATGGACAAGTTCTTACCCTTTTACTGTTTTCAGTTCTTTCCCCACTCCACCTTAGGGGGTAGTAAGCAAAAAGCTTTGTGGTGCTGAGCTGCCTGCTGAGTAGTTTAAAATAAAATTAAGTGGAACAGGTATTTTATTTAAAGCCTAACAGCTGTAAAATCTGATCAAAACCACTGACGGGAAATGTACTGTGAGTTAAAAAGTAAATAGTGCCAGAAATCAAATGAGTCAGTATAAAATCTGATGACGCTGGGGAGGAGTATATAAACCAGTAGAATGGTTAGATTCAGGACAAAGATTTTACATTTGTTCCTGGGGCAGTGCTAGCAGATGTTCAGGGCATGCTGGTGGAGGAGCTTAGCTTGGTGAAACCATAATGGGTTCCTTAATCGGTTTTCTCCTCAGTGCTCCCTTTTGTAGTCTGCTCTCCTGAGACCTGTACTGTTTTCTGCTGTGGCACGTTGTATTTCTGTAACAATAAAGTTATTGGTCATAACTCAAGACCTTTTCCGTTTATGGCATAACTTTCCCAACAACAATAACAGAGATGGCTTAATGCCCACTTAGGCATATTCCTTGCACACGCCCTGAATGATGCCTGAAACAAAGTTGCACACAATTGCACTAATAGACTGTGTGGATTTCTCCAGGATCCCGTCCACCCCTGGACTTTCAGAACTTAATTCCATGACACCCTCTTGTCCTTTTCCAGAAGACTGTAAGGAGTGTTGGTGGGGACTATTCTTGGTGTACTAGGAACTTTCAGTTTGGTTGTGTGCAGGAGAAGCAGATATACCCCCCATCCCTTGCCTTCTGCTGTGTCCTGCTGAGATTTTTTTTCTTTTGCCAGTATGTCCAATGGAAAATCATAATTATAGACAGGAAAATCACAATTATAGACATGAACACCAGGACTACATGAATATCTCAGAACATTCTACTTTAACCCATCTTCCCTGGACTCTTCATGGTTGTGAATGATTTTGAATTTGTTTTTGTTTCCCTTATCAAATTCATCTGACTTCTTTTAAAAGATTTTTTTTTCCTGTCATGTCACATTTGGGCAGAATTAGGGTTTATACATACAGTAACATTTAGCACAGTTGAACAAATTACTCTGTGTCTACTGAGCTGTGCTAACAGAGTTGTATGCACAACTAGCCTGCAGGAGGCATGGGGTAATTCCATTTAATGCTATCTTCTCCTAGGTTAAGTCAAATGACCTTGCATTTATCACATGCCAGGAGCATGCATGTGTTCAATTACCAAGCTAAGATTATATGCCATGACTTCTTAAGCCTCAGTAACTTAATCCTCTATCTGAGCCCTTAAGGCTGTTTGTAGACCTTGAATAGGTGTCTTCTCTAGGTATATTTATTAAGCCAGACTGCAATGATAATCAGAGCAGCATATCGTGCTCTCTGGAAAGCTGTGAAGAACTTGCAGCTCTCATTCCCTTGCTAGAAAACTGCTTTGGAAACCTGAGACTGTGTTTTCCCATTTATTGGAAAAGGGGAAACATAACCCCCGTTTTCAAGAAGGGAAAGAAAGAAGATCCAGGGAACTACAGGCTAGTCAGTCTCACCTCTGTGCTTGGCACAATCATGGAGCAGATCCTCCCGAAGGCCCTACCAAAGCACACAGAAAATATAGATGAGGTGATTGGTGGTAACCAATGTGGCTTCACCAAGGGTGAGTCGTGCCTGATAAAATTGGTGGCCTTTTATGATGGATTTACTGTGTTAGTGGAAAAAGGAAGAGCAACTGATGTCATCTACCTGGACTTGTGCAGAGTGTTTGACACTGTTTTGCATGACATCCTGGTCACTAAACTGGAGAAGAATGGATTTGATGGATGGATCACTTTCTGAAAAAGGAATTGGCTAAATGGTCATTCAGGGAGTTACGATCAGTAGCTCAGTGTCCTAGAGGAGACCAATGACAAGTGGCACTCCTAAGGGATCAGTGCTGGGTCTGGTATTATTTAACATCTTTGTAGGCCATGTGAACAGTGGAATTGAGTGCAACCTCAGCAAGTTTGCAGATGATATCAAGCTAAGTGGTGCTGTTGACACGCTGGAGGGAAGAGAGGACATCCAGGGGGACCTGAACAGACTTGAGAGGTGGGCCTATGCCAACCTCATGAAGTTCAACAAGGCCAAGTGCAAAGTCCTGCTCCTGGATCAGGGCAATCCCAAGCATGGATACATGTTGGGCAGGGAATGGCTTGAGAGCAGCCTTGAGGAGAAAGATTTGAAGGTATTGATGGATGGAAGACTCAATATGAGCCAGCAATGTGTGCTTACGGCCCAGAAGGCAACCGTATCCTGGATTGCATTGCGAGAAGTGTTACCAGCAAGTCAAGGGAGGTGATTCTGCCCCTTTACTCTTGTGAGACTCCACCTGGATGGAGTCTCCACACATTGTGTCCAGTTCTGGGGACCCCAACACAAGAAGGACATGGAGATGTTGGAGCAGGTCTAGAGGAGGGCCACAAAGATTATCAGAGGTCAGGAGTACCTCCAGTCTCCTATGAGGACAGAATGAGAGAGGCTCTTCAGCCTGGAGAAGGGAAGGCTCCTGGGGGACCTTATAGTGGCCTTCCAGTAACTGAAGGGGCTACAGAAAAGCTGGGGAGGGACTTTTTAAGGGTACAGGACAAGGGAAAATGGTTTTAAACTGGAAGAGGGTAGATTTAGACTAGGTATTAGGAAGAAATTCTTTGCTGTGAGGGTGGTGAGACACTGGAATGGGTTGCTCAGCAAGGTTGACAGAGCACAGAGGGTTGTTGTTGGTGGTGCAGAGTCCGGTTGGAGACCTGTAAGCAGCGGTGTTCCTCAGGGGTCTGTGCTGGGTCCGGTCTTGTTCAACATCTTCATCAATGACCTTGATGAGGGGATAATGGCCACCCTCAGCAAGTTTGCTGATGATACGAAGTTGGGAGGATTGGCTGACACGCCTGAAGGCTGTGCTGCCATTCAGCAAGACCTGGATAGGCTGGAGAGCTGGGCAGAAAAAAACCGGATGAGGTTTAACAAAAGCAAGTGTAGAGTCTTGCATCTGGGGAGGAATAATTCCATGCACCAGTACAGGTTGGGGGATGAGCTGCTGGAGGAGAGCTCTGCGGAAAGGGACCTGGGTGTCCTGGTGGATGACAGGTTGGCCATGAGCCAGCAGTGTGCCCTTGTGGCCAAAAAGGCCAATGGCTTACTGGGGTGCATTAAAAAGAGCGTGTCCAGCAGGTCGAAGGAGGTGATCCTCCCCCTCTACTCTGCCCTGGTAAGACCTCATCTGGAGTACTGCGTCCACTTCTGGGCTCCCCAGTACAAAAAAGATGGGGATCTCTTGGAAAGAGTCCAGCGGAGGGCCACGAAGATGGTGAAGGGCCTGGAGCATCTCTCCTATGAGGAAAGGCTGAGTGAACTGGGTCTGTTCAGCCTTGAGAAAAGGAGACTGAGAGGGGACCTGATCCAGGTCTATAAATATCTAAGGTGTGGGGGGCAGAGTGGCAAGGCCAGACTGTTTTCGGCAGTGTGTGGAGACAGGACAAGGGGAAACGGCTGGAAACTGCAGCATAGGAAGTTCCACACAAATGTGCACAAGAACTTCTTTACAGTGAGGGTGACGGAGCACTGGAACAGGCTGCCCAGGGAGGTGGTGGAGTCTCCTTCTCTGGAGATGTTCAAGACCTGCCTGGATGCCTACCTGTGCGACCTGCTGTAGGGAACCTGCTTTGGCAGGGGGGTTGGACTCGATGATCTCTGGAGGTCCCTTCCAGCCCCTACAATTCTGTGATTCTGTGATTCTGTTGTGAATGCCCCCTCCCTGGAAGCATTCAAGGCCAGTCTGGATGGGACTTTGAGCAACCAGGTCTAGAAGAAGATGTCCCTGCCTATAGCAGGTGGGTCAGGACTACATGATCTTAAATGTCCCTTCCAACCCAAACCGTTCTATGATTCTGTGTGAGAAGAGGCATCGCCCAAAAGAGGATGTAATTCCCTTTTAAGAGCATGAACTGTCTCCTTATGCATAACCTTCTGAGTAGCCTCTGCTAGTGCAACAGTCTCAATTTCAGGGTGAACAGAGCTTTTGACTTAGGTCTGTCTGATTGCTGTAATAATCACACAGGTCACTTTTAAACAGTTTACTTGCAAATGCATCCTGCTTTCCTTAGATACTTAAAATGTCACAGATTTTTAATTACCAGGAAAATTTTAAAATAGAGTTGTGTGTGGAGTTTTTTTTTTTTTTCCAAGGCTATAAAGCCTCCTACTGAAACTACGTTTTTGAAGGATTCATTCAGTCATTCAAAATAATGATTATTTGTTTTTTCACTGATGCTGAACTTTGAAACTGTATTTAACACAAAGGTGATAATCACAACGTTGGATTTTAACAAAACACTCAGAGAAGGAGGTGTATACTGAGTTTGCATCAATTTGACTAACTTCTAAGCTAATTGTTTGTATGTATGTATACAAGATATCAGATATTATAAGGTGAATTGTTGATCTAGTCCAAAAGAGTAGACAAACATCAAAGAGTACTAAGTTTTCTTACATTCCAACTGACCGCTAAGTAATCATCAGTGGTAGTGCAGAATTGCTTGATCGTTGCTTTCAGGTGCTCACTGAGACCAGAGAACTGTGAGGATGTAGTCCATCCAGGTAGGACATGAAACAAGTCCTTTCAGATAACTGTTTACCAGCAGGTGGCACAGTTAAAGGAGGTGCTGTGTTTAATGTCTTTCTTGCTAATCCTATGGAAGCTAGGAATGAAAGGAAGAACAAACAAAAAAGAGACTAGGACTGTAAATAGGCTTCATGCCTGAGCTATACAGATTCCTGGCTGAACCACACTGTAAATGATAAAATAACTTATTCTCATGTTAACACCTCTACAACTTGCTAAGCAGAACCTGTAAGAATCTCTGATCTTGCTAGCTGCTTCTTTTTAGTGCTTCTGTAGTGCTACACACAACTGCAACTGTAATCATCCTCATTAAGGAAATATCTGTATGGAGACTGCAGATCCCACCATGTAATGGGGAGGTCCTGTCAAATAGAGGTCCCTTGACTAGAGGGATTTGTTGTCTCTGGGAATAGGACCACTGTATGGAAGAGGAAGATGTCAGAGTTTACTCCACTTGTGTGAATTAAGAGCATATTTTGAGCTCCCAGCAAATCACTCTCAAGCAAAGTTTGGGTGACCTCAGTCTGTATCGTGGAAATCTCTTCCATCTCCTGCTTAATACTTGAGATGGCTCTGGCTTATCTAGTTCCCTTTGTGGAGACAGAAGAACCTGTGCAGTGTGTGTGCATGTATGTGTGTGTCTGGCTGCCTATCATTACAGCACTAATGGAAATACTGCACGGATCACAACTCTCAATTAGCTCCTTGGGAGATTGCTGTGACAGCCCGTTACTGAACAGCAAGGCCTGAAGGAATGAATTAATTTGTAGTACACTGCAGTTAGAGTCACAGTGTTAGCAATGGAATGAGACAGCAATAGACCTTTATTAGGCTTAGGCTGTGTGATGCAAGAGATTGCTACCTGGGGGACATTTTTCTTTTTTCTCTACCAGAACCCCCCAGGGTTAGGAAGAATCTTGGACCATGAGTGAATGAGTTTAGAGCTCTTAGTTTGGTTGATGGAGTCTCTGTCTGCCTGAGGCTATTTGGCAAACAGTGGTGGGATTTCATTCAACACAGACAAGAGCATGCTGCTATCCTGGCTTGGAGCCAGGCCAGAGCCAGTAAGTAAGTGGTATTCAGGAAAAGTAAAGCTATCTTTCTGTCTGTCTCTAAACAACATCTCTCTTCCTTATTTGCTGAGATAAGTGTGTATCGCAGAGAGTATCCAAGAGCAGCTATGCCAAAGGATGCTAGTATTCTGTCTTTGCAGAGCTACAGTTGCACACATGCTGAGAGGAGCTGCTTAGTGAGGCCCAAGCATGCAGAAGGTTATAAGAAGTATATAAGCAAAGTGTTATAGGAAAATCAGAGATCTTCACAGACAGCCTGAAGTTTCCAGAGCTTCTGCCTGCAAATAGCACTGTACCCTTAAGTACCATACCAGGGCCCACCAATACAACTTCAGGTTCTCACCCTTTTTCTGCTCTGATGTTCAAAGATCTAACATCCGTAAAGCTGAATACAAAGGAAAGTCTTTTACTTTCTCAAATGTACAATCACATTTTATTAAAACTTGTTTTTAACATATTTTTTGAGGCAGATTCTTAGTGTGCAGAATGGATTTATCTGAGTGGGATGCCAGCCCTTCTCTTCCTTTGAGGAAGGTCAGCCACCTAGTGAGATGCAAAATAAAGCCATGGAGTTTTTGGGCATGCTGCTTACTTCAGCTGATACAGATTTGCCCTCCAGAACTGTGTGACATGCAGAGTTGAGAAGGAGTAAGACGAAAGCAGATAAATTTTCTCAGAGCAATCTTTGCAGGAGATAGGAAACAAGAAAGGAAAGTTTCCTATAGAGTTTTAGTGAAATCTTTCTCTGGTAGGCTGAGGAAGATGTTAAGGATCACTTAGGAACAAATGCAAACCCTGAGAGGCATATGCCCTCTGTTTATTTACTAAAATGGTCACTGGGAGCAACATCAGCAGAGCCTTTTTCTGCTATTCTTTTTATGCATGAGAGAGATTTTTTATTTTCAAGAAAATCTTGAGAGTCATTGATTCCACATTCCCTGCATTGTCAACCAACAAATGGGGCAGAGTACATTACTTACCTCAAAAGTAAGCAGGAAATCAAACCCCTCAGCACTGGTGTCTTCATAACTTGCAAATGTTTGCAAAAAGGGTTTGCAACTGCAGTAGTGCTCCTGCTTTAGGCAGTGTTGCTTTGGTGTGCTCCTGCATTGGATCATACTTCATATTGGAGTGCAAACAAAACCCGTTGTCCTAACAGTTATTTTTTGCACTCTCTGCCTCTTGATCTTCATGTCTGCTCCTTGTCAGAACTGCCTTTTTATCTCCCGGAATTGCACATTCTGACCAGCAAGTGGTGCTCCCCCCTTCCTTCCTACCACTTCATTCTTTGTGCAGAACTAAATGCTTTCATTCATTGCTGTTGCTCTCAGGTATGTCTCACCCAGACAGTGCGTCATACTTTGAATTAGTGTACTGATACAATAATGACATTTCTAATGATGTATTCTTAATGATAAAACTTCCTGACATAGTCTAGTTATCTGTACTGAAGATTTTATGTACTGCTACGAAAGTCCATTAATAGATCTCTCTCATGCAAACCCAGAAGAGATGAGCACCAACTGTTTTTTCATGCATTATGTTGAATGTGCAGAGGTGAACATTCATATTGCTGACATGGCTATAAAGAGACTAGAAATCTTTGGAAAAGGAGGCTTTGGGATACAGAATTTATTGGATCCACACATCCCAGTACTATATTTTTACAAATAAAAAAAATACATTTATTTGCAGGGGTATTGAATTTGCCTGGGATATGGGATGAGACTTCGTCACTGGTGCCTAACAGCCAGATTCTTTTCAGTAACATACATCCAATATGAGGTCACCATTTGGATTTTTATACTCTTGATTGTTAATGTGACGTCGTTTGTTTGGTTTTGCCTAGATATGAAATGCTGGTATTCTAGTTCAGTATGAGCATTGAATTTGTTCTTCCGGGTGAAAACGATGACACTGGTACCAAGGCAGATGTAGGTCATTTCTTCTGTCTTGTTCTTAAGTAATGGGATAGCTTTTGGAGACAAAGTGGCAAAGAACTACCCAAATAATTTTATTACAGAGCAAGATTAAAATATAGAAGAAGAACAAGGGGAAGAAATGAACCAAAAAAGAGAGGTAAAGAAAATGGGAATATAGAAAGAGAGGAAAATTGATAAATAAAAAAAAGGGAAGTGACTAAAGCAAGAGAAGAGAGAGGGAGATTCTCCTGATTAGAATTCATGAACTCCATTCTTACATTAAGTCTATATATGACACCTGGCCTTTAATGTGAAGCTGCCTACGAGCATTAAAAATTAAAAGCAGAAGGTAGGATCCATCCATCTCAGGCAGCGCTGCTCCCCTCCTATCTGAGCTCTGCACAAAGCTATTACACATTGATAAATTATTTTGGGTAATAGCTGAGATATTACATTGTTTCTGAGTGAAGGTAAAATCTCTCCATGACATGAGCATTTATCAGGAGCGCATTTCATCCTATTTATTATGGCCGAGACGAGATCGCAGGCTGCGGGCAGAGCTGGCACGTCGTGCTGATCACCTCCCCCATCGCCTCCCTTCCCTCTGTCACTTAGATGATGGGATATTGATGGAACTCATGACAAGTTAATTATTAACTAAAGATATGCAGTTCACCTTTGCCAGGGGAGGGGGCATAGAATAGAGCAACGATAGTTCTTAAAAAAATAAATGTATCCATTGTATCTTAGGATTCTTCTTTCCACCTTCCTCTCCCTTCTACCTGTGGTTTTCTACAGTGTCTCAGACTAATCAGATAGGTTATTTGAATTCTGGTATGGTTTAGAAGGCCCACTGAAATGGAAGAACCTCTAAGAACTTTAGATCTTGTTCAAAAAAGTTTCCACTGAAGTTCTTCTCCATTGGCGTGGCATTGAAGATAAATGGGGAGAAATTTTCACTGTCTACAGAGCAATAAAGATTTCTCTAACAATTGAGAGAACTAGAAAGCAGAGATAAGGAATTTTGATTCTGTCCAAAAAATAAATGCTTTTTTTCATTGTAAAGTAAAGATATCCTGACAAACTCTCAATATATCAGCTGTTCCTTTCCATGGAGTATGGAATGGCACAGTATGTGCCACTGGAGTCTACCTGGCTTTCAGGACAGACTAAAAGGGTATAGCAACAAAGGTAGCGCTTGCTTGCTCGTCTGAGCTCCTAGAGTAAAGAGGAAGTGTTTGCCAGCACATAAGGGATTGTTACATTTACATCCTGATAGTCTTGGTCACCGAGGGAGATAGGTACTAGATGTGGACCTTTGGGTTAGATTATCAGATGCACTGAGGTATTTTAAACAATAGTTGCTCAGTTGATTTGCCATGGATCAAGTAGTCCTTTAGTCTGCACTATATACCTTACAGTAACGCACCCGGCTGCTACTACCTCTTGACCAGGCACTGTAAGTTATTGTCCCAGATGAACTGGAGTTACGTTCATGATGCAGAGAAAATAGCTGATAGTCACACTAGGAAGTTTCCCGCTGACAGTCTCAGCAGGAAGGCTGAAGTGCAAAAGACCCTCAGACATGAATCCTGCAGTCTTTTTGACTTGGATGGAGCTAAGACAATAGGGCAGTTAGATGCCAGAGGTAACTAGTGCACCATTTTATGCTAGGCTACTGCTGATTTGTCCATAAGTACTTTTAGCATTGTGGTAGTCAGGTGGTTCTAGACAAATGGAACAGAGACTGTAAGACACAATGGCAATGGGCATTTAGAAAATAATTACAAGTGAGAATATTATAGTCTAACAAAGGAATCATTCCCTCCACATGGCCTATAGCAAGCTGTCGTGTAAAAATGTGTGTGCTCGTTTTTCAAAACCCAAGCTGCTCAGGATGCAAGTGTGAAACTCCATGTGTGCCCAATTTCATGCAGATTGGATTTGAGCTATACGGCTGATTTAGGTCCTATCTACCTTACTTCTTTGAAAAAAATGTCCAAGTTTATTGCACTAGGGTTGTAGCCCATTGCTTTTGAAATTTTCCATAAAATGAAGCTTCTGTGTTTATCTTTCCTGCATTTTCAAGTGCCACATCTTAAATGCCAAATCTGTCAAATGGAATCCAAGAGTAAATACAATGGGCCTTTTCTGGCATTTGAAGAAAAATAAAGTTTTTTTTCCTAGTTGTCCTCGTATGGGTTGTTGTAAAGGATCTAAAGTTAATGTCTGGTGTTTCTGCAACGAACTGGCCTCCCAGAGAAACTTTTAATATGCCATCTTTATGCTTTTCAACTTGAAGTATTCCAAAGCTTGTGAAAGCTGCTGGATAGATAGCTCTCATTCTTTGATATAAAACAGAAGCTCCTGTGCATCAGTACCTAGCAAAGCAGGGAAAAATAAGAGTACTGTTCTTTGAAATCTCTGTTCTCTTGGACTAATGTCCTGTGCTGGACTTTCAGGAACAGACATTTTGTTTCACTTTTTTTTTTGTCTTTTATTATGTGATCCCTCAATTCCACTTCTAAGGTAATGCCGAGAAATCCCCTTTGTAATTATTATTATTATTTATTTATTTAAATAGCTTTGAGAAATCTTTCTCTGAAAATATGGATTTCTACTTCTTTGCCTCAAAGTTGAAGTGCAATTGAAAAACAAAACAAAACCAAAACCAAAACCAAAAACAAACAAAAAAAAATAAAAGATTTGGATTCTCAGGTGTAACTCTTGCTGTCTGAGATTATACCAGGTGCTCCTGCATCAGAATTGCTGGATATAAAAGCAAAACTTTCATAGTCTTTGTTTCGTGCGTTTTGGTTTTCTAAAATCTCTGAAAATCTAGCTGCTTGCTATCAAAGGCATGAGGAGAAATGGGACTGGGGTTCCATGTACGGATAAAGTGAGCACTGTCTGAAACATGGTGGGTAGATTAGCTGTGTGAACTCCAAGTAAGAAACTGCCCATCATTGCAGTAAGGCTAATCTCCCTGTCCTTGTCCGTTCATAGTGATCAGTTTGCCCTTTACTTAATATAATAAAATATATAATAAAAATGTATTAACAACTTTGAACCACCCTTATCCCCTTTCCAAAACCCCTTGGGATCCCTTCAAGGTTAGAGGATGTGCAGTATATGCACCTCAAAGAAATTGTATGTTCATTATCTTTACCCTTTTATGGTACAACTTGTCCTTGCCTGTTGCACCCCTTGCAGCTTCTTTTTACTCCAGGTCTTGGTCTGCAGCCTCTGCCTGCACAATGTAGCTGTGTAGACATCACTGATGAAATACTAATGGTAGTGATACCTGGCAGTCCCGCTTGTCTTCCAAAGATACCTTTCTGGTGAGTTTTGTGAGAATCAGATCAGGCTATGTATTTGTAAGTGTGTGTTCAGGAGGCCTGGACTCTTAGACTGACTTCTTCAAGGCAGAACCTCCATCATTGTTTCCAAGCAACCTGCCCACCTGCTAGTTTGGATAGTGGCAATGTTCATAGGTTTTTTTTTTTTCTGATTTTTGATTTTACCTTGACTTTTCTCCTAAACACCTTGTAACTCAATCTGCAATTACTTATTCAAAGAACATATCTCACAGTAACATAGATAATAGCGTGATTTTAGCCCTATTGGGTTGTTCATGTAAACTGTCAGTTCCATAGCAGTTTAAATAAGAGCTGTGGAGATGGAACTGCTCTCCTTGAATGTGGAGATCATTATGTTTAAAGAATTGGCATTGAAAGGTCATAAGGAAGAAGGTTTGTACTAAGAGACAGTCATATGAAAATGTTTTGCTGAGATGCATTTTCTTATTTGGAAATGTACTTATCTATAATACTTATCTTTTCTGGCACAAAGATGATGATATGTTATGCTACCTGCTGGCTATCTAAATATAAGACATCCCCTAGCTAAGTTAACACTAGCTCTACTAGAATTAGCTCACTTTTGAATGTGCTCAATGTGTTTTATCTGAAGTGCACTTGAATGTATTCAAGTTGGCAGAGCAGGATGTGTCCCAGGGTAGGCAGTGGAAACAGATCCAGGTAGACAACACTTGTCAGAAAACAGCTCCTTCAGAAGACCTAGAATTGAATGTGCTGTTTAACCAATGTTATGGACTGTCATGCATGATAGTGTGTGCACTGAGCATAAAGACACGGGGCAGGCAGTGCTGCCCCATATGGCAAGTCATATGCTGTAGTGATGTGTCAGAGCTGATGTCCTTTGCAAGTCTGATACTTTGTCTTTTGCTGTGACTGACACAAAATGCATTGGGAAGGTGAAAGGACTTCAGGCAAGGGACAGTTAAGGAATGGTTGGCTGGATTGTGGTGCCTCATCTGCTGAGCCTGCACATGTATAAATGGGCGTCTTATGTAGGGGCTGAGTTGTGGACAGGCACACCAACCATCATAGGTTTAGATACCTCTGTCTGTGCATCAGCTTGATCTTTTTCAATTGAGACAAGTTCCTGGCATTAATAACAGTAGAGGTGAAAATTGCACCTGATAGTTATTTGTGTGTGGTAAAATTACTTTGTCATTTACAAATTTCAGTGAATAACCTCTTGTTCTTTTTATGACCTAGTTCTAGAGTAAAGGCAATAATAAGCTAGCTCCTGACTTGTCCGTTCTTGTATGCTATACTTGAGTATTCTCAGCATTGTACTCTTCATGTCTTTCTTACAGGAAAAGGTAGCAGAACCCTTGTAGATCTCTCTCCTCTGGTACCCTTTCTACTTTGTCTTTTGTCTTCCATAAACTGACTGGCAGAAGCACTTCCTCCTTCAAAATCTCTTCTTGTAATCCACTTCAGTATGTTAATGCTTTTAGGAAAATAACTGATTCTGGTGTCAATAAGAAACTTGATATTTATTACTATTTGTTTGTCTTACCATTAATTCTTGAAAGTATTTTAGTTTAAGTCATCCAGTCTTTCTTATGGGCTCTGTATGCCAACTTCTTTCTGCCACTTGTTTGAGTCTTACCTGTTGTGTCTCACCTAAGAGAGTAGGAGTGGTTTGAAAGGTACCATGAAATAAATTATTCCCAGTAATTGCCTGTGTGCCAGATCCCCTACTGCTTTCCAAAGGTGTGCTAAGTACACACACACATACTGAAAGCCATGGCATACCACTGTGGATGATTCGTATTCATGCAAGCATCCGACACGTACGCACACATGCACCTGCATCATAGCATAATTTGAGGACCATGTTCCATATGCTCCCAGGTCAACCTTGAGGAAGAGTTTAGGCTGCTGAGAGAAACACATTGCAACTTAAAGAGTTAACCCTACGGTAATTGGAAGGCAGAGGGGAACAGTGTAATGGAAGGGTGAAGAGTTTCCATAAACCCACTGCTTCAGCTCAGAAAACCTGCTAAGGGGCAGTGGTCAGAGAGAAACAGAAGGAGAGAGAGAGATATCAAGTGTAGTAATCAGAATGAAAAATGGAGCTCCAGTTACTTTAAACAAGAGCTAATTTATCACGAGAACGAGTGGATAAGTAGCTGAGTTTCAGGCGTTCAGTAAGTTCCCCGTTCTGCTCCAAAAATTATTCCACCCCTGTCTCCATGCTCCCATAAATCATCCCCTTCTTCACTTCTGCTCCGATTACCAATTACTCCTGCCTACGACACGCTTTTCCCTGCCCGACACAATCTGATGGGGCCCTGCCTTTTAATTTTACAAATGCTTTTTCCTTCTTGCTTCTCAGCTCCCTGTTCCTACTCCTCCCCTTGCCAGTTTCTTTCTGTATCTTTGTTTTCCCTTTCCTTCCTCATCTTTTTTTTTTTTTTCTTTTTAATTTGAAGAAATGGAGGGCAGTAATGTTTTCTGGCACCTCCCTCTGTGAGTTTGACAGAATTGAAGGAGAGGAATAGAAATTAATTATTTTCCCCAATCTGAACCCTCTTTGAATCTGTGGGTCTTCTCCCTAAGTACATGACAAATTCTAGATTCAGTACAGCTGTATCAAAGGTGAAAGACTTGTTCTTCAAAGGATGAGTTGCTCTTTGTTGAGTTTGAAAGGAAATATATTTTTCTTTTTTTCCCTTTTTCTTTACATAGAGCTTTCTATGGACTAGAGATATTATGTGAGCTGCACAGCTGTAGGCAGGAGAACTTTAATTTCCATTGCAGTGTGTTATTTTTCTGCATATACTTCACCAGTGTTAATATTTACATTACAGCAGTTCCCAGCTAGGTGTCTGCAGATACGGAGGCACTGACCTGGGCCCCAAATGTGATAATTTAAACCAGGTCTACACAAGAAATTTTTGTTAACTTCAGTGATTCCATACATGAAATCATCTTAAACCAAACTTGTACTAATAAGCAAATGTCAGTTTCAGGAGAATGAGTTGAATTTGTTGTTATATCTTTTTAACACAAAAAAATCTCTCTGATATTTCTTATGTATGGCAGCGCAAGTCTGGTGTGCTATTTTAGATGCTGGATGGGTCTGTACATGCATTGCATACCTAAAAGTCCTAGAAACAAATTTCAAACATCAAAGAACTGGTATGCAATAAAGCATTATTTTGCTCAAATATATTGTTTCACAACATAAATTATTGCTTACTGCATGTTTGTACCAGCTACATTTGGAGTATTTGAAGCCAACATATGTCATATTTATCAGTTTGGCATGGAGGCAACAGATTTGTTTGATTCAGGGAGGTCATTTTTGGAGGCTTCATTAAGTGATGTTCAAGTAGCTTATGATTCATGAGAACTAACTTATATAAAACTTATAAAAACTTATAAAGCCCTAAGTTGGAAGTCACCACAAGCAAAGAGAAATGCTAAAGCATTTAACCTGATATGCACAGACCTGTTATTTTCATCATTGAGGTATTCTACCAAATTGCCATGAAGCTTACTGAATCCACAAAGTCAAAATTCCCTTGCTCTGCTGAGAACAGGACAGGCGAAGTGACAGCTCTGTGTGGTGTGCTGCAGAGAAAACGTCTGTCCAGGACTGATTTTTGCGCAGGATAATAGATGGAGTAGATGGATTATCAAGTGATAAATCACACAGAGAAATTGGCTGTTGCCAGAACCCATGAGCGAAGAGATAGCTGGCATGCTCTGCAGTAGGTATAGCCATCTCCGTCTAAGAGGCAGTAGCCATTATGTATTCACAGAAAAACAAAACTAGTTGATTTTACAGTGCAGCTTCTTGAAATAAGGTGTTTGCAGCAAAACATGATTGGGAAAGGTAACACGTAAATTCATGTGTATCTTTCTGGGGGAAAGAGCAGGGGAAATCTTCTTTGTTCTTATTTTTCCTCTTTGGTCTTATTTTCTCTCTTTATTCTCATTCTTTAAAACCCTTAGTGGTATTTTCTGGCCAGGAAGAATCACAAGCATCTTTCAGTAAGGACATAGTTAGAGAAGCTAACTGAGCCATTCCACGTGGTTCATATGCACTCCCTCTGCCCTACCAGGTAAAGAATGATTGCTGGCATTAACTGTGTAACTCTGTAATCAGTAATGTTGCTCCACATCACCCCGATGACCAATGATACTGTGAGCCCATTTTTGCAGGAGTATAGTACATGAACACGTAAGCATTGTCCCATCAAAGTTTTGTATGTAATCTCCAAAAGTAACTTGCGACTTCTTTAGTACTTGTAACTGGACGCTGCTTTTTAATAATGCAAAGCATTTGACTGAACCTTATCAAAGTTGTCCATTACCCATGGGATTAGCCCCTGAATTGTTTCATGACTAACAGGGTAACTGAGATTCACCCTGTACCTAGTCATTTGAGCACTGGGTTAGCATCTAATACACCTCTGGGGTGATGGTCACCTTTAGGTAAAGATTCTTGACTCCTGAGCTGTATGTTTTGAACATAATTTTAAAACTGTGGTTGGATGGTAGATTAATCTTCCAGCTCCCTCCTCCTGAGGACCTGGTATATATTGAACACCGAAATGACAGATCCACAACTTTGCTCTGCTGTCTCATTTCTTGAAAATCCCTATGTGAGTGATGTAATGTTCAGAGTTTTCCCTAGAAATCCCTTCACAGCAGTTTTAATATAGAGAAAGAAGCAGTGACCTCAGATTGCCTTGAATCTTTTTTGAAGGTTATGTTTTAGATGTTCTGACAGTTCCACTGTTTCATGGCAGTGTACATTTTGACAAAGAAAGGACTTTAAAGGAATTTTTTAATCACTTTCAGGACTTGACTGCCAAAAATTACCTTTTCCACAGGGTAGCTTATGTTTTTCAGGGCGAACACCAGTGTGGTATCATAGAAAAAAGTAAACATGCATGCTCCAAGAAGAAGCAGGCAATTATGTTGAGTAGCCTGAAAGCTGCATAGTCAGGTAAGGATACACAGTAGAGAGACTTATGTGCTTGCCAGCCTTGCTTCCCATCCCATCTCACCCTCTTTTAAATCTGTTAGTTAGTTGCCCATAGGCTACATGCCCAGGGCTCAACACATACAAAATGAGAAGCAAGATCTCTCTGTGTTCTCTGTACTACCTCCTAGTCTTCTGTGTGATGCTATCCGTCCATCTTCTCTCCACTTTAAAATAATACTGACTCTGATAGCTGGGAGCAAGAGCAAATTGAAGAGCTTCAATGGTAGAAAGCCATTGGATTTGGAGCGGAATGATTTTTTTGACACCCATACTGAATGTGGCAAATATAGGATAAAAAAAAGGATATCCTGAGGTTTTTGCTGCAGAGCAAATGTGGAAGGAGCAATTGCTGTCAACCCTTTTCTTTGCTGCCTGTTCTCAGTACTGTCACCTTGCTTGAGAAGGCATTTTTTCAGGAGTCACGAGAGAAGACTTGTCCCTTCTGTCCCAGTTGAGTGATACCAGAACAGGGCAAAGAACTGCCTGTTCATTCCATAGGTGGACCTTGCTTGGACAACTGGATGTTTGCAGTACAATCACTGTGAGAAAGGACCCTTATCCTATCAAGAAGTCTCTGGGCTGCACTAATGTTACCTGTCACATCCAGTGTGTCTTGAAAACAATATCTGTGAGGAAGGTTATCACAGAGCTATTTAACCCATCCCCTTATGTGTCCATTGCATCAAGATACCAATTAGGCCGTGCTGCTTGCTTGTGTAAACCTCACTTAAAAAAGAAAGGAGCTGACAGGATTTAGGTGCTCTGGGAAAGAGGGAAATGGCCGTATTTCAGAATGGCTGCCTACAGAATTCCCTGGTGCCAATTTTAGATGTGTTGTTTTTCCCTGACACTAACATTAGTGAAAAGGAAACGGACTTAATATTTGAAGAGTCTAAAGCATTGAGCACTCATCTATTGTATTTAGTCTTTATTTGCCAATTACTAATTTGCTGACATTTAGTTTGCCAAATAGCTGCATGCTTTATCTGTGGTAAATTTATTTAAAGGAACACATTTGACTCCCCACTGAAGAGAAAATGAAGTTTATGTATGTTACAAGGAGGAACATGGTCCCTTTGTGCATGCAGCAAAACATCTGATTGCAAGCAGCTTAGACAGGACAGCAAGGTACAGGGAGATATATGAATTTTGGAGGTAATAGTTTCTATTTTATTAATTTTTTTTCACTTAGCATTCACTGGAAGTTTACTCTCATTTCTTACTTCTGTGACAAATGACACAGGCTTAACACCAACCTTTCTAGAGTCTTAGAGTAACAGCATTCAGCTCTGCTCCGAGAAGTGGTCAGTCAACTTTTTATTAGTATGAAGGGCTAGGATGTCTCAGATCATGGAAGGGGGAAAGAAGGAAAATACATTTTTAAAGACTATCTTTGAAAATGTTAGAACCTTCTTGCTACCAGTTATATTAAGTTAACCTTACCGACTCTGAAATTTAAAAAAAAAAAAAAGAAGCATGTGATCTTCTACTTTAGTTCTATTGAGGTAGCAGATCCACAAAGAAGGATACGGGATGCTGTTCCTCCACTGACAACCAAATGGGTTTTTTAAGCTGACTTCTTGGAACACACAGGGAGGCAAGAGAACAGTTGTGTTGTGCCTGTAGCATTAGCTGGGGCTAGACAGGATTTAAACAGCAGAGCCTTTCTTAGTAACAGGGTACAAGAAATTAGAACACAGCATAATTTTCTGAAGCCTGGGTGAGTTTGTATTCATAACAGGTGATGGCAGCCTTCTAAAATCTGAGCGCACTAGAGCTGGAGTCGTTAGGCTTTGAGTACTCATAGTTTCCCAGAAAGTTTTAGCAATCATTTCATGTATGGAAGCACAATAAAAACAGATAAGCATTTACATTGCAGTATGTACATATACACATACAGGCTTCAATGGCCAAATGTTTTCAACAGAAACAATTCATTTTGTTTATCAGAGCCCAGCTGCACTGACCTTAAGGGGTCCATCTCTTCTGCAGGAAAAGACTCCAGGGTTCATCAGAATAGGCTTTCAGCTTCAACTTGGAAATTATCTTGAGCCTGTGTAGCTTCCAGGGGAAGTTACTGGTGTTTCCAGGTGCTCAGTACCACTCTGAACTGGAACTTAGATTTTGGACTAGCCTGGCTCTATTTATGTGCTTATTAATGAGGATATCCTGGGAGGGGTTTCTTCATTTTTCATATGGATGCATCTGGGTTTTTAAAATAAGATGCATTGTATAAATTAACTCATAAATCTTTATTGTGGTCACTTCAAATGCACTCTGTGATTCACAGTACAAAAATGCGATGCTTTGGTTTACCTAGAGGCTGCCTAATTCAGCTTGTTTTCTTGAGTCTTTCCTGCTGTGCTAGGGCATTTCTCAGGTCACCTACCAAGGTACATTTATGTTGTTACTAAATACCTCCATCCTTAACTGATGGAAATCTATCTTCTTTAATTCCAGGCACTGGTATCACTGGAGAAATGCTTTTTCATAGTAGTTCAAAAATGGAAGAGGTGAAATTGAAAAAGAGGGAGAAGTACAGAGAGCCTGGTTATGCTGCTAAGACTCCATATAATGAGTAAGAAATTATAAAACTGTAATAAGGAGACTACTACCATTATCACCATTTCTCCCCCAGAGAAGGGGACAGAATTACCTGTGTGCCATAAACCATTAGCAGGCAGTAGGGATTTTTCTCTAGCTTGTACATTAGTTTTTTTTTCCTAAAGAAAAAGGATCTGTACAGGAAATGGGATAAAAAGCAATGTGGTAGTTACCTTTGATAACTGGATAGAGTTTGTTTATCTTCAACTCAGAAAATCATTTAATAAGGTGTGTTATGGTGATCAGTGGGAAGAATCACGAGGGTGACTGAAGTGGGGACAGCAGCAGGTAGTGCTGAAAGAAGGCTTTTCCAGGTCTGATTTGTCTTAACCATTAATGACATTGGCCAAATGATCAGTATGGTGCTGTTGGAAAAACTGAAGCTGGGACAAATTTTAGCTGTTGAGACGCTTCCACTGGACAGAGGAACTACTGTGCAATTGCCCAAGAGCATGTTACAACTACTCTTGAAATGGCACACACAATTCCAGTCACCAGAATCCCAAAAGGACAGGCAGGATCTGGAACAGAGCACTGAAAGGTACTAAGGTGACCAGTGATATGGGAAGCCTTTTTCACAAGATTTAAGAGCTTTGGTAGTTCAGTCAGGCAAAATGAGGGAAGAAGGTCTATGATTTCTGTCTATAAATACATCAAACTATGAAACCCTCAAGAGAGAGAACAGCTATTTAAGTTTAAGGATAATGTTGGCACAAGAACAAATGGGTATAAGCTATCTGAGAATAAATTAGTCTGGAAATTAAATGAAGGTTTCTAAGCATCAGAGAAGTGAGATTCTGGAACATCCTTCTGAGTGAAAATAAATAGGATGAGGTTTAAGATGGAACATGGTCTTTCATGAAAGAGCTCCTGTGCTAGTAGTAGGAAGAAATGGGACTGTATGACCAAGAAGTCTCTTTCAATCTGTGCATCCGCCCTGCCCTCACCCTAGGCCAAACCCCTTCTCTTTTTCAATACTCTGAGCTCCACCTGCTCCTGCTCTGAAAGCATCATGGACCCCTTATCAGAATTCTGCATTGCAATAGATTGTTTTTAATCCTTCCCATATCTCCCTTATTTTTTTCCTTGCCAAGCTTGCTGGGCTGTAATGTTTCTCTTCATGTAATCCATCACAGACACAATGTCGCTTGTGCAAATTAAAATGCACCTCAGAATAATAAAAAAGGGCCTTTTTTTTCCTTCCTTCCCAGCAGCAGTTCCTCAACACAAACCATTTGTCTCTGGGCAGGAATTCAAGAATGTTAACCCTGTATGTGCTCCTGTAGGGTACACAGCACCTCCTGTAGGAACAACACTTGCTAGAGACGTGCAGTGCCGCAGGCTGCCTTGCACTGGGCGCCTTGCATATAGCTGGAATTGTAACCCAGTTCTTTGCTCATTGGCATATTGATGATAAGGTTCAGTGCAACAAGATAAAGATGCTCAGTGTCTGAACAAAGAGACACAACCCATGAAAGCTACATAAACTGTGGTGCTCCACAGAACTCAGACAAATGGTCTAAGCTGAGCATTGTATGTTGGGATCTTTAGAGGGAGTCATTGAGAACCAACTGAGTGATAGAAGGGTCACTAGGCTATGACACACTGCTGTACGCTTCTGGAGGCTGTCATTGGCCTGGGTGGGCACTGCTAACTTGTGATTTAGAAACAAAGTTACAATAGCTCCTTTCCCAATGAATTCCATCCCAGCTGGGGCAGTGCATGTAAAAGGTTAAATGAAGGGCAGGATTTTATTTCTTGCTTCTTTCATTTGGAGGGACGGTGTGAATTTCTCCTCAGTGGCATATAAATTCTATGAAGTTAAATATGCATTTTGAAAACTCATTTCATATGACGAGAAAGGTCCAAGACTGGACTAAGAGGTAGGCAGGTACTAGAGGATCTCAATGTTTGGCCACAGAGAGATCCCAGTGGGTTACCTCTTCCTCCAGCATGAACAGTATCTAATTCTCCAAGTCCTTTCTTGCATCCCCTTCTCCAGTTCAGGTGTTTGCTAAGCTTATCAGTGTGAGCTAATGTCAGCATTAGGGCAGTGAGACTTTGATGGCTTTCCAAATCAGGCATGAGGCTTGAATCACCCACTTTGACTTGAGGAGGAAGCATGTCCATGGGTGGAGGCAAGAACAGGCTATGCAGGATGTATAGAAGTCAACTAGAGTGTGAAGAAAGAGAGGGCCAAATCAATCAAGAATTTCAAAACTTCAGGTTTCTGGCAGAGGAGGTTTCTTCAGTCTTCTTAATGCCTATTTGGAATAACTAGTCAGGCATGGCTAGAAAAATAATTATGTAACCAACATAACCAACAGTATGGAAATGCAGAGGTGTGCTGAAGAGGCTCTTCTGTTCGGATGTCCCTAGTTTTGCCCTCACTAATTCAAGGGACTTCAGCTGTTGTACCATGCTGTAAAAGTTGGGTAGGTGAGTGGAAGTCGCTCTTTAGAGCGTGAATTCTACTGCTGTAATTTGCTTTGTGTTAGCAGCAAGGCTGCTCTATTCTTGATTTCCTTTGGAGCCCCCAGACAAATGTCATAGAACCCTGGGAGACTGTTCCTTTTCAATTTACTTTTTTTCCTGTTCGTCCTGCTGTGAGTCTTGCTGTTTCCAATCTTCACCCTTATCATCTGAAAAGAATAATTCTGAGTTGGATCTCTGCACATCATTCTTGGTGCCAAAGAAATAGTGCTGCCTTTTTTTCAGTGTCACTGTCTTCCTTTATCTTTTTCTCATAATGCAAATCTTCTCATAATTCAAAGACCCACCAATTTACTGGTAAACTTTCTGTTTCCAGCAGATGTAAGAAGATTCCTTGAAGTTTTATTTCCAAACAAAACAAGGCAAGTGATCACACTACATTTCTGTGAGTGTCTATCTGTCTATCGTTTTTCACTCATTTCCCATATTGTGGGTTAATCTGTTTTTGCATCTGCTATTTCAAATGACTTAGCTGAAAGAGATGCAGAATTCTTAAATATACGAGGTCCTAGTAAGTTCCTTGGACAGACTTTTCAGTATGTGTGCTAGGTTCAATTTCTTCATCCCTTTTTAGAGAAACAGTAGATAGTCCTTTGGAAGGGGTGCATGAGTGTCCTATTTGCGGGAAAACTCTCACTGAAGTTCACATATTTTTATATGGAGCACAGTAAATTCAGCACACAGCAGTCAGTTGGAAGGTAGGATTCATTCACTGTGCTGCTCACGAAGCTACTTGTAACAAGTTCAGTGAATGACTTCTGGATTCTATGGCCATGCTTACTTCTACCAGGTCTGTTAATTTTATGTTCCTTTCTATTGCATTCTCCCAGACTGAAGTTGCAGTTTTTGTTGCATTTTGTCACATGATATATCTGGTTCCTATCTATCTCCAAAGGATTTCTCCTCAGAATACTCACACTTCTTCCATTTGCTGATGTTCTTGAGCATAAGGTGTCATCAGCAAAGCAGTTCATATTGCTTAAGTTTCTGTGTCTGTGGACACCTGTGAAGGGAAAGCAGCCAGCAGTCCTCAGAGCCACCAGCTGAAGATAAGGCCAAGCTAGTATTGCAGGGCCTTCTTGCGTTTCCTGAGGCCTAACAGAATTGTCTTCAGTTAGATGAGGCAGATGTCTAGTTCATGGACAGTCTAGTGGCATGTAGATGGGTTGATGAAAGTCTTAGCTCATCTTGATCAAGAGCATCTGCAAAACAAGAACGTTGTAAACAGTACAGAGATTGGAGACTCATGAAAGCCTCTGAATCCTTGCTGTATTTGGCTCTGGAAGGTCACGTTCCTTACAATGTCTCAGTTTTCCCACTTGCAGTCTAAGAACAGTGACAGCTACCTGCATCTCTTGCCATTAGTGGAGGAAGACGAGATGTGGATGTCAGGGTCAGTCAAGAACTGCTAAGTATTTTACTGTTCTGTTAAAGGAAAGTGAGTTTAGCAGCAGTGACTCTCCAGCACCACCTAATACTGGGAGAAATGATCTATCAGACTGCTAGTGCTTGAAAGTCCAACTTGCCTACATGTGTGTAGTCCCTAAGTATGATTTTTTTTCTGTTTGACTCTGTGTGAGAATAGGGCAGAGGAGTTGGTCTGTTGATTCAGAGCAGTAGTAACCTGATAGTTGTGTGCTTCCCTGGAAAACAGCCATAACCCCTGTGCCCACTTCTTGTTATGTCCTGGCTTCATTGCTCTGACAGCATGAAGGATGTTTGGTTTTGTTCCTAAAGCTGCTGTCATTTATCATCCTCTTGTAAAGCCAGAATCCACTGCTCACCTGCCCTCCATCTGTCCCAGATTTTCTGCTCCCCTCATATTCCAGAAGTTTTGTATTCCAGAAATAAACCACTGAGTATTAGGGAAGCATTAACATCCTTTCTGCTCCATGAAAATATTGCTGTGACCAATGGTGATGGTCTGACCAGTTTTTAGCCCTTGGAGGCTATGGAGGAGCAGCTCCAGTCACAGAATGGAGCTCTGATATTAAGAAATAGACCTGAATAGTAAGAAACAAACCTGAAATAGTTGATAATTCCACAGAGATGGTATCTGGTCATGAATTGGGAAACTTATGTAGTTGGTGCCGGCAGAAGATTTTCAGCATTCAAATGCTAGAGAAGGAGATTCTATCATTCTATGATTCTATGAGAGGGATACAGTGTGCAAACTCCCCATTTGTCAGGCAGTGTAAGTCTCTTAAAACTGCCTGGGCTGTAGCATGCCTGGATGTATGCAAGAACTGTGGAATATGTGGGAATAGAACATGACTGAAAGATTATCCAGCCTTATTCTGTATTGTATCTGACCCAGAATGATCCACAAGCAGCTCTCTAAGTTCAGATCAGTGGTATATCAGTTTTTATGGACAAGCTGAAATAACTTAGAGACAAGCAGAAACTTCTGTTGGGACTGGAGATGATGGGTTAAGGAAAATAAACTCAGCATTCATTCACCTTGTCTGCTCTAGCAATGATTTCAGATAGTAACAACCTGAAGCCAGCAAAAATTGTAGTTTGGAGCTGGATGTATGCAGCATACTGCCATTTGTGGCACAAACATGAACTGCCTAAGGGATTTTTCTTCTGCCCTGCTTCAACAGTAATGATGAGTCTCATTTCTTGAAGCCTAGAAACACGGCACTCTGTTTCTAGAAATATTGTGTAGGCCTTGTATGGGATTCCTTGGAGAGACAGCTTGTAATGTTAAGACTGCTTACAGAAGGGCCAGCTTTGGTCTTGCTAGGTTCAGAAGGATTTTGATAGGTACTGGACTCCATGCAGAAGCCTGTTTTGGCATGATATCTTACAGTAAGCAGAACGATCTCACTCCACAGGCAAGAATTTTCCTATGCATCTGTTGGAGCTGTCAGCATTTGACTCTTACTGTCCTTATTTATAGAGCAATATTGGTGTTCTGAGCACTTCACAGATACATAAAAGAGAAGACTTCCTCTCTCCAAGGAGCTGACAGTAACTCAGATGTACAGGAGTCATGGGACAATAATTCAGGTTCTGACGAGGGCAGAAATCTTTGCAATGTGTGAAGAGGGAAGCTCTGTTAGCAACCATTTGGTGCAGGAAGCAGGTGTGGGTGATGGGGCCAAGGTAACGATGAGAGGAGCTAAATGACGAGGTAGCAGGTTAAGGGTTGAGGAAGAGAAGGGATGTGTAGGCAGTAAGGCTGCTCTCAGTGGGCTCAAAAGCAGTTTAGCTTGCAGTGCCCAATTCTTTTTCTGCTCCCTATAGTGAGAAAACAGAGAACATCTGCACCCTCCCTACTTCCCTTCACCTACTTCTCTGTCTGCTTACAAAGGGAGGGAATGATGCTAATGACTATCATTAGCAGCACTTACAGTTCATCTGTCAGGAAGCACCAAGGGCTGCATTTGCCAGAGAAATTCCTTGTAGCTGGATCTATTTGCTCAGGTCAAGGTCTTGCTTTCAGCATTTGGAAATCCTCAGCTTCTGAAGATCAGGCAGCTTAGCCCTGGGCCTTGCTGTCGTGTGCCTTGCAGAGCTGGCACAGGAGCTATGGGGTCTTTTTACCTTGATGGCTCTCAGGGCCTGTTTGTAAATGTGTCTGTCTTCTCCTCCAAGCAAATCCTTGCAGTATTTCTTTTCAAAACTCCAGTTTCCATAGTCTGGGTGCAGAATTCAGTTTATAGGTGGATCTAAGCTTAGCAACAGGGCTGCTTTTCTTACATACCTTTTATGTGTCCATGTGCCCTCTGTGAAGGGAGCTAGAGACTGCAAGTCAGCAGTGTCTCCTGTACAAGTCAGCGTAAGTTGTCTGTGCTGACTGTTGACCTCCCTCTTTTTTTTTTTTTCTGGTCTGTGGCCATAGGCAGTGATTGCAAGAGAGAAAGACATCACTGTCCCCCCCTTCCTCACCTTTCACTTTGTGCCCTGGTCAGACTAAGCACTCCTGCTGCCTTTTATTAATCTTCTCCTGGGACAGTGTTATCAGCAGCCCATCAGCGTTCAACATGCCCTCAGTCACTGGCGTTAACTCGATTAGGGTAGCGACGAATGACTTACAGGGAAGCTCTTCTTCACAGGCAGTATTTGCATACAGTGATTGATGCTGATACGTCCTCTAAACACATCCACATTTTGCATTTTAAACAAAGCAATTGCTGTGGAACCGTTCCCTGTCACTCAGTGGGATTTCCAGTGCCAACATAGGGCATACCTTCTATTTCATGAAATGGCCTTACTCTTGCCCCAAGGGGAGTTTCAGATGGGATAAAGGGAAGGTCACTGACTCCACCTTACGTTTAGAGTGGAAGAAATGAAAGCCTCTTGTGTGTCTTGGCTTGTGAAGTTGCTTGTGGACAGTTTGGTTCTTTGTGGCAGTGTTGCAGTCAATGGGCTTTCCATCAGGAAGGTCAGGTACTGGGCAGTACTGCATAGATGTAGGTGTATATATACACATAAATACACCTTCCTTGACCAATTGTCAAAAGAAGCAAAGATGCCACTTTCTTCCAATTTCTCCTGAGGATTTTACTGATAGACACGTCCAAATGAACTTTTGAATTGGCATGGTGTCCTGAGCCATGTCTACTGAGGAGTGGGTGAGCTGAACTTATGCTTGAAGGAAAGGCAAAAGGAACAAAGTGGCTCTATCTGTGGTGAATAGGGTTGGTATGTAACAAGGGAATGCAGCTTGCTTTGCAAAGATCACTGGTTGTTTTTTTTTTTCTTTTTATTTTAAATGCAGTTTTCTCCCTTTCAGAGCAAAAGGGAATTTGCCAAGAAAGTAACATATTTCGAACAGCTGCAAAGACTTACCTGGGATTTAGGCTGCAGAGTTCCTTGAGGCTTGCACTCACTCTTCCTATTTGTCTGTGGAGGGCAGGGATGACTGTGGAGGAAGGATAATAAAAGCCACTTATACTGCTCGTACAGAGGTCTCAGAAAGAGCATCTCACAGAGGCTGCCAGTGCTCTTTGGTCTGCAGGTGCTCCTGGTTTGCTCCTGGTTAGGGCTCATCACTTTCAACAAAACTCATAGAGATCTGCTGGTGCTCCAGTGAGATCTGGAATTGCTTGGAGGAAATACTTATTTCACTCATTCTGTCATTAATTTATCATCTTGTGCTTATCTCAGAGGTCTTGCAATGAGCTGCTCGTTGCCCATTTTGAGTCTGAAAACTTCCTAGTTTTACAAAGCTAGGCACTTCATTTGTGGGCACAGACTGCCTGCTCCATAGAATGTGGGAGCTCTATGGAGAAGATGGCCTTTCATCTCATGCCACACCATATTAGTTTTACGAATATGACAAGTTCAGCTTTGCACAAATAACATATTGCCCACGTCTTGCTCTATTTGGTATTGTATTCAGATGGTCTGAGTGCTCAGTGATGTGGCCTAGGAGAAATGACTGCAAATTTCTTTGTTGTTTGAGTGACAGCTTGCTTCCAGAGGTAATTAGAGCTGTTTGGTGCTTTGGTGCTCCCATCCCCTTGCGGATGTGTAAGGCATTAGGTGTGTGACAACTCAGAGAGAAGCATAGAGATGCTCCAGTTCCCAGGTCATAAACGCCACAAAATTTATAAATCCTAATATCCACTTGGACTTGGGACTAAAGTGGAAAAGAAGCACTGTAATGACCTTTCAAGGGCTCTTTTAATTTTTCAGAAATCCAAACAGGAAAATTTAGACCTAAGGAGTCTGAGTAAAAGTGAGTTGTATTGCCATTATGTGGATGCGTGGGAGTTAATATCTACTCAGAAAAATTCTGAAGCTCTGATTTTTTAGCTGGAAAAGAAAACAAAGTCATGATAGTTATGAAAGTTGTTAAGTTAGAATGTTAAACAAAATTAATTCTAGGAACAGAAAGAGCAGCACAGTCAGTCATCTTGAGGGCAAAGGTGAGGAACAAAGTGATTTGAGTGTTTTCCATGGTTAGTTGTTGCTTCTCTCCTTGTTGGCCAGGAGCTTGTTGGCCTCCTGTTCGTGTACTGCGCTCTCACTGATGCAAAGCATGTCTGTGTCATGGTTTCCTGCCAGCCAGATGACGAAGTGATAAAGCCAGCTATGCCAACTAGTTAGGTAGCAAGCTGTGTCATGTTTTCTCTTCTCTCTCCTATTTCTCTCACTTTTTTCTCCTTGGAAGCTCAAAATATGTGTGAGCACGAAGGCAGCAGCCTTCCTAGTTATGAGAAGTCTCCCAGCAGAAATAAGCACATACCTATGGTGTGGACTGGCAAGGAAATAATGCTATGGCCAGCCTTGTCCCTTCTCATTGAGAGGTGCTACAAACTACAATGGGACTACAAAGGGAGAAGACTAACAAGGAAGAAATGATTTTTCAGAGCACAGAGTTCCTGGGACACTGCTGAATGCTCTTTTTGTGTTATAATTCAGACCTTTCCTCTCCTTGTTATTTCAAAGGTATGGTGTGTTTCTGACTTGCTGGGTAGCCACCTACCTGATGGATGCTCATGAAAGAGCTTATCTCACTTCTCAGTTGTGGCAGAGATGTCAGCAGGACATTTTCCTGAATTGTGGCCTTCCAGTGCTTAATGGGAGCATATAGACAGGAGGGAGAATGACTGTTTACAAGGGTGGATAGTGATAGGGATGACAAAGGGGAATGGTCTTAAACTGAGACAGGGGAGGTTTAGGTTAGATATTAGGAAGAAGTTTTTCACACGGAGGGTGATGATGCACTGGAACAGGTTGCCCAAGGAGGCTGTGGATGCCCCATCCCTGGAGGCATTCAAGGCCAGGCTGGATGTGGCTCTGTGCAGTAGTTGGTGAGCCTGCACATAGCAGGGGGGTTGAAACTAGATGATCATTGTGGTCCTTTTCAACCCAGGCCATTCTATGATTCTATGACGCCATCTCTGCTCACCTTGTGCATTACTGTCCCAGCCCATGCTAGCCCTTCTCTCTTCATATATCACCAATGAAGTGCAACTACCTGTAGACACAGCAGCCCAGACAGTTTCTGTTGCAGTTTGGTTTTGACTCACTTCATCTTTGAGAGGAGCAGTGTTTATCTGTTGGGCGAACAATTTCTGCTGTGGAGAGTGGAGGGCTAGGCTCAGTGAAAAGGGCATTTAGTGCTGTGGCCCACGGGAGTATAAAAGCCACCAGCAGTGCAGAAAACCTTGCACCAAAGAGGTGACAGCACTTGTGCTCAGCATGGCATTTCACTGACAGCTTGTGGTAATTTATTTATTCCTTGCATTCGGATAAGTAACACATGCAGCAGTCAGGCTATCCTGTGCTATCTTAATGTATAAGAATATCAGGAAAACTGATAGAATAAACTTAGGAGCACACTCCAGGTCACACAGCAATGACAAACTCCAGAATGCATCATTAATACCACTTTTTGTGGGCATGTTCTGTGAGAAAAGCAAGACAAGACATAAAAGGATTCTCAAATTCTAGTCCAAGCTGATTGAAGTTGAGTATCTTAATATTTTGAGAAGTCCCAGACAACACTTCTCTGATGTTTCAGCCACTTTTCAGGATAAACCTTTTTGTAAGCAGCATGCCTTGGGGGATAAGAGATGCTTTGTGTGCAGAGCAGCCATGGATGGGAAGGAAAGCCCCAGCCTGAGGAGCTGGCACAGCCATGGGTGCAGGAATGAGAGCTGTGCTGGGCAGTGGGCTGATCCAGTCTCAGCCACTCAGTGTGCGCTCAGATAGGAAGCTTCCACTCCTCTCCAGCAGCTTTACCCTGCTTGCAGCACAGGCTTTGCAGCTTAGCAGAGACCTGCAGAAAAGAGGTCACATCTGCCTTTCCATTACTTAAATATTATATAAGATTTTCTTTGTTAAAATAATCACCTGATAATTTCTGTAAAACTGAAACATCTTATTTGCCTATCTGCTGAGATTTTCTTTATCCCCTGCTCTTTCTTATAGCTGACAAGTACCTGGGACACCAAGTAGTCCAAGCACTTTATTTTTTGTTCAGAAAGGCTGAGTGGTCTCTTTGCTTAAAAAGAAAAAAAAAAAGTTGAGAAACACAGTTGGGAAGTCCTGGTTCTGTCCTTTCCTTTTGACTGCTCATTTTAAACATATTCAGAAGGTGTTTGTGATTTATTTGTAAAATGCTTTCACTTTCTGTGATCACTGAATGTGAACACTGAATCTGTAATTGCTGTAACTCAATTCAGGTTAATAACTACTTTGCCAAATGAACACAGCATCATAGGAGCACTGCCTTTTTAGTCTAGCACTGACAACACACATTAGCAGGTGGTGCCCCGCTGCATGGCTCTGCTACCTTACGCAGGCAGGATTTGAAGGCCCTCTTGGACTGAGCAGTGGAGCCCTAGGGAAGCAGGGTATTTCACTGACCAGGAAGATTTGACACAGTTTCTCCGATGAACTGCGCCTATTACAGAAGTTGCTGTGATCCTGTCTGACTGGGCTGTGTCTGAGGCCTGTACTTTCTTCCTACCTGCACAGGAAGCTTGAGAAGGACAGGAAAGAATGCCCTGTCTCAAGTGTCAGTATCACTGTTGTTTTGCAGATGCCCTTCTCTAACCATCCTCTAGATATAGGCAGTCACTTCTGATGAATTGTATTCTTCTCAAGGCTGGAATGCTAGCACGTTTTAGCAGAGCCTTACCAATGGGTCCTGTTAAGCTGGGTGACCCTCCTTCCAGATGGAAGTGGTCCAGAACAGCTTGATGCGGTCAGCTGGCACAGGAAGCTGAGTAGACACTGACATCCTTCCCGCTCACTTGAGCAGTGTGTCAGGAAGAGGGCAGGAGAGAGGCTGTCTGAGGAGTGAACAAACCAAACCATACCAAACATTAGCAGTAAGTGCTCAATCATGAACAGCCAGAAAGTTGTGCTGGAAAGAAGAAATACACGGAAGCAGCAGTAGCAGTGCAGGATTTTCTGCAGCCACAAGTGCTCAAAGCTGAGGATAGCACTCAGAAAAGAGGATGCCAATGCTAATACAGTCCCCGTGAGCATCATTCCCTTAGGATGCTGCTGAAAGGTTATGGTTGGATGAAAAAAGCGGCTGGGGAAATAAGTGATAATCCCAGGCTTGATTACAGGGGTTCATTAGATACAGCACTATCTGGTGAAATTGTACTTCTTTCTTAATCCTTTCCAAAGGATTTGTTGACTTATAGTAACATTAACCACTGGCAAAAAGGTACATACAAGGGTTTGGTTCAAAAGTGTGTGAATTTAATAATGTAAATGGTAATGGAAAATTACTTGCACAAATGACTGCTTTCAATGTTGCAACAGAAAAGAATTTACAATACTAGAAATGTAATTATTGAAGGTGATTAAAATTTTGGCTTCAGTTAGATTATATTCCTTCCAAATCCAACACTCTTCACTCCAGAGAGATTATTCATAACTTACATATTGCACTTGACTTAATTGGCATATGGAGTAAAAACATGATTTATCTGCTTTGTTCTAACCCATCTATTAAATGAAGCCTTGTTTTGTGTGACTCTTGCAGGTTTAGGTAAAGTGCTTTTAGTTTGCTCTGTCATGGCTTTTCCTTATCTGATCACTGTTCTGCTTTTTATTATTCAATGATTGCAGTTATGCGGGGGCCGTGTCATAAAGCATATTGAAAGTGTATTGCCACTTGAAATCCGAGAACAAAATGTATGGTTATTTCATTCACCAAAGTAATTCACTCGATGCTGAGCCTCTTGATGGCACACTCAGTGTTTTCGTTTCAGAAAAGCAGTAGTCAGGTATTTGTGAACTTACTGATAAAGCCGGGATTTCTAAACAGAAATCAAGTTTTATAGTGCAATAGGAAGGAATGAATTTTTAAAAAATCTATTATTTGATGCATCAAGGAATGCACTAAAGATCTTCTCTTTTAAAAATCCATTTCTCCCATGACCAAAGGATTGGATCAGATAAAGGCTGAGGTGTCTTTATTTGAGATGGAGGAAAAAAGGCCACACCCACCTTGTTGTGGTTAGGAAAGTAGGGTTTGCATAGGCTGATCTTGTCTGTGAGCTGTTCTGAAAGTAAATGTGAACTTCAGCAGGGCTGTGAATGAAAATATAGCTAAGAGATGTGGTGAGTGAATGTTTGTGTGTGGATAGATACAAGAAGAGTTGTATGTCTCTCAGATGGGGACAGTGTTTGTACTTTAAAGCATCTCACCCAAGGCAGAAGTTTGCCTTTCTCAATATCCCATTTTTCTAATTTAATTTGTGCAGTGTGTACTCAGTGAAGGGGGAAGGCTGACAGCTGTCCTTCATCCCTGAAAAGAAATGACAGAGGGTGAAACTGGGAGAGATTTAGACGAGTGTGAATGGTAGGGAAAAGTGAGTATGGGACTGTTCCTTGTGCTTTCTAATGCAAGCTGTAAGGGCATGAAATAAGAATAGCTGATGGCATGTCCGCAGCAGGCAAAGAAGCTGTTTCTTTTAGCAGTGATCCACAGAACTCATCGCTGCTGCAGAGGCTGAATGCTTGTATCACCTCGAAAAGCGGGTGGACAAATCCATGTAAGAAAAGCCAGCAGGGGTGGTTAAATGCAGAGACTTCATCTCTATCTTCAGGAGCTTTTGTAAATGGCCAGGAGCTATAGTTTTATACCTCAGTGCCCTGTTTTTGTTCTCTGGTCATCTGCTGCTGGCCGTTTTTGGCAAGAGGAACCTGGCCCTGTGATTTGAGCTAGAACAGCTGCTTCTGTACGCAGTGTGTCCTGTCCAGAGACTGTTTGCTGAAGACCTCCAACCTGTGTCAGCATGCAGCCAGTTAGATTTTGGAAGGGTTCAGTGAAGCACTGAACTCTTCAGCAGTCAGGGATGTGTCAGTGGTGGCTGTTGTCTGTCTCCGTTGTTCTTACAAATGGTGCTTTGAGCATCTGGCTGGTTCTGGTCTTTCTTGTGACCTCACTCCTGCTTGTCATTGTTTGGATACTGCTACTCCCAGAGCTGAAGCTCTTTCTAGCCTTACCTAAGCCCTATGGAACAAAGCCCACAGAAGGCCGTAACCATGCTGGTCCTCTCAAAGCTGATTAGCACTTATGTAAAGAGACTTTCTGGCTGCAGTTCTTTTGGCTCTGAGTCATTGTTTTTGGGTTGCCTAGCCAGCAATGTTTTGAACCAGAGCTGCTGTGTTTTGCTGGGCTATCTAAACTCAGTGCTCGTTTGTGACTTACCATCCTCTGTCTTGTCCAGCCCCCAGCAACACTGCTCAGTTTCTCCTCCTGTTCCCCAGACAGAGATGGTCAAGCTTTTCCATGGTGTCATTCAAGTTGATAGCAATGGCTTTGTAAAGAAACAGGCTCAAAGCACAAACTCTGCCACTTTTTGTTACTGGAAAGTTGAATGCTGAAGTTTTCTGTGCCTAATATTTGCTCTCATTAACTGTTTGATACGTTAGCTGGAAGGAGGAAGACACTGGTTGTCTTCATTTTATTTTGGGTGCAGGCAGTCACAAACAACTACCTCAAACTGTTTTAACATTTGGAGCTGAAGAACATATTCCAGCAGTTAAACGTGCCTCTAACTTGAGAGACAGAGAAATGTGTTTAAAGAACATGGTTTAAAGAAACGTTCTTCCCTTCCTGCTTTTTGACACAGAAGTGAGATTGCCCTCTGCAACTCCTGACCACCAGATCAATGACTTCAGCACTTGTACCCACTTCATCAGCACTGGGCAGCTGCTGCAATGCTTGCAACACTCTTGATGTCACTGTTGGGTTTAAGCCAATGATGTATTTTATGATTAGAGATTTTGTTTTTCACTGGAACAACTTCAAGGCTTTTTCATCACTAGCTCATGTTTATTCCTTGCACCAGTGGAGAGAAAATGAGTGAGTGGCAGAGACCAATCTGTGCCAGATACTGACGACAGTGTCTGTTTTACCAGCCCTCAGCCATGCTGATCTCAAAAAATGTCAAAAGTTTACTGGGGATTTTTTCTCTGGATAGAGGAAAACACCAAAATAAGGGCATTTAAATGAGAGGTTGGACTTTTCTCCCTTCCCTTCTGTAGCATGCACAAATGAGGCCTTCCCCCATCCCAGCCCCTTCAGTGGGTCTCTGTGCATCCTGAGAGACAGAACAGAGCATTTTCTAAATACAATAAACATTACTCTGTCATGATTAGTTTTTACATTTCTGTGTTTTATTTCTTGTTTTGTTTGAAATGACCTGTACCACAAGAATACAATTTATTTATTTCACAGGTTTTTCTTTCTTTCTTTTTTTAAGGAGCAGATAATAGTTAAGTAGATACTGTTTATTTCACTGTCTATAACTCCCTGCATCAATCTCACAGCCTCTGTCTCTTTAGCTTCCCTCTATAAGCCAGCCACAAGAACATACAATCGGCCATACAATTGATTATAGCTTGTGGATACAAAGTGGAAGCACTTTCTCTCAGCTCCAATTGGTAATAAAAGCTCAACAAGTTACATTCTAGGGTCTTCTTCAGTGATTTTCCCCTCTAATAGCTGCTTATATGTTTCTGGTGAATTTGTTAATTGTTTAAAAAAAAAGATGACAGCTGACAAAGAGAAAAATAATGCCCCCTTAGTGCAAACAGTACTGCGAGGTTCTGATTGTTGCAGGGGACTTTCCTGTAACTTCACAGTTTTGCAGCGAGATGTAATGCCCGAGTTTCCCCAGAAACCTCATTTTTGTGTAGTGTTTTACCCTTTCCTTTAATTGATCCCCATGAAATTAATTTTGCAATACAGGCCAGAGACTGCTGTTCCCGGAGAAGAATGTGCCCAAAACAGAAGAACTGGTCACTTGGGAAGATCTGCCATGTCGCAGTGGCTCACAGGTACGTGGTTTCTGTTATCTGCACATGTATATCGGGGGCTAGAGCTGCTTTTACCATACTAGCTGCCTGTCAGCTTCATGCTTAT
This sequence comes from Tympanuchus pallidicinctus, assembly GCF_026119805.1. Taxonomy (NCBI): domain Eukaryota; kingdom Metazoa; phylum Chordata; class Aves; order Galliformes; family Phasianidae; genus Tympanuchus; species Tympanuchus pallidicinctus. The sequence continues at coordinate 37,973,873 of NW_026294747.1, read as the reverse complement.
TCACTGTCACCGACACACTTACCTCTACAGTTTAGCTTTTCTTTTCTTTAAGTCACAGAAATTGAGGCCCAAACTCTGTCATCTTTTGCCCCACGCAAAAGGACAGCTGTATGGAGCTGACTCTGTTAGCCCCATATTACAAATGAATGGCATAAGAAACACTGACCAGAACCCACCTCCCAGTTTATGCCTGAATTCCACGTCTCCAGACCTCTTTGTAAGAGCCTATGGGAATCCAAAGACCTAAGCAGTTGCTGAAGCCTCATTTCCCATGTCAAACTTTACTGAGGGGACTACACTAAGACGTCACCCTTTTCTGCAAGCCTGACCTGCTGTGTAGCTGGACATGCTCCTCTTTTGCGGCAGCATGCTGGTACTAGTGAGGCACAGCAGATCAGAGAAACTGGAAAGGGATGAGATGCACGTGAAGCCTGCACTTGTCTGAAAGGCCAAGAGACCTGCCCTGCTTCCCAACTAAAGATGGTATAAGCCTTTTAAGGGTTAAATCTAGGCAGGTGTTTCTGTCCCCATTCTTGGGAAACAGTTTGCATCCCTGGTATAGAGAGATAAATACATGCTAATTACTGCCTGGTTCAGTTCCCATCCTGTTTCAGAAGCAAACCAGCAAAATTTCCAGGCCTACTACCTTCAAGCAATGAGGCGATATCCAGTTGGGCTCCAAGATTATGCAGCTGTAATGGAGAAAGAAAGTCCAGGAAAAAAATGAATTTAGTATCTTTATATTGTTCTGCCAATGCAGCCGTTGCCTCCATACTCTAAATAGACAGCAGTCGCTGTTAGCTAGAAGGTAACTCAGCAGCCCTCCTTTACAATCATGTTTTCTAGGTTATTTTCCCCTCTGTTCTGAAAAGCAAGCCCAAGTTCAAATTCAACAGAGCTGGAGGAGTCTTTCCACACTCACAGAATGGTTGAGGTCCTCTGGTCCAACCCCCTGCTCAAGCAGGGTTACTTAGAGAAGATTTCCCTGGAACTTTTTTAAAATAACCTTCCCAGCCAGGGCCCAGCAGAGTAAGACTTGCTTCTTAGGAACTTTTCAGCCCACTTTGCGACAGCTGTGAGGCAGGCTGGAACACAGTGTGCTGCAGCTGAGTGGGACTCAGCAGAGAAGCAACAGTGGTCAAGTGAGTCCTGCTTAGAGACAACAGCACAGCACAGCAAGTGTGTGAGAATATTCATGCCACAGCCAGAAAGAGTTGCCAGGTTGCAACACGCTGCAAACTGGCTCTAGTGAAGGCTTGCATTTCAGTTTGGTCCCTCTCATTCACAGATAGATACAGAGATTGTAAGCGCAACCAAAAGCTATTGTTTTTCTCCCCAGCTCGCTCTGGGAGGGTGAAGGTGAAAAGAAGCACAGGTATCTGTTCAAGCACAAGGCCACTGTGTAATTGCTGCTGCTTTGAGTGTGGAAACAATCCCAGCTCCCGTGTGCCTTCTGACTCCTGGGTCTTTGCTGGCTTACTAATGTGCCTGAAGCAGGACTGAATTCCTTTATGTGGTGAGTACAGAATGGGTGAGTAGCTATGACTGTATAGTGTTGGGAGAACTCAGAGGAGATGGAACTGAACTAACTAAAGGACCAGCAGAGGGCTAGCAACATGAGCTGAGAGCTTAGTAGCAGCGAAATTTCCCCAGTTTCTGAGCTAGCCTGAGCTTTGCACTGAGATACATGTTCAGTTCCAGTAGAAAACAAGCATCCAGTACCTCCCTGATCACACTCCACAGTTTGGAAGGCTTCCTGTGCAGGTCACACCACTGGGTTATCCAGGAACGTAAGCCTAGGTTGAGAAGAGGCAGCAGAGGCAGTGGTGTCTCAAATACAGATCAGAGGCTTCTCCTCAGCTCTGTTGTCATGCCACTCACTACCAAACAGACAATACATTCTCTCACCAGCTCAGGCTGGCTCAGATCAAAGTGTCCAAAAAAATAAAATCTCACAGAATGCCAAGCTAGTTTTTTCAAGCCACCCAAAATCCCCTCTGAATACTGAGAATGCAGCAGTTGTGATTTAGCCAGCTGAGCTAAACTAAGGCTCAGACACAGTAGAAACCTAGTGACATGAGTAAACAAACGTTCCACCACTTCTTCTCTGACCACCTTGAGGTCAGATATATCTCTTCTTCCATCAGTGAGAGAACCTCTTACCAGGTCCAGGGATAATCCATGCTACCTTTTTTGCTCTGTTGAGGATAATGGGATGAGGCAGGGGAAGACAGTAGTTGGGATATTGGATCTGGGGGTTCCACGCCAACCTCTAAGCTTATTTGCCTAGGCTGCCACAAAAAAAGAAGAAAAAAAAAAACAACGAAGAAAAAAAAAAAGCAGTCTCTTGGGCTCAGGAGCTGTCTCCCCCAAAAAGCAGTTCCTTTGATTTCTAACTAGTATTTGGCAATAAGCCTAAGTCTCTGTGGAGGCAAAGATCTATTACTTGAATGAAGTCTAGGCAAGCCCTGGTTTGGGGTGTGTTTATACTTGGGTGGTAACCATGCAGACAAAGCCTTGTGCTCTCTGCCACAAGGAACGAGTGGGAAATGGCACTCAGCTGCACTGAAGAGGCAGGTTTTATACTACAGGGCGAAAAGTGCAGAAGAATTGTAGTTAGCACCACATAGGAAAGGATGCGGAGATTATCAAGTCAACCCAGCACAAAAGCTTACACCAGAATCTGTTTTTCTCACTACCTGGGAGACTTGCATTCTCTCAGGGCCATACATCCTGCCTCTTCAGGGTCCTGCGGGGATTGCACACGGGAGGGACTAGCCAGGCGTAATGACACGCTGTACAAGGTCGCAGGGTATCTTACACAGTTAGGAGCATCTTTCCCGGTAAGAAGTGGGGCCTGTATGTACAAGTGTTAGCTGGCGCTAGAGGAGCCTGGGAGGCAGCCATTTTGATCAGGAGAGGTCCAGGACTGCTCTTCTCCAAAGCAGCATCTGCCCTATTGTTAGAGCCAGAAAGGTGACAAAATGAAGGACCCTGGCTGCTTCCCTTTCTATCTGACCCCTCACACCACAAGCAGATAAAGTTTATATTGACTCTATTCTTCGTCTCTTCCTGCTTCAGTCCCCACTCCCTCTCCAGCACTGGTGGAGGGGGCTGGGGACCAGGCGGCCGGCACAGTGCTGAGAGCAACATCGCTCAGAGGGGCTGAGCCCCAGCGACCGCCTCAACAAGTGCAAGAGCATATTCTGGTATTTCCACAGAGAAAACAAATGAAAAAAAAGAGAAATAGGTGACTGATTAAAAGAGTTTTCCCCCTCCTGTACATGAGATTCTGCAGTCACGCCGACAGATAGACATTAAATAATTCTTCCATAATAAATGATTGGAGATAAAAGCCGGCGGTGGCTGCTGCTGCTGTTTGGATTGCTCCGTTGTCTGCATCTTTGTTTCTAGTTTGTTCCCCGGCCATTGTCGGCTGGCACTGGGGCTGTCAGACCTTTGCCTCTAGCATTTCTAGGAAGAGTTTATGCATGGGAACCTTGCCCTGCAGTTTGATGCTGTAGAAGTGCTGCACAGCTTTGGCGGCTGTCTGCCGCAGGAGGGGCAAGGTCAGGAGCAGCTTCCCTGCTCGCCGGGGCTCCTCGTTGCGCTGACTCAGCTCGTAGTCCTGCAGGGCTTCGTGGAGAAGGTCCTGGAGCTTCTGCACCGCATCCATGTCCTCTATGTGCATAGAGTCTGGGGGGAAGGGAGAAGAGAAAGCAAACAGGACATGAGGAAGGAAACAATTTCCAGTATTTCAGCTAAAGATCCTTTTTTTTTTTTTTTTTTTTTTTTTTTAAATGAATTGCTTTTCTCTTTTGTTTTGTAAGGGGAAAAAAAAAAAAAAACAACTTGCTTGCAGGTGCAGGTGCTGAAATTTAGTGTCAGGCCCAGGAGCTGGTCCTAGCAGTGCAGGAACAGTAGAAATGTTACTGGGGTTTGTGACACATTGTGCCCTGTGTGCCCACTTTGCTGGTTACTCCAGGCTGCAGGGGGTCGGCCAGGGGTCTTTGTGACTTGCACATTCACTTGCCCTCCATGCTCCTGCGGGGGAGTCACCCTGCAAGGGGCGGCATCTGCTGTGCTGCCGCTTGGGAGCAATCTCATTAAGAATAATTAACACTGCTGTAGCGCTTCATCTGTCTAAACTACCTAATTGCCATGCAGCTGCTCAGGGTGTCAGCAAGACAGAAAAGCCCCAGCAGGTCACAGTCAGTGTGCCCAGGGGTGTTGCCAGCCCCACCTTTGTGCATATGCCCCTATTTTCAGAGACTGCCAGCAGCTGCTCGAGAGTTTCCCAATTCAGTCCTTCTAGAAATCTGCACCTCCTGCAAAGCCTCTTCCTTTAGGCTGCCAGGCTGCTAGAGAGGCTAACAGAGTGCAAGGCTAGCATGGCACCTCGGTGTACCTCTGAGGCAAAGGCAGCTGATAGTGACCCCGTCCTGGGTCAAGCTGAGGCACCGACGATTAACACAGACTGCTAAATTTGTGGGGTAGTCTTGATGGCAGAGGGCACCACAACAGAGGAGAGATGTTAGATTAGAGAAGCTAGCTAAGCACCATGTTGTTGAAGCTTTTCTCCCTTTCATCTTGCTGATAGTTGCTTCTGCCTCACAATCCTGACAGAGTTATACACTGTTGCCTTGTCTTCATTGGTCAGAGACTTTTAATCAATATTGAATGCACTGGTGAAGATTCCTATTTTGGCCATGGGGCAATGAATCCAGAAGCAGAAGCAAAGGGATGCTAGAATAAACATACAGTTGCACCTGTCTGCCACTCTAGCTGGGCTCTGCAGTGTAACAGTGTCTTGCTCAGCCTACATGCATCCAACGCAAATGTGAGGACTTGTTTCCCAAGTCTGACAGCAATAGAGGAGGAGGAAGGCTGGATGAAATGCCAGAATCTCTCCAGAAATACACATAATCTCTATGGAGAGCTCAACACAAATTGGAGACTGTGAATTTCATAAAATACATGTACAGTAGATGCTATTTATGATGTATGATTCATAAAGTATTACAACAGCCAAGAAAATAATATGTCTAACAAGGAAGCTGTTTAAAAAGATGTTTAAAAGGAATGTACTAATTAGGGGATATCAAAGGGTTGTACTTCCAAGATGCATATTGGGAAAAAATCATTATTGCTGTATTTGCTTTTTGTAGCCAAGAGACCAGGCAATGAAGCCCAGAAAAGGGCTGGTGGGTCATCATAGTGACTTGAGCTTGCCCCAGAGGTTGATTCTGAAGGAAGAGAGAGAAAGGAACGGAGAGAGGGAGGAAGGCAGAGACGGAGAAACAGCCTGGCAAATTCTCCCAGAAGCAGGTGGTGCCTCTGGAGAATTTCCATACACCATTAGGAGAAGCATTTCCTTACAAATTGCAGAGGTGATTTTGGAGAATAGAAGCATCAAGAAGTGGAACTCAGAGAGAAATATGCTCCACACTTCCTACTTTATGTGTGTCCTTCTGGCTGGGGGCACGAGGGAAGAAGCAAGAGCTCCTGTCAGAGCTTACAGAGTAAGTAGTTACAGTAGGTGCTGGAGGCACAGTAAAGTCATGCTTCAGGTCGGGGGTTGCTGCTGCTTCTGCTGTGCAGTAGACAATGCTCAAGCTGTGCCCTTATGCTACCAGGCCTCTGTAAGGTGAGGAGACACTAACAGCACTAAATAGCCAGGCATACAGATGGAGACAAATTGGGGAAATAAAGATCCAAGGCCTGTCTTTCTTCTTCTCCCACTCTTTGCTGAAAGATGCTCAAAATCAGCAGCTGACTGCAAAATATAAAATAACACTGCAGGATTAATTTCCTTTCAAGCCATCAATGAGCTGATGTCAATGGCATTGATAAACTGTTAATTACAAAATCAATAGCTATGAATTTTTACAGCTGTCAGAGCACTGAGGTGCTCTGGAGGCAGCCTGGTCATGTTCCTAAGGGTCAGCAGGCCTACATATGAGGCTTCGTGTTAGAAGCCTTTTTCTCCAGCACAGCTGACATGGAACATAGAGCAGGTATGAGAATGGACACACACACACACAAAAAAAAAAAAAAAAAAAAAAAAAAAGAGAAATAAGAGTTGGTCAGTCTGGGACGTCTTCAGCTGAACATGTGCTGTATGCTAACCTGGAGAGCTGTTTGATGCACAGCATCATCAATTTGTATTCTTGTGGCGAAAGGAGCTAGAAATGCTTAACATGGGAATGCTGTCTCTGAACTGTAACAGGTGACATTTACAGCACACCTACTCTGTCAAAAAATGGTTGACGTTGCATTGTTTGACCTTGCTTGCTGCTTTGGGGCATTAAGAATTAATTTCTCTGCTCTCTGAAAAGTACTCAGTAAAGGCAGATTTTGGTTGGTGCCAGTCTCACCAGAGGAGTCCTTGGTGCATTTCAGTGATGATTAGATATCAGACAGAGTTCGGGCAAGGCAGTTCCTTCAAAGGAACACTGCACCTGCTGTCACCTTCCCTTCTAGAGAACAGAGAGTGAGCTGCCACTCCTGTTTCCATCCACTTTAATTATTAGAAACAAAGGCTCAACGTGCACTGAGCTGCATGGAAGAGTGGAAATTCCCTAGAAACTGGATTGCGTGAGAAATTACATCCTACAGAAAGAGGGGAAAATCAGAAATTTATCTTTATGGAAGGCAAGGAGAAAAGACAGGTTCCAGCAACACAGGTGTTAATCTAAACGCCCAGCTTTAAACCTTGCCTCTGACCCACAGAGCTGATGGCTGGCCCAGAGACAGTCTGCATTCCTGCTGTTCTTGGAGTCAGCTGTGCATACATGTAAGTACGTACATGAAGGTTCTGCAGGTTTATTCCATGTCAAAAATATACTAAGAATAATAACATGTATTAATACAATGCAAAGGTTGAATGCAAAGGTTATGTTAGAAGAATACAGCTTGCCCTATCTAGTTTCCTTGTGTGTGTGTACGAACATGTACTTTCACATATTTCAGTAAGACTAACAAAGCAAGATTTTTGTGGCTTATGCTGCTACCTGACTGTACCTAGAACAAATCAGTGCAGTTAGAATGGCTTTTCCCATTCATGTGGGGCCTATGTTTCCTGACTTCTACCTTGGTTTCTTTGCTCCACAGTGCTAAAAGAAGAACTCTGAAGCATTGGTTGTTCTGCTCAGTGTTTTTCTACTACTGCAGACTATTCCATAAGGCTTACATGGGGCTTAGTCCTGACAGCACAGTGACAGTATCAGTAGAGTGCTTCTTTTGCACCATGAAGAACTTGAGAGCGTCCTACAACAAGTCCACTCAAACACGGTTCAGACAAATGTCCCAGTGTGGTTCTTCTGTCACCCTGTCACTACACTGCCTTAACTCTTCAGCCTCTCTGAGATGCCCTTCTCCTTGTTTAATCCCATGACCTCCTTGGTAGACAGGAGGCAGGTTTTTTAACAAGAGTTGATTGCATAGCCAAAAACCACCATCCCACAATATAGAGAAAGGGTAGCCTTGGCCATCTGCCCATCCTGGTTCAGTGGCGAAGTAAAGGCAGCAATTAGAGGTAAAAAAGCAGTATATGAGAAATTGAAAAAGGGAAGTAGATAGCAATTCATATGAATCAAAAGTTATGAAGTGTAGAAAATCGATAAGCAAAGTGAAGGACATTGGAAGAAAATCCATGGCTGGAAGGGCTAAGGGCCATAAAGAAGAGTTTTATAAATATTTAAGAAATAGAAGAAAAATGACCATTTGTAGGGGGACTCTTTTATGTTGTAGATGATTAAACTATTAATAGAATGAGGAAGTGAGTATTTCTGTCCTGCATTTAGAATAAGAAGTGTTATGTACCTGTCTTATATGAAGATGGTGAGACGCCTTACTCGCTTGTTTCCACAAGAAGGTATCAGACATCTGTTAGGGACAGACTTCAGAGGAATCAGTAGACCTTGATACCTTGGCTTTTAGAATTTTAAAATTGCTGACAAAGGCCCACCTAGGGCAGGTAAATAATTGCTAAGGGTAGGTATTTTTGAGAAATTTGAGATGGCTGGAAAAGTTCTAATGAAGCATATACTGTCCCTGTTTGATAACTGCCACTGATGTGAACCAGAGTAAAATAAAGGAAGAAGAAAAGGTTCAATTAAAACTTAAGAGGTGGTATTACAACTACTGCCGGTCTGCACAATACTTTGGAATGGAGGTCTTGTCAAACAAACCCGATTTCATTCTCTGATGAGATTACAAGTTTGGTTGATAAAGTTAGCTGCATAGATATAATAGACTTAGTCTTTTATATGGCACTTGGCTTAGCACCACAGGACATTCTCATTAAAAAATTAGCACCATGCAATATCAATAAAGCACACTTTCAATTGATTAGTTACTGGCCAGATGACAGATTTCAAAGTAGCTATCAGTGGTGAATCATCCCTGGAGGAAGAGATTTCTGGTGGAAATCCGCAGGGATCAGTAAAACAACAGATGCTACCCAACGTTTTTATCAATTATCTGGAACTGATTTGGTTCTTTCTTTCTTTAACTTCTTTCTTTCCAATTGCTGCTGCTAAGATGTGTGGATGACAAAGCAGAACAGAAAGGTATGAAACAGTGAGGATAGAGTAGCCTCACAGAGCATTCTGGACCACTTGCTTGTACTTGAAGTAACACCTATAGCCCAGGAATGCAACTATGAAATAGGAACTACCTCATGTCAAGCTGTCAGGTGCAAAAGGACCTGGGATCATAGGATACAGCTCAGAAAAGCACTATCTGCAGGCTGATTGAACTCAGGTAAACTGTCATTTGGGATATGGTATCTTTCTTTTCTTTCTAAATTGAGAGAATGATCAATTTTAAAGAGACAACAGCAGGTGTGGATTTCCCCATATTTAAGACCTTCAGCTTCATACTGAGTGCCTTTCTGGAAAGTGCCTTTAGCTGAACACAGATACTGGACTCACTGCTGGCCTGCAAGGGTGAACTGCGTAACCTACACACTGCAGTTTGGCAAGATCAGATGTGAGACAGTGAGACTCGAGGTATGTAGAGGGAGCCCTCGTCACACAATAGCTTCAGCAGTTTCCCTTCGGAAGGAACTCCTGAGCAAATGTATGTCTGGTACAACATCAGTACAGCACACACAACCTTGTGCCTCCCATGGGCATAGGCTTCCAGCCTGCTGGCCTGAGGGCTGTGAACCTCTCCTCACTGAGGCTGAGGGCCCTCATCTCTCTCATCCTCTCCCAGAAAGAAACAAAACAGGCAACATCCAGCTTCTGCCAGCACATCTTATCCTCTACCATTCAGATGGGGGGTGGGAGGGGGGGAATTCAGTGTCAGTGGTCACTAAACACCTACAGCAGCAGACCAAGCATCCTTAACCCCACAGGATGGTTGTTTTTTTGTTTGTTGTTTGTTTTTTTGTGGGATCTAAAACTAAGATTAGAATTTCCCTATTTCCCTATAACTGCCCAACGCTACTTGAGTGGATGCAGGCTTGGCCTGCATCCCTTTATCTAAACTCATGGCACAAGGCCTTTCTTTTAGTGCTAGAATCCAGCCCACCTCTGGCAGGTCCCATTCCCCAGTTCAGGGCCAGTTTGCAAATTGAGGCCATAGCAGCAGCAGGCCATGCTTCTCTCTCCTCACCAGCTTAGGGAGTCTCCACCTCCCTCATCTCTTGCGGGTGACAGAGAAATGCAGGGATGCTGCACGACACGGGCAAAGCACAGACTCAAGCACTGGGCCCTAAGCTCCTCCCAAGCCAGATAACAGCATGTGCAATGACTCTGATCACCTGGCTGCCTGGGGCAGGGCTGTACCTGAATTGGCGAGGGCCAGAGCTTTAAGCGTGACAAACTCTTCCTTTTCCACCTTGAGCTTCTTGTAGCGGCGCACCAGTTGTAGGATGGCCAGGTAGAGCTCAAGCAGCCCTGTCAGACGAGAGTGTTCTTCATCCATGATGTAGTCCTCAGCATAGACGAGCTTGTCCTCGTATGGCAGGGAGCGGTACACAATGCCCAGGATGAGGATTTCCATCCAGGCGCTCTGCAGGAGGCTCATCTGGTCCCCAAGGGAGAGATTGGAGAACCCTGATGGGGCAAAAGACAGCCAGGGTCAAAAGGGTGTGCAGCGAAGAATCCCAGAGCCTGGGCTTCCTTAATTTCCCTGCGGTCCACACAAAGCACTCTCCCCCTGCAACTCTCAAAAAATGCTTACTGAAGTGGCCCCTGTCTCTGTGGCACAGAACACACAGAATATGGCAACCTTAACGATAATCTCTTTTCACTGATTTCTACTTCCACAGCAGCAACTGTTTTGCACCACAACTTCCTGTTCACTGCACCTTTACAATTTTGTATAGCAGCCCATTTAGTCTCCCCAGCTGAATCAAAGAGCAGAGAGCTCCAGAAAGCAGAAAAGATTGTTTCTGATGGAATAGGAAGAAATAACACATGCATACTGCAATCTCTCATTTCAGACAACCTAAGAGAAGGTCCTGCCACAACAGAATGCTGAATGTGTCTGTGAAAAAATCCTCTTCTATTCATCAGTATTCCCTGAGCTCCACACCATCAGCATTCTGCCCCTCACAGCCAACCTTACCCAGTACACAAACACCTCTGTGGTGCTATACAAACAATTTCTTGCCAGGCCCTGTAGCAACAGAACAGTGAAGCAGATCATCCTCCCCAAACAGAAAAAGAGCAGTCAAAGTCACATTCATAGACAGCATCAGAGTCCTGTTGGCTCTGGTGGAGAAGTGGAGAGGCTGAAACACAGAGGTACTGTCTATCTGAAGAGAAAGGGAAAAGCAAGCGCATAGGAAAGAAAGCTATATCTGTTATGTCCTCAGTATCAATCCCAGAAAGCCAGATCATGAAAGAAAGATCCTAGGAGACAGGCACTGTATGACAGCCATTGCAGACAGAGACGTCAAGTACAGTGAGTTGGTCCTGTCTTGGCAGCTCCTGTCCACCACTGACAGGCAGGAATTGTGATTTTTGGCAGTTCCTTGTGTCTGAAGGTTCCCCAGGCAGTGGGAGAATGGGGCAGTCTGACACTGTCAGCTGGGAGGGCTGTGCTGCACCAGCCTCCCCTGCCAGTCTTCACTCCACATGCTTATTCAGCCTTGGGGTTCACTCTCCTCAAGAGGCATGGGAACTCATTAGCCTCTGTCCGCAGGAGCCTGCCAGTCCCACTAACTGAGTGTTAGGCCCAGCGGGATGCTTCCATCCCACAGCTCTCCCTACTCACTTTCCTTGGATCCATGTCAAGGCCTAGGTAGCCAGGCGCCATGATGATCATTTGATTTCTCTTGTTATCAAGTTGGCAATTAACAAAAGAGCTGATGATTGCTATATTGACTGACTGTGGGTCTTCTTTTTCTATCTGCGCTATCTCAGCTGGGGAAGGGATGGCAGAAGGGTGGGTTAGTGGTATTTATTTATCACTACGCCATGTTTTGTGTTTGTGTTGCCAGGGGAAGCAAAGGGTGATAATGGCCTGGCAGCCCTTGGACATCCAATTTCCCTTATCAGGCCACTGAATAGAAAAGAGGCCCCAGGCCACATTAATTAACAGATACCAATCAGCTGTCACATGTTGTGTGTGCAAGGTCTGAGGGGAGCAGTGGGTGGGAGGAAAGAATCAATAAACCACTGGGGAGGAGTGCCAGAAGGAACAGCTAAAGAGTCCAGGCTGCTGGGGAGAAAAGCTGCAAAAATCCAGCTCCATGACTGTGAGATTGAATCCTGTACAGCACAGCCCACGTAGCCCTGTGTCTGATGAAACCCATCCCTTGCTGAAGATGCAGGGATGCCTTTCTCCTTTTTCTCTTTAGTCTCCTGCTCCTTAACTCCTATTAAAGAGCAGCCAGTACACTGCTTTTTTGCTGCTCCTGAATGCAGCCATCCCAAGTCCAAGAGCAGGCTGAGGCAGTTCACAGGCTTGGTCCTGTCTCCCCAGGTCTCCTTGCTACTCAGGAGCTTCATAGGATTAGCCATGAGGCAGAGGAAGCTGTGCACAGGCACTGGCACAGTCTCTGGTGCCTGGAATTTCTCCTCTGCAGCCAGCTTTCAGCCTTTCATTCACCTTTCTCCTAGCTCTGCCCATGGAGAGCAGCCCCACATTTTGGCTGCTGCCTTAAGTCCAGTTTCTGGGTAAATCTTGTGGCCTTTCTGCACTGCCATTATTCATCTGGGTTGCAAATGGGGTTACGCTGTTGTCTCAATGCAGTCTGTCAACAAAATTTGTTAAAGATTGAGAAACAGTTATGTAGTATGGTGAGAGGATCCAAAACAGACATAGCTCACACATTTCTGATACAGAATGAAGTGCAAAATCTTGATATAATCCTAGCAGTAGCCTGTACACTCAGCACCTCTATGAATCACTCTTTCCCAGAGGTCGTTATGGCAGGTAAAGAATTGCAAAGCAGAGGCCATTCTTTACCTATGCCAAAGGAGACAGAAGAGCCAGCTGCAACTGCCCTGCCCACCCAGCAGAGTCCTCTGCCAGTCTCCTGTGGTGAGCATGAAGGCAGGAGCTGCAGTGCCAGTTCTGGATTTGAAATGCGTAACAGAACTGGGACCCTCCACTGTTTCCACAAGTAGAATGCAAGGGCTGGGGGACTGTGATGTATGATACTGCACTCTGCACAGACAAGAGACAACATCAGACAGATCAGACAACATAGGGTTTCCCATATATGAAAGTTGGGATCTGGAGCGTGAAATGCTAATTTCATTTGGCTAACATCAGAGGCTCACTGTTATAGGTTTGTAACACTGGAGAACATCCAGTTGTGAAATTCAAGTGCGTCACCAGATCATAGCTCACAGGAATTGCTAGCAATCCAGCCTTGCGCATTCCTGAGTTGTTTGATAGCACAGCATCCAGAAAGTGCCCTTACTAATCTGTTTCTTGCTGCAGGCCTTATTCTGAAAGGTGCTGACTACTCCACTGGCAGCGGGAGGCTCCAAAGAAGTATCTCAGGATTGCATAGGCTCCGTGATCAGCACAGAGCTGCATGAGCATTTCCCTCCTTCCCAGGTGCGGGTAGAGAAAAGCTGCTTTATTTGCAACAGCTGATGTGACATGCTTTTTTTTTTTAATCATTATTTTTGTGGCTTATTTTTCCCCCTCAGCGATACGGCAGTGGGAGCTCCCAGAATTTAAAAAAAAAAAAAAAAAAAAAAAAGTCACATAATTTGTGGCAAGTGGAGTTCATAATCTGTTAATTTATTATCATTTCTGTCATTCTGGAGGGCCATTAGCAGAGGTAATAAAGGGCGATGTAATTATAGGATCTGAGGCCACTCCAGACACAGCTGCTGTCACTCCACTTGCCATATTTCATTCCATGCTAGTACTATCGTCTTCCTAGTGAGAGCAGCACAACAGCTACCCTGGGAGAGCCTTCGCCGTCACCTCTTGAGAGAAGTCCTGTCTCCCTGCATCAAGGCATGCAGAAATAGTAGATGTTCAAAGACAATTAGCACAAGGGGAGGGGCCTCACTAAGAAGGGTACAACTCCACACTAAGTCTGGCTTTTGCGCTAATAGCTAATAAGACTGCTGAGCTAAAGATACTTGCTGAACACCATTAAATCATGCTTTCCTGTTATCATAGGACTGTAGCTTTGATTTTGTTTGCTAGCAGCATGAGGCAGAAGGTTGCACCAACATCTGGGATCCTGAAGGGTTGGTAAGACTAATACCACACAATTCTTTATTAATTCCACTGTGAAAACAAGGCAGACATGATGTGACTTCTGTTCCTTTCTCACACAGGAAGCAAAGTCCTGGTATTCTAAAAATCTCTGGAAGGCAGAAATACAGGGCATATATAATCCAGACTCCTGGCAGCCTCCTGGCCCTGCCCTGTTCTGCCCCCTTGCTGCCTAATGCAGTATGTTTTGTACATGTTTTTTTGTTCCCTTTCTATGAACTTTTACCGCTCCCTTGCGTAACAGTCCCTGAGCTCTCTCTTGTATACACAGTCCTGTTACGATACTGCTGCTTTGAACTGCATGAGGCTGATGGCTGATGTTTATCACGCTGCAAAATCTTTGATAGGAAAGAGAAAGCTGAGGTGATGACAGGTTTGTCCTGCCTTTCACAATGGAGTGGAAGATCCTTTTTTGTAGTGCAGGAGCCATCTCATTACTACACACCTGTTCTGGGATAATCACCATACCAAACTGAAAAACCCTGTAACAATTCAGAACTGAGCATCCCACACTGCAAGCAAGGGAACTAAAGCAGGACACCCTGTGCAAACAGGAGTAGACAAGGTTAGCAGAACAGACAGCAGCACCTTACTGGACAGCCAAGCAGATAATTGCATTGTATGAAAACCACTCCTGTTAATGCCCTAAGTTCTGGGTTAGTAGAACAATCCAGGCTGAGTTCCCTAATCACCACTGTAACCCCATTTGTGATGAATCAGCCCCAGAAGGATTCCAGTGCTACTGATGGATGTAATACTTGCAGATCCTGCAGATCTCATGTAAGAAGGGCACCACTGGGATTAACCTCTACTCAGAAACACTGTCCTCAGAAAGTTTATCCAGACTTTATAGTCCCACCACATAACACTGTATTTCATACAGCCTAGGAAGTCACTGACCCTTGAGTCACAGGAGAAATACTCCCACTGAGAAAAGAAGAGCAGCCACCAAAAAGCCACAAGAGGAGTGACAAAGAGAAGCAGTATACATAAAAGAAATAGGTTTGAATAAGTTTGCTCACTCATGCTAAGATGCCTCACAAAACAAGGAAGAACTTAAAGCCACAAAGCTAAGCAACATAACACAAGTCTATGCAGCGGAAGATGCAGACAATGGGCAAGTACTGGTTAAATCCTGTGATTCTGTGGTTGACCTCAGATATTCTCCCAACAAGGCAGGGTGGAAGGCAGGAGAAAGTAATACTGAGCTGTTCATAGTGAGCATCTGTTTGAAGTAGTCCTCTGGAAAGCAGCCATGTAAACCTCAAGGACATTCTCCAAATTCCCTATCCAATCTTCCCCATATCCAAATCCAATCTATTTTTTTGGAGAGGGTATTTGTGAAGGAACAACAGAGAAGGAAGGGGCATTTTCCCTGCTTAGTCTGAATCTATGTCCCAGAACCTTCTTGAGGATCATGTCTGCTCCTTCAGCCTGGGTCCATCCTACTGCACATGAGATGCTGTAGCTCTCTCACTGAGTTGCACAGGCACACTCAGTTGGGTACTGAGATACTGGATACTGAAAACAGTGAGCCTTCAGAGGCCAGTCACATTGCCAATACATTGTCCTCATTATTTTTCAGCACAGAAGACCAGAGATTGACTGACAACAGTGAGCATGTCCTCCATTTCAATGAGACTTGCTCTGTGATGAATCCAATAAGATAAAAGCTTTCCTAAGTCTGCACAAGAATGCCCACTACAGACAGAGTGGGCACCTGCCTTGCCATTAGCAATGAAGTCCAGTCACTATCATAACATTTATTTCATCCATAAACACAACAGACCTAGGCCATAGTGATGTAGTCCAAGATCATCACAAGTCCACCATCCCAAGGGCTGTTCCCCAAGTGCTTTCTTTGTGCCACTCAATGCAGATGTCACTGGGACTTTGTTATAGCATCTCAAAGCCTACTGCATAATGCCAGGGCACACACACACACACAGTGAACTCATGCACCTGCACCAGGGGTTATACTGGAGTTCGTTTCCAATGAAGGCCTGCCACAAGCAGTTTTCTGTATCAGTAATTTCCATCCGTCACTATATGTAAAAATCCTGCTTGAAGACAAACTGATAAGCACAGTGATAAATAATAGCTCCCTTTGCTGTCCACACTTCAGCCCTGTAATTTCCCATTTACCTGGGATGTGCTTCGCCCAGCCAATGATCACCACCAATTCCCTGTCTGCCAGGTCACAGAGGGTTGTCAGGGCTTTGATGTCACTCTCCGGCATGGTTGGATCAGGCATGGCATAAATCTTCTCTGGCTCTGCCACCAGCAAGTGGGAGACGATCTTAGTCACTGCACATTTCAAAGGAGAAGTTGTTGTTTTACCTCTCGTGACATAAGGTGTCATAACAGCCCTCTCTAGAAGGGCCTTCCTGCAGAATACATGGCTATAGAGGCTGTGGGACCTCAGAAATTGTATAGTTCACAAGAAGACAATACACTGCAACCTCATATGCTGTAGTGATCTGTCTATGCCAAACCAGCTCCATACAGGGATGACAAAAGCAGTAAGCTACTGTAAGGCTGTCAATCGCTATTTCAGGTAGATCCAACAGGGATAGGAGGAAGCATGAATAATCAATTGATAGGACCTGGAAAAGTTTTGGGAATTATTGGCCATATGGAAGAGAGGAATCAGCACAGAACCAATTTTGTCAGGGTAGCTTGGATGGCAGAAAAGTTCAACAAAATCACTAAATGAACTTTTATAATCTCCTAGGAAATTTCTGGTCTATATTCTAAGTACAATAAATATTGCACCCAGGCTATACCTTAGATGTAGCAAGTATACTGATGCACTGTGATCACAAGAAAAAGTGCTGGTGACAGCTGGGAACCAGAATTGATAACTGCTCCATTGAACATTGTGAGACCAACTAAAGGGAACACAGTGGTTGCTCAGAGGACCACAATCCAAAGACTGATACATACGTGGCTTTTTAGCTGGGGGAGGGATCTGTAAGCTCAAATAAGTGCTACTCTCAGAATCCAGTCTTCTCTTGTATTTCTGGCGGCCTCCACGGACTCGATCCAGACGAACACCTGCAGTTAAAACAGGATATATTCATATGATTCCTTACAGCCTCCATCTTGATATTCAGATGTAAAATTCTGCCGAGATGTTCTCCACACTCTCCCAATCAATCATTTGAGATCTCAACTGAACTCAGAGATCCCAATAATAATAGGTAAGCTACCTCTAGCTCTCATACTACTGCTGGGAGCTTTATTTTCTTTCAAGACATTAATGAAGACAAAAATTAACCCATTTGAACTCTTGAATCACCGCTAATGTGATGGACAAATGAAAAGTCTCAGAGCTTAATGTCCTCTGGATGATGATCTTGCTTTTAAAAATAAAGCCTTAAATGTCAATCAAACCTGTAGTTATAAAAATAAGGTTTTAGATTGTTGTTAAAATTGAGGAGTTAAATGTTCTGTTACCTCCCACTGCTTATGTTTGAAAAAAGTGATCTATAGCAAATAGATTATGAATCATGAATTCAACAGAAATGTTTCAGGTTTGATCAAGTAAGGAGCCACAATAAAAGTAGAACTGAAATAAATAGAAACAACCTCTCCTACAATATAGCAGCAATAAATCTGAAGCAGGGACACACTGAAGAATTTGCTGTAGCTCTTTGAAAATACAGAGAACCAAACTGCAAATATTACAATGAAAACAGTTCCCAGTGACTGACCCCACACAAAAAACTACAGCAGCATCGATAACAACTGAACAGGAACTACCACTGAACTTCTGTTATCTTGAACTGCACTGGGACAAGACACGGAATTAAAAACTAATCATGAAAAAAGCCACAGATATCTGATCAATTGTCAGTTGCTTCTGGCAGCCATATTGCTGCTGGCAATTAGTTCCTGAGAAACTGGAGCAGCTCAGTCCTGCTGGAGGAAACAGCTATTGCAAAAAAAATCTCTCATGATGAAAGTAGGGGCAATCAAGTAGAATAGATCTTTGAACCTACACAATACAAGCGTATAAACACTGATGAGTTTATCTAGTCTGATCACAGGAACCAATTATGCGATACACTTACTAATCACACTGAGCCATTAATATTTTGCAATCAATTTACTGCGTAAATACAAACATCTAAAAGCAAACTCTGCAAACCAGTGCTTTTTGAACAACTTGTACATCTGAAAAACCTGCAGCCTGCTGACATATATTCAACCCCAGAAGGAGACACATCTGTCACACTGTATGTCTCAAGCCAGTGCCCCATTTGCTTACTGGGTCATGGAAAAAGGAAAGCTTGCAGTGCGCTCACATTGATCCCTCTGACACCATGTGAAATTATTACTTGCCACAACACCTCAATCCTGATACCACAACCAGAGCACCCAAACCAGATCAACTGACAAACAAGCACCAGCAGCCTTGCAACAGCAAAAAGAACCACTGCCAGCCAGGCCAAAGGCACTTAGCTACACAGCAGTGCTGCCAGGATTTCCAGCAGGAGCAATGCCACGTGCAGGTGTATTGCCTTTAAGCCTCGGTGTGCAGGGGCATGCTGTTGGTAGAGCTACATAGCTGCTTCCTTTTAAGAGACCAGCTGCTGCCATTAAGCAGAGGAAGCAGGAAGATGGGAGGCCTGGAGTTCTTGAGACCAAAGGAACTGCTGCTGCAGGAGTGTGCTCTGGGAGGAGGACAGGCATTGGAAGATGGACAGAATGACGTGAAATAGAATGCGTGAATTCAGATCAAACCTTTCCTTCCCCTGCATTTTCTATTTCTGACACTGTATAGAGAGCTTACTGATGTCCCTAAGAGTAAGTACTACTTTTCTCCTCTATTACACAGCAGATTTTCTGAAAATGTTGTCCACTGCTTCTTTTATCTCTGTTCCTTGCAGCAGGTAGCCTGTGGGCAAAATCCCGGGAGCCCTAATAGGTTCCAGTGAGTGATTTTTAGAAAGGGCAGATGAGGAATCGCAAACCTAAGTTTATCCTGGGAGATCCTGGAGGAACAGCACTAATAAAGTCCTGGATGAAGTAGGATGCTGTCACTTCTGCCTGTGATTCTTTCCTTCTGTACGTGTTCCCTGGTTTCATAAGAAAGAAGACCCCTACGCTACTATGCTCTGCTGAATGACTGACACCTACATACAGCCAGGAGAAAATGGGAGAGACAGATTTCAGGAAGTACCAGGAAACCAAGTAACCAGCTGTGAAAATTTAAAGGGTCGGGAATAATTCTGTTTGAAGGTTATGGAGGAATCCAAAAAAGGTTACAGAACTTCACTCCTGCATCACAGCTTCCTAGGACACTCACAGAAGAAAGGTCACAGGAAGGCCCATTCCCTCATGCCAATAAGATGGATTATAGGCAGGATTTCACTGGAATGGGGGACACCATTCTCAGCCCAGTAGAAACCAGCAAACAGCTCTCCACAATGCTTTTACTGTACACTTTGCTAAGCAGTACAGAAGGACGACTGGGAGAGTTGGGAGAAAATGGGGGAAGGAGCTTTCTGTTCCTCTTCCCAAGGAGAAACATGCATCTCCAGTGCCCAGCAGAGGGATGGCTGCACAGGTTGCAGCAGTATTAAGGACCCTCAATCAGATTATAAGGACACAAACGACTTAAGTGCATTAAAAAAAAGATAAGAGAGACGCAGGGAGATTCACCATCCATCCCTCCTTCCCTCACTATGCAGATAGAGGTCTGTTCGCCCAAGGTCTTTAGCTTGTTTATTTTGAACAAAACTTCGTCCTCTTGTTGTTCCTGCATGAAACTCCTTGAGGCAAATGCTTTCAATCAGCATTTGCAGAGCCACTACCCTACCCTGTCATCAGCAGCTCCAGCTGTTCAAGGCAACAGCAAACAAAGGCATCTCAAGCTGAGTCCCTGACTGTGACAGTCCAGAAGTGAGCACTGTGGCAAAAGCCCTTTCCTAAAGAGCTGACAGCGTAAGGGGTCATAGTAGATGGCAGGAAAGGGCATGGCCAAAATTCAAGATCTAATACTAAGCAGCAGTGGCTTGTTAATGTCTGCTGCTCTGCTCTGGTTTGCTCACTGATTGATTTTAAGATAGGGAGGGCGGTTACAATGCAGCTCTGCTGGAGGATACCTAAGGGGTACCTAAATGGGGTGGGGAGTTGCAGTGCATGAGCTCAGAGCAAAAAAGAAAGCATCAAGTGGAGAAGAAACAGAGCAGGATGTAAACTGAATGAATGAAAGTGAGAAGGCAGAAGAGAGATGAGAGGGGCAGGGCTGGAGCAAGGCTGAGTGCTTTGTACACTGTAATCCCAAGTGCAGAGTTCACACCAAGCCTGCAGCCACCTGCACTTTAACTGCGAAGTGCAGCAGTCACTTCTGAGATACAGCTGGTCAGAAGGCTCTTACATAGGGTTTGATACCACAGCCTGACCAGACAACACCAAGAGAAAGCACCTGACTTCCAGCTCCTGCACAGGCTGATTTTTCACATCTGTCCAGCTCCCAGGAAAGAAAGCACTCATCTTACAAAGCCATCACCATGACTGCCACTCTTGGACCCTCTCCTCCTTCTTGACACAGTGTCAGCAAAGATGGTCAGCTAGAGCAAACAGGATGGGAGGATTCACATTTACGATGTGAGGTGCTACAGTACAGAGCAAGGTTTGGGAAGTATCACTCTGTGCTGACCTACCTTTCTGGAAACTGCTTCTTCAGAAATGAAGGCTGTATGTGCTGAAACATCCCCTCTCCTCCCGTTCCGTGCTGCCAGGAAGTGCCGTTTGTTGAATTTTGTTACCTTTTGAGTCACTCTGCACAGCAGCCCAGGTGCCAAGCTTCCCAGAGTTGCACTGAGTCCCCACTCACCAGCAGCATGCTTTCAGCTCCCCAGCATCAAGCAAGGAGAGGGGCACGTCCGGGGCTTGTGCAGAACTTGTTGGCTCAGCATCCTGCCCGGGGCAGGACTGTCAGTTTTCGAAGTGTCCTGTGGGTGCCACTCGAGTTCCAAGTGCTGGTGCGGCGAGGTCTGTGCCAGCACCAAGCCTCTGCAGTGGGAGAGCTGATCCGCTGACCTGTTCAAGCTCCCTGCATTTCTGTGACATGCCCCTCAGAGAGATGTCTGCCCGACAACTTTGGGATCAGATGTCCCCATGCTGACTTGATAACATCAGGCTTCGGGTGTTTTTTGTTTTTTTTTCTTAATGGAAGTAAAATAATTCCATCTTTTTTTAAAAGCTGGACCTAGGCCCAGTCTGTCGGAAGTAAAAATAGCCGAGTATGCAGAGGCGACAGCATACGGAGTCAGGTTTAGTTTCTCTTTTATTTTCTGGGGACTAAAAATAATCTTAAAAGCTCTGTGAAGCTAAGCTCCGGCCATTGGGAAATGCAGTCTAGGCCCAATATCAGCTGTCGTGTCAAATTACTAGCCTCACCTCACTTTCCATCGAGTCCTATCACATGCTCATGAATTGACAGGAACAGAAAGATCCATCTTGCCAAAAGAGCTAACAGAGAAGCCAAGCTACAGGGTTTATGCATGGGATAATTTGTGTCTAGATCAAGAAGGGCACAACTGAAGGGAAGAGAGGACAAGTGCTTGCTAGGGAGCAGCATCTCCAGGACTGCTTTTGCCCAGCTCACTCTATAAACCAGCCAGATCCTGTGCTTACTGCCCACCTGTACCTTGAGGTACAGTCTGCATCAGTGCAACCTAGCTGCTCTCCCGAGGTCTGAGCTGAGGTGTTGCTCCACAGGTGACAGAGGTACCCCTGTCCCCAGGAGCTGCATTCTAAAGCACGGGGACTGGCAATGCCCAAGAAAGCTGGCAAACATAGGCTGAGACCAAAGAAAAAAAGAAAGGGAAAAGTACTGTACACAAGGCGTTCCTTCTCCTTTTTTCTCAGAACATCAGGAGAGACGAGGGGATGTGGCAGTGGGAGGAGTGAGCTGGGAGGATGCCTATCAAGGAAACAGTGTAGCTATGACCTTAAAAGTTAGGGGTGCCCAGATGGGGTAAGAAACAGACTATGGAGAAAAGTGCTTAGTGAGAAGGTGGAAAGGCTGGAGCCTGACTAGGTTTTCTTTTGTCACTTGTAGATTCCATCACAGGAAGAGAAGAAGTCCTGTTTATATCATAATCCCTCTCCTGTGTTACAAGGACCTATAGAGAGACGCATCTGATCCCTCCTCTGGTATTTTCAGGGATGTATTAGTTGAGTAGAAAAGTTGTTTTCCTGCTTGTCTAGCTAAACAGTCCTTCAACTGCAAGGGACAGGTTAGCCCAGCAACAACTGGTGATATACTTGGTTCCAGAGCCTGTCACATGCTCTGGAGCACTGACACAAACTGTCACACGCATATAAGCTTCATGTCCCCAGTGATTGGTCCAAAGCATATAGGATCTGATGTAATTCAAAAGCTTTTGAACCCTTTTCCTCCTCAGCTGCCAGCTCTACTGAGGTGTCTCTGCATCCCTGGCCTGTCCCTCAAAGGTACAGCTTCCTTCCCATGCTGAGTCCCTAGTCACACTGGAAAACCAGGAATCAAGAAAGGCTTCAGGGGCAGAAGGGAATAAAGAATACCTCAGTACATTCTTTAGCATTCTGTAGTGCTCCCCACGCCCACACCCTCACCTTCTGTTCATGGTCCATACAAATGCTTGGACTGTTTCCCCTCATGGACCTCTAACCAGTCTGAAGAAGGACAAAAGGCATATTGACTTTTATCACCCACAAAAGCAATACTCACACAGCAGCAGGCTGAGGGGCACTGCGAAAGAAGACACAGGCATGTGTCTGCCAGGAAAAGACCATGGATGACTTTCACAGAAGGACCTAAGAGGTGACAAAGCCACAGTGCCACCAACTTTCCAAGAGATAATACTCAACTGAATCCCCAAAAGGGTGCTTGCTGCCTAGAGAAACCTACAGCCCCAGGTGTGTTTCCACTTACCTTACTTTAGACTTTGACAGCTTTCTTCTGTGCATCTGGGCTCCTCTGAGAAGCAACAGAGAGAAGCAGGCATATCTGCATTCACATCACCCTCTAGACACTTATGTGAGGAGATGTGATGAACCTCAGAAATGCCCTGAAGGGTCAAACCAATGCTTTTTCTAGCTCAATTTTCTATTTCACACTGAGAACATCTGTGAGAAGACTGTTAAATGTTTAGATAGAGGACACAAGCCTTTTGGAGCAGGCAAGGGAGCATGAGCATGGACTGAGGAACAAAACTCTAGATTTATGACACAACGGAGGGGCGCCGCCAGCACATGGAGAGAGGCCCACTCGTGACAAAGCTCTGCAGAGGTGAGGGAGCTCCTTGGGCCCAAGAACACAGCGTGCTGCCACTTCAGCCAGCTCTCCCAGCACAGCTCTACTTGTGCCTTGGAGATTTAAAATGTCTCCTAAAATTCCCACCTCAGCAGTGGTGTTTGCACCACTAAGAACTGGTGCCCACTGACACTTGTTGAATATACGTGCCTTAAGTTACAGCAGAGAAGTGGGACAAGCGTCCAGGCCCAACCTACTCCTGCTCAGCTCAGGGGATCTTACCCACAGATTTATTGCATGATGATTGGCATCTAAAAATCCTTGGACAGTTGCAGTTTTTATCAGCTTCCTCTTTTTGTATGTGCTATAAGAGCACTAAGCACAGCTTCTAGTGATGGAATACACTCACAAACCTTTGTAGAGGCAATCCCTCTCTGAATTTGCACAATTTGTACATCAAAAAATCTGGACTTCATGTTTGACAGAACAGAGGTTCAGTTACATATAATAAGAACCTACCAACTCATCTGGGCAGATTAATGGTTCAAAATGAATGGAGAAAACCAACCTTGACAGATTGATAATCCACTGGATGTGGCAGAAGTGTTGCAAGGGTCCATGATGCACCAGTCTGGTGTTCAGAAAACAGATACCAAGTGCTATCGTTCCAGTGTACACTCACTGATGGTCCATCCACTAGAAGCCTCAGTTCTGAAGCTTTACCAGCATCCTACCAAAGGCTGCATACGTTCTATGTTGTGCTACCACCCAGCCCAATTCTAGCCATACTATAAATGCTCAATTCATGTCTTGGAAAATGGCTGGGTGTAGAAAATACAAACATCAAGATGCCACTCACTGCATCTGGAAATCCTATGTCAGAGGACAGAGAAGTTGGCTGCCCATCTGTTTTTAAACACAAGGGTATTTTAGAGTAAGAAAAATAAATTTTCTCTTTTTTTTTTCATCTGGATGCCTCCAGTAGTGATATTTCTGGCACCGGCTGGAGGCAGAATACTTTATAAATACAAAGCCATTAAATCCCATGCAGCAGCAACCTGATCGGGGCTGCCTTTTAATTTCCTGACATGAGCTGGCCACTAACCCAATTACCCAGAATCCCCGGAGGAGCCCTCATCCTTCCCAGGAAGCACAAAGCAAAAACCCAAGCATATTGCAGGGATGTCAGCTGAGCTTTCACTGGAATCAAATGTCTTTTCGAGAACACATGGTTTGGAAGCAGGGATGGGGGCAGGAGGGAGCGGTTGCTGGAAACGCTTTGCTTCATTGAGAGATTCTGACACTTAAAAAGAGAAATGAAACACCTTCCATTTGGTCATGTTGCTGAAAAGAGGTCCACTGTTGATTCAGTTATCTGGATTTTAGTGAACAATGAAGGCAAAGTTATGAGGTAGAAGTATTTTGAGATTGCTAGTGCCAGGAATCCCTTGTTTAGTTACTGGACAGTGGCACCCAATTTATAAAATCACAGAGCAGGGCCTACTCAGGAGTGACAGGTTTGTTTCTTTGGACAGCATTTGTAACAGCCACTGGCTGCATCTGGTAAGGGAAAGAGCAGAGTTAGGATAGTTCTAGTGGCTGCAGTAGGCAGGGTATTGCCAAAGGCTCTACAGACAGGTGAAAAAGGGGAACAGCTAATGGGAAGATGAGCAGGGTGAATTCTATGGCTCTTCTCTCTTCACTTCTCATTCATATTTCAGTCCTTGGCCCTGTAGTGTCAGTATCCACACATTCTAGTGATGAGTACATCACAAATCAGATTAGACAGATAACAGTTTGGGAGCTTGGGGGATTTGTAACAAGGAATTTGGATGTCCTGTTGAATTTTAACATGTCCTCTAGTCTTACTTATTGAAGTGCATTAGTATGACAAGGAGCAAAGCTTGGGAAATGAATGGTTGTACCTGGGATTACTACATCACAGCAGATACACTTCTGGGAAGAAACAGAGTCATGTAGCTGAAGTAAGTCATCCACCTTTCTTCGCTAATTGCCTAAACTTTCTCTTGCTGTTAAAGAGCCACCCTTTTCTGCATCCAGATCCAGACTTCTTTCCCCTACCTTTCTTATGCATGTAGACTTCACCCTCACCACATAAGTAAAAACTGCTGGGTGACCTTCAGAGCAAGAAGGCCAGGCCAGAGGAGAATTTGCCTTCAAAGACATTCCGAGGGGGGCATCTTGAACATAGCAGCTTTCCTATCTGGGAATTCTTATAAGAAATGCATCTGGGAAACTTTGGATGTAAATATTTTCTGAAATAAGGTGCACCTCATCTGCCACAGGATAAATCCCCAGGGCCCTTTCAGTCTTTGCCCTCTTTCCTAGAAGCCCCACAGGCCATCCTCAATGGCTAGGCATCCTTACAGGTAACATTTCTGTTTGCAGACAGATTTTGCAGAACAGGAAGGTATGCACTTCGGCTGGACAAAGCTGTAGAGAAGCCCCATTCATCTCTGCCTGCAGATACCTCAGCCAGGCCACAATCAGCAGAGCACAGGCTTTCTAGGCACATAACTTCTCTACAGGGACTCTTGGATTGGGGTACGCTGGAATCACAAACTCCAAATCCAGCAGCCTCCTGTCCAGGCCTCCTGTCCAGGCGTGAATGAGGGGGCAATTAGAGCTCTCTGAAGGCACAATCCAGATGAAAGGGAAAGTGAAGACGGACAGCTAGACAGGCCAACACATCTGATTCTGTTGGGCTCCGCAGGCATTGCTTTCTGCCAGTCACTCTCCCCACTGAGTCTCGCCTGCCCTGCAGCGTCACGCCTGGAGAACCTGAGACAGCAAAGCTCTGGTGTCTGCGGTTCCCTCGCTGCAATGCATTGATCGGAGATCTCTTAAAGAAAGTGGCCTGGATATCTGAGACACCTATTGATCGCCCCATCGGCTCTCTTCCTGCCCTGATCCTCATTCACTTGGCAGTGCCTGAACAACCTGCACCTCTGTGTTAGGGACAGTCTCCCAGGTCTTAAAGGGACACGGTTGGCTGTTCAGCTCCCTGCAGTCCCTTGGAAAAGAAAGAACGTGCCTAGTGACCCTCATGTGCACTTCCAAGGGGATTCTGCTTCTGCAGAATCAAGTTGAGCATTCAGGAGTAAAGTAGAGGCTTGAAGTCATCACTACCTGCTTTTTGACATCTTTAAATACTGGTTCCCCCTGCTTGAAAAATAGGTCCGTACCACATGCTCAGTGAGCAGACAGAGGCGCGTATATCACGTGTAAGGACAATAACCAGAAGAATCTTTCCTGTCTTACTGAGAAGAAATCACAAAGCACTGAACTAGGCACGAACAGAATATCATATTTTTCTTCTTCAGAGGAAGAACAGTTTCATTTCCCAGAAATGTCTCGCAGTAAGTTACCAGATCAATACCAAAGATCTCAAAGAGAGACGCAGCAAGAGACAAACTGGCTTCAAGATCTCTCATTTAGCCGTAAGATCACTTTTCTCCAAACTCTGGGCAATCAAACAGGAGAAGGAACCTGGCTTAGCAGCCTTCTGCCATGGATGGACCCAAGGAAGAAGAGAGATGTAAACCAAAGCAAGGAAAAACAGGAAATACTGAAAGGAAAAATAGCACGTAGCTTGAAGATGAAAACATCCTAATGAGCACATGGGGACTGCAGGATAGGTTATCTGGGAAAGCCAAAACACCAGGGATTTCAAAAACCAGTCAAACTACTAGAAATGTGTAACAGGGAACACTGTTGCCCTGGTGGATAAAGCGATGGATGAGCTAACAGAATGACAGATCAGAGATGTAAAAAACCAACGAACCTTTTCTAATCCAAAATCTCTTGTCAGTTCTGCATTTCTGAGTAAGTCAAACAATTATGGATTTGTTCTTTCCTGAAACTCCTGGCCCTGTGGAGATCAAAGACTGTGAAGCCATTTTTTATCCCTTTTTGGATTTTGCTTTTAAAGATGTGTATTGATTAAATTCTGTATACTAATAACTTTGCGCTTCACATAAAGTTAACTAATCAGTGCTTATAACCCTTTTGCAAAGCAGTCTGACCCTTATTTCTCAGCTGGTAAAGATGAGCAAAAGAGAGAGAAAAGAAGCAGCATTTCCTACATCAGCTGACCACTCAGCATTAGGATAAAAAATTCCTGTTAGATTGCTAAAATAGGCTCTTCTCCTTCCCTTGATACTGTCAAGTGTTTGTACATCCCATTGCTATCAATAAATCTAAATGCTGTATATTCCACAGCTCTAAATATTATGGGAAGGATCACAGATACACTAACATCAATAGCAAACCACCCTTCCCTAGTGGTTTAATGATGCCAAATCAATCCCTATATGAATAACCAAAGACACTTCAGCACAAAAGCAGCCTTAAAGAGTCAAATTTCAGTTTACAATGATTTATATCCCACAGGGTTCAGGAGGTCAGACACAGCATGGTGTGAATGAAACTATACTGTTTGTCAGCCTGTCTCTGGTCTGGTAGGAGTTAACCGTTTTCACACAACTTGGTGGCTAAGCCACAGTTCAGACCCTGCTCTGGACTGTATTACACTCCTAGAACTGGGAGCAGAGGTTGCCCTGGCTGCAGTCAAGCCAGCACAGGCTCCTGCTGCTCAGAGCTGCCAAGCTCTGAGAGGCTCAACTGCTTGGATGAAGGGCAGTACAGACACAGGCAGCCAGCAAGCCAGGACCTGTGCTGCTGCTCTGCAGAGTGACTGGAGCCACATCATCATATTTTTATGGTTGTTTTAGAAGATTAGTGTGAGCAGGCTCTCTCATAACCAATGTGCTCTTCCACTAAAGGCAACATCACTATCATGGACTGGTATGTGAGTGAGGGGATATAATGCTCCCCAGAATGACCACACACAGGAAAGCTGCTTTAAAGGAGTTTCTCTCTAAATCCCAAAGCAGGTGCCTCCCTCCCAGCAGAAGATCAAGACTTTCCCAACTTGATAACCTGCCGGGGAGGGATAGACTACACAAGACTGCATCTCCTTCCCTTGGTACCTGGTGTGCTCCAGCAGGAAGATATTTAACCACAGAAGCTGCACATCCATCAAAGAACAGGACAGAGTTTAACATCTAATCTACATTTTTAACAATACAGGCTGCCATCAACTTGCCTCTCAAGAAATGAGAGAGCACCAGTGCAATGCAATACAGGTTCAAGTGACATCGTGCAATTCATCACTGGCTGCTAAAATGGTATAATCTGGAAGCACGCTGCATGCTGGCATCTTGGCTCCAGCACACTGGCCTTGTGCAGACCACAGCTAGCTGTTGTTCCTTTTAGACAAACGCAGGGCACTGTTCTCTGTCAGGTACAGCAGTTCAGAGGGTTGCAAGTAGCTCTCCTCCTTCCTACCCCTCCTCCTCTCGGTTCCTCTCCCTGAGGGACCCAAAGGAAACAAAGCTTTAAAGCCAATCCATAAGAATGTGTTTAATTGCCACTGAATTCCCTGTGGTTCACCTTGAATGGACAAGGACTGGGGAGGCAGGGGGGAAGGGAGGAAAAGCAGCACAAGAAAAGCTGAACACTTCTTAGAGAACACCGAACAGATCAATAAGCTGAACAGGTTGAGCATGCAGGGCAGGCGACCCACAGCTCCCAGACAAACCTGTGCTCCTCAACATCTTCAGAAAGTCTCCTGAGTGGAAACATGGGCAGACCTTCAAGCACACTGTGCCATAGCTTTGCATTAACTCCATCCTTCCCTTACTAAGCCCAGACAACCCAGTCATAATCAAGCAAGAACCTTTCCTTCTCAATACTGGAAAAAGACCTGGAGGGAAAGAGAACAATACCGTCCAGCCTGGGATTCTTTCAGGAAGGAAATGGTTTGGCACAGCCTGTTTCCAGTTATCTGTTGAATTTGCTGAAAGTAATATCCCAGCATTAGTGTGCTGACTAGAACCACCCTCCTCTCTGGATTGTCTTCTTGGTAACGGCCCATCCTGACTCTTCTAAAAATCCTATATAGAGATACTTTGGAAAAACCTGAGAGCACAAGTGTATATTTGCCCTAGGGGATTCTACAAGGCCTGGATTTCCTGGTCAGGACAGACAGCAACTGCATCTTACCTTCTTTCAGCATCCCCACTTTGAGGCATTTCATGAAGCGACAGGCTTGACAGGACTTGCGCCTCCGTTTTGTGATCTCACATTCATTGGTGGCTGGGCAGCTGTATTCAATATTCCCTGCAATCAAACACAGATATGGTCACTCAGGAGCCATATTCTCCTCACTGACCCAGAAGTAGGCTGAAGTGCCCAAGTATTTCCATAACCATTGGTCTCTATGTTTGCTCACTCATTTGCTCACACACACAGACCACAGCTGGCTTGTGATGGATGGCTCTTTGAGAACCCAGCACTACTTACTGGAGCTCATTTCAGAAAAAAAGCAACACTGCTGTTTGTACTGGGAGAAACCTGCCCATCCAAGGAGCTGACTCAAAGCTGGGCTTTCAGGCACACAGTATTTTCAAAGCACATCATCACTTCTTATGCTGCGTCACTTACTACCTGTTCCCTGAAGCCCTGAGAGCTAGAGCAAATCTCACTCCACATCTACCAGGTGGATGTCACCTGTCTTCTTTGTCTTGCTTTGGGTACCACAGAGCTAGGAGGTGGGATTTCCTCCTTTGCTTCCTCCTGTCAGTGACATCCTGCAGGTAGCAGGGAAGCAGTTGTTGAGAAAAATGGGTAAGATGTAAAATGCAACCTATCTATGCACATCTTTTCAGTTTTACTTTAGTAGTCCTTATCATTTCTTTGTAGAGAAGATCATTTCTTTCCTTATTTCCTTTCATTTATGATCACAACATCACTTCCAAGACAAAACAGGAAAAGAGGCACCCCAAATTTGTTTCTGCTCATTTTATATTTTATAATAAGCAAAGCACATAACTGAAACATGGAAGCAGGGGTCTGATATGAGGATGGAGTGGATAGTACACTGAATGACATGTAAAGCAGCAATTATTTAGCCCCAGAAGATAACAAATAGAAACAGTTGTCTTCATCCTGACATTCACTGTGAAGATGCTTCTGAAGAGGACTATTCAGTTTTTGCTGTGGAGCAGGACCAGAAACCTGGCGTCAACAGTGATAATGTATTGCTAGGCAGTCTGGCTACGAGGTAAAACAGGCAGCTCCAAAAGGGATTTCTAAAATCTACAATTAGTTCAGAAGGATGGAAAGGTTGCTTTGGTGGTTCAGAGCAGGAAACTGAGAGCCAAGAGTTCACTCACAGCTGTAGGAAAGAGCACATGTGAGAGCAGAGAGGGGACACAGCCTGGACTTTGTATGCCACCAGATTAGAAGGGAAGCTCCCAGTTCAGTAACACCAGGACAGGACACAATTTTTGTTCCTAGATATGCAATGGATTTCTAGTTCTTGTTCAAGACCCTTCTTTTCTCTGCATATATGCATACAGTTTCTAGGGGTGATAACTAGATCTTGGGACTAACTAAGCAGTCAGAGAATCCACTGACAATCAGACCTAAAAGAGAGATAGATTCAAAAGGAGGAAAGCACCATTTTATTTATTTCATTATGCTTGGCCCTTGCTGGGTGAAACCTCAGAAGCATACAGCCCCTAGAAGTACAGACATTATCTGCCTGCTAGTTACAAACCTGCCCTCTATCTTGTCACAAGACCTGCAACTTGACTTTAAGCTTCAGGCTGTCCACCTCATTCCTCACCATTGTTCCTTCTTGCCCAAAATGCAGCTTGTCCACATACACACAAAAAAAACATTGCACAAGTTGCTTCCATTCAGACCGTATTTGGTCATTGTGCAGCACCTGAATTTCAATAGCTAGCAATGTATCAAGATTCTCAGAGAGCTGGAAATTGAGATTCAGGTATGATCTCATGGTAATAAACTCCTGCTCTAGACACAGAGCTCCACTGCCTTACAGATTTCTGAATACAGAGGCCTGATCTCTACTTGCTGTGCCCAGCACAGGAAGGAACAGAGCAGGAACAAACTTGGAATAAAACTCCACCATAATCTCACTTTTGAAGGTCTTGCCTTAGTTTCAATATTCACCTTGCATACCAAAACCAGCACCGGGGTTTTGGAGAGCAAAATATTTCATTTTTTATGGTTTCAAGGCCAAAAATTCATCTCCTAAGACAGAGACACCCAAGGGGGCACAGAGCCCTAACAGCAGCAGAAGGCAATGACAGCCCTTTCTAGAAGTTCAAGGTCCCTCTACAATGAGTCAGGCAGATCCTTCAACTTCTTCATGCCTTCCCCTGACAAAGTACTGGCAATGGT
Source organism: Tympanuchus pallidicinctus (assembly GCF_026119805.1). Lineage (NCBI taxonomy): Eukaryota > Metazoa > Chordata > Aves > Galliformes > Phasianidae > Tympanuchus > Tympanuchus pallidicinctus. The sequence continues at coordinate 37,942,618 of NW_026294747.1, read as the reverse complement.
CTATGTAGCCTAGATCACTCAACTGTGAAAGTGTCAGAGTAAGTACTGGGTATCATATGTACCATATAGGGACATATAATTTGAATATGCAGCTTTCAAAGGCATTCTGTACTGGGATCACAACTGTTAAAGCATCAGAAGGGAGTGGCCACTGGGCCAGCTCCCCTTCCCATGTGGCAACACAGCAGCCACCATGCGGTGCTGCAGCCATAGGGTTTATGGGTATATAAAAATGAGAAAAATACACCTACCAGTGGGACGTCCCTTTCAGCGTGTCTTAGTGCCTTCACATTGAACGCAGGCTTGCATGTTCTTACATATACCCCGTTCCCAGTCCCAAGGCAACCATGTCCTGCAGCCCGCTCTGCTGGGTAAATGCTAGAGGTGAAGCCCAGTGTGCTCTCTCCACAAAAGAACTGACACTAGGAGAAGCAAGACAGTGTTGCCAAGCTAAACAGACTTTTTTTTATCAAGCCCCAAATGCACCCTGTACTGGATGGACTGAAAGCTACAGCTGGGGGCAATATCCAAGTGTTTGCAGGCAGTCACCAGGGAAGGCACTATCAGCATTACCCAGGCAGAATTCATCCAAGAAAAACTCGTCTCCAAAACTTTGTAACAAAGTTCTCTGACTTCTTTCATTGTTTGTTCTCTCAATTTCTTTTATGGGTCCTGGGGCCGGCTGCCAGCACAGCGAGCTGCTCGCAGCTCCTGTAATTTCTGTAAGTGCCCTATGATAAAGTGATGAGATTAACTCATCGGAATTCCAGCAGCCTCGCAGCGGCTGGCGGTCACACCATCAGCCTGGCTGCTGGCGCTTAGAGAGCGCTCCCTCTTTGCTACAGCAGCTGGGGTGCAGAAGGGCCTCTGTGCACACAAGAGTTCAGACAGACAAGTCCTTATACGAGTATAAATTTGTGGCACGTATTGTATTGTGAATTGTAGATTATGTGACCTAGAAAGAAAAGGCAAGAAAATGGGATAATCTAGTAGACAAGGCCTTGCTTTGAACAGTCATTTATTAGAAAAGCTTTCCTTGATTTAGGTAATATTTACATTTGATCCAAAAAACCTGCTAGGACCTCACCGATGCCACCACACAAGGCTGACCTATAAAACAGCTTCAAAAAAACCAAGTGGCTGGTGACCAGATCAAAGTCTGGATTTGTTCTGAGCTTTCCTCTTGGAGGTCAAATCACTTCCTCTCTGTGTCCTGGTCTTCCCATCATCAAAACTGGGTGAGCTACCAAACCTGTCTCCTGGGGGGATCGTGAGTCTTGATTCATTAGGGTCTAACTGCACTTTATAGCCTTTAGATGAGAGATGCTAAGGAACAGCCAAGGACTATTGAAGTGACAGGTCATTTGGTGTCCCACTGAAAAAAGACCTAAAAACTGCAAAATGGCCCATGGTGAATGACCAGCAGTGTCTCTGCTCTCAGTGCACACCAGTCCAATCTCTTCTACAGCAGGACAAGGGAACACTGATAGGAAGCATGCAGGGGATTCTCTGTTACCTTCCATTTAAATTAGCTGAGACATCATAATCTGAGTCCTGGTGTGAGGACAGGTACTTTGTGAAAATCAGAGGAAAATCTCTATGAGAGCAAATAGAGGTCTCTCCAGGTGTAGTAGTACCAGCACTGTTTGCCTTCTCTGCTCCATGCAAAAGGACTTGGACATTTTTGCACAGTGTTGGTCAAATCACCCTCTTGCCTGCATGTGGCTGCAGGACTTGAGCCCTGGGCAGCACACAGCTTTCTCTCAGTCTGACGTAGTTTCTTGCAGACAGGTTTCTGACACGGAAGTATTTACCTATTGAAGTTTTGGATGACAGATCCTCTGAACAAAGCAATCTCTACGGATGCACTGAGGCAAAAATAAAATGCAAAACTAACAAGGTTGAATTGGACTGCAGATGATTTTCTGACTTCAAGTACTAGAGCTATGATAATAAATAGCAGTCGGGCACTAGATCCTGGAAATACTGTGCTTTTTCTAGCCATGCTACAAAAGTTTTTGGAAGTCTAAGACACTGTGTTTTTGCTGTGAGTTCCCATCTGAGAAATATGAGAAGGACAGAGGGACAGGACAGAGCTGACTGCCACAGCCACTACTGCAGGGTCACAAACCTCCCTCCTGCATCTCACAGGTTCTTTGCTGCACTTGTGGAAGACTTTTGCGCTCAGGAAGATGTGCAGACTCTCTCAGCTGCTCTTACCTTCCCAGCAGCCATGCTGATCACTATAAATACAACCAGGAGGCCCTAAAAGTCCACAGATTTTGTTTCAAGCCTGTTATAAATCCACATAAATCTTCTGAGTTGCATTATCCACATTTTAAGCCCCTTAGTGGTGTAAGGGCATCCAGGCACAGCAGCTGTGTAGTGATATTCACAGAGTTTGAAGTTTGCAAGACTCAAGCAGAGAATCCATGGATGCAGATGCTTTGCCTGATAAACACCCTGGCCTTTCAGAAGATGATGTTAAAGATGCCTCTTCTCTCTCTCTCTCTCTCTCCAATGCCCCAATTCTCCTCAACATGAATTCTTGTAAGTCCTGTTGTTTCACCTGATGGGTATGAGTTCCAAGCACACAACAGACTGACTCACAAAGAACAGAGGGAAATCTTAATTCAGGTTCATTTTGCTGACTTTAAGATTTTATATTAATGATCATTTTAGAAATAGCCTTAATTTTCACTATTTGAAAATGAAAAATAGATGAAGGGCAGTAATAATCATGAGTATGTTGAATAATAAGGGCAGCCATATGGTTATGTAGCACTGTTCTTAGTTTAATGCTCAGAGAAGTAAAACTGTTTACCAGTTAGAACTGAAAAACAAAAGCTAATGACAATTATTTGATTGATATATAATGTTCCATCTACTGAGCAAACTACTACAAGAATGAATAGTCAGATTATGAATAAGTATCCATAGCATTTGTCTTAAATTTGGATGAGAGAATTATGTAGGATTTCTGTGGAATATGAATTTTAAGAGTTTTTAATTCAGAAATATTCAAACCATTACCTTTCTTGTAACAGACCTATTTCATTTCATTTAACTAGTATGAAAGTTTTCTTTCAAATCAGACCTGTCTTAAGCAACAACAGTAGCACATTTCAAGATGCCCAGAGAAGCTGCGGGTGCCCCATCCTCAGAGGTGCTCAGAATGAGGCTGGATGGGGCCCTGGGCAACTTCGATGTGGTGGGTGGCAGCCCTACCCATGGCAGGGAGGTTGGAACTAAATGATCTTTAAGGTCCCTTTAACCTAAGCCATTCTATGATTCTATGATTTTACGACCAGAGATACCCAACCACATCCCTGCTGGCTTTCAGCCCATCTCCTTCCCATCAGTCAAAAAGCAGCGGACTTCATGATGTTGAGGACAGCCTGGACTCACCTGGCTGAAAGGAAGAGTAAGTGGCAGAGCTGTCAGGCTCTGCCATACTTTAATTAAAAAAAAAAAAAAAAAAAAACTTTACCTCAAAAAGCCCTTTTAACTCAAAAAAAAAAAGTCTGCAAATTGGGTGTAATACAGCTGAAGAATGAGTACCTTTTGGAAATGTTTTTGCCTGTCCCTTGTTTGTTATACTTGAGCTCTTTTCCACGTATACACAGGGTTGAGTGGATACAGCACAGCCCTAGGAATTTTACATTTTCCTGAGTCAACCAAAATGTGCAATCCTATTGCCTACCCAATCTCCCTAGACTCAGTCTTCAGCTCCACAGCTAGAACCATTCACACTTGGCACAGCACACTGGGCTCTCCCACTACTGGGAACTGAAGCATTTTGGTACCTCGGTTACTAACACAAGCTGATGACAGGGTGAGAGAAATCTTCACTTACTCCTTCCCCCCATCTGTTACACGTTAACAGGCAATCAATTAGGGAACCACAGGGAGAATATGGCTGTGCTGGGCAGGAGGGCTTGGAGAGAAGCAGTCTCCTTTCCTAGGATGAAATCAGCTGATGTAATACTAAGGCTGATTACAGGTTCTAGTTAGTGTTGCTCTGGATCATTTTCAACTTCTCAAAACTTCCTAGATTTCTTTTTCCTCTCCCCAGGTTAAGCCTATATTCCGCTCTGCCACAAAGAAGTTCTTGTACTGCTCCCATGAGGAGTCAGTTTTTCATCATCTTCCTGTATAAAAAGCCCGTAAGGGCTTTGCTTCAGAGTAATACCCTTTCCCTCCTTTAGTACCCAAATGTGCCAAAAAGAAACACAGGGAATGGGTCCAAGTGCTGGAGAAGGAACAGAGTCTGTGCTGACAGTCAGAAGTGCAACTAAAAGTCCAATCACAGGAGATTCAGCAATGATAAATCACAGAAATTCTGCCAGAGCATAGGCCAATACTCTAGGGATAGACACCCTTTCCACATGGCATAATGAAAAAGGAAGACTTAGTGGGGCAATACAGAATGATCATCTCCATAGCAGTATAGTGGCATGGAGATACACCTGGAATCTTAAAAAAAATTAAATGAAAAATAGTCAGTTCTGTAGAGATCTGTGCTAATCTGCACTCTGTATTGCTCTGTTCACTCCAGAATTGAACATTCCTAGTGATGGAGTATTAATTAAGTACGACTGGCCCAGTCAATGAACAAAAAAAAAAAAAAAAAAAAAAAAAAAAGAGTGCTTTCCCCACAAGTGGACTTACTTCATTTCACAGAAGTCGAGAGAGTGTTGGTGTGGTGGGCTGACATCAGCCAGCTACCAACACAATGGCTTGCTCTCTAGTCAACCCACTAGTATGCTTTCTATTGCAAAGTGAATTCTTCTTTTTCAGTTAGAGAGTGTAAGAAGCAGAGAGAGTACCTGTGTGTTCAGGCATGTTTGCTCATACATAGTCTGCTTGTGTAAGTACAACCAAGCATCTGAAGATATCAGAGCCTGCCCGTATGCACTTCTACTTTCAGCTGTATTGTTGGACCTGTACACGTACACATCTGCAGCATGCCTTTGGCACTCAGGACACAGGCATATACCATATATGTGAACTGTATTCACAAGATCAGTGAGTGGCAATTTGTCCACTTATACACGCACTGAGGTTATCAGTCATCTAAGGAATTTCTGATCATTGGTTAAGACTGACAAAAATTGGTACACTGTACCTTGAATAGTCCTCTTGAAGAAGGCCTTGCATGCCTCACAGGAAGCCACACCGTAATGGTACCCAGAAGCAATGTCCCCGCACACCAGGCACAGCCGCTTGGGGATGGCATTAAGCATGTACTCGCACTTGGTGGGTGAATCCTCCATGATGGCACTGGCGCAGTCATCGTATCGCTTACGGCAGGACCCACCACCAATCCCTGTGCCATTGAACATGGGTGGTGAGTCCAGGCCGTTGGGGTGGCCACCCATGGCAATGCCGTAGCCACCGCTAGCGTCAGAGGAGCCACTTGGGCTGTGGTGGCTGATGGCGTCGATGCCAGATGATGGGCTGGAGGGCTCGGTTTTGATGAAGGACCCACAGCTGGAGGAGAGATGCCGCTCCTCCGTGGCCATTCTGCCGAGCAGCCTGCAAAGAGAGAGCAAAGATGTTCAGCGGCCTCCTGGCTAAATGCAGCTCCAGAGTAGTCAAAGGAGAGCTCTCCTTTCCCACCTCAGTCCAATTCCAGTTGCCTCAGGCAGTCCAACACCACACAGGTGCTTCTCCTCAGGGATACAACACAAATCACTAAGAACCATTGCCTACTTCCCACCAAATCACACAGAGAAAGTCTAGGCCGTGCATGTAAATCACAATTTCAGGCTGTTCACAGGCTAGGGCTTGGAAGGGGCATCAGTGCTGATGAGACAGAAGCTACCCAGAGCAGACAAACCCTGGGAAAGCAGAAAAAAGTGAGCCTATCTGTGGCTGGCCAAATGAAAAAGATTCTCAATTAGTTCAGGATTCCCTGCCCTGGCTCTAAGCAGAATACATAAGCACACTCTGCAAGAAGGATCTATTCAGAATGGATTTTCTTTTGTAATACAGAAGCTCTGTGTTATTTTCATGTTGGATTCACTGCTCCTCTTCATTAACATTACTAAAATGGGAGCTCAGAAACTGAAAGAAACTGATCTGATCAAAAGCGTCATCCAGCTTAATCTTAAATATTAATCTTCCTTTTGTTTACTCTCTAATTTCCACTTTTTATAGAGTCATATGCTCTAAAGTATATGCAGGGATGGCATCTTTACCAAATTTGAAAGCTTTTATTATTATTAACTGCAGTCAAAGGTAATCTTATTGTTCATCTGAAAGTTCAGTCTTTTTTTAGAACACTGCTAATTCTGATGATATCATATGGAAACGAGCTGCAGGATTACTCATTTAGTCTATGAATAAATAAAAAAAAACCCAATCACCTCTATTGTGCATGCTGTATTTGCAGCCGCCCAGATTCCCTGGACATCTCCAAATTCTTCTTCTGTCCTGTACTTTTCCTATGTTCTCCTAATTTAGACTTTCATTATCCATATAATTGTTCCTCATGCATTCACACAGAAGTTTTGCAAACCTCAGATCTGTTTCATCATCCATCTCTGAATTTCAACTACTTTGGCTATTTCTGTTCAGTCCAGAAGAATTCAATGAGGCAACTCCTCAATAGTATGAAACTGGCACTACTCCACACTTCTCCAGCTGATGGTCTGGATAGCAGTCAAGACAAAGGTATCCCATCAATTACCTAGCAACATTTCCATATTTTCAATGTTATTTTCAGCCCATCACTTATATAACTCCTTAAATTATTTGCTTGTTTTCCCCTCCCATAAAATTAGTTATCAGTTCTTTAACAGACCATATCAGCAAGTTACTTACTAAGACTCTCAGATCTTTTCAAAGAGTTGCTACAGTTAATTTAGAATCCATTAAGATCTATGAAAAATCAAATTAATGCCTTCTGGAACACAATGCTGCAATGGTCAGCAGTGCACTTCAGCTACCATTGTGCTGTCCACACACCTAGCTTTGGTGCAATCCTCTGGGGTTCTTCAGTCTTTCTTGATAATGTACTGTCATCTGCAGAGTCTCACTGCTCGCCCACTTTGAAGATCATTAATGCATGAATCAAACACCTCAACACAGAACTTTTTGGGCCGTCCATGTTAACCTTTCCCATCCTGAGAATTGACCTCCACTTCTTCTCTGGATAGGGTATGCCTACTCTTTGTTTTCTGTCTCAGACACTTTTAAATTGATAATAGTATTAACCTGAGAGGTCAGATTTTCTCTCCAGCAAGATAATTTGTCAACAGTTTGTAAGAAAACCTAAAAATATGCGATCAAGTGATTTTCCTGATGACATGTCCAAAGAATTTTAACTGCCTGGAGATGCTTGAATTTCTTCTTGGAAGGACCACTGGTTTAAAGTTACCACACCATGGTCATGTGGGTAATTTCCATTTCTATTTCAGTTTCAACCTATTTACCTGGTATTTATGGCAACGCCTCCTGCCAAGAGGTCTGACCCATCAGGTGATAGGACAAAACATTTTGTGACACAGCAACACTGACGTGGATACATTACACACATCATTTCTGTGTGTCTACTGATATGAATGTACATGTCTGATACACAACAGCTTTACAGTTCTTCATCCTTATGATCTCATTTGACCCAAGTATCTCTTGATTTTCTTTTCTCTGTTTCATTGTCAGCATTTGACCTCATCTTCCATCTCCAGGAATCAATCATACAGGTCCATTATTTGGCAAGATGGTTGACCTTGAGACTATGGGCAGGCATCTCACGTTCCTGGGCTGCTTTGCCTGGTGTTACTTGAGAGGGATCAAGAGTTTAGTCCCACTCAGAGACAGTGTGATGAGTTGATGAATCCCCATGCTTTTCCCAGAAAAGCAGAAAGCAAAGCCAAAAGCTGCTGTGCTGGCCAGATTCTGGAACCTTTCTCTACCTGAGGGGTGCATATGTAATAAAAACCTGAACATTACCAGGCATAGAAACATGAGATTAGGATCAAAGTGGAAAGCAAAACCACCATAAAAAAGACTTTTCTGCACTGAGGAACTCCACAGAAAAAGGAGCTGAAGTTGCATGTTAAGGGCAGACAGAGGACAGCACTATGAAAAAGGCATGACAAGGAGGTAAACTGAACTGTCAGATTCAGTCAGGTAAGTTCAAATCCCAGCTTCTGTCTCTTAAAAAGCCCAGAATCCACTGACTGGGAAGAAATGAAGGAGCAAAAAACAAGATTCTGAATTGTATTAGAAAAGATACTGAAAACTGGGAGTAGAAGGACTTCAGAGAATTAAGGTTAAACAGAGGTGACAGAAGTCTTCTGTGTCTGTGCTTATATCTACTCCAAGTACGGCATATTCATTTCACATTCTTCATGTTAGCCATGTATAAAACAGACTCAGCCTGGTACACCTCCTCATCTTAATGGCACCCTTTACAAATCCAAAGTCAAACCTGAATATGGAAAACAGAGCTACCACTGCTATGGCTGGTTGTCGGAGCATGAGGCTGTTCACTTTTTCAGATTTGGAAGTATTTTTGGAAGTCCTGCCTACTGTATTAGCAAATGTAATCACTATTTGCAAGACAAGATGCCACAGTGGAGTTTACCTAGGAACACTGCCCTCCCAGGCCATCATAAACCAGGGAATCACAAAAATGACGGGACAGTTGTTCGCAAACACTTCTCAGAACTGCTGTCATAGCTCCAGACCTTACTGTGTAAAAAAAATCTTAGTTCTGAACTGACAGACTTGAAGGCTAGCACCGTTTTGTCACCAGCAAGTTACGGGAAGCTGGATTTGCCTCAAACAGACTCAGCGAGGTGTTTCTGTCCACTAGGAAAAAATAACAGAAAAAAAAAGGTTAGATCAGTGTCCTAGGTCCAACTCACTTCTCAACTCACAGCCTCAGTTATGGAAGCTGCCATACAGTGACTGTCTGGTGGTCAATCAAATATAGCAACAAAACCCTACATCCTTACAGTCCAGGATGCTCCTTTTCCTTTCAGTGAGACAGTAACACATAGCAAGTTCTGGTTAGGTTTGAACAAGTGCTTTACATACAAAAGCCCTTAGCACCAAGACAGACCAAAAACCAGAGCTAGGGTGTATCCACTCATTCCAGAGGTTGGGTTTTTCTTTCGCGTCCTCCGGTACAACTTGCATAGTTGACGAATGGGCAGCAGACACTGAGTTAAGCCTCTCCATCTCTGACTTTTTACAAGTCCCACAGAGATCTCATTGTGATTTTTAAGCAGACTCAGTATGTCCCCTGGCAAGAAAAAAAATGTATTGAACTTCAAGAACAGTTAAACATTTTTTTGCAAAGAGTTCAAAGTGATGAACAGCCATTTTGCTCAGCTCTGGTTACCTTAATAGGAAAGTGAAAGGAGAGAGACTTGATCCAACTCTCCTTTGCGCTGGCACAGGAAACTCCGTTACTATTTCTGTGCCCATGTAACAAGCTTAGAGGTTCTAAACATTTCATTCTTTTCACCTTTCCTCATCATAGGTCATTCCCTCTAATCCCTTTAGCATCTTTGTGGCCTTTCTCTGGACTCATTCCAGCTTACTTGGGTCTTGCAGCAAGGTGCCCCGAGTCGCACACTGCAATGATGCCACAGCAGTTCAGGGGAGAGACTCTCCAGAAAGTGCACAGTCAGGCAGACTTACAGGCCAGCCATGTGTAGCTTCACTAGCCATTAGCCTGCACCCCAGCTCACATCACTGCATACCCACTGTCTCACTAGTTCTCAGAACTTAAGCTGCTTTGCCATCTTGCTGTGCACAATATGAAATTCAGATTCTTCCTGTTCTAAAGTAGATCTCATATCACCTTTAAAGCACACACCACTAATTTTCACTTGTTTTATCAAAGCCAAGGTCTTCTAATAATGCTCATTTTTTCAGCCTATTTTTTTTTTTAAACACTGATTTGTTTCTAATATCTTTCAGTTGTGTCAACTGTAAATTTAAGAACTAATCTCTTACATTTTCCTTCAGGTCACTAATGAATACTTAAAGCCAAAGCAGCACCCTTTTGGACACCACCTTTGCAGAAGGATAAAGAATGTCTATAACCCTTCTGTTTATACTCTGTCAGCTAATCCATGATTCATTTCACAGGATTTGTATCAAAACCAATTTGATCTAATTTCCCTAATAAGATCTTACACAGCTTTGTGTCAAAAGCTCATGCGCAGCCCACAGACAGTCTATCCACCGCTTTCTATTTGCCCACTAATTATCTAATTGTATCAAGAAAGGTTATTGTCTGACTACTCTCGTATCATAAACCCACTGCTGTTTATCACTGATGATGTTGTTAGCCTTTGTGTGCACACTGCTGTCAGACAAGTATGCTCTGATCTCAGTGATCCTGAATGTAAATATGCAGGTTTAGACCAAGTCAGGATTGTGCTTTAGGTGCTCCAATGCCTTTTAGTGTTATCTCTTTAGAGCAGTGATGTTGAATTGATATTAGAAATTTCTCCAATTTTTCTCTATCCTTTCAACTTTGCTACTTCTCAATAAAGTTCATTACACATTTTCTGAGTTTTTTTTTTTTCTTTTGCCACAAATAGTCATTTGTAGCTATAACCATCTTATTATCCCAGTTCTAGATAAGAAAATGACATCAGTATGTTCTCACTACAAGCCTTTACATGCCTTAAGAGACAAACTCAGAGGTGGGTCACAGCTACTTTCAAGAGAGCTAGAACAGTACCTGTCGCTGTTACAGAAGGTAGCTTTCTCCTACCAATAGGATTCTCTATCAGCTAACATATCCCAAATTCGGTAACTTAATTCCATCTGCACAGCTCCAAGTGCCAATGCAAAACCAAGTGTCTGACCCTGCATGTTCTCCATGCAGAGCTCCCTGCTCTGAATAGGAGCTAGGGAAGTTTAGAAGTGTTACTGCTGATGTTCTCTAGTGGATGATCTCAGTACATTATCTTCAACAAGAAAAGCAGGGTTATCTCAGTGCTATACTCGTTTCTTGAAGTAAGGTAGGAATGAGCATCAGAAGTTCTGCCATGTAGGCCAGTCCTTCTGCCAGGATTTTCTGATTAAATCACATAGCCACCAACAGAGCATGCTGGAGATTTCCAACATTAAAAATGAAGTTGTCATTAAAACATATCTGAAATACATCTGTGTAGTTAGTATGAACATGGGTAATGAGTGAGCAAATGAACACTCTCTCATAAATTCCTCAGAACAAAACCTTTTTTTTTCCCCAGGTACAAGAAACAATGCAAAGGTCAGAAATGGGCTTTTGTGGTGGTTCTCACAGATGGACATCTGTGACATCTGATAGACTCCAGACAGAATTCTACTCTGAAAAGTCCTGTGATCCACCATAAATTGAAGAGCCCTGCAGGCAGCATGCTGGTATGGCTTGCAACTTCCAGATGCTCTATGGCTGTGCTTCTGGATCTCTACATTAGTCCTGAAGGTCACAACTGGGGAGGCCTCACAGTGAAATCAAGCTTTGCTGAAAAAAAACTGAGAAGGCTGCCACTATAAATCTGTTCACTTTACTTCCCAACCTGTGACAAAACCATGCTTTGGATTGCACTGACATTTTTAGACCAGCCATGGAACTTTAAAAGACTCTTTAATAAGAAGAAACACCAACAATTAAACAGTTTAAAAAATCCAACCTTTCCATAGTTACAGGCCTATTTTTACTATCAGTATTCTAAAAATACCCAGGTGACAAACTTACACTGCTTGTGAAAATGAGATGTGCATATCATGCCATGATGCCATTGGGGCAAGACAGACTTTGCATCCTCTGTGGGCCATACGAGCGAGCTTCACAACTCATAGCTGGCTGACAAGCACTAGATCAGCTTCTCAAACACTTGCCACAACCTCAAGAACAAGCCAAATTTTGTCAGGTGGCTTTTTTTAGACACAGAAGCAAATAATGTTTTCCAAATGGCAGGCTAGACATGACAGCTGCAATAACAACCCGAGTAATTATAGGGTGCAGGCACAAGGCGTTCATAACACAGGGCCAAGTGGCTCCCACCTGCGGGCTCCACTTGCACCACAGACATGCATGGCCCTGACTCTTGGCCTCCCATGTACTGTTGGGGGCAAGGCCTGTCCTGCCCTGTTGCTCCATTTGAACCTCAGATGAGAGGAATATCATCATCTAGAGATGCTGCCTCATCCTGCCTGACAGATCTTTTCCATGCAATGGTCTGAGAATAATGGGATCTGCTAATGTGTCACTTCTGTGCAGTAAGTAATTGTGGATAACTCAGCCCTAATCACCGCAGTTCAGGAAGCTGTTGTGGGAATATTCTGTCACACAGGAACATATTCTGCACGCAGGGCAAACTTTAGTTCTCTCTGGAGGCAAAAGCCTGGGTACTGTGTGGGTGACAGGCTTAATTACCAAGTTGGGTGCCAGATCATAAGCAGAAATTGCCAAGGTATCAGTACCTAGGTTTTAGAAGGTTTTACTTAAATCATAGCTTTTTGCTTTGCTATAAAGGATAAGACAGTCATAAGCTCAAATCAACCTAAATATTTTTCTCTGGAGTGTAAATATGATTTCTAAGGGTTCTGTCGTGCTTGCTAGCAGGAGCTCCCTTTGGCTTGCACAGGCTATGTTGCTATTCTGCAAAGTACAGCAAGACCCAGAGACACTCTCTGCAAAGCATTCATCCCTAGTATAGACACATAATAAATACTACCTGCTTGCCTTCAGAACAAACACAAATCATAGCAAAACACTGATGAGTTTGCTCGAGTGGATGGCACTTCTAGTCCACAGCATGAACACCAACCTGGACAGTCAGGTTGTAACAAGGTGCTATTGTCAGCATATTTTTTTTTTTTTAAATAAATGCAATACACCGTTCTAACTCTAACTGCAATCTTTTCTGTTGCTTCTGGCTCTACTGGGCATCTGGACCTGACTTATTCTGTACAAATGCATCACACTTGGCTTGCCTTTTAAACTTACTTTTAAGAGAGAGATGGACTTTTGAATTTGCTTTGTAATTTGAGGAGGTCAGGCAAAGAATTTTTGACTCAGGAGCATCTGAAGCATTTCTGAAGCATCTAGAAAGTAAATATGACAGGTAGCCAACAAAATGCTAGAGCTCTTCAGCTGCAAGAGTCAACCAAAAGACCTGTCTCCAGTGTCAGCCCTGAAATGAACTGCATTATATGAGATCTCCTGAAGTGGGTTGTGGCATGAGACAGTTCCATCATGTAGACTGGAAGAAAAGATTCCTTGCACAGGAGTGGGCAAAGGAGTTCCAAGCTGGGTTCTTCTGCTAGATAAGGAGATGCAGGACAGCAAGTGCACATACTCTGGCTCTTATACAAATAGTATTTGCTTGTCTAATGCCCACAAGACATTTTTATCCCTTTGACCCATAGTATAACCAGAGCACCGTTACGTATCAGTAGATTTGCTCCAGTCCAAGTTAGCTTGCACTGATGAAAGCCACCACAGCAAACTTGTCTGGAGGCTGCTTAAGAAATAAAAAGCTTTCTTATGGGCAGAAGACATTATGGATTTCTTGCTAGCCTTCATCCCTTTTCTCCTTCTTGTAATTTCTCTTCACACTTAAGACAATACTCTTGTTAGTTAATGGTAAGAAGTATTACACAGATGAAGTGACAATTAATCTGGAGGTGTGACATACATTATCAGTTTGCTCTCTTATTAACACATTGCCTTTTGAAGGTACCTTGCCCTACGGCGTACTGATGGCTGTTCCTTTAGAATGAATTGTTTTAGCACTTGAGCTAATGCTTCTACTTACACTTACCATTGATACCACTATGAAACAAGGATCAAGATCCACTTGCCATTCACTGTTTATCTAAATTCTACTGTCACCCTTTTTCCCCCCTGCTGTCACTGTATATTTTACACCTCCTGTCTGTCTATATCTTCTTCCTCTATTATTTCCACATTTGGAAGATTGCTCACACCAGTTCAACATTTTTGCTTGCGTATGGTGAAGCCAGATACAGTAATCCCTGTTGAAATGCTCCGCTGGACCTTCATTTATTCTTGAATGTTTCTTTATACCTTGTCTATCTAGGGCACTTCTAATCTATATCTCTCTTAGTACCTTCAGTGTCCTTCAGACAGTAGTGAATGATACTCATACAACAACATATTCAGTAGAGCACTTCAAACACTCATACGTCAGAATTTTGCTTTCACCTTTTCAGCTGAGCAAGGAAAGCAAAACCTCCAGAAGAGTCATTCATGTCACATTCATTTTTGCATCCTGGCCTGATCCATCGTCTCATCTCACACAGACCTTTTTTTTCCACTCGCTACCATCTTAGCATTTCTGACAGAAAACTGCCACCAGGGCAAATTCCTCAGCCTGCACTTCCTTGTATTTGAAGATAACCACTGAAGGCACTCCTCTCTTCAGCCTTGCTTACAATGCATGATGTAAAATAGCAGAAAAAAAATATAAAGACACAGAAGTACTGTTTAATTCCAGCAAGTGTTTAGGAAAGGATTTAAGATGGGAGCTACCTACCTATCAAGGACGTCATCCTGGAAGGAAATATGAAGAAAGAGTACATTATGAAGAAAAAACTAATATTTCTTCCGAATATTAATTTACTGAAAGGGTATCCAAAGTTTATTCAGACAAAATCTGAACTTGAATGTTCTCCAGTCCGGAGGCATTCAGGAGTTCTCTGACTTTGAGTGATTGCCTTTTTTTTTTTTGAATTTTTCTTACATCTCAACACTGAAAGCTGCAGCAGGACTCTGCCTTTTTCTCCCATCCCTGCCAAGACAGTCCAGAGAGGACAGATGGGCTTTGCCTAGGTTCCACCTGTAGCTCTTGGAGAAATCTATAATTAAGTAGCTCATCATTAGAAACATTACTCAAAACTAGATGGATCCTGAAAAAACTTATTAAAATTACTTTTGCATACATTAGAGCATGTAAAATAACAATGGACAATTACTGCTTTCAATTTGAACTTTTTTTTTTCTTTTTTAAATCCCTGCTTTTTCTGGGAGTATTACTAAGACAATATAGAAACAAAGCAAGGTAACAGTGTGAGAGCAAACACTGAATCTGGCACAGAGAAGCTGTCCCAGAACCATTAAAAGAGTGGAAGTGGGAGTGGGTAGTGTGGTGGGGAAGGAGAAGAGAGCTGTGCATGGCCAAGGGCAGGCAAGAGACCCGTGCTACAAACTGGAGCCTTGATGCGGCACAGAACAGAGAAAGGGATTACAGTGGAGAGCCCACTGTGGCTAACAGAAACCACAGGTTTGGGAGGTGCTTCTGCACACCTTAAACTACTGTAACATACAGGATTATCACTACCCACCTATTTAAGATACCCCCAAGGTTCACTTTTGCTGAGTCTTTAAAACCTCATCACTGGTAGGCATTCAGCATATTTTCTACAATCGTAGACTCATAAAATCACAAGGTTGGAAACGATCTGCAAGGTCATCTAGTCCAACCGTCCTCCCACAACCTACCACAAGCACTAAACCATCTCTTGCAGCTCCTCATCCAGACGCCTCTTGAACACTGCCAGGGATGGCAACTTCACCACCTCCCTGGGCAGCCACTCCAGTGCCTGACCACCCTCTGAGAGAAAAAGTTCTTCCTTACGTCTAACCTAAACCTCCTCTGGTACAACTTGTGGTCATTTCCTCAGATCCTGTTTGTTGCCTAGGAGAAGAGGCCCTCATCATCACAACCTCCTTTCAGGAAGTTGTAGAGTGCAATAAGGTCTCCTCTGAGCCTCCTCTTCTCCAGACAAACACTTTAAGTAGCTAGTTGTAGCTGACCCAAATTCCAACCTTGAGCCCTAATGACTTGTTTTAAATCCACCTCATTCATCCATCGTTCAGACTGTCCCCATTTCCTTCCAGTTCGCTTGACCCTTAGACCCCATGATGTCCTGCTTACCTGCCATAACAAGAGATGAGAAGACCACCACAGGCAACAAACCCCTCTGCAGACAAAAATTTGTGTAATGGAACAAGGACATGCTTCATTTCCCCATCACTCTGGCTTATACTGCACATTCTTTTATCTTGAAACCAAAAAAAACATCCACCCAAAACAAATTCTGCACTTAAATTCCCTACATTTTCCTCACAAATTAACAACACCAAGTGTACAACTAAATGTTGTTTAAAAAAAATAATCAAGCGTTCCTTTCTATTATGATGAATAAATCTCCTCATCCTAGGAAATTTTCACTTTTCCTTGTTCGTATTTTGGAATGTGAAAGAAAAAAAAAAAGCAAGCTGTGAGATCTTCAACCTCAGTTTTACCTCGCGGTCCCATTCTTTACAGCGTCCTTACTAATGGGCAAACAGAAGCCAAGACACACACGATAACACAGGCAGATGGACGGCAAGGCACCTACAAAGATTTACAGCTGCTTCTGCACTTTCACACACTACTTTTCTGAGATAGCCTTCATTCAATAGGGAACCTGTGTATGCAAGTTATACATACATACAAATTTATCACACAAATATATACAACCCCATTCCTAATTTCAGACATTCCTTCTTTCCTCATTATGTGGATGCACCTAGGTACCATTCCAGTAGATTCACTACAGAAGCCAAACTATGATCTCATATTTTCAGATAATCACAGTGAGTGTTCTGATCTTTACAGGAAATACAGTGCAATAATGCAAAAGATTTAAAAAAAAATACAAAAAAAAAAAATCAAATTACAATACATAAATTAAGAAAAACAAGAAGAAAAAAAGAAAAAAAAAATCACCGCCTAACAGGGCTACACCACCTGCAGCTTGCACTGTGACCATGGCTCTGTGTCTACCAGAGCACAAGAGGAAAAAGCCCGTGCATGATTTTAGATGTCTGCGCTCTGTCTCCTTTAGTATTTGAGCACTCTTTGTTCTCTGTCCAGAGGTCTGGAGCCCTTTGCAGACACATCTCAGAGGGGGCTGCCCTCTTCAAGGAACGGATGGAAAAATAAGCAAGTTTCAGCAACCCCCAGCCCGGGGTGACCCAGCCCACCCTGCCCACACGTCCTCCCTGCTGTGCTTGTTCCGTTTGCCCTTGGAATGCTATCACTTATTATCACGCTGACTTCTCCAGATGGGGCATTTTGGCTATTGATCTGATAAATAAACAGCCTGCTCGCTCGATCAAAATGTTATTTTGCATTTCAATTACTGTTCACTAATGCAACCTTCATCCCGCCAAGAGCGCTGCTGGCAATGACACTCGACCTGGCACAGGCGTTTGCAAGCAAATTCGGCAGCGCCTGCTGCAAGCACCTAACGGGATTACCAACCTCCATTAGACTCGTAGATGGAGAAGGAGATGGACGGGCAGTACTGGGCTGAGAGGGGAACAGATGCATGCAGAATCGAAGCTGTGAGAAACCTGGACAAGAGGTGGGGAATAGGTAGAAGCAGAAATCCATTTACAACAGAGCTTTGCCAAATATTTTGATGGTGGGAGGTCTCAGAAGCTAACTACATCCCCTCCAGCCACATCCCCTGACAGTTCATAGCAGATAGACTGAGCTCACTGTGTGTGAGCCATGCAAGAGTTCAGAGCAATGGGAAATGGAAATCAATGTCTGGTGATGAGCCAGCAGTAAGCACTGCAAACCCATCAGAGCAAACAGGGCCATTTTTGAAGCAGGTTCTGCAGCCTAGGCCCACTCACATTCAGCTGGATGAGGGATGCAGTGTGAAAACCTGAAGGGAAGAAACTCTGTAAGTCCTTGATGTTTCCTCCAGTAGAACAGGAAGTACCAAAAAGAGTAAGAAAAGGGTACCCAGTTCTGTTGATAAGATATGGATCTTTAGCAGGTGTTGGTCTCTATTGATTCAGCATTCTTTTTATACCAGGGAATACTTTGCCAAATCCCCAAACTGATTTCACTCAAAGCCGACCAGCAATGGGCAACACAGCACAGCAAGTCAGTGAGTGGCCACCAGCAGTGAGGTCAGGCATAGCTGTTTGGTTAAAAGGCTGCTTTTAGTCCTGAGCTCTTCTATTCACATCATGTGCTTCACCAGGTAGCCTTGTTTTAGCTGTTTCAGCAACAGACTCCTACTGTATGATGCAGAACACACCTTGCCCATCGCTTTTTTCCCCCTAAATTTCTAAATGCAATTTAACATGTATCATAAGCTGACCCAGCCATTCAGCATGCAAGGTGTTAAGTCCTGTCAGCAACCATTGTACAGCATATAGGAAGGTGTTGGATTTAGCTCCCAGGTGACAAACTAATGTACATAGTCAAGAAAGTGCATTTATTGTTATTTCAAAAAATCCTTTGACAATGATCTTTCACCAGAACTTGACTGCCTTCCATTTTATTACCGAACAGCATCCAGACTGAAACTGCCAGTCATCTATGAGTTAAAAATAAACAAACTCACATAACATCCTGACATTATATAAACGTAATGCTAAGTATAACACAATGAATGAAATCAATGTGATGCATAAGGACAGAATCTATAACTCCACACACTCACACTTCATCTGCTTTGTGTACCCAGCTCCCTCCGCCCTTGGCAAACCAGGCATGTCCCCAGCCAACTCTCTCTGGCCAGGTCTGAGTGGATCTCCTTGTTCACATGCTGCTTTGTAGCTCAATCTATTGGAAGAGTCTTATCTAGAAGTAGAGTCGCTGATCTTTTTTGCATCTAGATTACATTTCTACTCAGCAGCAGGCACCGATGCCTCAAACACAGCCCAAGGACCCATACGTATGTTATTGCTCCTAGTTGCTGGTTCTTTACTTACAACACAGAACAGTCAGGCATAAGGTACTGAGTACTCATAATGCAGCCAAAAAGTCTCATACTCTAATTCCAATCTCAACACTAATTTTGTAGACTTCAGCAAGTCACTGCAGAACTCCAAGACACTGCTTCGCCAACTGAAAACCACAGATATGGTCCTGAACAACCTCTCAGGAACACCAAGAGCATTAATCAGCAACTATGCTTGAAAGAATGGAGCAAATACATGAGAGTGTTAAATAGGATAATGTACAGATGAGCTTCTATGCTCAAATGATGGCCTGAGGATGAGGGAAAGGCTGTTGGTGTAGTCTTCCCAGACTTCAGCAAGGCCTTTGACTTTATTTTCCGCCTTATTCTCCTGGAGAAGTTGACAGCCCATGGCCCAGTTACAGTCTTTGCTGGATAAAGAACTGGCTGGATGGTTAGGCTCAGAAACTGGTGGTAAACGAAGTTCAATCCAGCTACTGATAATGACTGGTGTTCCCCAGGGGGCAGTACAGGGTCTTGTCCTGCTTGATATCTTTATCCTTGACCTGGACAAGGGGATTGGGTGCATCCTCAGCAAGTTTGCACTCTGCACTGGAAGGAGGTGTCGATCTGCCTGAAGATAGGAAGGCCTTGCTGATGAATCTGAACAGACTGGATCACTGGGATGAGGCCAAAGGGATGAAGTTCAACAAGACCAAATGCCTGGTCCTGCATTTCGGTCACAACCCCATGCTCCAGACTTGGGGCAGAGTGGCTGGAAGTCTGTGCAGAGGAAACGGACCTGGGGATATTGGTTGTTGCTTTGTTGAACAGGAGCCAGCAGTGTGCCCCAGTGGCCGAGATGGTCAATGGCATCCTGGCTTGTATCAGAAATAGTGCAGTCAGCAGGAGCAGGGAAGTGATCGTCCCCTGTACTCAACTCTGTTGAATACAATTTTGGGTCCCTCTCTACAAGACGTCGAGGCCCTGGAGCGTGTCCAGGAAAGGGCAAGGAAGCTGGTGAGGGAACTGGAGCACAAGTCTTATGAGGAACAACTTAGGGATCTGGGACTGTTTAGTTTCGAAAAGAGGAGGCTCAGGGGAGACATTATAGCTTTCTACAGCTCCCTGAAAAGAGATTGTGGTGAGGTGGGGGTCAGCTTCTTCTCCCAGATAACAGCAATAAGAAAAGAGGGAATGACCTCAAGTAGTGCCAGCAGATGTTCAGGTTGGATACAAGGAAAAGCTTCCCAGAAGGAGTAGCTAGGCAATGGAACAAGCAGGGCTGCCCAAGGAGGTGGCTGAGTCACTGTTCTTAGAGGTGCACATGACACGTGTAGATGTGGTACTAAGGAACAGTTTAGTGGGCAATATCAGTGGTAGGTGGACAGTTGGACTAGATGATCTTAGAGATCTTTTCCAACCTCAATGATTCTATGATTAGCAGCAGAATTTGAACATCCTTCTTCAGCACTGTAGCCCAGAGCTTAGCTTGTGTAAGAAGTAGTTACAGTTTTCTTGCATGCAAGCTAGCCAGAGAAGAATTGGATTCACAAATCTGTATTATACAGATCAATTCTGACCTCCTCTTGCATCTGACTGCCCTTTATACCGAATCCCCTGTGACACAGTCTACACAATAACCTTATCTCTAATACTGCCTAATCCTATCTCCAGCTCCCTGGGTGCTATTTCACACACCAATCGTCTCCTGACCACACCACCATACAACCCATTTTTATGTTTTCCTGCACAGCTAAACTTTGCTAGAAGTTTTTCATCAAGAACTTACTGTGTTAAAAAAAAGATTTTCTATTTTCTTACAGAAAAATGTCCCATTTTGTTTTGTACTGTAAGATTTCCAAAACAAGCATAAACAAAGTAAGATGCTTAGTTTTGCTTTGTTCCTAGAACTTTGTTTACTCCTTTGTGCACTGCCTTGTGTTCTTTGACTGGCCAAACATGCACTGTTTGAAGAACATACTGTAAAAAAAAGTGGTGAGTTTTCTCAAAATAAACTTCAACAGATTTTCTACTCAGCGTACAATTTCATGTTGCAGCCAGATTTAGGATGAAAAAAGATTGGCACTCCTTGCATCCTGCATGCAGCCCTCTGCTTGCTCTTCACTGAGCAGGTCTATTTTCTCTGTACTTAATCAGAAGCACATATGTTCAAATGTACATAGAGATGTTTTGGTACACTTCTTATCTTGTCCTCTTCAGTGAGGCAGCCTACTGAAACAAATACTGGCAAATAAACTACATCTGAATGATCCAAGAAGTTGGAACTCAAAGTTCTGGAATTCAAGACTATGGCGGAAGCTGTGACATCAACTCGTGTAAAACAGTCATTCTCTATTACTCAGCCTTATTACATGATAGGGATTAACCATGTGTCAAGGAGCATCACACAGCCAAAAATCAACCCCTCTGTTTTGAAAGCTGAGTGCGACTGGAGAAATCCCACTCTGCTTTTCCATTTGGTGCCTTTTAAGCTTTACCCCATTCTTTTTGCATCACAATGAAATGACTGCTGGCATGTGATCAGAAACTCAGAAATCCTGGCTCCCTATCAACTTACAAAAATTGACCTGGACATTTTATCCACTTTGATGAGAGCATGAATGAAACTTCTTTCTCATTCACTCATGAGGAATGCTGCTGCTTAGCACCAGCACAAGTACTTCACTTTACAACCCACTGAGGAAAAATTGTTGAAATTAGTATAAATATCCTATCTGCTATCTGAATCCTATCCAGCATTTTGTAGTGACAGTCAAAATAAATGACAGGTGGTTGGAATAAGATCCTATCTCTCTAAGTCTTGATCCAACTGCCACTGAAATTAAATAGGTTTTTTGGTTGATCTGAACAGGAGTTGAACTTCAGGATCAGAAGAGTTACCTGAATGTTGAACACTGCAGCTATCCCACGCCCTCCATTGAACTTCTGGACTTCTAATGTAAAACCACAACTTCTACAAGAACACTTTTACTTCAAATATTCCTCGCTTCTCTCTGTTGGGAAAGTTGTTTTGCTTATTTGAAATAAAAGTGTGTTTGATAACCAAGATCCTGTTCCTAAACCATGGTGCATAGTGAATCTGTCCACACACCTCTACCATCTGGTGCTGTGCTGAGCAGGAGACTGATCTAAGCATCCCTTAAAAACCACACTGCTGTCAGCTGTAACAGGCTTGTCCACCCCATGCAATTCACTCCAGAGAGCAACAACAGGCTCCCTTCAAAGGTCTGTCAGAGATCTATCTAACAGAAACTCATAGTTAGCAAATAAACAGCCCAAGCTCTAGGAACCTCTGACAATTATTCTGTGTGCAAAGAAGAGGTCTGTGTTGAAGCAATTTTCTAACTTTCTACTTCACCACCCAACAAAGAACATCATTCTAAGAACAAGATGAATTGAAGGAATCCAAGCTACAAATCAAACAGCTACAAGTAGCAAAACCATCTCCAGAGAGAATTCCAGTCCACGGAGTTAACAGCAGCTACTTAGTAGGAAAAGCACTGCTGATCCCAGATACACCTGAACCACCTGTTCTGGTGCACTGAGGTACCAGTTGCAGTGCTACTTGGCATTAACAGCAACCTGGTACAGAATAGGCTGGATCAGCAAAGGAGCCACATAAACTGGATTGCAGTGCTAAGAGAGGCTATTCCTGACTGTGTACAAAGCCAATGCAAACATCACAGAATCACAGAACGGCCAGGGTTGGAAGGGACCTCAAGGATCGTGAATCTCCAACCCCCTGCCACATGCAGGGCCACCAACATCCCCATTTAATACTAGACCAGGCTGCCCAGGGCCCCATCCAATCTGGCCTTGAACAACTCCAGGGACAGGGCATCCACAACCTCTCTGGGCAGCCTGTTCCAGCACCTCACCACTCTCTGTAAAGAACTTAATGTGAATATCAGTGTTCGTTTTTCTACATTTTCTGTCGATAATTTAGCTGTTTAAGTTCCTGACAAATCTGTAAACTCTTTAAAGTTTCTCTGTCCCAGCAGAACTGCTGGATGGATTTTCAAACCATGAGTGGTTGAGAGCAAGTCTTTTGATATGGACATTCCAAATACTAAAAGGAAACTGTCAGATTTGGTACAGCAAAAATCTCACACAACAACAACACAAGATCCCTCTAAGGTGACTCATGGCCTATAACCCTGCTGGAAGAATCCACAACCAGTCGGACTTGGGACAAGGTTGTAAATACGAAGCATGCTTCCTGCAAACCTATACTCATTTTGGAAGACTAAAACACAGAATCAAGTTGTACTGCCCACCTTCAACTCTAACATGGAAAACTTAGTTGTTTTGCAAAAGCACTGACTTGTAAACCAGACATATCACCCAAACCTTGTGAACTTCTTTCAGTCCAGACAGATTAATATTGGTCAAAACTAGTTAAAAAACATTGTCTTGCCTTCTAGCAACAAAGTACATACAAAAAGCACTCTGCTTTGCAACCTTCCACTTCACATAGCGCTTGGAAAAGTCAAGTCTGGAGCAGCAGCAGAGGGAGAAGGGGGTTATGGATTCTAGTGTATACTGTCAGAGCACTGTTTATTCTAATCAATCAACTGAAAAAGTAGCAGCTGAGAGTAATTATTAATAATCAAGTAAAATTGGATTATTTCTCTGCACTGCAGTGTTGTCTGGATTGAGAGGCTGGTGTAGAAAAAGTTCATCAGAGCAAGCTACTGCAGTAAAATTGCTGACCTCAGCAGATCATCAGAGAAGGTGGAAATGGGAAACTCAACTAAGCGTATGGGCAGTGCAACCTGCTCTGCGTGAGTTATAACAAAAACAATTATTGGAAGGCAGCTGAGTCTACACAGTCAAATCATCATATAGCCAGCTGTATATCCAAGTGACAATAGTAAGACCTACTGCCAAAGCTTTTCAGTTCTGAGGGATTTGTTCTTTGTGACTCTTCATTTCTGAAAGCAGTCAGCTCCCCATTCCAGACATACTGCCTGTAAGGATGGGGTCTGGATCTTGTGCGAATGTTGTGTGAATATGGTTTGCCCTCTGTGCAGCTGTGGTCTTGATTTATCTTATTCTCAAGCAATGGAATGGAAACATTGCATTATACAATGCATGCAATGTACATGCAATATGATTAAATACACATCAGAAAGGAATACCATACCAAACACTCTGCAATATACTCAAGTCCCGAGATTTAATGTTTGCATAAAACAACCATGATGTGGCACCGCACAGAGATATTCTTACCCACAAACACAAATACTGAACTATGACTAAATAACTCGCACTTTTACTGCAAAAACAATGGCTCAGCAACTTCATTAACTAACTTGTAGACAAAATTATATTAGCCATTTGTGTCCATGAGTGCCTTATTCACACAATTACACACGTATCTTTTAAGTGCTTTGCAAACAAAATGTAGGAGCTTCATTTGAAAATTTAACTCAGACTCAGTATTAACAGTCACACTGGGAATAAACCAGAATAAACCTTCCCTTGCAGTAAACGAAATTGTAACAACACACAAAATTTAGGCTGCAAGCCCTAAACTCCCAGTAAGAAGAATACTGCCCAGTTACATAGGGAATACACTGCTGCTACTGAAGGAAGCAGAACTTAGGCATCTGTATGTGAAAGACCTCAGCCAAACAATTGAATTACCACAGCAAACATTTTCTAACAACTTACTAATTACATTTTCAAATTAAATATTTACTTCTATCATGAGTATTTCTATATCATCAGCAGAGTCTGTTATTTCCCCATTAACTTCAGCAATTTCTTAAATGAAAATAATCCTTTACATAAAGGGTGCAGGACAGAATCTTGAGAATTTCAGTTTCCTCAGAACTTCTGGATGATACAGAATGCTACACAACCTCCCAACACATCTTACAGGAACAAAGGATATGATGAGCAAAAACTTTTTCTCATTACCTGCAGCAAAACACTGCTTTCAATGTCCCACTGCAAACATCAGGTATGACAGTCTACTTATTTCTAACATTTATATATTTTTTCTCCATTTCAGGAAGTGAAGAGAGAAGAGAGATGTAGTTTAATGCTCTTCTTTGTCAGATCAGTCTAGAAAAGTTTTGATAGCGTGGATCATCTACCAGAATAGAAACACTAACTGCAATGTTAGCTTCAGACATCAGCGCACACAGCAGCAGGTAGGAACAGAATGGGAAGGAACACTGCTGGCTAGTCAGCACTCTGGGTTCTCTGCTTGCGTGGGAAGAAAGGGTTTAGTCTGCTTTGAGGTTCACTTTGCTCTCTCCAGTTTGTGCAAGACAGAAATCAATCAATTGCACTCTCTCTTCTTCACTTCCTGGGAACCACTGCAGGAATATCGTGCCCAGGATCTTGTTTAAATCCACGACTCTTCTCTGTCAAGTCAATTCCTCCCATCCTCCCTCAAGCCCCCCCCCAAAAACATCCCCTCCCCCTCTCCCTGAAAATGGGTCTTCTGAGCTCGTTTTGCTAATGTATTCTCAAACCAAATTAGGGGCCCTGACTCTCGGTGAAGTTCGTGAGTTAGTTGCCGCGATGCACTGAATTAAAGATACCATCTCGGACTCAAATCAGATTAGAGCCCACACACACACATGCAAAAGCCCACTTTCTAATCAATTTTATAAAGGGCCTTCAGCAGAGATACACTAATGGTATTGAGCTAAGATCTTTAAACTAAGTCTGCAAGAAGTCTGCGGAGATAAAATGCACACTGTATTAAAGAGAAAGCTCTTCACTGCGCCCTTCCCAGTGGGAACCCAGTGCACTCTGGAAGAACATCTCAAAACACTAAGCAGCTCTCCTGAACCCAAGACGTTCCCTCCCACTTCCTCCATTTTTTTTTTCCTCCTGCAGACCTTTAAGTCCTTTCTTTCACTTACTGTCAAGATGCAACAGAAGGTTCCTGCACAGTGGGCAGAGGACATGCGAACTATGATGCCCTGGTATGTGCTAGGAATCAGACACAATGAAAACATGCAGATCTTTTTAGACCTTTGCCATAAATCTATAGTCAGTGGGTGAGTCATCACCCACTCAGGTTCAATCAGACTTCCAACTTCAATGCAGCTGCCTGCAATCACGTACAAGATGTGAGGCACTGCCATGCTGGTTGGTGCATGTAAACGGGATGCCACAGCAGCCGCCTGCTGAGAGTCACTGTATGGCAAGGAGCTCCCCTTACAGCAGTAACTGTGCACACCCAGTTTCTTCACATCCTCCTGTTCTCATGTATCTCTGGTTAGCAGTAGAAAGTCTCATGTGCGGCATCACGTTTAGCTCTCTGAAGCCAACTCTGGGAATTGAAATGTGGAGGCCAGAAAAGGAAGAGCAAGATAACATAAAATAAAAAATTGTTGGGCAAGATTGCCCACAGATGGTGGCTTCGAAGGGAAGGCAGAAGAAAGGGTTTATAAAAGAAGCTGAAATTGGTGATTTAACAGCGCAGCGGTTGTTTGGCCACCAACAGACAGAGAAGAAAAGCAAACTGTTTTTACAAAGTGTTCTGTGTCAAACCAGGAAGCAATTTTTTGCTCTTCTCCAATAGTTTCAATAAAAGCACCTCAAAATATTTCACACACTACGAAGTCACATCTTAGGATCCAGCATCAGTCTTTGTAGCTACTCACTTTCTAAGATGCTGCTTCTAAGAAAAGGATGAGCAAACACGCTAAGGTAGCAGGAAACCTGTGTCTTAACAACAATCCTATCAAAAATAGAAATTCCTCTTGAGTTATGAGGAAAAGATGCTTCTAAGATTCTTGAAAGTTCTCATATGCTGAAGATTTTTTTCATTTCTGAAATCCTACCTAGCTAATTGAATTGTGATATTCTGCATACACAGCAGAAATTCCCCTTAAAATATTGACAGAAATACATGAAACACAAAATACATTTCTCTGACTAGCTAACATATACACTAGCCTAACAACGCACTGGAACGGACCACCTGAACTTTCAGAGGACCAGCCTTGAAAAAAGTGAGCCTTCCTTGTGGTTTTTGGACAGGTGACAGCTCCTAGAGCTGGGCAGGATACCAGTGTCCTCCTGCAGCAGAGAAAACCCCAATAGCAACAATTTTCCAAGATCTTGAGCTCTGCCACACTATTAGCGCAGAACAGTTTCTCAGAGTTCAGATAGGCTCTGCTCTCCCTGAGACAGCTTCAGGCCTCACACTGCTGTGGAGTTTTATAATGTTCATGTGCTGAGGACGATGCCAGTTTCCAATGCAATTAACCTTTACAGCCTAATGAAATGGCTCTATTGGCTATGGTGGCAGGAAGGAGCCCCTTGACACTGGCAGGCTCCTGAGGATGGGTTATCAAGGTTGCAGAGCATCACTGCTCCATTTCTATCCACAGGCTGCAGCTAATCAATGCCAGACCTGAAAGGAGCAGGCAATGCCAGTCTCAGCACCACATTCCAACACCACATCGATCTCTGGGAGGAGAGGGGACTTGTGTCTCTGCCCACTGATCTGCTGTGTCACAGGCAGAGTTCTTCCAGGAATGTACTTGGCAGCATAAGCACCCAGCTGGGAGAAAGGGGAAAATTCCTCAGGTGGGAAAGAGTTACCTCATATACGATACCATGGCAGCAAACTGTCCCATGGCTTAGCAGATCTAGGATGAAGCTTAGGGTTTTTGTGCTTGTTGATTTACCCTCCTTAGCTGAAGTACGATAGGTACATCAATACTCTCAGGGCTGGGTGACAACTGCTGTACCCCAAGGGCTGAATTTTCTTTCCTCCCATGAAACAAAACCACAGTCTGTGTATAAAGAGGCCTTCCATCATGCAAGACTAACAGCTTCCTTCCTTGTCCATCTTTGTTGCTCTTCTTTCAATAAAGCTTGCTTTTGCTTTCTGGCATTTTCCAAATACTAGATACATCTTTCAAACATAGATCTGGCTGAAACTTGAAAAAATCCCAGAATCAACTGTTCTGTTCCACTGTGAGAAAGATATCCGAGACTCCGCTTCACATCCTACCTGAAACTTTTGTTCATTTTCATAAACTTGCTCAGTGAAAAATAAAGAAAGGGAAGAAGAGCTACCAACAGGCCGGGCTCAGGAGCTTTGAGGTATTTTCTACACGCACCTCCCTCTAAGAGATTTTCTTAGAGTGTTTCGTCCCATCTTTCTAGGACTGAGTAAAGGCTGTTGAATGACATCCTGTCACAACCAACTTAGGTGCTGCTGGTGGTGGTGGCAGGAGATAAACTTGAGTCATAGCTTTGCCCCAGTTACTGATCAGGGAAGTAATTAACTCATCACTACTGCCTTTCTTCAAGTTACAGGCTCCCAAGAATAGCAGAGACACATAGCATTCACACTGGTAGAATTCAAAAGCCTCAACTTGTCCAGTCTGTGGCAGACCAAGGGAGAGGCCTGGCTGAGTGGAGGGCAGAAATGAACCTTCAAGCAGAGAAAAAAGGCACGTAACAAAGTCCTGGTGAGCCCTGGGTTTCAGTAAAGAGCCAGAAAGGTAGGAAAAACTGGGAGATGGGGTAAGAAAAAAAAAAAAAAAAAAACACCACCAAAACTCTTTAGACTCCAAAAGACGGTAGAAAAGGAAAACAAAAAACACGTTCTTATAACTGTAAATCAAAGGCAATCTGGATCAGTTTGCAGCAGATCTGCGTCAAAAGGAGACCTTCAACAGGTAAGCAGGAGAAGCAAGAAAAACATTGTGTCCTTTGTCTTTGGAACAGAGTATGAATAGATGCAGGGCATGGACAACACAATATAGATGCTGCCAGGGCAAAAAGGTCTCTGAAATTCATGCTTACGCATGAGTGCAATACACAGGGACCTGCTCTCAAAGGAGGATATTTTCCAGAACTGCAGAATGTGCTTATCTCCATATCTGAGTGTGAAAACAGGACCGCACACGCAGTATATGTTTATATACGTACAAATACAGGAGCCTACTTGTAAAGAGGTAAAGGCTTCCTTGCCATTCAGCTGCAAATGAGCAGGAACGTTCCCATCTTTCTCTGACCTATGTCAAGGTAGAACAGGTACACTTGCGCTGCACTTAAGATTTCATCTAGACTATAGAGATTGAAATTAAAGGACTTGTTATGCAGCACCCGTCTCCAAGAATTTCTTTCCACTAAAGCAAAAGTAGGGAACAATCTGATTTGTGTGACTGTGATAGGGCTGGCTTTATTATTAAATGCATTACTGTCATTTAAAAAGTATTTCATAGACCCAAAGTGTTTGTCTCATTAAAGTACCTTCTCATAAGAACTTGGATTCCAGAGAGAGATTAAAGAAAGGAGATATTTCAATCCACAATTTACCAGTAGGGGAGAGAATCAGAGACTTGAGTCTTTGCTCAGATCACCTAAGGAACTTATAGAAGACCTGGGAACTGAGCTTTGATCCTCATCCCAGATTTATAGCATTCAACTTCATTACGAAACAGAAGTTAGGAGAACAGCAGAATCAGAAGAGTTACTTTGCATGCTTCCAAGAGCACAAGGTATATTTAATTTATTGGTAGGGACAGAATACCACAGAAAATGAAATAGCTTTTTATTAAAAACCAACAATAATAATCACCACTCATCACAAAACCTTTAAAATTTGCTCCAAAACTCATGCTAAAAGTACATCTAAAGAGTTTTCAGGATTTTTTTTGTTCCTTTGTGAAATGTTTGCTTACATTTATTTCCATTTATCTTAAGAAAAAAATCATTTTCACTGAGAAATGAAAACTATGCAAGGACAACTCATTTCAGCACAGCTAGAAAAAAAAATCAATTTCCTCAAGTTAAAGTTTTACTCTTTCCTTGAGGAGAAGGAGGAAAAAAAAAAAAAAAAAAAAAAAAAAAAAGCACCCTAGAGAGAATTCCCACCTGCTGGGAACACGAACCAGATAGCAAAATGTAGCTCTCAAGAGCAGAAACATCCTCCTGAGTGCCTGTAAAAGGAAGTAAACAGGGAAGGGACCCTATCTTTCAGGCCAGAAAGTATCAACTCTGCACTCTGTGAGCAGGGCAGCTAGGTTTGGGGAGTCTGTGCTGCCATCTTCAGGGATGCTCGCTTTTTTCCACGTCCCAAAATCGCAGACGAAGGCAAACAAAAAGGAAGGAATTTCAACATAAGGACAGATAACAAGGAGATGGCAGCTCCACTCTTTTCCCTCCAAGATTGCTGGGTGCCTTGTGGAGAATCATGGAAATTAAAACTGGGAGAGCCATATAAATCCTGCCTAGTCCATACATTGCCAGGCTGCAGTAAAGCTAATAATTGGTGCCTAGACCTGTCCGATTTCCCTCTATTCTTCTAATCCAGAATAGGATCGGGTGATTATTCGGTGCATCTCAATAGCAGACGCTCAGTTGATGCTTAATAACCATCTTCTTTACAAAGCAATTTCAAAAAGAAAGAGAGACCCTGACCCCTTCCCACTGGGCTGAATTAAAATGAAACAGTTAATTGTGTGCCCACAGGGTACTCAAAGTCCTGTTTTGTGAGAATGTATCACAGGTATTCAGAAATTTCACGTACGTGTTATTCTTCCTCAGACTAAACAGCTAGATTTGAGAGGCTGTGGGGATAAATGCTGCACAAGAGCAAAGGTAAATTGAAGACGACAAATCAGAATCTCCTTGTTTCTGACCCAGCAGTCATATGTGTATCTCAAATCATTCTAAAGTGCCTTTTGATGTGTGCAACTCTTTTTTTTTTTTTTTTTTTTTTAAAAAGGACAACCCATCCTACAGAGCTGTGAACTCTGTCATTTCCCTGAGTTTTTACCTTGTCACAAGTATTTCACTTTTTTTTTTTTTTTTTTTTTCCAAAATTGCTTCACAGACACAGTGCCTTTGCACATCACATATTACACAACAAAATTCAACTTATCAATGCTGTGTTTTTAGATTGAAAATCATGTGTCTGTTCCCCAGCTTTGATGGTCATAACTCTGAACGAGTGCAAGCCATGCTGTTCAGATCTCCATTGCCCTCTGGCCTCACTGCCCCCCAGTAAATATGATTGCTCCATCTTCTCAATACATCTACATGACAGAATAAAAAATAATGTTTTTATTCAAATTAAGCACCAACTATAAGCTCCTACACAGGTCAGTATAATGGCTGAAGGTTAGAGATATAAAACTGCACTATCCTGTTTTATTAACAACCTATTTTGCTTAAAGCTTTTGGCTTTGTATTTTATTTCACCTAGGATACTGTTATTACCTCACAAAATTGAAGACTTCCTAAAAATTACTTAGGTCATTTAAAAAAAAAAAAAGATGATTTACAGTGAGAGTTAGAAGCAAGCTGTAGCACTTTTCAACCACAAGAACTTAAACTGCTACTCAAAATAGCGCGTACAGTAAGGGACTGTTCCACTCATCTGTCTCTGAGACCTAATGCTTACAGCCCAGGCCCAAGAACTGAAAGGACCACTATGTCTTGTTGAGACTGTAACAGAAAATAAGTAATAATGTAAATTTCTGAGTTGAAAGTTAATCAGAACTCAAGCATCCACCCAATAACCAATACTGCAGTGCACTGCCATTCCACAAGATTTAATAGACAGCCCCTCCTCAGATCGTGCTAGCCCTTTTGTGATCCATCACATGCAACACATTGCCAGCCTGGTCCATCTGTTTTGAGCACCTTTCCAACATGCACCTGCCTTCCTCCATGCCATCCCTCACTTCACAATGGACTGGTTGATGCTGCCTCACAGCAAGCACCCACAACACTACAAGACCCGCACTACTAGAAGCACTGACAGAGAGCAGCTCACTAATGATGGGTGAGATGCACAATGAAGGACTCACACTGTGATTTCAAAAATCTTACAAAAACATAAATGCACTCACAGTCAATAAGATTGGGCAGATCACTTTTCTTTTCCCAGTCCTGGCTTGCAGCTGGACTGGGGGAAGAAGAGAACTAGCTAAGCCTTTACTCACTTGGCTTTCTGATCTGATTTTTAGTGCCTCCTCACTGCTTTCCAGACTCACGCCAGGCCTCAGGGCAGTGCCACCTCTCAGCACACCTCCATCTCTCTCTCTCATACAGCAGGCAGCATGCCACGGCCCAGTCCTAGGAAGAGGCATTCCTGATATTGTCCTTGGGGAAACTGCAAAGCTGCTGCTCTGCTACTCCAAGTCTGAACACAGTTAGGGAAGAGTGCAGCACACTGGGTTTGTGGGGATGCACACAGACACAGGGCCAGATCCAGAGGGGACAGCAGCAGCTCGTGCCAGCCACGGCAGAGTAGCATGAGCAGAGCAGCATGAGCAGAGCCAGCACGAGGCAGCTTACCTGAGCAGTGCTTCAGTTGGTGCAGTAATATCAGCCTCACACTTTCATGAGTGCTCAGTTCACACAAAAATGTTTTTTTTTTAAACCCACTACAGGCGATTAAGCTGTGATCTAGATTAATTAGCTGCCATATTTCATGTTTAAAACCAGAATTGGCCTGTGCTGACACTGAGGAAACTTATAATTTTTTCACTCGTACCTGATGGCCTCTGGTTTTTCACGCTGCCTGGAGGCAAAGGGCTGCTGGGCCAGGCTGTACTGCGCCCACTGCCAGCAGCCATTCTGCCTCACTCCTGGGGTGGGTGAGGGTGGGGAACCAGAGATCTCCTGATGGAAGTACTGACCCTGCTGTAACCCACGTGCCCCAAGCAGCATTGTTTCAGTGTTAAAAACAAAAGGTTGATGAACTGTATAATTTATTTTTATCACTGTTAATTTTTCTCAGTGCTGCTCGTTGGTAACTCCCGGAAGCTAATAGGTCCCTTCGGCCACATATTTACTCCATCACCGCATCTGAAAGCTAAAGCTGTGTCCTTGCCATTCTGAGGGATAAGGGATTGTGACAACGCACATCAAGGAAAGGACATGTCTCACAGAGGTATAGCATTTCTGCATGGAAACAGGGTTCACCTTCTGCCTCCTATTTCCTGTGAAGGTCTTTCACTTTGCACCTTTAAATCCTTAAATGAAGAGGAAACAAGCAACAATTCTGTTTACACAACATCAGAGGTTAGCTTTACGAAAACTAAGTTGAGTTGCTAGACTCTCCTCTTCAGCCCCTATTTTGCTTCCCGTCCATTAAAATTGTAACAAATGCTGTTCAGTCCACCTCTCCAAAGCTCCGTTCAACAAGGAGGCAACAGGTAGTGCCCAGTAATCCTGCAACACAGCACTGAGACTTGAAACCAGCAACAGTCTGTGGAATGCGCCAGAAAAATCCTTACAAATCAGCTGCCGTCCTCAGCTTCCTCCTTTTCCAGCTCATTGAATGCGAGTTGCTTTTTCTCCCAGGGTTATTCCATAATATTTCTGTCACACCGAAAAGTACAGCTGAGCTATTCCTTCTTTCACACTAAGTCAGTGTTGCTCTAATTCACACCCAAGGCTGCACAGGTCTCCCTCTCCACCCTGCCATGCTGCACTGTTCCTGCCTTCTCCGCTCCCTTGGAGCAGAAGAGCCGCACAGGCCTCCTACCAGCTGCTGATGTGTATCTTCCTTCTATAGTTGCAGGGATGCTAAACACACTGTAATAAATCTCCTCATCCCATGGGAACAGTTCACTTTCCTCAGGCCCCATGACATTACACACAGCAGCTCTTTCCAATGTCAAAAGCACCATTTCAAAGCTGCTCTGCCTTCTGAAAGATCCCTCTGCCCTATTTCTCTTCTCCAGCCTGTGCAGTTTACCCCTCGCACCACCCAGCTTCCAGGTTCCCCACAGTAGGCGCAGGTAGCAGGCTCTGCTCTCAGCCAGCAACAGAGGACACTGAAGGGCTGTCAGGCAGGAGGAACCCTGTGTGCTGGCATGGGCAGTCTTTACACGCGTGCCTCCTCCTCGCCTCACAAGGACATTGCCGACACTTTCTCTGTGTGGCAGAGAGACAAAGCAAGAGAGTCTGCAAATTTGAAGGAAAGTCCAAGTCAAATGGTCACACAGTGCGGGCAGAATTAAAAAAGTGAGAAACACAGCAGCAGTTTCACAAGGTTTGACCCCAATTTTTAGGCAAATCCTCATTCTATTTTAGCAAAGCAAACCTATGCATATGCTAGAAAATTTTTTCTGTCATCATGTCATTTCCCTTAAAGCTGTTGTATCCAAATTCCAGCTTTCTGCAGGAAGAAATGGTTTTATATTTTCAGTGCACATTCAGTAATTTAAATGAGAAAAGTGGTCAGAAATAGATTTTTCCTACTATGCATCAGAAAGAAGCCTTAGTCAAGGCAAGACAGACACAGTGACTGCTGTCCTGGGCTTTATGTTCACCATTGCTCTGTCACAGTGAGAGCTCAATCTTCATGACCCAGATGTTATCCTTGCTTTTCTCTCCTCCAGCTCACCATCTGCAGTCCAACACAGCTCACAGTGGAAGGATACTGTTTACAACCCAAAATGCTCAAGATCATTCTGCACCATCAACTTCCCTTCAGATCTCCTGCCTAGAACAGCAGGACACTGCCTGGCGTTGCTTTACACATTTCCTAGCAGCATCAGGGGTTAAACAATACTACAGAATCACATGGTGTTAAATTTATATTTCCAACCCATAGTTGAATAACAGGGATATTTTGCTTAAGGCACAGTTTGTTATATTTGCCTTTTTTTTTTTTTCCCCTCAATTTTCTCCACTGTTATAAAGATGTAAATGCTGTTGAGTTTGATGGCATTTACATATATATTTTTGAAAAGATCTTGAAACCACATTCAGGTCTGCACATTTGTCTTGTTCTGGTCTCCTTTTTCCTTCGCACAGGCCTTCTTCTTCCATAGGTTTCATCTTCACAAATCTGGCAAAGGACATTCTCATCTAGAGCTCTCTGGAATTCTCCACATGCTGGAATGCTTCTTTGGAGACCTGCTTTACTCTTCTCTGCTGTGTTTTTATCCCAATAATATTCTTTGCAACTTCAGCAAGTTCACACTTCACCTCCTCTCACACCTCATTTGGCATTTTGTCCTCTGTGCATTTTAGCAATGCATCAAACTGCTCCCCAATTACCACTATGTAGCCTTCCCCAACATATTCCAAATTATTCCCAAAGGGCTGAAAGAATAATTTCATGCATTGGAAGCACGAAACTTGAACTCTGAAGGAAGTAGCCAGTGATCTGAGGCACTAGCAGCACCTGGCAGAGTTTTAGATGAGGAAAATGACTCCCCATACAAAGATTTAGGATTTTATTGTTTATTTTCCCCTTCAATACAATCTCTTATATCAGTTCCAGGTATATCTTCCCCCACTGTGATGTTGACTTGAATGGCCTAATATTAGTGTTGTGTCAGTTTTGCACTTCCATATGCCACCTGATTTTGACAGTTACTTGTCATTTACTCAGGTATAAATGACAGCCAATTCAGATCCAAAGCACCTTAGAAGACACTTTTAAAAGTAAGTTCCCAAACATGCTTGGAGCTTGTAGATGGCTTCTTCATCTTGCGGCTTTTGCTTGTCTTGTTTCCCATATAAATTCTTAACACCAGCCTCTTCCTTCAACAACACTGACAACATTTCATGGCTGTTAGTTGCTTTCAGATGATGAAATAACCTGATATAAATTACCTATTGCTGTGAGTCAAAGAGAACACGTGAGCACAGTAGTTGCTCCAGGAAGGCAGCAAGTACCAACTGTATCATTATAGGCAGAAGGTTTTTTATCTTTGTAGAAGTTATTTTAATCTGATTTCCTCCTCCAAGATTTTTCTCTATGATATCAAAGGGTTTTTTGGATGGCTCAGTAGTCCACATCATGAAAAGTGGCAAACCTTTATCCTAACTCTCACACTGGTGATGTATCAAAGATACAGTGAGACCACTCCAATGTCACTGTACCAGAAGAAACAAGAGACATTGAGGACTGGAGCCAGGGGTCAAAACAAGACAATCAAAAAATGAATGGATTGCTCTCTGTTAAATCTGCACTTAACTGTTGCTCACTGATATTCATTTATTCTGTTAAGAATAGAATCATATTAAGCCACCTACTAGTAATGAAAAGATAAAGAGACTATTTCAAACAAGTATGCTGATATTAATAATATATAATGCAGACAAGGTATATTCTACACTCAATGAGAAATTAGCTACATAAATTCCTGTATCTCCTGATGAGACAGAATTGATGCTCTCAGTGAAGTGGTTATGAATTTCAAGCCAACGTACCACCTGTGGATTCTTAACTCAGGCTGCAGTAGCCCCACAATTCAGGTCCTAACGACCCAATTACTCTCCCAGCTGCCTATCACCTACACAAGATACATCACAATACTCCATCCATGAACTAAGTAGGGAATACTTCTCTTTCATACAATTAATCTAAAATGTCTAGATGTCACCTTACTATGGACAGACTGGTATACTGGGTACTTTAATACACCAGAAAATAGTTTGATAGGCTCAAGTATGAAGAAAATCATGAGACTGCTTCATTTAGGAAACAAACATCAAAAGAAACAAATACATCAAAAGGAGTAAGCACATCAGAGATGCACTCAAAGATGGTAACGTATTTCTCAAAGGGACGAAGATGGGAAGCTACACTTTTTCTCTCCTAATCAAGCTTCTTTACAATGAGATCACTCCTTGGCAGACATGGTGACAACTTCCAAACATTGTATTAGCAGGATGAGGAACAGAGTTTGCAGGACACGACCTGTGATGGATGTCACAAAGTCTCCTCAGAGGCTTCAAAAAATCCATGAAGATGGCAACGCGCTCCCAGCACGGCAATAAGAGCACTGCCAAGGTGCCCAGGAGAAACCCAGGTATACATTTCAGGGGACAAAATAATCTGAATGTTCCTAAAGAGCCAGGCCGTGAAAGGAAAGGTGTGATGGCTGGTCCCGGGCAGCTCCACAGCCCCTGAGCAGCAATGTGCAGTAGCATTGGGTAGGGCCCTGCACATGGCTGCTGAGCTCTGTCACTGTCAGTTCCCACCTGCACTGCAACCACAGGCAAGTGCAGATAAAGCCTCTAGCCATCCTCCAGTGAGGGAAGCCAAAGTGTTCTCCTTTCAAAAGACAGTTCTATCTATGCCGCCTTGGTTTATACCCAAATTGAACAGACAAGTCATCTGCAAGCTGCATATCAGTGTTGTTAACCTCCCAAGAATCTCATGTTCGCACGTTTTCCCAGAACAGTTCAAAGACAGATGCTGAGGCTCTTTAGTGTGACATCAAACTTCTCTTACAGGAGGTGAAATTGCCACTTCAAGATGTTTTTCCCACCAAGGCTCTGTGTAGTCCTAGGAAGTTCTTCTGGAGCAGGTATTTGAAAGAATTCATCCAGGTCTCCTCTCACCCACTGGCCTCTTCCTTCTCAACCCAGATATCCCATCTTCTTGATGAAACCCATATCAGGCTCAAGCACTGTTGCTGAAACAAGCCACCTGTGTCCACTGGCTTCCCTTAACCTCTAACATCAGATTCAGAAACTGAATTTCTTTTTAATTTTCATCTTTTTAATCTTCATCCCTCTGCTTCCTCACATAGGTGCTGCACAGCAGATTTCGCCAAGAACAGGGTGACATTTAGCATCAGAAAATTTTGGCTGCAAATTTTTCGTCCGTCTCAAGGGAATAATGGGTTTTCCTGTGCCCTCTTGGTGCCAGTTACCTGCTTTCAGCACAGAACAGCCTGATGTCTGTACTGAATGTCGTGCCACGGTCAGCTAACCAGCAGAGGCAAGCTGAAACTCCGTGGAATTTGGTGCCTTCCTTGAAAGTGCCAGCAATAGGAAAGCATCACAAACCATGTACAGTATTTACCTGGTCCCTTTTCTATCTAAAGATTTCTGAATCAAATAAATTATAATTTTTCTTGACTCCTGCTCAGAGATCTTATAATAGACACCAACTGCCCAGCCTCTTTTAATCCATCCAGTATTAGACCTGTTATTCATCGGGATAACAATCCTATTTGCAAATCAGCTACCTTTATTAGATAACCAACAGGAGCTAGTACAATATCTATTAGTCCAACAATATCAGCACCAAGATATATAACTGCTTCTGTACAAAAGCCCTTCTTCTAATCCTTCTTAAACTCAACAAGACTGATTGGTTTTTATTATTCATGAATTAATTTTTAACTCTTGCTCCAACAGGAGAATTGAATATATAACATTTTGCAGACGTTGAAGCAAAGAAACAGTAAGCTAAAAAAGCAGGCCATCCAAAAGCAGGTATTTTTTTCTTCTTTCAACAAACAGGAAGGGGGAGAAGCCACATTTTTTTTCCTCTAAACACCTGGGCAAAAATTGTAAGAAATATGAGTGTATTAAAAGTGCACAAATTCTGCACCCGTGTATTGCATGAGCTTTTGGTTTTCTGTCATAAATAAAAATGGCTATGGAATTGAATGGGTTGATAGTTTAGAAAATAAGTCCATATTAGAATGTGAACTCAAGTGGGGAAATTTCTACAGAGATGGTCCATAGTATTAACTGATTAGTTAGGGCTTACAGTTTCGTCTGCAATGACAGTTCCCCAGCTATAACTGCTAGGAAAAAAAGCAACTGCTCTGTTCTAATCTAAAGAATACAACCAAAGGAATAAAAAGAGAACAATCAGAAACATTGTAGAAAAAAACACAAAGCACATCCCATCATCAAACAATTTCTGAAGCAAGGGATTCCATAAGGGAAACCTACATTGTGTCCTGCAAAAACAAAAACGCATTGAAAAAAAGAAAAAAGTTTCCAAAATAACCAAAAACTGAACAAACAAACAAAATTCCAAACACCTGACTTTTCTGGTTATGCCACAGGAGCCCAGCTTATAGCTTGCAAACCGTTTTTAAAATTCCTCTATGGCATTTTATTTGAAAAAAATCTCTGCTGATCTTTGAAAATCACAGATTCCAAGATATATCAGTTTATAAACAGAACATCCATTGCCAGTTTGATAGCACCTAACCCTAAATACTTGCTAGTTATTATATCTATTAAGTTGTAACAAAAGCACCAAATATTTTTTTCAGGTATGTATGGCATACTTGGACGGCATTCTGCTTTTATAGGACACCTTCCATGCATGGCTATCAAAAGATTTACAAACTTTAATTAACCAATACTCAGGATGACCTTGTGATGAAGACAGGTACAGCTATCCTTAATTTTTATGCATTTACACACACTCGCACACAAGCACACAACCACATGCAGAAAGACGTGCGTACGTGAGACTCAGCACGGATAACTACTCAAGTGAAACAACACGTAGAATGAACATGCTATATACGTTATATATTTCATCTTTTTATTTTTCCTGTTAACTTACAGTGTGCACATTTATTTAAAAGTAAACATGGACACATATAGCCTGATATACATATGTCCATGCACTTACAGATCTCTGCACACAAGACAACTGCTTCTGTCACAGCTGGGCTCATTCTAGACTCCACAGTGTGCTTGGTGCCACAACTACGTAACTCATGTCAATTATTCTGCGGGAGACGCGTTTGGCATCACCTATGTAAAGTAATACATACACACATACAGACACATCAATACACTTAACCATCATTTTCAAAAGGTCACATTTGCTACAATCTATTACAGCCAAAAAAAGCCTCAAGAAGCGAAGTTAACAACCTTCACAAAGCCCAGGCACTGCGACACAAGCGCCCACGTTGGGATTTCCCTGGCTGTCAACCATGCCAGCTGCTGCGCCCGCTCCCTGCCCCAGTCCCTGGGCACACTGCACTGCTTCTGCACAGCACATCTTGCACGTTGCTGCTTGGAGGCTGGGTGCATGGAGAGCCCTGCTCCATCCAGACACCTCTGCACCGCCATCAATCTGATGTCAAAAACTGTGTCAGGCAATAGGCACCAAGGCTTTTACTTTTGCAGGAGAATGTTTTCAGCCTCTTCCTGCACCATTACCCCTCCAGTTGACAAAAATGACCTAAAAACCTCTATCAACAGAAATATAACAACTAAAAGAAATGGAATCAAACTCAGAGGCAAAATGTAGAAGCAGAACCCTGCATGCCTGAAAAAGGGCTGTGGAAGAACAGAATTTGTATTCCAAATAATTAAATATCTCTTACTCCTTCCTCTGCAGCACTTTCTGAACTGTTTAAAATCAGGTGGCATTTACATGCCATCAGTGGTCCAGAAACAAATCAATCTAAAAACACCGGAACTCCTCAAAACTACTGTATAAGTCAACAATTGATTTAAAAAATAAAAAGCAAAGGATAAAGGAAACGTATACATTAAAACGTACATAGGTTAATTCTGTTCTGGGCACCAAAAAGAATTTGAAATCAAGTCTTTGAGATCAGTAACACTCTACGTTCTCCATTGCTATGCTGACAAATCTGTGAAAATCTCATTGAAATAGCTCTTAGGTTTTTTTTTTTTTTTTTTTTTTTAATAGCTGGGAAACAAACAGCATTGCTGAGAATGAGAAAGTTGTCAGACTAACTGAATAAAAACAAAAACTACACATAAGACTTCAGAAAAATAAAATCTGTCAAGCAATAATTATGTAGTACTTTTCTATTGTTTTTAATATGCAAAATTACGTAAACCTCAGTGAGAAATCTGGTTTGCGATTGCTCATGTCAGCATGTTTTTTTCAAATGTACCAGCGGCAACATGGAAAATCATATTTCTGCATTATTTTCACCCAAGTGCTTGCACATTCCAAAAACAATCATCTCCATATGCAAAATCATAACAGGAGAATTGAACATTTTTTTTTTTTTAATGCTGTTCTTTTGACCTTTCTCTTGAGTGAAAGGACAGCGAGACAATACACTCACCAGCATTGTTCACAATGACGGCTCCATCACCGGAGATTGAGGGCCGTTATTACTAAAAGGAACTTTAAAGTGCCAGGAGAAAAAGGGGAAAAATTAGAAAATAACACTTCTAAATATGCCATACCTACAAGGAGAGTTTCAGGAGAGCAGACACGGAGCAACAAGAAATTGTCAGGTAAAAACAGCTGCAGTAAAACACAGACAATTAATTCAAAACAAAAGGTGCTATGATGAGAAATTGTCTCTTGCTATGCAGCATGCTCTAAGCTGGAGGTCCCAGACACACTTCAGTCTTCTACAATACGGGCTTTTCTAATTCAAGAAAAATATATGACCCCTAAATACACAGTAAATCCAACATCATCTCCAGGAACGGAAAAGGAAAATCTGGACTGAAGCAAAGGGTTCTCATCAGTTTCTCATACTCTACCGAGAACAAATTAGAACATACTTCATTTTCCTTCTAAGCTTTCAACAGGATGCAGGATTTGTGAGATGTCCTTACAGCCGTGGCAAAAATTGTATGAAAATGGCTACCTGTGTCTACACTACATCTCTTTCCTTTTACATGCACAACAACACAGGAATAAATAAAACCGTGTCCAAAACCAGGACAGTCCTATTATCACCACTGTATTGTAATTTAAGTCCCATCTTGAAAAAGAAATGAGGTGACATCTGCCTGGAAAAAAAAAAAAAGAGCCCTCTTTTCTTCACATACATACAAGTTTGTGATTTTATGAATGGATTCTGCATTGTTCACTAAATCCTTACAGGGCAGGAATATTCACTGTACGACGACTAAAGTCAGCTGAAGCGTGAACTAGGCGCAGATTTGCTGGGATCCCACAAAATGAACAGGATTTCTCATCCATTTTTTCCTCTCCCATTCAGAAAGGGAGTGCAAGAAAATTCCAGCTCAGCAGGGACACAGAGCCATCGCAGGTTGTGTGATAACAGCTTGCCACCTGCTTTTCGCAAGTTGTCTTTGCGAAGTGCAAGGGGCACTGAATAGTAACGTTGCCTGTGGTGATAGGAGTGCACTGAACAGCTCAATATGCAAAAGCACTTACTGGTACACAGTGCTCTTCACAAAGGGCATTGCAGAATGCTTTCCAGTCTGTCAGAAGTGCTAGGACAGGAAATATTAGTGAGTGTGCCACAGGAGGAACGTAAGCACTTGCCATCACAGTAAAATAAGGTATTAGTAAATGTAGGTACAAAGCTGCTCACAGCAAAAAAAATAAGGGACAAAAAGACTCCTACCAAACAGCAAACTTAGCTGCAGTCGGATTAAAAGGAGCACTTCTTTGCAAGACCAGCAAGGGTTAACAGTGGCACACAAGCTCCCGTCCAGTCAAGATAGGGTCAAATGATGTGCAGTGAAAGTTTCAAGTCCTCAATCCCCCAGAGCTTGTTTGCTAATTACATTTGCAATTACAAACATGACAAATATATTATTATACAGTGCGTTCCACCTTGAGCGGGCACGTTCTCCTCCTGGGCAGCCACAGCCAGCAGCCACACTCACGAGCACAGGCAGAATCAAAGCACGCCGTGCTCCAGCTGCAAGGCACGTTTTGTGGGCATCGCTACTGCTTCGAGGGGACAGGACAAGGCTGGGGAGAGGCAGGGCAGCAAGGATGAAACAGATGCAGAGTACGTTACAATAGTTTAATTCCTAAGTAATAAAACTTATCAGATCGATAGCTATCAGTAATAAATAATACTAAATTCTGTTCCTGATGACAGGCACCAAGCACACTGCACATGTAAGCTGCGTAGGGACGACTACATTCAGAACTCAAACGCGGTTGATACTGGGATGGCAGAAAGAAAAGAAAAAAGGTTTTCGCCTCTCCAGCAGGGTCACCAAAAAAAAGCACTGCTAACATTGCCTTTGTTAAGTCCATTCACTAAACAACCAACCACCTGATTTGAGGTTTCTGCTGAAGCTCTGATCCTGCTATTTGCCCCCCCAGTTTCTATAGCAGCATTACCTAGAAAGCTCAATGCTGGGGGCTGGACAGATGCTACATTTCCTTCCTCTAGGTGCACAAACTAAAAATTCTGTGAAGTTAATAGCAGGAGATCCATGAATTAAAAAAAATAGGTGTTACTGGGAAGAATTTCCCAGTCTCCACAGCCTGCAGCAGAGCTACTGCTTTGAAACACTGGCTGCTACGAACCTTGATTCGCAATCCAAGAAACAGGAATTAGAAGGAAAAGCTGGATATAGGATTTTGGCTTTTATATCCAAGCTGTGCCAGCATCTGTTTCTACTTTTACTATTTCTTCCTCTATTTAAAATTCTCTTTGCTATTTCAAACTCTGAAGCAATTCTACTGTGCTCCTAACAGAAACTGTGAAGTCCACTGGTCTCAGGCTGAAGTCTTTTCCCTTCTCCCTTCTTCAAGCCCGTAAAAGCACTCGTGTCCTTGGAGCCCTGGCAAATTTGGGAAATGGACGCACTGACACAATGCACAGAACTTCTTATTGAGCTAAAATTATTGGGAAAATACGGGATATTTCAAATGACAAGGAATTCTGAGCAGTGGTAGTAGAGCTGAAGCGAGGCTGGGGAACAGCAGCAAAAAGGGCACCGAGGATACAGCAGTGATCCCCTGGAAAGGGAGAAAACGGGATGTGAAATCTCTGTCACAGCAACTTTCTCTGATGCAATCTCTCCAAAGTCTTTCTCCTCTCAGGCTAAATGCAATATTTATTGATTACTTCAAATCAATACAATGAAAAAAAATCCTACTTTTTAAAATATATTGATCTTTCCATATTTCTCAATAATTGACAATGATTAGACCATCTTTACTTTCACAAGTGGAATTGGAAAAGGAGGGAAAAGTTAATACAAATGTCATAAAGGTACCAATTTCCTCATCAGCCTTGTGCTCAATACGCACAGTACACCAAGACCCTATTCTGCAGTGGGAGTTTAGTCAGGAACCCAGCAACCAGGCTGCTTCCCTTACAGAGGATTTTCAGTTTATTCCGTCAATAAAGCACACAACTCCCTCCCCACGTTCCCCAGTTAACAACTCCTCCCTGCCCCAGACTGTCAGAGACAGTCAGACCAGACCGCTGCATTCAGCTTCTCTGACTCAGATTTCCTCCCATTCACGGAATACAGACATTTCCAGTAACCTCTCAAATTAAGTCACATTTCCTCAGTCTGTGCATTAGAGTCAGTGACAACAACTTTGTCAATTCTTTGTTACAGGATCCAGAATTTGCCGTTTCACTGACTTAAAATTCCAATGTTATACCTTTCCGTCTCTCTATCAAACATACCAGATATTCCTTTCAACTTTTCCTTTCTGCCCATAAAATAATTTTCATTTTTATCAGATCAGTGACTCATGTGTCTTTCTTGTACATCAGAGGAAACAGTGCAAGAGACATAGCATCTGGCAGCGCGCCCTTATTTGCCAATGATTTTTATTTTCCCTTCATTATGGTTACTTGGTCAGTTTCTGACTGTCATGGAGAATATTAATTAGAAACGGAGTTGCAATTTTGCAGTCCTGTCAGTATTTCTTGTGGCAGCTATTGCTGGACAGAAAAAATTCTCTGGGACATGAAAGTTGATACATAAAAGTAAACCTGCCCCCTTTGAAACAGCCTTAGGTTTGCATATGAGCGATATGCAATACCGATACTCAGTGCGACCGTACCTATGTACGTGCATACAACTCCATATAGGTATTTATATATGCACACACATGTTCATGTGAATATAATCACCTATTTTGTCTGCCTGGATGCTGTTCCCAGTGCCTGTAAGCGCGCTCCCTTCGCGCTGTACTGCAGACATTGTCATACAGTGTAACTAGTGCATTCTCACCGTACGCCTCACCTGAGAGACGAACCGCAGGTACAAATCACTGCCTTTGTCAGCTTCCCAACTGGAAGTCACGCAAAAGGTTGTCCCTCGGAGCTGCATCATCGACCCCAGGAATAATTCTCCCAAAGGTCAGTACCAAAAGTGGTCACCAAAGAGGAGACTCCTGTACAAGAAACCAAGCGCGTACACTGCCGTAGGATGCACAGGGTCAAAAACAGAGGGTCAGTATCAGGAACCAGTATTTCCTTACTCTCACTGCAAGACCCCGTGCTGAGGGAAAGCACTCAGCCCACCAAATGGAACGCCCCCGGTTCCCGATGCCATCGCTCAGACCTGCACACGCAGACAGAGGAAAGGGAACTTCCAATGCTTCAGAAAGACGAATCCAAAACCTCAAGAGTGTGATGAGGGATAATGAATTCCTTTCCCTTGTTCATTTTTGTTTGCTTTTGAGTGCATTACAAATATTAAGCTCCCCTTAAACTCCAAGGTGAACAGA
Source organism: Tympanuchus pallidicinctus (assembly GCF_026119805.1). Lineage (NCBI taxonomy): Eukaryota > Metazoa > Chordata > Aves > Galliformes > Phasianidae > Tympanuchus > Tympanuchus pallidicinctus. The sequence goes on along the minus strand of NW_026294747.1, from coordinate 37,897,710 downwards.
GTCACCTTTCCTCTCCTTTGCCTTGTTTCTCTCCATAGTTGCAAGGTGAAATACAGTTTCCAGGTAACTGTATGGATCCCCTATTGAGTGACTACAGCTCCTTCTCCAGCTACATTCAATCCTTCTTTCCATTTTTTCCTATAGCTTAACAAGCAACTAACAAGAAGAGGCAGCCTGTGATATTTAAAAATTCACTCTTAAATTAAGGTTTAATTTGATGACAAATGCTGCCCACATAATTTAAAGCATTTTTTTTTTTAAAGGAAAATAACTATGAAAATCTTTTTCAGTGATTAACAGTCAGACTCACTCACAACAAAAAGGACGATATGCTCACACAACCAGCTACTATCACAAGCACAACCACAATACCTGTATTTACCCAATATGTTCATAAATGTGTTACAATGGGGGAAGAAGCAGCTCAAGAAGCATATATTGGGTCAACTCTTATCCTCAGCTACAAAACGCAAGCCAAAATCTAACCCTAACAACACAAGAACGTAAACCCAAGCAATAGCAGACACACTGCACACGCATCAATTTTTCCACGGTTTAGGGCTTCCCACACCTTTTCCTTCTCTCACCAACTTTTCCCAGACTCAGCCATAATTCCCCACTTCATCACTGCACTCTTCTAATTAAACAAAATAAAATGGATTGAAATATTTAAAATGGTATTTCTTGGTCTCCCTCCCCCGACCTCATCAGTGTTAGGATGGCAGCTGGCTGGCACACACAGCCACATCAAGCACTCCTCTCAACTGAGAGCACTACAACAGATTCTCATGGCAAAGAGCAGATCTGCCCACTGCAAAGCCATGGGAGCTCATCTGCACTTCCCCAGGGCCACCTCCACCTGCCTGCTGCGTGGCCAAAGGGCTGGGAACACAGTAGGGCACTGTTCCTGAGCTGGGAGCTGCCCGAAAGCCCTTGGTGATACAGCACAGGGACAGCAATCCAATGTGCAGATCCCTTCCCACTGCTTTCGTGCTGTTGGAGTTTCTTTTCTCAATTCCAAAACTGGAACAAATAAAAAGTTAAGAGACACTATAGCAAGTGATAATGATATATCTTATGACTGTGGCATTTTCTTCTGTTGTTTTGGCATTTGTTTGTTTGTTTTTTAATGAAGGTAAATGCACTTCGTGCTTTTGGCTTTATGTTAAAAGACTCCCATAAGCACACAGAATACATTTCCCTCAAGAAACTGTTTATTTCTAATTCGGGATGGAGCAGCTACAAGTGAAGCAGTAAAGAAAAGAAAATCACACGGGTCAGACTATTAATTTCTATCAACAATTCTGTCACATTTTAATGAAACGCTGAAAGCGGGGGATTAAAATAGGGAGAAAGGAGCATAAGAACAGACAATATCAGCAAGCAAGACAGATGGATAAAGGACAGCTGTAACAAGGAAAGAGAGGTCAATATCATTGAGGGTTTTGGTTGGTTTTAAGTGTTTTAATTTTACTAAATAGAATGCGTTCTTAAAACAAACACAATGAAACCGGCAAATGACCTCGCTCCTAGCCCCTATCCCCCTCCGGATGACACCACAGAACCTCTGTAGGTGACACACAGATTAACATGAAAACACAAAAGGGGATTCCGCTCGTGGAGATTTATCTGAGGGGAGAAACGCACATGGAACTGAATGACTCCAGTGAGCTGGATGCAGACGCTGAGAAAATTTTGCCTTGTGTCCTAACTTCCCCAAAAGGATCAAACCAAACTTAACACGTTAACGCGGCTCTGAACGCAGCGTTACCGGGTACCGCTCCGCGCAGGATACAAAGAGCAGCGGCAGGTGCTGAGGTAGCTGCCAGCGGTCCCGGCTCGGGATGCTGCGGCCAGCCCTGCCGCTCCGCTCCTCTCCTGGCAGGCACCCCGCAGAGCGAGCTGTGAGAAACTCCTTTTCCGATGGGGATTTCGAGTCAAAATACGAGATTTGTTACAACAATAATAACAACAACAAAAAAATTGCAATAGTATTTTAGCGAATCCACCTTCTGTAATTTTATGCATATCTCCTTATAGACGCCTAAGAATCCACGTAATAAAAATCCTAGCACCGACGGGAAGTACAACTGTGCAGACTGGACTGCCAGTGCTCAGCGTCAGCCCGTTCCTAGGAGATGAAGCGTTAGAGGGAGAAGTTACGAGGAAATAAAGCGTCGGCCCCGCGCACCGGCTCCCGGCGCTCCCCCGCGGCACCCGCCCGCTCCTATCCCCGCGGCGAGGCAGAGGCGCGCCAGGTCACGGCCCCGTCCCGTCCCACCGGCAGCGCTGCCGGTCCCCGCCCGCCCGCGGCTCGCCCGGTCCCGGCGCGGCACAACGCGGCGCACTCACTGGTTGTGGTAGCCGAGCGGGTCAGAGATGCACAGCTCGGAAATGTCCATCAGTCCACTTTGAGCATTCCCGGTTGGAGAAAAAAAAATAAAATAAAATAAAATTTAAAAAAGAGAAATAAAAGAAAGAAAGAAGGGAAACAACAAGAGGACAACTCAGGCGCCGGGCGTGGAGCCGCGGCAGGGAGCCGGCCGAGCCCGGCGGCAGGGCAGAAGCGGACGGGCCGGGCCGGCAGCTCCGCTGCGCTCCGCTCCGCGCCCGGACTCTGGCAGCGGCGGGAGGCGGGCGGCGCGCAGGACCCAGCCACGGGGGATTTCGCCGCCCCGAGCCCCGCTGTAGCTTTAACACCGGGAGATGGATGGAGACGGACGAGCGGCGATTGGCTCCCGCGCGGGGGCCGGGCTTGGAGCGCGGCTGGGGGAGGCACGGCCGGGGGGGACCCGCTCCGGCCTCACGGGCGCAGCGCTCCCGGGGGCGGCCCCGGGCCGGGCGGCGGCGGGACGCGCGATGACAGCCTGCCGTCCGGTCCCGGCAGGGAAAGCAGAGCGGCGGGCGGCACGCGCGGCCCGCATCTCTCGCACCTTCACCCGGCGGCCGCGGAGTTTAGGGTTAGGGGAAACCCCGCGGAGCGGAGCCCCGGGAGCATTTCCTCCCGCGGGCGCGCAGCCGGCGGGCAGCAGCGCACACGGCTCCGCACGCACAGGCCGAGGCTCGCTGCCGCAGCCCCGCGCGGCCCCGCACCCTCAGCACACGCAGGCAGACGAGCGCCCGATCCCGGTTTCAAAGCAGCACCGTTCAGATGTCGCTTCAGCGCAGCCTGAGAGCGTGCCGGAATAAACCCTGACACTGAGACCAGAATCGGACGTTCGGGATAAAAGCACGTATTGTCAGGCACACGCCTGTAGGTACGGACCCTCAGAAACGTTACAATCAAAACCAACACAAAACAATCCTCACGAAAGACCTTTCTAAGCTCTGCATATACACCAGCTGCCCTGTCACAAGGCTTTCCGCTATCCTCACGTTTTCACACCCATGCAACCTCACTGCCTTCCTACGGCAGCAGAGCAGTTCCCAGCTGAAGAATCCTGTCTGTACGAGCACACAAGCCTCAGCCACACGCCCAGAGCCTTGTCCTGGAAGCCTGACTCACGTGGAGGTACCCTGCAGGGACTCTTTGGTCACTGCCACCAGCCCTTTGACTCCCAAAGGGCACAGATGCAAACCTCCCATGCCCCTCTCTTACACCTCTACTTCGTGCTTAGGTGTCTGATGCTCAAATATACTAAAATAACCTTCACTGACAAACAAGAGAGGCCCTTTTAAAACAGAAATAAACACAACTGAGCAAAACTTCACTCTCCTATGTCAGGCAGATGAGAAGTTGGAACATTAAGGATACTCCTTAATATAAGGCACAGAATCTATTTTGAGGCAAAAGTGTAGCAGCAGGAGAAGCAATGATCCTTAAGAACTTTCCAGATGGGAGGGGCTATACAGCAAAAGAGGGAAACTGTTTATTGCCATGTTTACAGCTAAATCACTACGTTGTAAGAAAGTTTTAGGCTAAGCATGTCGGGAGAAACTTGAAGCAGACTATATTCAGAAAAAGAGGAATAGTCAAATTCACAAACACCTTCTTTGCTAAAGGCAGCACAACTTTCTCAACAAATTTTCTAACAGAGATCATAAGCACTATGGAACATGCAACAAAAACACCATATAAACTCGTGGCAGGTCCTCCTGCATCCCCTGACTGTGCAGGGACAAGCTGCAGAATTCTGATCAACTTCCCTAAATACAAGATGCATGAAGAAGCCACTGAAAACCTTAGTTTAGAAAACAGAAGACAACAGAGACTTGTCCACACTTTTAAAAGTAGAGCCGAATCTGCTTACCTGAATGTTGCAGGTGACACAAAGTTCAGAATATACATCTCTCCTGGATGCAGAGTTAAAGGAAATGGAATTGTGTGCACAAACACTTCTGTACTCCTAAGTGACACATCAGCACAGTGAAAACTCTAAGATGCTTTGATTGCCAGTAAGTCTCAAGATGGGCTTGGGGGTAACTGGAGCAGTGCCCAGTATTGCAAGGAAGGGATCTCAGCAACCACACTGAAGAACCTGAACACAACCAGAGATGAGGAGGAGGAAACAAGCACCAGTGCATTCCCTGCAGGGGTCTGAGCTCAGAGGGACTTACTGATGACCTGGTTGCTGCTTGAAGAGGATTCCTGATGTAGCAAGAGACGCTGGAGGAGGCACATGGGGTCAGGGCAGGGTTCAAGAGCAGCCAGTGTGTTTGCAGTGAGCTGACTCGGACTGAAAACTATTTTATATGGAAAGATGCTCACCGTCTGCACACTGACTGTGCAGAATTAGTTCAGCTGTAGGCTCTCAGTGAACAGGAGAGCAGAGTGGGCATGGCCTGGCAGGCAGGTATTAATCTCCCAATACCTGATGTTTTATTCTTTCACTTTAAGATTTAACCAGGCTGAGGCAAGGCAAGCAGGAAACCATGTGATCGCCTGGCTCAAGGTCCATGGGGCCAAATTAGCTGATATCAGCAGTACAATGGTGGGTTTGTACTCTGGAAATGGGCTGCTGCTGAAAGAACTGCCTGGGTAAGGTGGGTATTTACAAAGTGGTGCAGAAATGTAACATTGATTTCTCCTAATCCAGTGCAAGTGAACAAATGGAGCTTCCCCCACCTCAAAAGGGGCTGAGCAGAACCCTTCTTTCCTCTGAAGGCTATAAAGGAACAACTTCCACTGTCTGGGCCTGATCTGTAAGCTTGAATTCCCCAAGGAATGGGACAAGAGTTCTGAAGGCTGATCTGAGAATTTCAGGAGGCCCCATCTTCCTCTGCACCATCCTCTCTGCACCATTCTCACTGAGCTCTTCTCATAGCTTTAGCCCAACTCTCTTCCCTCCAAAGATTAAAGGAAATACTGATCTTGAGATGGCCTTCCTTCCAACATACGTGTTGTAAATATGTGCCAGAACAAGTTTAGAAAGACTAACATTTGGCTGTCAGATCCAAAAGCCACAGTCTAAGTAAATACAAAGTAGAACCGCACACACAACAAAGCAAAGCTAGCTCGTCCTGTGAGCACAGCCCTTGCTGGCCTGCCTGAATCAGGCCTTCCAAATGCTGCTCTCCCTCCAAGGGGGCAGGAAGACTCAAGCCCGCTTGATTTGCAGCCTCTGAACAGAGCACAACTCAGGTAAATGCTACCTGTTGAGTTGATCATCATAAGGCAGCCTTTGGATTTTGAGGTCCCCAGTTCTTCTCTTGCCTGACCCCAATGCAGAGCAATGACTTTCCATGAGTTAACTTAGAAGAGAGCACAGTTAGAGTGCAGATGGTGTCCCACCAGTACCGCTTCTTTGAGGTATGCAATCTCCCCTTCCACAAAAAGATGTCTTTCATACTTTTTGCTGGCTCTTCCAAGAGATGTTGGGTTAAGAATTTATTGAGAAACTTTCCCCCATTCTTTAATGACTAAGGAATTTTCAATGGATTAACTTCTTACTTTTTAAAATCTTTTATCATGAAATAAAGATCAGCTTTCCAGGAAGATGACTGATTGACTGACAGAAATTTCATTTGGACTAATGTAGGAGCAACCTGCAAATCTTGCCAAACAAACCTGATTTCACTTGGTGATAAGGTTAGTTTTCTGTGAATAAGGAAAATATAGCAGAAGATAATATCTTACTTTGGGGGGGAGAGGGGGGGGAAGTTGGTGTTTGTTGTTTTTTTTTTCCCTTTTATGAAGCCCTACTATTGTATTCTCATAAGGAAGTGAATGAGGTGCTGCACAGGGCAAAAAACATACCTACTTCAGAGAACTAAGCTGAGCTTGTGTACATGCAGTCCTGCCTTGTTGAGTTTCTCTTTACCCAGAAGACCAGCGGCTTTTCCCAGACCCCATCTCATTTAAAGGAACAACAGTTACACAGGATTCATTGGGATGAATTTAGAAGACAACCCTTTCACACTATAGAGGTGAACAGCACAGCTTAAGTCCATGCGTTGCATGCCCTCAACCCTCTACTTTGTGAAACTTGTAACAATGAAGAGAACCTTAGGTTCTCTGAGCATAGGTCCCTAATCACCAGTGGGCATTCACTACTCTCACATACATCCCCTTGCTTCCCCCATCCCAGATGAGGACTCTATCCATGAGGACAAGACAGACTTCTCTATCTGGGGGCTCTGTTCTACCTTCCCTCACTACATTTAAACAAAACAGTTCACTGTCACCAAAGACAATTTGTCATTCTTTACTGAACTCCATATTGATTATTTTCCCCAAAACTTTCCTTATGGCTTTATGAACAATATGCTCTACCTAGAAGACATCACCACCATCACTGCTAAAGCTCAACATCTATTTAAACAGGAAATAGTTTTCATTTAAATAACTGCTCATCTGAACACCCTTAGACATGCTTTGAGCATTATCTAATCTCTGAAACATTTCTTATAACTCTCAATCTATAGACTGTCAAATCATATCATGAAGAGGCTGACATGCTCAAGATGAAACTGAGCAAGTCTGTAGCACAGCATAAGTCTGCATATATCTGGAGTACTGTGTCCAGGTGTGGAGCCCTCAGTACAAGAAAGACAAAGAGATTTTGGAAAGGGTCCAGAGGAGGGCGACTAAGATGATCGGGGGGCTGGAGCACCTCCCCTATGAGGACAGGCTGAGGGAGTTGGGCTTGTTCAGCCTGGAGAAGAGAAGGGTGCGGGGTGACCTCATTGCCTATCAATACCTGAAGGGAACCTACACCCAGGAGGGGACTAAACTCTTCAAAAGGGCTGACAGTAGCAGGACTAGGGGAAATGGATCCAAGTTGAAGGAGGGAAGATTTAGGTTGGATGTTAGGGGGAAGTTCTTTACAAGGAGAGTGGTTAGGCCCTGGAACGGGCTGCCCAGGGAGGTTGTGGATGCCCCATCCTTGGATGTGTTCAAGGCCAGGTTGGACGGGGTCCTGGGCAACCTGACCTAAATGTGTACGTTTGGTGGCCCTGCTAGGCAGGGGGTTGGAACTACATGATCCTTGAGGTCCCTTCCAACCCGGGTGATTCTGTGATATGTGTCTTAACCCTTACTGTCCTGCTTTGCCTCAAAATTATCTGTCCCAGAGATGTGACCTTTCATTAGGTTCCAGTTTTTTCAATTCTGAATTTGGATGTAGCAGTATTAGGAGCCTTTAGATGATACACAGTCCCTCCGTTGCTAATGAGAAGTTAACCACACCTATTTTCTTCTAATAATCCTTACTTCTGTAGGGTCAGTGTTGATTTTAGTCCTTCCCTACTTGTTGTGTTTCCTACTTCACAGCATTTATAGCAAGATAAACTCTGCTTCCAGAGCAGAACACGTTTCTGCTGGCGTCTTAGATGAAAGTGCACAGACATGCAAACAGACAAAGAAAAGCTAGGCAAAGCTGCATTAACTTTCACAGAATTTAAAACAGGGCATCGGAATAAGATGTACACACTATGCATTTTAACAAATGGGAAAGAATAAAGACAGTGTGAAAAATATACAGTTTTCTAGAGCTTGTAGAAAGAAATTTACTTCTTTTTACATGAGGGAGGCAAGAGAGGAAATCTTTTTACTGGGTTTATGCTTTCTTGCGTCATTAATTTGCTTAAAATATTTGATATGGACTTCTAACCTTCCTTCTCAGAAATAATGCAATTTATCTACTTTCACATTTTGTCAACCTACTTCTTTGGCCAGAGCTTGGCTAGTTCTTGTTTAACTAAGCAACCAGCAACCTTCCTCAAAAAAGGTGGGTAATTACAAAGGTAGATTGATCTTGCAGACTTGGATGACCTGTGTCCAAGCTACAAATTTTGACCTGTTGCTGATCTGTATCCCTTGATGTATTTACAGCAACCCTCAGCTGGGCCACCTTGGCCAAGCAGAATATGACCAAGACATTGACAGGAAAGTGGTTTTATTCATATTGACAGCTACACATCATCTACTAGCTATTCCGGGACTCCATCCAAATTACAGCAAAGCAAAAATGAACCCTTCTCCATCCATAATTCCCATAGAACAGCAATTAGGCTATTTGCTTCCACACTACCAGGGACAGGGAGGGAACCCACATGGCATCCAAAATTTTTGAAACTGCCTCTGCTTAGCCATCGACACGAGAACGGTGGCTTTCCCAGTGTGGTAGTTCATCCTGGCAGATGGGACAAAGCCAAACGGCTTCAACCTTTCACTCTGAATACACTACCTCAAAGTCTTTTATTAAGAAAGAACAAGGTGGGAGGTCAGGAGGTGCCTGAGAATGCTTTCATTCCTCTAACACAGGGAGACTATTCGCTGCTTCTTTCTGCAGTCCTGGCCATCCTAACCACTTCAGGACCCCAGCATTCACCGTACCAGCTTACTTGCTGAACTACTCACAAGAAATAGCTGCCTTGTCAAGATGAAGAGCAGTTACTTACTAGTATGCAGCAAGGAAAGAATTAAAACATGTTCACCTCTGCACTGATAATGCTGAATGTCTCAGCCCAGAAAGAGAAGGGCTTAAAAAGAATGCAAACATTTCCAAGTTACAGCTGTTAGAAAGCATATCCAACACAGGTTAAGCTGTGGAGATGGAAGATAATTTTCCAAATCTGTGATGGAAACAGGAACTTCAGCATGTGCAAGATAACTTTTCTCAGCAACAGAAATGAAGCAGCTGCAGTGGCCCAAGCTTTCCAGTTTGAAGTCTAGAATGTGTCAAAAAAAACAGTGGGTATGTGTGCAATTTCCTCTTAGCTGAGTTCTCTGTGAAGGTAACAGTTCTTCCGGAAAGTGATGCAGGCAGTTACAAAAGCAAACCAATGAAAAGTTTCCATCAAGAGTATAGAGGATGAAAAGAACAAGGATTAAAGGCTTTCTTTTCCCTGCCAGAATTTCCATCTAGCCTTGGTCATCAGAAGACATTGGCTTCACATGATCAGCAAGGCCAAATACAGAAGAGCTTAGTGGCAGGAGATCTGTGAGAATTGTTTAACAGCAAGACAAACCTGCAGGTTCCAAGTGACCTTAAGAAACCTGATGGAAAACAATCTGACAAAAAAAAAAAAAAAAAAGCAGAGATTATCACATGATCAACAGCCCTTCTCTAACCCCAGAACACTCCTGTTTCTAACAGTAAGGAGTTGCTGGTTTTGGCTACAGCCAAGCATGCCAAAGGCCAGTTTCCAGTTTAGAGACAGATGCATGAGAAGCACAATAACTACAAGAACCCTCTGCCTTGGATTGGATCAGTTAAGTACACCTCCACTTTGAAGATCTGTTCTGTACTAACTTTTGTGTTCATATATAGAAAATATAGATTTTTCACAACTCCCTCTTGAGCGTATTTATTACTTACATTATTACTTACATTATTATTACTTACTATTTATTTCACTTCCTCAACAAACACAAATTGGTAATAATCCATCACACCCTCAGCTCTTACTGCATTAGACTGCTTTGCCAACAAACTGCATCTCAATCTTAACGTACTTTTAACTTGAGTCCCAACACCTCATTCAGATACTTGCAGTGAAACACATGCTAGGAAATTGTTGCTTTTATCAATAAGCTATTAATATTCAAAAACTGCCTTCAGAGCAGGAATGATCACAGTTACATGTGCTTTTTCCAAACAAGAAATTGAAAAAGCAGCAGAAAACCAATTTTTACCTACACCACATGTAACCAAACATCATTTAAGAGTGACAAGGCTACTCAGGACCATATGAACTTGTCTTATTTAGCTATGTGATGTATGCACATGTAAGATCAAGAGAGCAGTCAGTCAAAAAGAGGTGCATGCTGATTACCAGAAAGAAAGGTTCTCTACGCAAAGTAAGGAGAAGCCCTACTTTGTTAAGCAGCCCTGTGAGCTTCAAAAGATAGCACTTGCTCTTGTATGTGGAAATACAGGTCCCCAGATGTCTTTGTAAAAGTCCCATTGAGGTGACTTCCAAGTTTCTCAGAGGTCCAGGCACAGAGGATGCAATAAAGCCATCTCCTGATGGACTTGAGCACACGTCAGTGTATTTCAGCAAATATGCCTTCATCCTTTCTGCACTGCCAGCTTTGCCATTCTTGTGGCAGCATTATAGAAAATTACTTCTCAGTATCATTGTTAAGGCAAACTCAAATCTCAGTCCCATGTGGTCTGAGGGTGACTTTGGTGCTACAGCTTCCTAGCAACAGATCCCCTTGGTCTCCACTGTGCTTACAAAGGAAAAACCAGTTTTGGTCTTTCACTCATCTCTTGAGCACTTTTATTGTATTGATCAGGGACTACCCAATGCCCACCTCTTTCCTCCTCTGTTGAACATACCAAGCTTCCATTAAATATTTACAGTCAGCTGAAATCGGTAGAACTTAATCCATCTTTTAGGCCTTGCTAATCAACATGTAGCAATATTTCATAACTCACGTGGCTAGAAACTCAGCAAAAGGTAGGCTTTATGCCAAGGCATAAGTACCAGAGGTTGTTGTTATCAGATTCCTTCTGGGAACCATACAGACTGGGGCCAGCACCCCTCTTTGTTAAACCTGTGGCTGCTTCAGGACAGAGAGAAGGAAGTTAGAAGGAAGATGGTAGGAGACAAAGAAAGTCATTTCCTCAAAAATAGAGATCAGCAAAGTAGCCAGTGATGGGGCACCGAGGATAACGCTGTCTGGCTTTCTAGGGAGAAGACACTAGGCAAAGGCACTCAGAGAGATTACTTAATTTCTAGGGGCTCCTTCATTGCATGAGGAGAAACATTAAACTGGTTTATCAAGCACCGTGGGAAAGTATCAGTGACATGAAACAGCATGAGGGCTGCTAGTATATGTCCCAGGCACCTGGCCACCAGCAGGACAGGTGTTGCATGTCCTACTGCACAGCATGTATGTTCTGCTTGCAGAGACAGTACTAATACTTCCAGAAATACAAAATGCTTCTGCATAAACACACCTAGGTGACACCCATCAGAGGAGCAATAAATATCTTCCCGTTTGTACAGGGCTACATTCCAAGCACCTTTAGGTTTGATCACATACTTGCTACACAAAGACAACTTAAAAAAAAGTTTTACTACAGCCTATATATACAAAGTACAAGAACACCAGTGTAAGCCCCGCACATTTGACCAGCTGTCAAAATGCCCATTATTGATATGCTGTAGATCAGCTGAACAGGTAACAGAGAGAATGCATTCCAAGTTTTTGCTCCCAATCTTTTTCCTACTCTCTGGGAAGAAACAGACAGATATTCAGTAGAATAGAATAGGAAAGTTCACTAGGAAGGGACACACAAAGATCAAGTGCAACTGCTTTAGCAAAAACCAAAAACTAAGGCAGATTATCAAGGATATCATCCACATTTCTCTTGAACACAGGCACAGGGCATTAAGCACCTCTTCAGGAAGCCTGTTCCAGTGTTTGACCACCTGAACATTTTTCCTAATGTCCAGTCTGAACCTCCTCTGGGGCACCTTTATGCCATTCTGCATGTCTTGTCATCAGTGATCAGAGCCCAGCACTTCCCTCTCCGCTTCCTCTCCTTAGGAAGTTGCTGAGAGCAATGAGGTCACCTCTTGGTCTCTTTCTCTTCAGACTCAACAAGCCAACTCATAGGACATGCCTTTCAGCCCTTTTACTGGCTTTGTTGCTGTCCTCCAGACACTTTAAGCATCTTAACATCATTTTTATATCATGGAGCCCAGAACTGCACGCAATACTTGCTACATAAAGACAACTTTCTTGCACAGTATTTGTGTGCAGTAGTGAGTTCTTTCAACAGTAAAATATATCCAAAATTACAGTATATTTAGAGTGCTTCTAGAGTTATTAAACTCCTGTTTATTTGTGAAGCACCCGTGAGTATCACACACACCCACTGCTCTCAAACAAGAGTCAATGCCAGTTGCAGTACTTGGGGAGATGCCCCATAGAGGTTTGTCAGAATAAGCCATGGGGCAGCACACTGGAGACTGCAGCTTTACATGCAGTGTTACCATTTCGCCTCATCCACAACTCTTGGCAGAGCCTAAACACTCCCCACAACCCTCTCCCTAAAAGAAGAAAGTGTTCTTTCAAAATCAGAGGAGAAGCTGGGTCATCAGATGAGGATAAAATTGGTTTAAAAGCCATTAAGAAGAAAGCAACCCAGGCTTTCAGGAGCAATCACAGCTGCTTGGGCTGATCAGGAGAGACAGAGGGAATTATTTATTTATGGAGTTCCTGTTCTCCCTGGGCAGGTGTATCCGCTAGGGAAGCGTTAAGAGAAGTAGGGAGCTGGTTGGAATCCTACTGAGGTTTTCCTGGCCTGGGTCTCAGGAGAGTTAAACAATTCACATCTGGAGCATCCAGGAGACATCAACCATCTCCCAGAGCAGGAAAGGCCAGAAAGAGCACCATCACACAGGTCTCTGCTGAGATGAAGCACAGAGAGTCCCTGGCACCCAGTGCCATGCACGCTCTACAGAGCTTTCAGTAAGATCCCTTCAGAGCAACAGTGCTTGAGTACACAGACACTTCTGTTTCTCTTTTCTTGTGGTTCAGCTGCTTCCCTTTAAACACAGATCAAGTGTCTCAAGGGACTCAGCAAGTGCTTAACAGACACGTCTGATGGAAGGACCTCCAATGAGAAAACCAAGACCTGAAAATCCCAATAGACACCCTCAATTTAATCCACAGCTGATAGACTAACCCTGAAGTTACATGCAACTAGATCCTAACTGCACAAAAAGCACAGTCTAGTCTGCATCCACAGCTCAGCAAAAGATGGGGAAGCAGGGACCAGCAGATTAAACAGGAGGAAATAACTAAATTGAGGCAGACAGCATGGGAAACTAAATTGAAAATTCTTTTTCAAGATACTGTACAGTATATTCTTAGTACAGTATATAGTTCCTTTTTGCTTCCCCAAACTGGAGGATGAAGAGGTCTTACTCTCTAAAATAATAAAATCCCTTCCATTATTCAGAACCAATCTTCCAGTGCTAACTAAAAAAAAGCTGCAGAAACAATCACAGATCTGCCCTGTCAGACACATCTGGCAACTATCCTCTTCTGATCTTGGTCAGAGAGCCACAGAGGGAAATCAAGGCTCGAAACTATCAGACACCACCTGAATTTCCCGCTGAAAAATGCTGCAAAAATGTTTCAGAAATGTTCAGTCATTGATGGCAGCTGAACTCATATGAGTGGCACAGCCTAACGCCATATCAATTCATGTCTTCCTGCTATTCATTACTGATGAGATGCCAGAGATTAAGATTAAAAGGCAGGAGCCGACAATGAACTACTGCTTTAGACTTTTTTTTCAGCATTCCCAGTTTTTTCCTGCTCCTTCTTCTCCTGGCATATCTCAGATTACTCCCTAGTGCTGGTTTTCTCTCTCACTTCCTGTCTCAAACCAGTACTTTGTATTGTGCTGCTAAAGCTACTGCAAAGCCAGCTGAGGCAGTGAAGTACCTCCCGAATCCATGAACGGGTTTGGAAAAATCTTTGAAAAGGTAAGATCAGACCAAGCACAGAATTCCCCCAGTGGCATTGGTATTCATGGAACCCAGTGTTCACCTACCCTCTTGGCAAGCTTTCTTTGCATGAGGATGCTCCTGCAGTATAACTCAAGGTACAATTTTAAATAGATTAACTTAAAACAGTGCAAAAGACTCTCATTACAATTGAAACTAAACTTGTTTAGGTATCTAATGAGGCAAAATTAAATAACCTCAAGCTGGCAGGAGAGCATACATGGTTTGGATGTTCAGTAGTTTAAATGGTTTGTTTTAATATGATACAATTTAGAGTACAGTTTCCTCATGTAGAAGAGATCTCTGAACAGTGAAAAAAGCAGCACTTGTAAAATGATTATCACAACACAGCACAGGAGAGAAGGGGCAGAGGAGATGTGATCAGTTGCTTGCACACAGCTGGTTAGCTTGTAAGCCAAGAAGGGGTAGCCAGCTAAGAAAAGTTTCAAGGACACTCCAGTATAGACAAGATCCTGTTGGTAGGAAAACATAGTTCGGGGGGGGGGGAACACATTGGTGTATCTCCAGGATGTTTTCAGGCATTCATACAGTACCTGCGTTACACAGGGGCTCAGAACTCTGTCAGCAGAGAATGCAAATTAGTTGCTGTAAAGCAAGCACTGCACACAGCAAGGATGCATACCTCGCAGCACTCCTGCCCCATGTCCCTACTTCCCAGGGTAGCTCACAGAGACATGCTGTCAAGAAAACCCTCTCTGAAGACACAGCAGCATTTGCATGAAGCTGGGGCCAGAATCCACTGCTCTCAAACAGCTCTTCAACCCAGGATGTGACGGTAGCTGGCAAAACATGTTAGCTAATGAAGATTGAGTCAGGCAGGCAGAGACGATCCCCTCAGCCTGTTAATCCACTTAAGGAAGGGAAACCTGAGCTGAATTGCTGTGCCCCCTGCAATGGACTGTACTGTGCTGGCTTTAGCATCTAGGCAGAGCAAAAACAGCCCAGTTAGACTGAGGAGACTTTTGGATGCAAGATCTGAGCTTTTGGGAAGCAGGTCAAGAGGGGAGACTGAAGGAACAGCATGCCCTGGGCTGGCTTTTGTGCTGCTTTGTCTGCTCAGGAATAAGCAGGATGAGGCTGGACTGGAGCTTCTACTTGACAGTGGGACCGGGACAGCACACACACCTCGCACTGTTTGCATAGAGCAAAAGAGGGCTCTGCATGGTTTCCTGGGACGGAAAATCAGAGGAAGCATTTGTACCACAAGCACTCAGTGACAGAAAGCCAGTCCCTGCTACTTACTGAGTTTAACTGCAGGAGCTTGCTGGGCTGACGGGTGTCAATCCCAGGAAATGTCAGATTATCCTCAACCGCCAGAGGGTGCTCCCCATCTCAAAGACAGAGTTAATATCAGATTCACCCAGACTGCTAGAGAAGCCTTTTCTTTTAACAATTGTGGAATCTGAGCAAGGGAAGAATTAGAAGATTAATAATAAATAATAATTAATTAACGTGCCTCTCCTCTCTTTCCCCATCCATCCTGTCCGGGCAAGGCAAGGCCCTTTGTCACATCTGTCCTCTGTGTCCTGCTCAGTTGTGATTTTTTCACACTGAAGGTTAAATCACTTTTAGTCTTTCCTCCAAGATTGCAGACCCAGAGCCACAAATAAACATTTTCTGCTTGACAAGTCTGCAAAGAACGAGACTGCAGATCGCCTGCCCCTGCACAGTTAGGATCACACCCTCTGGGCACATGCAGTTTTTTGCTGAGCCCAGGCCTGACCTTACACCTGCACAGCCTCAGTGGGGTAAGGAGCACCAGCTTTTTTTTTTTCCTCAGTCTCATTTTCCCTGCTCTGTCCTAAGCTGTTTCCAGAAGGCAGCATACCTGTTGCGCACAGATGCCTCAAGATGATGTTTACAAAACAGGTATGCCCAAGTTTTTAGGCACTAGTGTTGCCTAGCTTTGTCAACGAGACAATTGTTTTGGAACACAGGGCCCCACAGCCTCTCTTCCTCCACTCGCTGGCATGCAACAGAAGCTTGTGACTCATGTGACATACTCAGAAGTGACGCTCCTGGAACACGCTGCCTTATGCTTCAGCTTCTCTTCTACGTAGGTCCCCAGAGCTACATCATATACAGCAGTTCAGATTAAATTATGAGGGTCATATTGCACCCTGATATTCAGAAAAAAGGGGTTTAAATCCTGCCTATTAAGATCAGGTGCCTATCACAGAAACAGAATAGCTTTGCCAACATAGTATAACTTCCATTAGTCCCAGCTGCAACTTACTGTGACAGTTCAGGTCTGTATATCCCACGGGGAAATCAGCTCTCATTGATGGCTCTCACCCAGCACGTGCTGCATTTTGCAGTCTGAACACCACAGATTGTTGGATTTTTCTGGTTGCTTTCCTAAATTTCTCTTTCCTCTCTCTCCTTGCCAGTAATGTCAGGTCCTGCCTGCAGGAATTTTCTAAGAGTTCCTGTGCTCAGGTACCCTGGCATGACTTTTTGTTCTGTTCTCTTTAAACCATACATTTGTCTGATGGAACAGTTAAACCAACTGCACAAGGGACTTGCATTCATTCTCTCACACATATTTAGATGTGTCTGTTAGGGTTGGCTTATTTCGCTTCCAGAATGAATCCCTATCTGCAGACACAACATGGGAACAAGCGCTTTTCAAGTCATCAACTGGTCAAGTGACACTAGCCATCCTTGAGAGAGCCATTTTGCAGACAAAAATCAGCCAAAGAATCCTTTTCTGGTTTGAAATTCTGAGAAGTGGGGAAGATAAGGTGGAAATATAAGATAAAGAGTTTATGGTTGGGTTCTTAGACACTTGCAGTGAACAATTCTACTTGCCACAAACGAAATGCCAGTAGTACGTGCCACAGCTCCATTTCTTGTCCTACTTGTGCAATTTGCTCTTGGAAATACAGCAAATATCAGACACACCACAGAAAGGGTAACTAGTGTTAGGTTTGGACACTGATCTTTCTAACACTATTAAGATTCATTTTCTCCATTTAGTAGATTTTAACATCACTCCAACACCACTATAGTCATTATAAACTTGTTCTGAAATGTACATAATCAGTCATAAAGAAAAATGAAGTTAACTAAAATATTTTGAGCATTCCTGCATACTTTCATTAGGAGCTCAGGTTTTGCCACACTTCCTCCTCCCATTACAGCAAAGATCTTTAAGGTCATTTCAGAGCCCTAGTGACACTCTCCTCTCTGGTATATTGCTACAAAGGAAGATTGTGTGGGCTTTTACTCTTTTAATTACTTCTAGTGGGTTTTGTGATCTCACATATTCCCAGATCCTTTACTACTCAGAATAGTAGTATCTGGGCACCATTTTTGCTTACAAAGCAAAATTACAGGGTTCAGATCTGAGTTTCTCACTCATGCAGTGTTACCCCTGAGTGGATATTACAACTAGTGGATTACATACTCTTTAAGATCAGCAGGTTTTGACTACTTGCATTTATGTGATCTGCAACTACACAAAACAGCAACTCTTCCTCCTCCAAACAGTGAAAATGAGACAATACCATATTGCAATACATCATTTTTCAAAGCACAAAAGGATTCGTGAAACAAAGACAAACAAAAAAAAACCCCATTTTTAAAAAGGCAGACTACAAATGTAGGGAAGGTTTAGAAAATAGCAAAACTGTGCTTACTTGCAATAAACACTTCTAGCTTTCCTATACGCAGAATTTCACAATCATTACTTTATTTCCACAAGATCCCACTCAGATTGCATTCTGAAAGGATTGTGCCCATGCTACAAGCAGCTACCTGAAACACTTGTTTTCTGCTCAGAATGGCTAATGTAGCCACAGGCCTTATTTACTTCACATTCTTTAAACATATCTCTGGAGATTCATTCATTTTCTCATGCATTTTTCTACAGGCTTATCATTACCACTGTCCAAGAGTTTCACCATCCAAGATTTATTTTCACACAAAAAAAGTAGGGGGTATTTTCATTCCTATATTATGGGTGAATGACTGAGAACAACAGTGAAAGACATTTGCTAATTCTGGGCGCCCATTCTGAGACTCACAACCTGACTGATATATTTGCACAGTGCAGTATTAGTGGATTCCCACTTACTTCATTTGCAGCTATAAGCAGTCAGTGCTTCTGTAAAGCGGATCCTTTAGGATCAAAATGGTCCACTATAAAATAAGGAATGCACAATTAAACACCCACTGACACAACAGTTGCCTGAGAAGCTTGAAAACTATCATACAGAAATGGTGAAAGAAGACGTCAACCACCAGATCAGAATTTAACTGCCTCACCAATAAAAGCTTCCCTCCCCCTCCCATCATCCCTCATCTCACTTGCTACACAGCTGTGAAACGAGACGAGGTCCTACAGAAGTTTCTTTCACTTTGCAATTCTGATTTATCTCGCAGCTGGTGATCTACCACATGCAGTGAATGAAGCAGGGGTCTTGAGGAAGAAATAGCAGAGTTACGTAGCTAACACCTGAGTTGTGTAAGAGGCACCATCAGGCTGATAGAAGTGCACACAGATTATAACTGGCCTTCCTCCATCTTCCAGTTCCTATGTCAGCATGCTTTAGAATGCCTTTTGCACGGTTTGCTCTTTCTCCCACCACAAATTCCTTCATGAAGTGCCACCATGACCGTGGTTATCAGAAAAGACTGGCCCATCGTGCAGACCACTGTAACCAAGGTAATGGAGGGAAAGGGCTGCAAGAGTAGATCACCCTCCTCTGTTAAGACCAATGTGAGCAATGATAATACTGCATGAATTTCAGACATTGATCACCTCTGAGGAATAACCAGTCAGAGGCTCTTCTGACCATTCAATCTGTGTCTTTTACACTGTAGAACATCACAGTCCACTCCCATCACTGTCATTGCCTCTTCACCCCATCTCTTTCCTTTGCTCTCAACTCTCCAAACACCATTCCCCTCCAGCCTGAGTATCTCCTCACCCCAATACAGCCCTGTCTGTCCCCACAGGTTGGCTCTGGAACAGAAACAGTTTTAGAGCTTTACAAGGAGAAACGTTCTTGGTCTGTACTTAAACAGAAAGAAGGCATTAGCCAAAATCACAGTACAGTCCCTACCTTTTTCTTACTTTTTTTTTTTTTTTTTTTTTTTTTAATTTGCTGTTTTTGACTAAAAGTTCTGCAAAACCAATCTATCGCGGACATAGAAAAGCATGAAGTAATGACTAAAGCTAAGCAGTGGTATGAACAACTGAAACTAAATTTTACAGTGAGTACTAGTAGAAAAAAGGTACTGCTAGCAGCCTCTGCTGTACACAACAGTACATCTGAAGATAAAAATTAAAGTTGCTTAAGCAGAGCGCTTGCACTTCTAGGTACACTGTTCCAAGTAGCTTACAGGTGCTAATGCTTATTTGATGATATATGCACCTTGTAGTAATTGAACAAATCAATAGAGTGGGAAAGACTTTACAACAAAAGCGTGATGACAGAAGGACAAGCACACTAGAAAGGTGCTACAAAGGAGAGAAAGAAAATTGCTCACCCATATCAGAAGATTCCAGATTCACAGGGGAAAGCTTCACCAGGGAGGAATCTCCAAAAAGAGATCCTTCCCCAGCAGCAGTCAGCCTTGAAATGAGGTCTCAGAGAGGTGCAGCCAGGCTCCACCCCTTCTGGTCACACAGCTGAATTGCCTTCACCTGTGCCCCCAGGGCTGACCGGGTTCTTTCCCCAGGTGCTCAATCAGTGGTTCGGGCCGTGACTTAGCAGTTACCAGTTCACACCTGCACCCATTTCAGACCCACATCATCTGGTCATAAGATCATGCACAATTTAAAGTCACAGAAAATAAAGCAAGGACCACATCAGCTGGTTGCAGCATCTTTCTATCCCTATAGAAGAACAGACACAGCAGCATTATGTTGACGAATGTTTTTCCATTCTGCTCTGAAAAACTCAGCCCTTCTCAGTCAGTCTGTTCTATTGCTTCTGAGTTGTTGCTAATGTGATATTTGTAACACAGAAATGAAAGCTCCTGCATTGTATCCAAAGCCCATTTACTTCCAGCACTATCATCAACAGACATCGCAAACAGTTTAATCACTTCCTCTTGGATAAAGCCTCTTAGAATTTGAAGACATGTTCCCCAGGCCTTATTTAATAGCTAGATTTCCAGAACAGAAATATTAACCTGCCTAACAGAAACAAAATAGCGCCACAGTTCCTCAGACAGTCTCCAACCTTATCCCTTGGAAAGCCAAGCATTTTGCAAACACCTACAGCCAGGAACAGCTAGCAGGCTGGCTTATGACATACAGAGCAACCTTGCTTTCACTTCCAGGGGACCCCAGCTAACTCAGTAGTCATGTCTCAAGTTCAGCCTTGAGAAAAGAAGACTGAGAGGGGACCTGATCCAGGTCTATAAATATCTAAGGTGTGGGGAGCTGAATGGCGAGGCCAGACTGTTTTCAGTGGTGAGTGGAGACAGGACAAGGGGAAACGGCTGGAAACTGCAGCATAGGAAGTTCCACACAAATGTGCACAAGAACTTCTTTACAGTGAGGTGACGGAGCACTGGAACAGGCTGCACAGGGAGGTGGTGGAGTCTCCTTCTCTGGAGATGTTCAAGACCTGCCTGGATGCCTGCCTGTGCGACCTGCTGTAGGGAACCTGCTTTGGCAGGGGGGTTGGACTTGATGATCTCTGGAGGTCCCTTCCAACCCCTACAATTCTGTGATTCTGTCTCACTGTAGTTACAAAAAAAATGTTAGTCCTTCACTGAGGCAAATCTCCAAATTGGATTCAATTACTCGCATACTTTCAAAACCTTATGTTGAAATTTGGGGAAACTTGAGAAAATATCTTCTGATAAATTGAAGCTATCGCCTGTTACATTCGCTACCCTACTGGATAGAGAAACAATAGAGATAGAGCACACATCTTCAATGGGGCTGATCGCTGTGCTCTTGGTCCTGCCTTTCAGTGCTGTGCCCAGGACACAAACCAAGCCTTTTACATTGAAAAACCTTGCAGAGCTGGCAGATTTCACATCACACAGCTCCCAGGAAACTAGAATTCTATACCCTTAGTATCTACAGGAGTGCAAGCATATGGAATGTCTGGAATAATGAGGAGGAATATCATCAAGTTATACATTTTCGAACTTCACATTATTGAGATTACAAAGGTTTGCCTTCAGTGTTACTGACAGAGCTCCCAGGGAGACGAAGAGCCATCCTGCACAGAGAGGAAGGCCCTTCCCTACCACACAGCCTTGCTGAGGTGTGGTATTGAGGGAGGCGAACTGACAGCTCAAAGGCACATGCAACTGCTCTGCACTGTGTTTGCACAACTGCGTGAGAGTGTATCCCTTGGTGATGTTATTCACAGGCTTTGGCCAACAGTAAATAAGACAGCGGAGCTTGATTCATGAGGGATGACAGGAAATCTATAACATGTGGGCTCTATAATCTGCTCGCTACTGCGTAGCAAAATGAAAGAACAACAGTCCAATTAGAGTCCTTGCTGATCCCAAGCACATCCTCCAGATCTTGTTCTGCTCAGAGCACTGGAAGTCTGTGGGCACCAAGAGAAAGCCAGCTGTGCTCCTATGCGACCAGTGCCGAGGACATAGAAAGACAGAAGGAGATGACTTCCACAAAACAATGACAGGGGCATTGCTAATTCCAAATAGAAAAAAAGGAAATGATTTTGTTGCCTACTGTGCAGTGTCAGAAAACCCACAGGGCTGCCAATGCCTGGGAAGGCACAGGGCAGTTCAGCTGAGAATACTGGCAGCCCAGAGGAGACAGTTACCTCATTTTTCTCTAACCAAACATCTACTTCCCATTCCTTGCATCTCTGACCCTTAACACTTCGCACCTTTTAGATTTACCACTTGCCTCCTAGGAAAGGTGCAAAGGGAATCTCTCTCACTGTGGCAGGCTGGGGAAAGGGAACACTTTCTGCTCAATCCCTAGTAAAGGCCTTCTTTTCAGGGAGAGCGCTCTGGGGACTGCTGTCCTTCCCTTCCCTGCTTCCCCCGACAACCATCTCTGCTGCCACCCCCCCTCCTCCTTGTTATCTGTCAGTAAACAGTAATTAAAGATGTGGCCTGTTTGATAAAGCTCCCGCCCGCCCTCACACAGTGCTGCCCTCTCGGACGTGTCTAATTAAAATCCTGATGAGAAGATGAAGAAATCCCAGCAGCTGGGAATCTGCTGACTCTCCCCGCGCTTGGCCTCTTCATTACTGACGACGAGGCAGAGAGATATAAAGGACCCCAGGAAACGCTCCGACAGACCAATCGATACAGCCTTTTGTGGGACGTGAAGGACCACTCAGGACTGCCTTTTGAACTGTGTGGATAATGAGGATGCTGGAGCGTGGCTCACTGCACAGGGCAGCAATTCCCCACACATCCTGCTATGCTGCCATTGCCAGAACTGGATCCCAGGACCCCAGCAGCTTGGCAGCCACTAACATCACGCAGTGAGTTCACACAGTTGTAACAGCTGGAGCATCTGGATCTCTCCCACTGCCTAAGCTCCAGAAATCATTGCTTGTAGTAGCAGACTACTGTGAAATCTCTATGAGCTCCATCATTTCTAAGCAAAGAAAGGGGGCACATGTGTACATACATTTCAGCAAAGTGCTGAAAATCAGCACGGATCTGCCCCAAATGAAGTCAAAGCCATATGCATGCTGTTGTGTTCACATACGCTTATACATAAGAACAGTGCACTTTCACTGCTTGCTCAGGATTTTGTGCTAAGGTGAAGATCTTGGCATGCACAGAACAAAAGAGCAAATTTAACACAAAGTACTCAGCATCATCATAACTCTATTTAGATACATTTCACTTCATGCAAATACATCAGCTGAGTGGTTTTATGCTTGTTGTTTTTTTTTCCTAATGAGTCTAGCTTTACATGGAAACAGGCACATTTTCATTGGCAAACTCACATTTATCCCAAACATGAATAAAATCACTCCTAGTTTCAAGATGAAAGAAATAGTAAAGGAAAAGTAGTCATCTTATATTTTCCAAAGTTTAAAAGTGGACGCAGGCACCTGCCCCCCTATACCATTGGAGCATGCCCATGGGAGGTATGCTCATCATGGGAATTGGGAACCCATGCAAAGAACAACAGTGCATGTGGTTATCAGCACAAGTGCACTTTGAGCAGAAAATGTGTTTCATGTGTGGAATCAAAGTGTGAGCTTTTATTTGAGTTCACACTTGGACAAACCACTACTGCTCATGTGATCTGTGCCAATCCAGCAACAGCTGGTGCTCTTCTCAAAGTCCCAACTAGGTCCTTGGAACCTACTTGATTTAAAAAAAAAAAAAACAAAAAACAACCAACCAACCAAACCAACAAAACAAGACACCAAACCACCAAAAAACCAACGGTAAGCAAAGCACATAGGATTTTCCAAATTGTTGCAATCTTCCCACAGTGCTCCCCTGTAAGTCTCCACATCCAAAGAGAAATCACATAAGAAATAATTCCCGGACTGGTTCAATACTGAGTTAAGCTTGGGAAAGAAAAACCCAAAGCAGCTCAAAATAAATAGTCCATAGCAAAATATAGTCAGTAATAGTAAGAAGAGGTCAAACAAATGCAGAAGCAATAGACTCAAAGGTAACACTGGAAAAGATGAGTGAAGAAAGGGCAAAAGAAGGGAAATCCCCGTGGGAACGGCAGCAGAAGGACTGTTCCAGGGAGCACACAGCCTCTTTTGGCCCTGCACCCCCTTAGCAAGAGACAACATTATGCAGAACAAGACAGCAGCACTGGATGTACAGAGCTCTCATGCAATTCCTGCCTGTCCCAGTACCTGTACTTGATGGAATGACACATTGCTGCAGCAGCTAATAAATAGAAGTAATTTGATTAGCCTTCCTTAACTAGCGATAAGATCCTGACAAACCCTTTTTAATGCGTTTCTGGAGCAGGATGAAATTGTTTCATTTGGCGAGCAGGGCCCCACGGGAGTTGCCTCCAAGCTCCTTTAGTGAGAGGTAAAAATATGCCAATCATTAATGAGGGGAGAATTACGGAGACTTTAATGCAATCAGAAAAGAGGAGCCCTGAGGCAGCTAGGGAATAAAACCTGCCCTTAAATCAGAGGCAGGCAGCTGGAGCATGGAAATAAAGGCATACACAAGCATGTACACGCGCACACACATACCTACCGCACACACACAGACTGCTGCTGTAAATACACTGGGAGTTTTGCCTGGGCAACAAACACTTGTCTCAGCAAATGGTAGCCATCCTCCCCAAAAAGCAATTATAAGATTACAACCAGCTATGTGTCCACTTGTTATCCCCCTAATAGTAGGGCACCACTGTCCATGCAATCCTCTTGTCCTTCCTACACATGTACATACACAGAATTGCAGCTTTCAACATTTCAGTCCAAAGCCTTTCGTGCAGGAGGTGCATTGGCTGGTTGGGCATCCAGCAGCAGCAGTGAGGAAGCTTTGCCAAGTGGAAGCATGCCTCCATCAGGGCCAGACTTGTTGCATGAACACACATCCAAACCCCTTGCTCTGTCCTCCAACCGGGGCACTTATGCCAGAGGCTGCACCTACTGCGGCTGCTGAAAGGCAACTTCTCCCATCCCCTCCCCACTCCCTTCTCAGCCACTTCAGTGAATTCCCTTCCTGAGGTGAAACAACTCTGATATTAATGCTGTAACTTTTATTCTGAAGCAAAACAAAAGCCTGCAAGCTGTCGGCCTTTCCCCTGGCACTGCAGCTTGCAGGAGCTAAGGCAGACACAAGTGGCCTGGCTGGCTGTGATTTTGCAGGTGCCTACAGTCTTCTGGAACCTCCTTTTCTGACAGAAAGCATCCCATCTTTCTGTAGCAATGCTCTAACCCCAACCAACAGGTCACTGATGGCTGTATCAGCACAGGTCATCCCAGAGAACACCAGCCCCTACTTTAATAGGAGGAAAAGCCTGTCCTGCTTTTTATTCCATCTCTTCCAGATCCCCCACCTTACTTACTTGAAAATAGTGAGTAAGAGCACTGGGATGTTAGAAACTAGCCACCTTTCATCTGCCAGATACACAGAACATGGTGCTACGAGGACCAGGCATGCAGTATTTCAGCCCTCTTCCCTGCTTTGGGTTAACATTAACACAAAGGGGAGCAATTGAGGGTTGCTAAGACCAACAGGAAGGTGGACACATACTTCTAGCCTTACTACACATGAGAGGATTCTTATACAGTAATGAGAGAGTACCTGTACGACCCCCTTGCCCTCTGCCAGGTGGAACAACTGTCCCGCTCAGCATGAACTTTAAGTCTTGTATTGAGAAAGCCAATTCTTCTGCCCCAAAGACATTATCAGAAACCTCTGCCACGAAGATCCTGTGCTATTTCACCACATTCTCACACACACTTGACAACTGTGGAGCTAAAACACTGGTGTGACTATTAGCCATTCAAGGCAACACACAAAGGAGTTACAGTCAGTAGGACAGAGCAGAAGATGGATGAAAAAGCAAGGGTATGTCCTGAGACACAGAGCTTGAAGCTCAGCAGTTAAGTTAGGGTAGATGGCTGGCACATTCCCAAATGCATGTATCAAGGACAGAGCTGCATGTCTCACAGCTAAATGAGCACAGAATACTCAGCCCTAAGTGAGTGGGGCTTTGTGTCACTCAAAAACAACTCCTGACTGTTTCAACCATTCAGTGATGGGCTCCCAAAGCAGTAGAGAACTTTCCTTGGCTTAAAGCTCAGAATGAAAAACACCTCAGAGGTTAAGGAAACCACAACGGTTCTCCAAAAGCCCCTCCACACTCCTGTGTAAGACTAAAAGGATTGAAGGGATCGGGCTGTTGGGCATTATCACTCAGCTAGACTACTCCCCTGAAAGTCAGAGAAATCACTTTCCAGAAACAAAACAAGTGAAGAGACCCCTGCACAGAAATAATCAAGACTGCAAAAATAGGTTAATGGAATTAACACCGTATTAGCAAAAGGCTTTCTAACACTCTGAAATTGTACTGTTGCCCTTTTGGGGTTAGGGTCAGTTTTGATTTGAAGCTTCAGCCAAATTCAGTGATTTCTTTTGGCTAAGAGGTTTAGGCCACTCAAGATGCATTCCTAGGTGACCCAGGTTTTACTATGGTCATAATCCGGACGAGTTTGTTGTGGCACTCAAGCACAGCAGCTGTATGTAATGCCCTTCTTGGAGCAGCAGGCAGAGGTCTAAAGTAGAGTCACACACCATGGTTCCATATGCAAACCCGCCTCACTGCAAACAACTCCTTTTCCTTCTTGTTTGTTATGATTAAAAATGCACATCACCCAGAGAGGCCTTGGAGTGGAACCCAGCTGGAAATTGGATCATTAATATTCCTTTTCATGCCCGTTGCTACAATTTCTTACCTCTTCAGAAGCAATTGCTAACAATGATACAATTTAGGGTCTCATACTAGCAGTGAACTCAAGACTAAGCTGCCTAATGTTGCTCCAGTTCATTCGCCTTTGCCCATATTCTAGCATTCCCCCAGTCATATAGCCAGTGTGTTGTGTATCAGACACTTTCGCCCCTTTCTGCTGCCTGTTCCTAATTCATTTACCAAAAGGTCTTTAGCCTCCTAAAGCACCACAAAGCAAATTCAAGATTATCCTCGTTCCTGAGCTGCTTGAAACATAAAGAAAGAAAATGATTTGTTCAAAGTCTCTTCTACTGAGTGCTTGACTCTAACCATTGGTCACCATGCTTTCCACAACGCTAAGGTGCTCTCCAAGAGTTGAAGGAAAAAATAAAAAGCAAGTGCAGGATGCACCGCACAACTGACAACTAACTCAACAATTTGCTGAACAATATTCCATTTTTAGCAAGCAGGGTTATGTATATGACTTCACCTCAACTCTTGTGTGCTGTTTCTGCTGTACCTCATTAACTGGGCAAGCTGTGAGAGATGTGCAATTTTCCCATAACTCCTACAATGATCCTTAGATGGAAAGGATGCTGTAGGAGGACAAAGAACAAGTGATTGAAATAACAGTTGTGCTCACTCACAGGCCCACTTGAACCCTTCTCCCTGTAAGGTGTTTACATTAGACAACAAGATGCGTAACACAACCAAGATTACAGCACCGAGTATAAGGAAAAAAAATAAATCAAGACACATTCTCCTAGGACTCTAGCATCACTGCTGTGGACTGCTCATGCACAGTGGTACAGGGCAGAGGAAGTTTGTTCTTGCTTGACAGCTAAGCTGACATTCCCTTGGCCGCAGGCTGAACAGCCAGCAGAAGAATGAACGTCTTGGTCGAGAGGTGGAGAAACCTGCCAGACAGCAACTAGCACAAGGCAGCCAGGAAAACTGCACTGGTCACAAGAATCAGGATGTCACCTATAAACTCTGCTCCAAATACCCATTAATCCTTTGGTGTCTCATCCAAATACCTTAGAAACACCTGTCTTCTTGTAAGCATTTTACATCTTAGGTGGCTAAACCTGTCAGGAAATTATTGAAATGCACATCAGGCTGAAGACTTGCACCATGTGCCTCTCCATAACAAAAAAATCCTGCAAATAGCTCCAGAATGGAGTGCTTACCAACACAATGTAGTAGTTTAATATGAAAGTGTTCCTGTGCACATAAATTTGCATGTTTGATACTTTCACTTCGACATCACTGTTTCTTTTGTTTTATTCCATGCCAGAAATAATAATTTTCAGTGGAAAAAAAAAACCAACACACTGACAATAAAATGCATAGCTACATAACCAGCCACCTCTCTGCAGGAATGTGAATAGTGACAGGTTCAGAGTGATGGGTTCAGTGAATGTACACAGCAGTAACAGCTCCAAGGAATCTGGAAAAGGAGCTGTACTATCAATCAATCAGAGTAGCCAAGACCCTGCCACACCAATTTGAGATAAGGACAAAGAAATAAAAAAAGAAGAACCAGTGGGTCTGCAAATATACGACCGATCTTATCTACTTAAAATAAGTACACACTTCAAAAATAAAAACCTAAACAGTTTACCATACCTCAGCACAGACATTTCCCTTCAAGTTAAGGGGAAGTAACCATCAGCTCTGCCAATTCCCTTCAGCAGCTCCAGCAGCTGCTCACATCAGCCTGGCAGTCTGCTCATGAGGGCAGTGTCTTGTTTGCTGCTGGCAGCCAACAGAGCTCCAGCAAATTCAAAGCTACAACCTACACGCAGTTGTGTAAATAACTGAAGGTATTTTAAAGAGACAATAGGTAAGAACAAAGCTCTGCCACAGATTTGCCAGCTCCTGGCTGGGTGGAATAAACACAATATGCAGTCTCTACACAAGGGCTGGTGACGACTTCTGCATCACTGAATTCCACAGACTGCTAGGTGTGGACAGTTGAGTCATTAAGCCTTAACTCAATGCTTCAGAAGCAACTTTTCCTACCCCGACTGAGAGGCAAACCCAAGTCCTCCTCACCCATAGCCTCAGCCTCCCCAGCAGTCTTGGGACTGAGCAATGTGTCTTTCCAGGTTGCCCTCTCTGTGAGCGCAAGGACAGAGCAAAGGGGCGCACTTAGCAATCTTGCTAGGGAACACTGTCTACCATGTCACAAATTAACATCCTCCCCAAATTATTTAGGGGGGGACAGAGGGAAAAATCTCAAATAGTTTCTCCTTTCCTGCCAATTGTTCACATCCTCTACCTCAGTTCTGGCTGGATTCCCCCCTTCCCCCTGTCCTCAGCTAGCACCGCCAGGCTCAGTCCTCCTCATCCTAGCCCCCCCTCCCCAAGGACAAGCAAAGTTATTACAATAATGAATTAGCCAGGCTGCTTACTGCTGCCAGTGGCGAAGGCAATTATCCCACTCCACGTCCCCAGCCACCGCTCAGCTCCCTCATAAAGAGAGGCTTTTGGGGCCGCTTTGTGCTTTGATTGGAAATGAAGAGATTGCTAATTAGGGAACCCCTGCTGGGATCGGGCTGGCAGGAACAATGGTGAAACGGACGGAGCACACGTCCATTTAGAGAAGGGGGGGAGAAGAGAGAAATGTGAGCTCCCCTGTAATGTAGTGCATCCTCTGCTCATGTCATAAACAACAGGGCAGACAATTTTATAGAGCTTTTCACCTTTTAAAGCATGCTAATTTGTTTATAGGAAGCAATAATTTGGTGTGTGTTTGCATAGGTCAATGCCTGTAGTTTCTGTGTACAGTATGGATTGATATATGCATGCACATACACAGCCGTTTCCAGAGAAGCATTTTCTTAAAGAGTGTGTCTAGACAGCTGTGCATTTCTTGTCATTTGCTGAGCAGCACGCATCAATCCTACATTAACAGGGAAAGATGCATAGACAAGTCCATTGATGAGTATTAGCATAGAATGTAATGCCTGAATTCACAAATAAGCAAAGTTGAAAACGACTTGCCAAATTAGTCAGCTCACCTGAGGCTTGCCCGGCACCCGCTTCCATTGCTTTGCCCGAGTACTTTAAATGATAAGTGAACCTCCAGGAGAGAATTTCAACACTAACACATTTTCTTAAAACTCAGCTTCCACTTAATTCAATTGTGCTAACTGTCCTTGGACTCACAGAAGGTACATTCACCTTTCTTAGCTTATGAATAGCCCACACACAAACTACAAAAGATCTCCCTTGCAGCGCACAAGCATATTTGAACAACTTCATAAAACGGACTGACAACCCTCATATGAGTAACATACTTGTGTTTTGTGCTCTACTCACTTTTACCTATTGTCAAACACGAAGTCTCTCCCAACAGATCAACATGCAAATCACTCTATTTATAAAATACAGTCTGCCTACAAAAGTAAGTGCCTCATCTTTTTGTGCAAAGTTGATAGAAGGCAGCTGCAACCTATCCTGCAATGCTCAGTTAGTTAACTAATTCCAACAGGGAAGGACAAGTCCCACATAAACAGAAAGTATAGTTTTCAACCACACATTTACCTTACCATACACAAAATTTGCATACTGTCAATTAGCATTAGGTGACTTATGCAAGGTAAAGCAAATTTCAAATTTTAAACTTGAACTTAGATTTCAAAATTTCCTTGCAGATACTGAAGCATTTGAACTACTAAGGTATTTGTTTTCCTGAAAATGTTTTCAGCAAAGCACAAGTCCTAACAGAAAGCGAGCACTAAAGGGTGGAAACAAGATCGCGCTGAGAATGACTTTCAAATTCATAGACCATTTCTCCCTGCTGTTTGCTCACCTCTAGTGTTTATATCCTTCAAACAGTTGTAGGTAGTTTTCATGTTTCCTTCTTCGTCATCACTTAGCCAAGCTTCACATATTTAGATCTTTTGATCTTCCCTCATAAAAACAATCCCTCCAGCTCTGTCATCATTTTTGTTGTTCTTCTCTTACTACCTTCCAAGTTTCCTCTGCATTTTTTCTTCTAGTGCCCAGAGCTGAAAGTCTCACCAGGATGGTACAGAGCAAGAACACTATCTCAACGCTTTGTGATGTCGTGCTTCCAAACAACATAATGAAATCTCATACAAATGCCAAAGTATGCAACCTGCCTGCTTTTCCCTCTTGGTCTGTGGTGCTCAGATCAGACTTGCCTGTCACCACCATTCCTCCCCATGCTCCCATTCAGTCCTCTACCACGTTCCATTTACCTGAGGAATATTTTCCCTTGAGCAGGTACAGCCTGAAAGGAAACCTTGCGTCAGAACCATGTTTAAGGTCGCTTTGGTTTGCTGACAACCCTGTAGTTACCTGCATCACGTACAAAATTTGGCCACTTAAAAGCAAGGAAACAACCACCTATGGACATCAAGGGCCAAACTGTAATGTGGCATACAATAGCAGGGCTGGTTAGGTTTCACCACAGTTGTGTTGATTTACACCAGCTAACAAGCTATTTCCATAAGTGTATTTCCAAGTGGCCGTATCACAAACAATTATTCAGATAAAGTACAAAGAAAGGCCTGTTGCAGCTCATTAGCTGCTGTTCTTACACACAAAGCCTCATTTTCATAATCCAAGTATTTATTTATTTATTTTTTAGGATATGGCTATAGTGAATATATTAACAATTCAGCGTGTCTACCAACTGGTACTGGAATTCTTTGGTAAAGCATTTGCAGTTCTACTCTTGATCATAAGACTATAATTTAGAAAAAGAGAAATAAAACTCACAGTAGAATTATGAATATAGAGGCTACCCATATTTGAGACTGATGGCTTCATTACTAACATTCATTCGTAGGATCTGATTCCAAATAGCCTTAATATCCTAGCAAAGGGGAGTGAAAGAAGGTGGTCCTCTCATTGCATTATAGCAGACAGGTAAGGTGCAGTCAAAGGCTGAAAACCTAAAACCCGGCAAGACACAAGCAAATCCATCCACTGTCAGATTGATCCTCTCATGTCCTAACAACAGACTGCTATTTCTGGTCTTGTGAACTCACTCTTGTTCACAGAGCAACTTGCTTGAAATAACTCAGTTCTTAACCATTCCTGTACAAAGGAGGACAGTACGAACAGAGAATCCCAATCCAGGATTTCTTCCTCAAATTCTTCCCAGAGCAACAAAATTACATTCTGCCACAGACAGTAAAAGTAAAGGCCAAAGTCTCTTAGAGCATACTGAGTTTCTTTACCTGAAAGATTTTAGTGTAACATCTTCATTATTACAGCAATCAGGTCACCTCCCAGTCTTCTCCAAGCTGAAGAAACAAAGCTTTCTCAGCCTCTCTGCATAAGCCATGCCCTCAAGTCCTCTCACCATCTCAATCACCCTTCTTTGGACGCATTCTAATATTTTTATATTCTTATGCTGTGGAACCCAAAACTGCACCACACAGCACCAATGCTGAGTATGGTCAGATGATTTCTTTCCACTGGTTATCTATGTGCTGACATATGTGAATGCACAGCTCTAAGTGGGGAGATGAACTGGGTTTAAAATGCCAAAAGGTTGGTTTAATCCAAATTGACCACAAGGAGGATTACTATAGGCTCAGATGCACACGACATATGCTCCCCACGTTGCTAATGTACTTTCACAACTGCTGTATTTACATTTAGGGTTGTCTTTTTTTTTTTTTTTTCCCAGATGTTTTATTTATGCTTAGGGTATTTTTCTTTGAAAACATCTCCTTCTGTGTAGGCAAATGCTGACATGGTTGAGACAAAATGAGACTGAAAGACATAATTTCTGAATTGAAAAGCATGGTTTTATGAGACCAGGACTTGCTGGAAACAAAAACTATCCAGAGAGCAATCTGAAAAGCATAATACTTTAATATAATAATAATTTAATTCCAAGAACAGACTGAGGAGTGACAGGATACAACTGTAAGCATAGGAAAATTTAACAGTGGAGAGTTCTTTTATCTTTCTTTTAAATGATGTAGGATAAGACTATTCCTAGTAATCAAAACTAGACAAATTCTACTTCACAATAAAGAGAATGTTTTCATTTTTAAACAGAAGGAACTGGCCAGTTGGACAACCTGCCATGAGGTACTCCAGATAATCACAATGTCTTTCCATAACAGCTGCATGTCTCTTTAGAAGATACTGACATTGAGAAGCTACCGAGTCAGTCCAGGAGTTACTAGGTGGGTTTTAATGGCCTGCATTAAGCCTAGAGCATCAAAGTGACATGGGTTTGCCTCAAAATATTTTTAGATTTCAGTTATTTACAAGTTTCAGTATTTGTGCACATTTATCTTGCTTTCTGCATGTTTCAATCTGGTGAAACCATTCACTGAGAGGGGTTTGTGCTGTACCAACTAACCAGAACTTTTTTGTTCTCAATAAGGTTCAAATAAGAGGAATCATAAATGGTTTTCATAACGCAATTTCTTATATATTAATCCTTCTATGAAAAACTACCTATTTTTACCAGAGAACATGCATCTCATCTACCAGAATGCTTAAAGAAATCTGAAAGCCCAAAGGCAAGGGCTGCACAGTGCATCAATCCTATACAAGACAATAAGTGGTCAGTTGAAAGTGTCTGTGTCTTGATTTGCTTTTTTAAGATCTGCTTTATTTTAAAAGTTCATTCAAGCTTCACAGAGCAAGATGCCTATGAGAAAAAAATATATATATAAGACCCAGAACATCAGGGTTATAAAATAATATATGATTACTGTTTGTCTACCATCCAAGCCTGCTAACATTTGTCTTGCTGTCCAGCTTTGCTTCTACTACTACAATATGTAATTTTAATACTGGAGCCCTGGCAGCCTGAAGTGAAGCCATGGACTCTCCTGTAGCAGAAAAATCTGTTTTTCCAGCTTCTTGCGTACTCTGACTAACCAGACATGGTTTTAGTTTTAACAGATAAAACAAATCTGTTATTTAGTTTCAAGTGACTGGAACCATGTGCGATCAGAAGAGACTACATAGTACTGGGGACCATATTTTTTTATTCTTCTCCATTAAGCTGTGATGTACTATTTTACTGCCTACTGAAGGCCTTTTAAACTTGCACACTGCTGTTCTCCAATTGCTCCTTCCAGTTTGTGTCATACCAGGCTGTTCTTAAAAACCACACACCTCTCCTTTCTACCACATCTCCCACATCTCAGCATCTGAAACACTTGCAAGACTCATTTTTTCCTATTAAAATGTACTGCTTTTGGCTCCTTAAAAAAAAAAACAAAACTATATAGATTTTACTTATTTCTTCTCTTCCCTCCCCCCCCCTTCCAAATGGATCACAAAAACCTTTTCAGTTTTTCAGATTCCACTTTGCCATAAGAGCAACCCAGGACTATGTTCCATCACACACATGGAAAGTGAGGGAAATTACAAAAGGAAATAGTATTCGCTGATCACGTTCTAGAGTTTTCCTATTCCAAAATTAAATTCTTAAATATTCTAGGTAAATTCTGTGAAGCGTCTTTTTTAAAAAAATATTTCTTTCCAAAACAACTGATGGTGGGAGCAAAAATCCTTGACAAAGTGTTTAATTTTTAGGAAGCCCTGGTCACACTTATTCATCTGAAAAACTACACTAGCACAGCCTGGGAGAAGAGCCAGCAGCAGATGTGGGGGCAATTTGTGGACTGTGTCAAATACCTGATGGAAGAAGCACTCCCCAAACCCCAGCAGATGGAGGCTTCCATTGCAGATCTTGCCTCAGTGATGCAACCATCAGGGAAACTGGCCTAGATCATAGATACAGGACTTGTCACTTGGTACTCTCTGAAAAAAAGGCCTTCATCCAGCTGGAATGTCCTCCTCCCCATAAAGAACTGCTACCTGTGAGTAGCCTTGAACACTGGCCAAAAGACAGGTTTGAAACTCAAAGTGTAAAACCTTTTCAACAGAAACACAGTAAAACTTACAGAGTAGATCAAGAGAATGATGAAAAGTGGCAGCAGGGGAGGGCAAAAAGAAACAGAGTTTGGTCAAGGAAACAAGGATTAAGAGACAGGACTTCTGTCTAAAAAGAATCTAAGAGTGGAACCAATGAAAAGAAGAAACTGTGTATCATGAGAGAAAACTAGAGAGAGAGAGAAAAAAAAGAAATTAAGAAATAATATTAACTGAACAACTGGGAAAATTTCTCTGATAGCAGAAGCACTCAAGCAGTAGAAATGTCACCCAGCAGTGAATGGGTGTGGAAGAAAGTTGGGCAAGCCAAGCCAGTCAAACAGAAGAACTGAATAGCTTAAGAAACTTTTCCCACCTGTAACTGCTGTGATTAATCATTCTACAATAGCTGAGAAGCTTAGAAGAGGTTTACTTACTATCACAAATTATCTATTGAAAGTGCGACCAACATATTCCCCCCAAACAGTAGCACATTACTGACAGAAACAGCTTTATAAACTCAGAAAAGATTATGGGCTTCTCCTCCAAGGAACATTTAAGCATGGGAGTATCTTTTTCTTCCCTAATGATAGGAGAAGGAAGTGAAGGAGGTCAGAGTTCTGTAGACCTCTCTGCACTCCCTGTGGTCTAGTTAAGGAGACTTAAAAGGTTTCACATTAACTGGGGTGATTTTGTCAATTATACACAGTGAGGAAAAAGAGCTCCTATAGTAAGTGTTTCCAGGACAGCTGCTCCGTTGGTGAAACACTGCTGCATTCCAGAAATAAAACTCCTACAGTCAAATTAGCATCTCAAGTCCTCTCTCCGCAGAAACGTGACTTTACCAAAGTTGCAGCAGTTCCCAGATGAATGGGAAACCAGCAGCATAAATTCCTGCTTGGCTCCGCTTTTAAATAGTAAATGATACAAACATCTTTTTGTACAAAGGCAGCTTTCATAGTCACATAATTACCCCGTATTATTGATGGGCTCAAAAAGTAAAATTGGGAATATTTCTGGCTTGGAAGGAGAACTAAAACTAGCATCACTCCCCACAACTTCAGGCCTGCTAAGAGGGTTTTTTTTTTTTTTTTAGGTCTGAGCAGTTATTGGGACTTCAGCGCAAGAAGGTTTTGTTTCCAACATGGGTCAGTACCTACCAGTGCAAGTTACAATAGGAAACACGTACAAGACAACAATCTACATTTGAAGCAAGACAGAAAGCACAGTTGCTCTTAATCAGGCCTTTTCTGTCTCCCAAAAAGTAATGCAAACCTGCCCTATCACTACAGAGGTGAATTCTGGGCCATGAAAGTAAATTCACTCAGAAGCTCCAAGGCAGTCCCTCATGTTTTGTTGAAGACACACATTAAGCAGCAAAACTACAACATGAAACAGCTTCCAAGCTCACACAGCTTTACAACTACAAGTTCACAGACAGCTGCACTGGAGAAGACCCATGAAATCCTGGGGAAAAAAAAAAGAAAGCCACAACAACAAACTACAATTTTCAACAGATAATGGCACGTTTGTTCAGTGCTTTGGGCTCATAGGGAAGGCGCTGGACAAGAAACAGGCTGATTCATGTGACCACTGTATAAACCTTCATGGTCCTCTCTCTTTCTCACACTGAACCCTCATCTTGCAAGTAAAATATCTTGCTCCTTGACCCAACGCATGATCAAACTAAAGCTCATTTGGTGACTAAATCTTCTGCAGAACTACACATTACAGAGCAGAGGATGGATTATACATGGAAACATCACATGTTACACATGGAAAAGATCACAGCTGCTGTACAGTCTGCTCTTCTGCATCCATAGAGGCACATGCCTCTTTTCCTTTGGGCCTTTCTCTGCCCAGCAAATTCCAGTGCAAGAACCACCCCGTCCAGGGGAAGGAATGCACACCAGTCAAAACCAATACATTCAGGGAGCATTGTCTATGTGGGGCTCAGCCTTCCTCCCTGGCTGTATTCTTGTCTTCGGTGCTGCTTTCTCAATGGCATAGCTTATCTGCCTTCGGAACTTTCACAGCTTTGAGAACATGGCCTATAACAGCAGAAAAACATTTACTGTAAACAAAATATAAATGCTGTGTGTCTGTAATGGGGTGTCACATAAACAAGTAATTCAGCCACCTGCATTTAGCGGCAACACTGGTTTCACCTGTAAGAGACGTGAAGACAGTCACATGAGGTCAAGTTAAGAAGTCAGCTAGTCCCATATTTCATCTCTGATAGCAGCCACTAACATGTTCAAGGAAATACCATAAGAAAGGAGAATACTTTTCCTGCTCTCCACCTTGCTGCATTTCTGTGGCTTAAGCTGTTGCCTCTAGACCATAACATTACTGGTCTATGATGACAACCACAAATTCCATTAATTTATTTTCCCAAGTCCATCCATAACTTTGCTACTGAATAACACAGAGGCCAACAAATCCCACAGTTTAATTCTGGTTATATGAAAAAAATACTTCCCTTGGTTTATCTAAAGTCAGTTCCCTCTGAACTATTTTTTAAGAAAAAATGATGACTATGGCACTGAAAAAAATGGGAAAGCACACATTTGTGAACATGTAGCAAAGCTCTCCTAGCTAAGAAAGAGAGGTGTTAATTTTGCAAAGCAAAGAATTAGATAGGTCTTGCACAGTGACGTAAAGGAGTATATTTTATCTTCTAGTTAAGCGCACAGTAAGTAAAGGCATCTGCATATAAAATAAGCCATGCTTGTGTTAACACATTACCATTAATTCCTATCTCAGTTACCCTTGGTTATTATGTCTGTGACTATAAGACAACTGTACTTCCAGCCATCTCGTCTCAAAGAGAACTGCAAGGTCTCTAGGACAAAAGCTGTCTCATGTCTCAATGCAGCAGGCCCAAGGGTAGGGACTGTGTCATGATACAAGCAACAAGGGCAAAATGGAAGAAACATCCAAAGCTGCCAGCACAACTTGTAGCCACAGCCTGAGAGCTAGTTAAAAAGAAGTGGAGCAGTCACAGCATGAAATTTATTAAGTGTAGATAATAATTTTACATTACATAATACACAGTACTGTAAGCCTCAAATGTTCAACTACTGATCAAGTCCCAAAATAAACAATTATATTCTGTATTATATGTACATTGGTGTTACTCTTATCCCCCACTATTTTTGCTTTTTAAGCAGTTGGTTTTGCTTTTTAGCTGTTCACTGAAACCTTGTGGTCTAGACACTTTTTTTCCTTTCAAAAGAAAATTGCAATTTTTCTCATCATTTACTTTCACTTGGTGGAGTTGTCAAGTAAAATTTCAAGTACAGCAATAAAGTTGTTGGCAGGATCAAAGAAGATGAACTATAGAAATGATATATAGGGTAATTAAATGGCTCTAAGTTATTTGCGTATCTCTATATATAAACTGTCCTGACTTAATAAAGAAGCATTTCACAGCAGTTTTTTTGGCTCTCTTGGCTTTCTGCAAGATTCTGCAATGGGCTCCAAATGCTCCCAAGCTTTCCTGGCCTTCTGTCCCGGCTATGGAGGCTATCACCCTCCATCTGAAACTCCTCATAACACAACAGCACATGCAGAAAAATGAAAGGGTGCAAAGCACGTGAATGCAAAGCAGAGAGAAAAGGAGATATGGAACATGATGAGAAAACTACCCTTTTACTTCTGCAGAAACGAGTCCAAATCAGTAGTCATCTGCAAAGGCCTAGCTAAGGCTATAAGCCAAGCCCATCTTGCAAGCTGCCTGCAACTGGTGCCTCAGGGCAACAGCATGAAGGCTTCCCCAGCCCACTGCGCTGCAAAGACAGCTGTGAGTCCCAGAAATAGGCAGGAGAGTGTTCCCTCAGACCCCACCATGCCCATGGTCACATAAGCACCCAAGAGATGTTCAAGGCTGCCACTCTGTATGCTCTGCTCTTCAAACACCTCACACATGCATCTACAGGTGGTATAGTTGAGCAGACAAAGCACTGTTCATCCACCAGCTCCTGCAGTAACCTGATGTTTCTTCCTTTACCACCTTGGGGGTAAGAAAGAAATGTCTGCCTTCTCGGGGCAGGTTCTTCTTCAGTGCAAAGCAGCTGTTTTATCACCTGCCCATCAACAGCAAATAGAGGTGGACAGAAGTTAGCCTGGGCTCATAGGATCAAAAGAATTTAGTCACTTTATTTCAAGCATTCAGTCCAACTGGGAGGTGACTCCAATTTGGCCAGAAAGGGAATGGAAAAGAATAGGAGAGATGTGATACAGGCTGCTACTTCACAAAATGCCACTACAGACAAAGACTAGGAAAAAAACTCTCAAAACCACCATTCACAGCCAACTGCCATTACCCACTATAAGCCAGTGACACTTGTGCATGTGCAGGGAAGCTGCTCACCCACTCCTTGTGAGCAGATAGACAAGTGGTAAACTCAACACATGTCTAGCACGGGGTTTTTCTGGAATGAGTTGGCAACAGAACAGGTCCACCTTCACACTATTCTAGGTAAACAGAGGATGTTGCTGGTACAAAGTGTCTCAAAGTGGCAGAAATAGCATTATCACTTCAGGGCTGTTTCCTGAAGAATCAATAAGCCAAGACAATCAATTCTTCTGGCTAGCCCTTATTTCCCAGAAGCCATGGCTCTCAGCCCCTATCATTTCACCTTTCATAAACAAGCCAGCAGCGCCAGTAATTCCATCCTCCTTGAACACACATTACACTAGCTCACATGCCAGAAGAGACTACAGAGCTGGAAATAATGTAGCCAGGTTAGCACAGTATTGCAGTGAGGCACTACCCATTACTACAGCAAAGCAACAACATCTCTATATATTGCCCTTCAAGCACCTATACGTATCCTTACGTCCAATTTCTTTTTATGGGACAGACTACCCTAAAGAAATCAGAGCTGTAGCTCTCTGCCCCCCACAACTTCTCTGTGCAGGGAGTACAAGGCATCTGCAGAGCAGAGCTCCCCCTCTCAGAAGGGAGCAGTAGATGGCATTGACAGTCATTACAGTCCCAGGAGCCCACCACAGAGAAAAGTGAAGTTTAATCCTATATAGCACAAAGAGAGCAAGAGGGATGGGGAGAAGAGTCAGGAAGAATAGAAAAATCTTGTTATTATATGCACTGCAAAAAAAGAGAATGAGGGTTACTGGAGGCAAAACATTGGTCTGTACTAGGAGTCTGCAGTAACACAAAGCATTTTGCTGTGGTCATGCAACTCATGAGCCACAGAGAACAGGCAAGCAGGAACTCCATCTAAGACGTGCAGAACACATCATCACATCAGTGAAGTGACTCACTTTAGGCTAAACAGGGTGCCTGTGTCAGAGCTAGAATTAAAAAACAACAGTGAAACAAATGGCTCTGTACAAAGATTGCCTATGAATACATTTAAGCTGTGCACCTAAAAAGCAGAGGGGCTTTGGATAGGCTCCGAGGAAGACATTAGGGATAAGTGTTAGAGAGGATGCTGATGCAAGGAACCCTTTCCTAGATTTTTGTTTTGTACACAAAAGGCTCCTCTACCCAAAGACAGCATCAGCCAATGGTTATAACTTGAGTGCTGCACTGCTCTCAGTGCTAGTCTGTGGGTTCAAGGAGCACAACTCAGAAATTCACATTCACTTGAGCTCTCCGCCAATCTACCTGAGTCCACATTGCCCACAGAGAAAGGTTGAAAATCCCCCTGCTAGGCCATGGAGACAAAACGCATCAGGGAAGAGCTTCCTTCCTAAAGAGAAGCAGGAGAAAGAGCTGCTGATGAGCACAACTGTAACTCCTGCACGCCCAGGAGACCCATAGGTAAAGAAAGGCCTGAGGATGGGATGAGAGTAAAGCAAACAAAGAGAAAGCAGTCTGGAAGGCCTGGCAGCAGGCATGCCCCCTCTTCTACCCAAAAAGTCACACTCCAGGCCTTGTGAACTTTGGGAGGACGTCACTGAAATGCCTGCACTTTTGTACATGGCTACTGGCCATTTGCTGAGACCTACTACAAAGAGGTGATCACGGGAGCCTTGAGAAACAAGAACTTCTGGAGTGCATTTCCTGCTGAACCAGCAAACACAATTATAAAGAGATAGAGAATCCATTCTAGGAGAAGCATGAAACTCTTGTGAGCAGGATCATTCACATCTCACATGGTAGAGGGAAAGGAAAGGGCAGCAACCCCTTAATGAATAAAAATAGCCACTTATGCTTCCCTCTTATAAATATGAGGTTCAGGCTTTGTAGCTGGCATATGCTTTTCAGTATTCAAATAACATTTAGTTATATCCCATTAAAAAGGATAATTCCCCCTAAGGAAGCAGTCCTTTTTTCCCCTCAGAGTCTTTCAAGCATCCTGAGACTTTTAAAATGCCATTACTTTCAAGTAATTGTGGAAACTAAACTGTATTCTAAGAGTTAAAGAGTCACACTTCCTTCCCTGAAATTCCTACACTACTATATTTTTATTTTATTTATTTATTTTTTTTTTTAAAGTAATTGTGGCACATGTAAACAATGACAAGAACACAGTTCTCTGTAGCTTGTGGAAGAGTAGAAAATCAGATTTCAGCTTCCTAGTTCTTCATAAACTGTACATATGCCAGGCAAAGTTGCACCAAAATGTATCTATCTTTGGGGTAAACAGCAGCAGATCATTCATAGGATTCAGCATAACACTGGAAAGAACAGAAAGAGAAGGAAGATTATTTTGCCTAAAAGTTCAGCAGGGGAAATGTAAGTATACACTGCCAACCATATGGCCGCAGCAGAACAGAGCAGGAGAGGTAAAGGCTCAGTACAACAGAAAAGAAGGAGATGAAGGTAGGAAAAAAATGTCAGTGTTCAGCTTGGCCACAGAAAGTCACGTCTCAAAGCGATCTGCTGTGGGTACCAGTTATTAGATGGAAAGAACACAATTATTATGTATTTCAAATGCATTTAATAAAGTAGACTCCAGCTGATGGTGCTCTCCTCAGCAGGTCCAGGCACAGAATACAAAGAGAAGCGGGCCTCAGGCATTTACATCAGGTCACAGTTTTAAATAATTTTTAAACTAGGGCAAGGTGCCAATTCTTACCTCAAGGTGCTGCACCCAGATAGACATGTCAGCAAAAACAGGAAGTTCAGTATATTGAGAATAACCATCAATACAAGTGGCTCCAGAACCAGAGTAACATTTTTTTAGTCAGTGCTTACCACCTTTGAGAAATAAACCTGGAGCTTCATCTCAGCAAGAGTCACCAGGATCAAATTAAGATTAATGTGAAGGACAACTCTACTGAATTTTGGTTTTACTAGGAGTAACTTAGCCTTTTACCTGCTTGTCTTACCCAAACTGGAAGACATTATTGATGACTTGTACCAAATGCTTTTAAAAACAAAACAACAACACCAAAGAAAACAAACCTAGCAAAGTGGGGTAACTCCTTGTTAGGAGCACAGTAGCCCCTTGTTCTCAATCTACACACCTGGGTCAGCGATTTGCAGTCAGTCTGCCATGAGCAAACCAGCCACTGGGGATTTATACAAGTTGTTCTCTGTAGACCTTAGAGTACTTTTGATGTCAGCCATATATCATTTTACAGGCAGGAAAACTGGGGCATATGGAGGCACGACATGACCATGCAAGTCAGAAGATTGTTGGTCTCTATCCCTCAACACACTGCTTAGGAACACTGTACCTCTACTCACTGCAGGCAGGCAGGACCGCTCTTTTTCTGCAACAGCAGGGTCTACCCAAGCATTGAAGATGTACTTATCACAAAAGTAATCAGACATTAATTTGATTAATCTTTCCTGTGACAGAGAACCCAGTTCTCCACCTAAGCTGCTTGACCCAAGACTCCAGCTAATCTGAAGTGCAGGAAAAAAAAGCCTCGATAGGTATCAGCCTACTAAACAGAAGTGGAACAATTAGGTATTGACCCACACACACATCTCTTTTTTTTCTTCAAGCAAAAATTACCCAAGGGTTAAACAGAACCAAAAATATACCTCATTAAAATTTTAAATCAGGTCTTCAAGGCAGTAATAATAAAAACTAAGCCCACCCTCCAGTTCTTCCCATTTAGAAGAGTATTTATTTGGAGTTCCTACTAGGCTGCAGCATGCACTGCATGTATCCTGCATTGCTAAAGGAGAGTCTTTCTGAAGCATCACTTGACTTT
The DNA here is from genome assembly GCF_026119805.1 of Tympanuchus pallidicinctus. NCBI lineage: Eukaryota > Metazoa > Chordata > Aves > Galliformes > Phasianidae > Tympanuchus > Tympanuchus pallidicinctus. The sequence continues at coordinate 37,855,379 of NW_026294747.1, read as the reverse complement.
GTTTTAAATATCTCACTACAGTTTCCATTTTAGCTCTGTGAGATGATTATTTTTTCTAACCAAACTGAATTTATACAGCAGTTGAAAATGCTGATGGCTTAACTGGTTTCCTTCCCCCCCCGCCCCTCCACAGCAGCCCTGAGGGGTTTTAACTCTTTCTGTAGCACTGAAATCCTGCTTTTGGAGTTCAATGTTTAACTCGCGCTGGGAGACTCATAAATATTCGGAGTCACTCTCTCCCTCTCTGTTTGATTAGGAAATGAGCCTTTAACTCAATGTAATCCCCAAGCCATTAACAAAAAAGCCCTCAACAGCTCCACTATTAGAATTTCACTCCTAACCCACAGAGGATTGAATTAGATTAACATAACTACCCGCAATCTGAGTTTATTTTCTGTGCCAGATAGAAATGTGTCTTCAGGAAAGGAAAAGAAGAGAGCCGGCGAACAGGCACAGCATAATGAAATGTAAAAATAGATGAGAAATAGATGGACGGATGTACAGGTGAAATGATAAAAGAGGTAAGAGATAGCACGAGCGAGAGATAGCTACACAATCTTTAATAACCAGCTGCTGGCTTTGGGGGGTTTATTCAAAAGGCCCCTCCAAAAAAACCCCACAGAATTGTTTCAAGAAGAGTATTTTTTCCTGTTGGTATTTACTCCATATTCTCAGGGACTTACAGTGAGGCACTGCGGCGCGCCGCACTCCAGACACCTGAGCAGATTTGGCACAGGTTATATTTATAATTCTCAGGAGGTGTCATGCTCAGCAAAGGGAGGAGGGGCACAAAAAAGAGAATCTGCACGTCAATCATTACTTTGCTATCAAGGAAACAAACAAACTAGGATGATCTAAAAAAGATGATTTTTCATTCCTCAATAAATAAATAAATCAAGTAACAGCTCTGTGACAAACTACTCAAAGTCAGTCACTTCCGAGGTTCACAGGTGCTCGGTCCACATTAAATGAATTGCTAGTGAGACAGAAACTAAGTAACAAAGACTTCTCCACACATCATACATCAAAGTCTCTCCAACTCTCTCCCCACCCCCAAATAACAGCAAGCCCATAAGCTATTGACTGGTACACCATACAGCAGGGGATGCTTGGTGATTTTTTCCTATATGCAGTAACAAAATGCAGCAGGTTGAACAGGGGAAGAGACACACGAGATTAAAATCAAAAGATAAAGTCCAGCAGTTAAGTGGACACAACTATGGAATAGTTCCAAAAATTAAGGCTAAACATCTTCTAAATTGATGCTCAGAAGACTTCTATAGGAATGCTTGCATTTCCACAAATCTGTGTACTGAGATATAATAACTGCAGTAATTCCTGAGCACAGTCATGCTGATATTTCTGTATGTATAAGGAGGAAACAGATTTGATTTTTATTTTTCAAGTGATGTTGCTTGATTTTCAATTGTTAGGAGGGCTTCAGACCAGCCATACCATGGATTCCTTATTGCTTACAGAGTTGGCAATTGAATTTCTTTAATGCCTTTCACAAAAACCTGCTCTTCTATAAAACAGTGATGTCACATTGTCACAGACTGAGAATAAACGTAATCTTGTGCCAAAACAAACAGAACAGAGACCTAAATAATTTAAATACATTCGTTTTTAAGTAAAGCAAAAAGCCTTAATATGCAAAAGGAAGCTTTCTATGATGAGAACAGTCAGGCTGACAATTCTGTTTTATTTTGGGGGAAGGGAAATTCAGAGCAAGCAGAGAATTGTAATAGTCATTTGGAACACTGCTGGAGTATAAAAATTCATAGTGTTTATCAATACTGTCCTAAAAGCCTTCCTCATATCTAGAGTTGTAACTGAAAGAGGAAATATTTTTATCCGTGACTGAAAACTTAGTAAGAATAACGGGGTTCTGTTTGTTCCTTGCACTGAAGTCATAAACTTCAAGAATTCTGAAACATCCATCTAAGAAACACAAAATAAAGAGCCAACCAACAGCCTATTTGCCACATTTCTATGGTTAGTCCAAGCAATTCAGCTATCACCTATTCCCTCGGAATGTGAGACAGCTCTGGATTTATTATTCTGTGCTTATTAGACACTTGTTCCATCCAAATTAAATACAGCTTCATTTTTCTTCTTACTGCTTTCAAGAATGATAAATTGGGGGGGGGGAAGGGGAGAGAGGAGGGGGCAAAAAGTTTTAATAGTATGTATCTCTTACATAATTTAAACTGAAAAACTTAACATACCAAAATTAAAAACTGTAATACTTGCGTTTTGGGAGCCAGGCACTATAACCGTGAGAAATGGAGGAATTTTTTCTGTGCTTAACAATAAATACAAAAACTAAATCCTGTAAAAGATGCAACCCAAATCTCTGAAGTCAAAATACAAAGTAAGAAAAACCTCCTTGACTTCCAGTGTTTTGACAAAAATTTATGCTAACAGCTATTAAAAAAACAGTTTCTGAGTAATTATTTTCCTCCCAGTTTTCATTCCCTTTTTAACAGAAGTTCTAACAAAAAAAAAATAAAATAAAATAAAAAATTAAAAAATCTACCATTGTTAAAACCATTTTGCATTTGGGCAGCTTTAAAGCAAACGATTAACTGGCAACCAGAGGCAGACTAAGTTATTTCCCTGACTGTCTCTGCGCTGAGTTTACAAAGACTTGCACCCCCTTTTATCACTGAAGAGGCTTCTGTTTGTTTGGGACACTGAAAATTAGAGAAATATCAACTGCTCAATGACAAAGACATTCAGTACAGGCAAATTTCATTTCCCTTTTAAGAGAAGGTTTGATATGAAATTGATTTTTTTTTTTTTTTTTTTTTTTTTTTTTTTTTTTTTTTTTTTTTTTTTTTTTGTGAAGTTGAGGAAAAGGTGTTACTTGGTTCTTTTAAGACAAGACTGTTGAAGTTTCCAGGTTTGCCTTTACCAGCACGGGATAAATAGCACCTGTCCTTGGTAAGCCCTTAAGCAGAGCTACATTATACACTGACCTTTTTGGAATGCCAGCAAACCTGACCATTTCTATTCCCAAAACATAACTGTTCCTCTCAAACTTTCACTTGCTTATTTCCAGAGGAAAAAGCAACTCCTAAATAGTGGAACTGCCTGATTTCTATGAAGTTTTGAAACCAACTCCTATCCTTGTGGGTCACACTGACCTTCCTTTGACAGTGTGAAAGTAGATATATAGATATATAGATATAACCTTTAACTATATTGGGTTGCTGCCATAATTTTTAGCCCAGATAAAAAGATTGGTGCACAGCAACATTTGAATAAATAAAGTAAAAAAAAAAAACAAAACCAACAACCTAAAAACAACAAACAGCTCCATAAATGCAATAAAAGGTAGAAGTTCGGTACTTACATGCTGCAGGCTGAGAGATGAAGCTCGAGGCTGGAGTAGAATTTCCCTTGCCCTCAGGTGTTTCTAATTGCTGATTAAATATCTTTTGGTTCCGCCTGCACCAGCCGACAGTCCCCTCTGCGTCTCTGCCTCTCTTTGTGACTAGGACACAGTACTCCGAGTCCCAACCTATAAATAGATCCCAGCTCTGTGATTGATATAACAGGCAGCTGACAAAAAAAAAAAAAAAAAAAGAAAGAAAGAAAGAAAGAAATAACCAGGTCTTAAGCAAAGCAGAAGCTGGGCTTTTAACTCTGCGCTGTGCCCAGGGAGGAGTCCCCCACAGTCACCCGTGGGCATCAGAAAGAAAAAGTGCAAGGCAATTACTTTCCCAGCAGCATTACAGCAACTTGAGGCATGTAAAGCGAGTGAACAAAATTCAGTGCACAAAGAAGAGGAGGGAAAGCACAACTGGCAGACTGCATCCAACTCTTCCGCAATTTAACAGAAATAAATATCGTTTTAAAAACAGGTTAGGGATTCTGACAAAATGAAAGAGAAGTTCAGAGTTGAGCTCTGGGGTTTGGTCCAGGCATGTTTGTATTTCTGCTGCAGAACAAATGGAGTAGCGGGCAGAGCAGCAGTTTAACAGTTTGATTGTCCATTTAAGTCTCAGCCCACAGAAACTGGTTCTTGAGGCTGTTCCTGAAAACAAAACAGAGAGCATTGATAATGCATTGCCTGTTGGCTCAGAGAAGCTACTGAACTCTCAGGGACCAAACCATTGCTTGCAATCACATCCTTGACTGCCAGGAGAAAACTCCTAACAAGTTATAGGTATCATCACAGCTCTTCTGCAGAGGCTAAGCTGGGAACCCACAATCCAGGCAATAACTTGACATAAAGCACCAGGAATGCTTCTGCCTTGGTCCTCATTAAAAGGTAGCATTAACAGACCTGGATTTTTCCATATCTAAGTTCTAGAGGTTCTTCTGATTGTTCTGGTCCACCATCAGACAGGCCAAAAGCTGATCCAAGAGGTAGCTGGTCCTCCAAGCTCCCGGGTACTCACAGACCCAGCAAAACCTTACCAGTTAAGCAGTTTCACATTAAACAGGCTCAAAGGCTGGGCAGCTCCAGATAAACACTAGCTGAAGTGTGGGAAAGAAGAGGAGAACAGCAGGCAGAGAACAAAAGCTGTTTTGCCTCCACACTGCTACCTTTGGCAGTATCTCCTAACTAACACCCCTAGCACCACGCTCAGCTCTGCAGGGAAAAGCACTACAGCAGGCAGAGTACCAGACCCACCAACCTTTATTTTCAACACATTGTTAGTGCTGAGATGGTAAAGCAATGCTGAACTCATAAAAAGCAGGATAAAATCCCCAGGCATTAAGCCCACACCGAACTCTATGGTTCTCTGGCTCAGTGGCTAACAGTACCTGAACTATTCAAGCTAGTTTAGGCATGTCTACGCTGTGCTGCTGCTCTCGCTGGAGTAAAGCAAAGTAGTCAACAGGGGCAGCTATCTGAAAGTCAGGCAAGGTCTCACCACTCATAGCCAAGGTCTCAGATCAATGCAGTTATTGATTATTTGGGAATATAAAAGTAATTTTTTCATTTTGGGACAAATCCTGCTGCATGTGTAATTCACCACGTGTCAATATGCTTAGTGCCCGAGCTGATAGGATTTAGCCAACGTGCTTTTCCAAAAAAAAAAAAACAAAAACCAAACCAATCTTCCAACAAACCAGGGACCTGGTGAAGCACTGGAAAAAGACATTTTCCTCAGCTGAGTATCTGCACTATGCAAAGTTTCACTTATCGCTTTACTACTGCTTCATATCCTCCTATCCTTTAATAAGATAGCAATAACAGTATTTAACAGTGCACTTTAGGGCATGAATCTATAGATGAGGATGTACAAATGAACGCAGGGAAAAAAGAAGTATCTGATAGGCTGTGCTCTAGTGTGGAAACACAACCCCTTTCCTGCCAGATTGCGGTCCTTCACTACTGGAACGATCCATCACAGATAAAATTAACGTGACCAAAGATTTTTCATTTCAGCTCTCTCATTCAGGCTGTGTAGTAGATGATGTTTTGGTCTTTCGGTCTATTCAGAGCTGTACAGCATGTTACACTTCCCACTGCCATCAGAAGGAATTTTAGGATAATCAGATTGCGGTACAACAGACAAAGGTCCCAAAACAGGGCACCTAAATCCAGCAGTCACTTTTGGATAATTCAGCTTCAATAATGTCACTCATATAGGCCCTAAAAATGTTACCTGCCAAACTGTTTTTGACATTCTACATTGCTGGCATCTGAAGATCCCCACATATTACTCTTCCAAGCCCTATTTTATGTGAACAGTTTCGTCTCTGCCCCATTACCCTGCCATGGGCCAAACTGAATCCCAAGGAAACCCCATGCCTATGTGCTGGCACATCTCACACAGGTTGCCAGGAAGCTCTATTCAGTCCTCAGGCCCAGGTTAGCGCTTATTGTTGGCACTCCATATTCACAGCAGAGCAAAAGTGAACACATCCTTCTACTCCCCATCCTTCTACTTTCTGTATGGAAGATGAAGGGATGAGAATTTGCCAGCATGAAAAGCTTAGCTAATATGGATGAATCTTGAATGGATGCAGCATTCCTCCATCCTCCCTGCCTTCAGGCACCAGGATATATGACCTTAATGTGGCAGTTCAGAGGGCCTCTCTCAAATAAAACCTCTAACACAGTCTTCTGCCCCTCACTGTCACCACCTCATGTGTACAAACTTCTCCTCAGTCCAGCCACAACCAAGACAGGGTGAAGCATGGAAAGAAACCAATGGTAAAGACCATGAAACAGGATGCCCACTTCAAAACACAGCAAAAAGAGAGCCAGAAGATTTCAAGAGCACCCTCAGATACATTAAAAAACAAAACACAACACAACACAAAAGATTAACATCAGGGACTCGTAGACTATATTAAAGGATCAACTCTTTCCTTGAGGCACCCACGTAGAAGACATCGTAAAATGCAAACACAGCTTTACAGTCTTTTCTATGGTTGTTTGGGAAAGTTTTTTAAATGCTTCTTGCCAGGGCTACTTTCCTCATAAGCCTGTATTTCTGCCTCAGGTTCCAAAGTGTGTGACTAGCAGAAGTAAAATTTCAGTACTCAGTTTTCTTCAAACATAAGCAGTTCAAGGCTTGCCTGTGTCAATCTGGGCAGAATTTGCTCAGCTACATTTATGCCATTATAGAATGCAAAATACACTTTCCTCCAGATGATAAAAACAAACAAAAATTCACAGCTACCCTTTAAAGACACAGACACAGCAAAACCAGTCCAAGTTTGAAAATACTGGCCCAATCAGTGGAATCTTCCAATTCCTCCCACTCACACATGAAACCATGCTGACAATTTTTGCCCCATGTGCCACGAGCATCAGGATGCTGCAGTGCACACTGGATTATGTGACATAATTTTAGAGCTTAGAACTGCTGCTGCTTTTGCACCAGGAAAAACAAGCATGAATAAAAGTTTTACAAGAAACAAACAGCTCTGCAATTCCAAAGTTTAGCCACAACAAAAAACAACTGTAAAGTCCAATAAGAAGTTCCACTGTCAGAATTTCCCTACCCTGAACGTGTCTCACAACCTCAAAATTCCAGGATAGCCATGATACAACTCTGCTTAGTGAGATGGGAATTTTACTGATTTCAAACAGTAAAGACCAAAACAGATCCAATAACATAATAACTCTTAACACACAAAGGAAATTAAAGTCAAAAACCCTTCTTTCAAGACTGAATATAGAAACAAAGAATAAATTGGGCATAAGTTGCATTTAAAAGGAAAAGTGTGAGTAGCAATGTTCTCCAAATGCTTGGCACACATAGTATTACTCTTACATCCAACTTAACAAATAGATAAAGATACTCTACATTTTGATACAAGTACTTTGAAAAACAGCAGATGCTCAAGAGGAAACAGCTGATATTATCACTAAGAATTTTAATTCCTTATTCAATTTTAATACTGCAAACTTCATATACACCAGCATACTTTGTGCAACAAGTATCTTTAGCAGGATATTTGTTGGCACATGCTGAACCCAAGGTCCATACTTCTGTGTCCAGATCTTTCATGTGTGATCCAGTATAGTGCTTTCCACGCTTTGTCAAGTCTGTATTATCACTTGGATAGGTCATACTGATCTGTTAATATAACTGCAAACACTCTTAGGTTTTTGTTTGTTTGTTTTTTACCTCTTACACAGGCTATTAAGTTGTAGGAATGTGAAAGTGACTAAAACTTTTATGGAAGCTCCCTACCAGATTTAGTTATTCCTGCTAATTCCACCTTCCAGGTACCTGCCAGCAAGAAATTAGAATTCGAAAAAGTTCTGTGCAGAAGGGAACCTATCACAACTTACTACACTGCTTCAAGCAAAGCACATCAGGTTAGGGCTCCACAACTTTTCTGGATTGAGAAGCACAAATCTATTCTTCCATCTCCAGAGCTGCGAGCAGCTAAAACCTTCACCTGGCATAGCTACTTGCAGAGCGAGGCTGCTGAGAGGCACCATTTGTGTCTACTCAGGAGAAGTTATAATCATGGGCTTTAACAAGTCCAGAAAAATGCTACTCTGCCTTGTTTTTCTGAGTCCATCAGTAATAACAACAAACTAATAAAAAATGGCTTGGCCTGAACAAGAAGACACAACACATATCAGAGTACATTCAGAGAACATCCAGAGCAAGCATTCAGTTCTACACACACAGAAATAAAACATGCCTGGATTTAACTAAATCCTGCCAGCACTAGAATAACTGTATACCGGAGTACATTTAAACACACAGCCTTTGCCAATCTGTTGCACACAGTATGACTCCCCCTTTTACCCTTACCTCAATTAGATCCCTCCTAAACATCCACCTAAAAGCGCTTCTGTGTTTACACTCTGCAAAATACACTGAAAAAAGACAACTCTTATAGAGGTACTCTGCCTAAATTGGTGCAACCATGATGCACTCTCTCTGGAAACCACCACCAACTTCTTCCAATTGCACGCTGCAACATGTTTCACTAACGTGGGGCTGTCAATTCCATCACTTGAGGCAGGTGCCTTTCACGTTTTTGACTTGCGCGGATGCTTTGCAGAAACTCATTGCTGTTGTTGTACCACTTGTTTAGGACTTTGTTTAGCAGCAGCAAGCCCACACCTGTGCTAGCATGAGGCATTAGCTGTGCACTCAAAGCAGCCTGCAGCCTAGTAAGGTGGACTTGGGGCAAGAGATACTGTTTCATGTTCTCAGTGACCTTGACCACAGTGGAGAGGCAGAGGAAGCATAGTAGTAGTATAGCAAGTAACTATCAGAATAAAGCTAATAGCAATTCTGACAGACCTGGAGGACAGTGTGAGATTTAAACCAGTAGGGTGCCTAATCGGAGAGATGAGGACTGCCAGAAACAGGTTCCCCTTGGGTTTTTGTTTTCTTCTTGCTTTGTTTTTAATTTAGATTTCTTCAGAGAATTTCTACAAAACCAAAACAACTACATTATAACCACAGAGAGGCCTAACTATAATGTCTGGCTCCAGATCTAAACTCCTTACAGCCAGACTGTTAGCTCAGCTCCCTGGAAAAAAAAATGAAATAAAATAAAATCACTGCCATTTTCCAAAGGTATGGGTGAGGGGGTTTATTGCTGCTCCCCTATCCCTCCCCAAGGGGAAGCCATGTACTCTTTGATTGTATGCTTTGCATACAATCATTTATTTATAAATATATAAGATATCAAGGCAAATAACTAATTAAGTTCTTAAAAGAAAGAGGAGGTTCCTTGGCTATAGATATTCAAATGAAGAAAAGATCTTTGCAGGAGAAGTGCTTCAGTTGCAAGCTGAAGTCCTTCAAGGCTGCTCACCCACCTCCATCCACACAGAGGACAACACCAGATGGTGGGTACAACTCGGGTAAGACTATCAAGTAAAGCCAAGCTTGGTAGTCTCTAAAGCAAAGAAATAAAGGGAAATTCTGAATCAGATCCCTCCTGAGCCCTCTCTGAAGCAACACAACCAACCTGCCTGATTTCTGAGTTGGGTCATGTCTGAAAAGTCCCTGCCCAGAGGTGGTCTGAGAGAGAAGGCACAGCTCTCACCCACCTCAAAATGCCATCAAATTAGAGTTACTCAGCATACCTGCACTGGGCATCCATGTCCAGGTGCTGCCTGCAGGGACCCACTGAGGCAGCTTCTGTGAGGAGAAGCTAGATGCAGACCCTCTCAGACAAAATGGTGGCACCTCATGGTGCACCTGTGTTAAGAAAAGGCAGAAAACTGCCCTGAGAGCATCAGAAGAGGTAAAGAGTTCTTCCCAGACAGACCAAAAAGGGCTCTGCAGCACAGAGCTCATCCCAGACAAAGAAGAAAGGCTACAGGATCCAAAGAGGTGACAAGCTGCAGTTACCATCTGCCACTGCCAAGCTTTACTGCTCACTTCAGTCACCCAGGATTTGGTCTGGTGAGATTTACACCAAGAGAACGTGACGGCAGTGACATACAACGTCCCAGTGGAGAGGTAGCAGTGCCAGAGAGTGCCAGGATAACTTGGCAGCTGCTCAAGCAAGCACACCAACTGCCCCTTTTCAGCCAGCCACATGCTGCCAGCCAGTGACCTGCTAGCCTGAGAAGGACCCAAAAACCCAATAGTTTCCACATCAGCAGCCTACGCGAAGCAGACTCTTGCAATGCCTCTGAGGCTGTAGTGGGAGCACCCAGTGTCTGCTCACTCCAATCCTGGCCTGCTAGTACCATGCTAGGCCTTCCACCCCACCTCCGTCCCGGAGCAGCCAGCTCCACAGACAACAGCCCCAGCAGCCTGAGGACAGGCCTCCTTTGGGTAGAGGTGCCATGCCCACCACAAACAGCTCTCACATTCTTTTCTTTGAGTAGATTTACCCAGAGCCCTCTGGAAACAGCTGCTTGAGGAAGGATCCTGTTGAATCCAGGTTTCAGCTGCAGACATTTGGTCGCTCAGCCTCTTAGTGCTGCTTTAGTCCATGCTCCCGCCACGCCCGGACCCGGGCTCACCTGGAAGAACTAGTCCCTTCCATAGATTCTGCCTAGGGCCCTGCTACTGCTGGGAGGCGAGGCTCAGCTCCTTGCTTGTCCCCTCCCTCAAGTAATGTGTCATGGGCATGGCCTCAGCACACGCCTGCACCAGGCCTGGCCATGACTCTCCACAGAGAGGAAAATCTGGAGCGAACACAATAATTTCTTTCCTGACAGAGCACCTCTATGTAACACTAAGTTACGTGCAAAAAGGGGTAGATTCAACCCTCTGCATCTTTGCAGGATGGTCAGTGGCATCAAAGCACTTTGCAAACAGGTGATAGAAATTCCAGTAAAAGCAGGTCACCCCCTACCCCCACCCCTTTTATTTATTTATTTTAATGTCATGTAGCAAGAAACGTTATCTTAACTAAACAGAGTCACGCAGAGCTACTTCAGCACGCTCTGAAAGCAAGTTTGGAATTTGGCAGAAAGCCCCATTCATAGGGACTTTACAACCTGATGAGAAATAGGATGTATTAATTCAAACAGAGATTGCCATGAAATAGTATCTAAGATGAGTTATGAGTTGTGTCTGCATGGTGCTCTCCTGCGCACAGTAAGTATACCTTAAGCAGCATAGATGAGAACAAAGTCTCCCACTCTAGAATAAATCATGTGCCTTGCTGTGAGCTCCTGGGATCCTTTTCCTCCTGAAGCCTCATGGAAACCTGCTTTCCACTCCCCAGGAATCCTGTTCTCCAGTTGTATTATGTATGCATTATTGTTCTGAAGAAGTTTCTCTTTTTTTTTTCTTTTTTTTTTCTTTTTTTTCCCCAATTATTAGATGACTCTGTTCACAATTTTAAAATTGTTGAAATTGAATGTTAGAAAATAGTCTGTGGATTTTTTTTTCACATTTTCTTCTTAGGTTTCCAAAGAAAACAGCTTACTTAAAAAAAAAAAAAAAATTTACTCTATTTTTCACTCTCTCACCTGTCACTCGCCCTCATCCAGGCAGGATACAGGTGCAGCTCTGGTCTTAATAGGGTATTTCATATTCCTCAGCTGTACCAGCAAAGCCCCAAAGAAAAGTTTCCTAAAGCTTTGTTGCTCTTTTCTGAGCAGGAAATTTAACAAATAGTTGAGTTTAGGAGGAAATGTTTAGAACTATTGTTCTGAGCGGTGGCTGTAATTTGGAGAAATTGTTGCTAACACCGGAAAATTTTAATCAAAGAGTAAACAAGACTTGATAATGAAAACTATGGAATCAGGAAGCAGGCCCCTGCCCTACACCGTTCATTGATTTTCTCCTCTAAAGGCAACTTCTTCAACCAGGTTCTCCATCCCTAAAAACTCTTTTTTCAACTCCTTCAGAACGTGCAAAGAAGCTGCTTCTGGATTACTAACTTGTATTTGCAAAATGTTACCTGTTCCCTTTGCAAATATTGAATCATTAATATGGGCATTCTCAGTGATCCACATTATAGCAAGACAGCAAATAAAACCCATTCAACTTTTAATTTTATTTAGAGGTACGGAGCTAGCAGAAAGAAAGGAAGTTCTCTGACAAAAATGCCATTAAGACTGCAGCATGACAGAGATGACTACATAGTTACTGTAGATCTGTGAGAGTTACTTTGTTTCCAGATGCCTTAGAAATGATAATTTTTACCACAACTAATTACAGACACTGTGGTGACTCCTCAGCTTGTATTCCTTTAATGTTGTTATTATTATTATTACAGCATTCAGAACTTCAGTGAGGTCTTGGGTCTTTTGACACTAAACATCATGCATATATGCAAATATGGTCTCTGCTGCAAACGCTTTATAATTTGAAGCCTGATCCGCATCATTTTTTCTGTAACTACCCCACTTCACAGGAGTGATTTTATAAGAATACTGCATGAACAAAGTTACACAGCTACAAACAGATATATTTTAGTCTCCATTGTATCTCCAAAGAAACTATGCTGGAAATCATCACTCCAATGAAAGCTGAGGTAAACACAGGGACAGAAGACAAAGTCGGTACAAATATCAGTAGTTTCCAACTGTGTTTTTACATCCGCACCTCAACCCACCCCCTGAAAAAATCTTTCTACTGGGAATTCTGGGTGCGCACTGCCTTCTCAGGGATATGAAAGAAATCTTGATTCCAATAGCTTTCTCTCACCTTTGGCTGTTTTCTGTTGGTGGTGGTGGTGGTGGCATTTATTTACTTATTTATTTATTAAACTCTGGTATACTGAGGCTGCAATATTATTCACCCTTCACTAAATTCCAGGGAATCCACATACATTAACAGCATTATGAATGTCCAGAAGTAAGGCAGCTCATACCTTTCTAACTAGAGAATCTGCGTGCGTGTGTTTGTGTGAGCGAGTGAGAAAGAGATAAAAAGACAGAGAGACACTGACCAACCAGTAGATCCTCCAACGCACGCCCAGCATGATATGAGCCTCAACTGAACTCTTCTGTATCTGGGGCATTCGGACAGTCTCTGTCCCATGTGCATCTCCAGGACTCTAATAAGAATGATCTCATTCTACAGTCTTTCCCTAAGGTATGATAATAAGGTCTTCCTCCTCTACCTGTCACCTACTTCATGAAACTGACATAAGCGTAGTACCTTTCATAATTGTGACTGGGTGCAAAATGTGCTTGACATTAGATAACAGGTTTAAAAGTTAGAGAAACTTACCCAATGTAATCACACACATAGTACTGCCTTAGAAAAATCAGGCCTAACAAGAAATCTGAGTTAAAGTGACAATGCATTTTTTTCTAAGGAGCACACTGCTGCAATACAATCAGTATTCCATTTAAAAAGAAAAAAAAAAAAAACCTTTCATTTTTAAATCAAAAAGTGCTGTATCTGAAATCAGGAGCAGTGCAGTGCTCAGCTTCAGCCAGCTTCATTGCTCTTGTCCTGCCACATCCCTCCTCATAGAACACATCCCACCTTGTTCCTGCTCTGCTTTACACGTAGCACAGAAGGAGTACAGTCAAGGAGTTGGCACGGCTCCACAGGGCTCTCCTGGATTCTCTGATCAGAGGCAGATTAAGGGACATCTCCTTGGCCTCTGGCATGCATTCACACGCTAACAGTCATCTTTCATACCTTAATAAATGGTCACTGTCATGCCCAAACCCCTGAATTGAAAACCACAGTGTTGTGCTGGATTTAATCCCTCTTTTTATCATTTTCTCTGTTTCAGACCACTTTGGATCTCTTAGTAACTGAATTTGAAGCAATGGTAGGCTTTTCTTCCTTTTAGTGCTGTATTACTCCAAGGAGACTGGGTGGGACTTCTGCATGCTCGGAAGCCAACTTCCTACAAGACAAGTTTCTTGGAAGAAAATACTGCAGATAGCTATGCTCTATGAGTCAAATCTCTAGATAAATAGGTCTGGATTGCGTTGGTCCCATATGAGATATCAATGCTATGTCTTTTTTTTATCACACCACTCACACCCTTTGCAAACCCAAAACACTTTCTCTGAATAATCAAAACTGCACTGATTTCTTCCATCTGCAAGGGATATTTTTAGGTAACCCACTTGCTCAATTTTTTTCCCCTCTGTGAATACATCCTTCACTTATTCTAGCATTGCCACCACACACATCCCTTTGTCTCCTTCTTGTTCTGACACTATCTCAGAACAGTAAATGCAGCATCTACTTCTTAGATACGTGGCTACACTATCACTTTCTGCCAGTTTTGTGCTGGGACTCTCCCATGGCTTTACACACTATTACCAGAAGTACAGAGGCAGAAAACACAATGAAATCTTGATAATGTTTCAACCACTGTATACTTTTATGTAGGAAGAAAACTAAATTCCAAATATTTTTATGATTATTCATCAAATCTCACAAAGATTCCTTCCAAAGAAAAGGAGGTAAGAGGTCTACATCAGCAAAGGCAGGTAATCTACAACTAGAGAAGTTTCTCATTTAAATTCTGTTCTACTACCTAATAACAGCTGGCATAAAATATCATGACTCTGTCAGGAAGAAGCTTTGGTGCCAAGTTTGTTGAACTGTGAACAAGAAAACCGGTGACAAGGCAGGAGAGGATCAGTGCTACTGAATGGCTGTGTCCAACCCACACCACAGCTGCCTCAAAAGTTTCCCTTTTGGTATCAACTGCAGCCTGGGTTCTCACTCTTTCCCAAAACAGAAGATGAGATCTTAGGAATCCCTTTTTACATGTCTTCTTTCAGTCTATGATGTTTTTCCGACCTAACTGCTTTTTTCTCTCCTGTTTTTCACTCGTTTCCAGTTCTTCCATTTTCCTTTCCTTTCCTTTTTATTTTGGCCCACAAATAAACCCCTTCCCCAGCATGTCAACAGCAGTGGGAAGTAACCTAATTAATAGTTCCTTGATAGCCTACCCCACACATACACACACCCATCCCCCCAGTATCCCACTGGCAATTCAACAACCCTCTCTGAAGAAAGGAAAATATTTCCATACTAATTAATAACAACATTGGGTATTTCTGGGCGGAAGGATCTCGGATTCCCATCTGGGCCTATATCTCTCGAGCTGACTGAGCAATTGTACCTCAAAACACATTTCCCTTTCCAAACCCTTGTGTCATTAACTGTTTATGCTGTTCTGTATCAAACATCATTGTCAGTCTGGCCTGCATGTTAAATGACATCTTTGCAATCAAGTTCAGGATGAATTCCTTCAGCACTCAGCCTGTGTCTCTCTTTCAGAACATGGCACTTGCTCATCAACTTACATTACTTCCCTTATGTCTTCTTCATCAGGATTCATATGAGACCAAAACCTTTTCACACTATAGTTCTCAAAGGACCTCAATGCTACTAGATCCATTTAGAACATCTCTCTACTGCTTGACATCCCCTGACATCCACTTCACTGTCTGTTTCTGCTGCAATCACTTCTTTAAAAAAAAAAAAACAAACAAGTGCTGTTTGCAGAGGAGGAGTAGTTCTTGGCTCTGGCTAAGCTACAGCACAGATTTTTTTCTACATGGTTTGTGTCCTCATGCAGTAGGATAGACCCACTCCTACCTTCTGCAAGAAGGAAAAGGCAATAAATATCTTCCCTGAGGACTGTGATCAGGAAGGGGCTTCCAGCAAAGAGAGAGCCTTTTGCCATCCTGACCTGGAATCAACCACAAAGGAAGAGGTATGTCTCCTACCTCTAGAGATGCCCTGAGACAACCAGACTAGTTAGTTCATCTGTATCTCATACCAATAAAAGCATGAAAAGCAAATAAAGACAAGTATGGAAACACTGGTGCTTCTGAAGAAAAAAAAAACAAACACAAAAACCTGCAAAGAGACAAGAGCTCTTCCCCTTGAGAAAAACCACAGAGGTCCTTTACCATCTATTAGCTCTTTAAGGCAGCGACAAACGAGCCATAGTATTTCTTACAAGCCCTATACAGACAGTATTGTGGTAGAGGATGCCAGCATTGAAACAGGACTGCCAGATCCTATCCCACACACATAGGAGACTAAGCTGCTTCCAGGGATTGCTGCTGTTGTTCCTACTACTCCAGTACCTGCAGAAAGGTTGGAAGCATGGGTCCTTCTTCTACACTGAGCTAGAATAAGAGATAAGGGATGCCATCCAGAAGGACCTCGAGAGGCTAGCAAGGTGGGCCCGGGTGAACCTGATGAGGTTCAACATGGCAACGTGCAGAGTTTTGCACTCGGGCTGGAGGGATCCCAGGCATCCATACAGACTGGAAGGTCCTTGAGAGCAGCCCTGTGGAGAGGAACCTGGGGGTCTTGATAAATGAAAAACTTAACATGAGCCAGCAGTGTGTCCTTACGGCTTGGAAGGCAAATGGTATCCTGGGCTCCATCAAAAGAGGGGTGGCCAGCAGGGACAGGGAGGTGATTGTCCCCCTCTACTCTGCTCTTGTGAGGCTCCATCTGGAGTACTGTGTCCAAGTGTAGAGCCTCCAGTACAAAAAAGAGCTGGTGGAGAAGGTCCAGAGGAGAGCCACGAAGATGATCAGGGGACTGAAGCACCTCCCCTATGAAGACAGGCTGAGGGAGCTGGGCTTGTTCAGCCTGGAGAAAAGAAGGCTGCGGGATGACCTCATTGCAGCCTTTCAGTACCTAAAGGGAGCCTACAAACAGGAGGGGAATCAACTCTTTGAAAGTGTTGACAATTTCAGGACAAGGGGAAATGGTTTTAAGTTGAGGGAGCCAAGATTTAGGTTGGATGTCAGGGGGAAATTCTTTACAGAGAGAGTGGTGAGGTGCTGGAACAGGCTGCCTGTCCCTGGAGGTGTTCAAGGCCAGGTTGGATGAGGCCCTGGGCAGCCTGCTCTAGTATTAAATGGGGAGGTTGGTGGCCCTGCATGTGGCAGGGGGGTTGGAGATTCATGATCCTTGAGGTCCCTTCCAACCCTGGCCATTCTGTGATTCTGTGATAAGCATTTAGATAAAATAAATACACAAGGAGCACATTTATGAAGCAGTTAGCTGGTAAAAAGCATCCTCAAAACAAAGCTGTAAAGAAGGAAATGCAAGACCAAACAAACAAGGAAAACAAGTGAGGTGCTGCCACTTATTCTGTCACTGGTGCTGCCTGCACAGCCTTCATCAAGTCACACACTCTACACACCCACTTCTAATGCCAGCTTTTTTATGAAGAACCTTTTAATTCCCAGGCTTCACTCTGTCCTCACAGCCCCTACTGCCTGCCTGGCCACAGTATCGTTAAGTCTCTCCACATTTCCACAGCCAACCATTCTTGCACAGTGATGCCTTGCACAGCAAAGCATGCAGTTCCATCCACAGGGCTGGAAGGATGGAAGGAACGAAGAAAGAAAGGATCCCTCTTAAAGAAGGATTGCGACAGAGGCAAATAGGAGGGAGAGTGAGAGGGGCCATAAATTCCCTTCTAATTCCAAATAATTCCGATTACACGGATGAGTAGTTTTCAATCAGAAAGATAATCTCAAAGATAGATGGCAGGATAATTGCTCGTCGGCGCGACGTAAATATTGTGTCGTTTCTATTAATCTCAGCGAATCGGGTGTCAGGGTTGTCACTCATTCATCAAAACAAATTAAAAAAACATATTAAAAAAAGAGAGAGATGCTAGAGGGAGGGGGATGTGTATCCAATAAGCAGCTGAAGGCGTGCAAGGTAATGAATGCTGCTTACATGCTGTTTGCATTTTTTGGTTTATAAAAGCTAAAGGTAATTCAGGCAGTAGGTCTTTATTAACCTCACAGTAGGGACTGCAAGGGGAAGTGCTGCATGCTGAATAGGGCCATAGGGCTGCAAAACGGGTCTGGGATAGCACAACAGAGGGAAGAAGGTGAAAACAGGCCTCAGATATCAAGTCTGGATAGCCTGAGAAGAGGATATTGCAGAATCACAATACTTGAGAGAAAAGACACAGATCACAATATTAAATACAGGTAGTGCCACCAGCTGCTATATGCAAGAGCGGGCAGGGAACTGAGAGTGGTGTGGGGAGGCTGGAAAGCAAGGCACACAGTAGACCTTGGTGCAATTTGCTCACTAGCTGTGGGATGACAGGACACCTCTGCCTCACTGTTATACCCTCATCTCCCCAGGACTACATCCTTAGTACCCTAAGTGCTAAGTGCCCCTTCCCCACAGCTCTGCAACCCTGCATGACACAAGGCACCTTCCTTAGGTGGCAAATACAGTCCCTTAAGGCCCCCGGCCCATCACCAGCTAGTCTATTGATTTGGTTCATTTCTACTGATCTGAGAGGAAAAGGCACACCCACTTCCCAGCACTCTCTCATTCTACAGAGACCCCTCACTGGCTTGGGAGAATGCCCTGGGCTAGAAGCTACTTGTGACTGCCTGGGTAACACACTCATCAATCACCATTGCTTCTCCCCCTACTGCACGCATAATTTTCCTTGGGAAGACCCTCATCACACTCTGATACCTCTTTCCTTAGGGTTGAAAGCACTTTCCCTTGGCTGTGAGCCCTCATCTTAGATTCTACATATTTTCAGTATTTTCTCTACTGGATGCTAGACTGAAGCTACCACTCACAGCACACAGCTGGCACAGGTTTCCTGATCTAGACATCTTGGAGCAAGTGACCTCAAAGAAAGGCTTGCCTGCCTGTGCACCTTCCTCATTCTCCAAGGATATAGTGACATCATTCCAAGAGTGGAAAACTTGCACTACCGACCATAGCCTCCAGCCTTGTTATCTTGTGCTGCACCTCACAAGAGCTGGTGAACCAGTAATTTAGCTAGACAAATATTTGAACAGATCAATGCCTCAGGAAATGTAGCCACAGGCAGGAAGCATCTCATAACAGAGCAGGGAGGTTCTTCAAGCCAGTCTATTTGAGTCTGCTTCTTGCTGCTGTGATGAGAGGGAAGCCTTTCAGTGCACCATGATCATCTGAATGAACTGAAAATCCTGTGGTCCTGTTATAGCAACTCACTCCAGTTTGGTCTTCACTATGCAGTTTTCAAGCCCCACGAAAACTCATGTTCTCCTTTCCATGCCTGCAGTCTGGAGTGGCCAAAACACTGACTGAAGGGTCTTTGGGACACATCTGTGTCATCATCAGTACTGATAGGTACTTTCGGATGAACGAAATGCAAAGGTTTAGAACAGATTTAGTTTGTCAACTAAGACAGGCTTTGCCCTCCTGAGCTTCAGGAAGGTTTTGTCTGGAAGTTAGTTTAGTGCTTTGCAAACAGCCTGCTAATACAAAGACCTGAACCAATGCCCAGCAGCTGTCTTCACTAAACGGATTTGAAAAATGCTAATATTTCATCCCTGGCCACATCAGTGTTTCTGTTCATTTATTGCTGTTGTTTGTTAAGTGAACTTATTTATTTAAAATGCCATTCTATGGGTAGCTCTCGTTGAAAGCTGGAAACAAATTCCCCATGGATGTTCTCATGCCAGGCTACGGCAGAACCGGTCCCAATGTAGGCCAAGATTCATTAGGATTGAGTGCTGTTCTCACTGCACAGTCCTCTGGGACCGAGGGAGCAGAGAGACTTGTCCCAGCAATACTTTTAACCTGTCAATCCAGCCAGAAACGCAATATCCGCTGGGGATTTCAGCTGCTTCTGTGATCCTGCCTTATCTCCCTACATCCCCTGGCGTGCCCACCGCTCGGTGAAATGTCACTTCTCTCACTCCTTCTTCCAAGATGGAAGTGAACTTGTGTGCCCGGTAGGGGGGCTGACAGACATGAGCTGAAAGGCTGTCAAGGACCCACTGAAAAGCAGGCAAGCCACACTGTGTCAGATTTCGGGGTCTAACACTGCAGCTTTCTGTCTGCACTAAGGCCAGCTCTAAATGGAGCCTTTGATAGGCAGCCAGGCAGCTGTCATCACAGGGTCAGCCTCAGAAGCAGGAGGGTATGAGCACCTGGGAAGCACATGCCAATGAGCAGAGAATAGCAGCAGTATTGTGAGGCTGGGTACTGCAGAGAACCAGGAACGTTGGAACAAGGGGAGAATCATGCAATTAGATATTGGGATGCACTGAGCACATTTGTCCACAAATCCTACAGAAACCTCAGCTCCACAATGAATTCTCATGGATGAAGTGTCACCAGCCTAAACTCCGAACTTCTCAGAGCTCATTTTCCTTGCTAAGTAATTAAGTAATTAGCCTACAGGAGACTTATCAAAGGGAAGGAATGTAAAGGCTCTGTGATAACCACCATCATATCCTGCTTGCCATGGGTGGCAGGATGGTAATGGCCTTTGAGTTGCCCATGAGTGAAGTCAGGGCACCCAAACATCAGTTGATGCTCAAGAGGAGCTTTCCTCCTGCCACTGCATCACAGTTTTCTTTGTGAATGCCTGAGTATGCCCCTAACAGAAGAGACTCACCTCACCTTTGATGGATGTCAGTGAAGAGTGAAATGCCACACCGAAAGGGATCACCATGACTGCCACACTCAAGGACCTAATACTCATGCAAGCTAGACTTAACATTTATTAGCCTAATTTACAACTACCAAATAAGCCAGTTCTCTCACTTCAGAAGAACTGGCCTTTTGCTTAGATTGAAGGGACTTCTTTCAACTTACACCTGAAACACCTTGATGTGAGAGCCAGCTGACAATCTGGACCCTTATATAATGATGGTAGTTTTGGTTTTTTTTTCTCCTGAGAGACTCTTGAAAAACCAGCATCTATAGAGTGAGACTTCTGTCAAAAACGAGAAATTAGATGAAACTGAAAATGCTGGTAAAGAATGAATAGCTAGTCTGCAGCACAGGTCAAAAGCTCATCTCTACCAGGGTCTGTGCTAGGACTACTGAGGTAAATTATGACTGACCTGAATATTATTGCAAGAAAACTGCAGATGATGGCCTTGTTTAGATTAATTAAGGTAAAAATGGGCTCAGCAGAACCTCGAAGTGACACAGCTGGATAGAAGGGAAGACAACTGTAAGTGAAATCTAGCACTGGCCAAAGCCAGACAGTGCAGACCATGCTCAGCACTTCCAGAGGACTGGAATTTCCCAATACATAGAGGAAACAGAAAATTTCAATGGAAATGATCTTTCACTCTGCAGTAATGACAAGGAAACAAACAAACAAACAACCACCTCATTCAGATAGATCAGTAAGGAAATATCAAGCGATAATGGATAGGAATTTTTGTCCCTATGTTCTGTGCTCCACAGAAGCATTATCTCCATATGTTGGAGCAATCTTTTAGTGGAAGGAAAAATACTGAGGCCACGGCCACAGAGAACACACAGACAGCACTGCATAATAACTTGTGGAAGATGACAGTAGAAGAGAGTGCAAAGCTGGGCGATGAAAATGCCTGAAGGAAGTGCCACAACATGCTGCTTTGCAGAAGGAACATGGCATGGCATTCCGTGACCGTAAAAAGCAAGTCCTCATTTAAAATGTATGAAGCCACATCAAATTCATGGGACTTACCCCCCACAAGGTAGCACTAAAGATACTGATCAAGCAGGATTTAAAATAGGATCAGATAAGTACATAAATTATGAGGTGATTGATACATCCTCTATTCTATCATTGACAGGTGCCAAAAACTCCTGCAAAAAAAAAAAAACTCAGAGTAGTTTGGGACAATCTGTCTCTTAATATAAAATTTTTGTCTCGAGAGATTCAGTTAAAACCTGTGGAGTGCGGTGCCCTCCCAAAACTCTTAAACTGGCAGGATTTTGCATACTGCAGAGTAACTGTGCACCAGCTCCACATCAGTGACTGGATGTCAGCTATAGGAGTCCTTCATGGGTGGCAATTCCTTGGTCAGATTTGTCCTCAGGTCTTGCGTACTGACACAACAGCTGTTCCTATTTCCTTTAACATTCCAACAGAAAGAGATTAAAACTGTACACAGCTACACAGCTGTCCTCTGAGCTGTCTAAGCACCACCAGCTGGATCCAACTTTCTAAGAGAAAAGGCAAATATCCAACTTAGAGGCTGAAGTCAACCTCAAACCAGCAGGAATAGAGAAAACTTACCTCCAAATTACACATTCCATATCCAGTTCTCCTGGAGTGCCCCATACCAACTACTGTGGAAAAGAGCTCAAAAGAAACGGACAGACTAGCACAGACTGGTGTCATAACTTCTACACTTCCTCACCTCACTCCACCTTGGTCTATTTCAAGTGCTGGGTGGCTCCTTCTCCTTTCTATATAAATCCTCTGCACCTGCTTCTTTCCAGACCTCCCTCCTCTGTCCCTCAAGATGAGGATGTAGGTGCAGACACTAGAAGCTACAGCCAGATAGGTCTGATTCGTTATCCAGGGGCAGAACAACTGCACTGGCCATGTGAACCCAGCTGGTGGAGGTCAGACTGGAGAGGACTGCAGGGTACAAAATGCTGTCAAAGGGAAAAACAATAATCTTCCTTCCCTGGTTACATCTCCCTGCCTCACCCTTACCTGACCTTTACAGACTGACAACCCACTACAGCTGAAATCTCTCCTCTTGCACACAATACACACAATATTTCTCACATGGTGTAACAGTCCAGCACCATCCAGCATCAGTATTTGGTGGTATCGGGATCAATGCTAACCTCATTAAATAGTTTCAATACACTTTTTATTATTATTATTATTATTTTTTATTTTTAATTCTCGCATCTCCCTGCTCCTCTTAGGATAATGTAGACACTGTAGGACCACTCCAGACTGGTGAGACCAACATTACAAGCTCACCTTAAGAAAAATTCACTCACTTTCCTTCAGCCTCCATCAGCCTCACTGAAGCACTATGAGGGCTGCACAGAGACTTTATCACTGCTGTGAGTGCCTCTAGGGATACCCAAGGCCCTATTCACTCAGAAGTCCCCAGATAGAACCCACCACTCACAGCCCTCAGCTCTTCAAATGTGGATGTTCAGAACCTTCTCACATTACCTCACTGTCCAGAGATGCCATCTACAACCAGTGAGAAATGTGTGTCCATGTTTTCCATACTCTCCAGCTGAAGTGGAAAGCCACTGTCACAAGGCAGTATAAACTGCAGTAATGGGCAAGCACAACCTAGACCTGACAGTGAGGCAAATTCTCTAACAAAGGGTAAATGTTAACCTCCAAGAGCTCTAATGCTCCCTTCTGTCTCCCAAATGCTAAACAGACAAAACACTGCGAGAGTCCAAAGTCGCAACAAAAACCTGTAACTCCTGTCCCGAGCCTCTCTTGCTTACAATAACACCTCCCTGGCACTGGCTTAATTCCTTCCCTCTTCCTCTCTTTCTCCACAAGTTTCCCTGGGGATGGTGTTGATCACGATGGTCATGCTTGAGCAGCTCTCTGGATACGCTGGGAAGAGAATACTGGAGAAGGCCAGGGCAGGTAGGTCATAGTACATTTGATTACAGATTTCACTAATTTTTCACCCCATCATTTCTTTTGCTCCTGTTCTGCAGAAAAATCCTTCTTATCCTACTCCAGGCCCTGACTCTGACTCCTTCTGACACTGATTAGCTACATTGGCCTGATACACTCTAAAAGTGGAACTCCTTGCAGAGGGCATGGGTTTCCTGCTCCAAAGCATGTCCAGTGATTCAGCTATATGCACACAGTGTTTCTGATTGGCTTCCCATTGGCTCATCCATCAGCACTTAGCCTACACTCCAAACTTCATAGGAGCCTCTGGGAGGGCTTCCATTGACCTCAACAAACAATGAATCAAACTCGTTTCTTTCTCCAAAGAACGCAATCTAAAGATTCCCTTGACAGGCAGTAACTTAGTAGTAAAATACCCAATGAATCCCCTCACACAGCAATACCTCCTTCTGGCACCACAGTCTTTTTAGGCTTCTCCTCTCCAAATATCAGTTTCAATCTGGTTTGCTTTCACTTGAACATCTTCTGGCACCAGCAATCTTTATTTCCTACCACCGCTTCTAATTTCCAAATCTCTTTGCATTCCACACTTCAGTCACTGTTTATGGTGCTCCCAATCTAGTATCTTCTGTAGATTTAATTAATGGTCTATTTACCTCCTCTTCCTTACATCTAATGAAAAGAATTAGTCATACCAAACTGAATGTTGATCCCTATCCCACTTAAATGGCCATTTCAGGCTATTACACACCAGGTTCTGAATGGTGCAGACCAGACCTTTCTGTCTCAAGCTTCTAAGATTCTTTTACAACGATGACCATTATCCTTTGACCACTTTATAGCTTCCGTTCCTCTTCCTACATGGGGAATGAGTGAGCAAGCAACAGCAACTGAAAGCTAGAGCACTGCCTGGTCTCCTCTGCACATTGCCTTTACAGATGTTGCTACCTGCTCTTCAGAACTCTGTGTCCTCCTTTTCTTTCTTTCACCTCAATTTCTGCAGAGATATCCCTACCACAAGAACATCAGTAGCTGCGCTCTCCCAACTACCCATCCCTGTCCCTTATTTGCAACCTCCCTTCAGAGCATTTATTCTTACTTCTGCTAACTCAAGTTAGGGTAAATAACCCTAGGTATGGATTATTGTATGCATTTTGCTACATTGTCTAAACAGTCCTTTTGAACAGCAAAAGATGTGCAGCAATGCTTTCCATTTTTATACAGGAATTTGAGAATTTTTGTATGCATGCAATTCCATTTTCAGTTGACATAAATACATTACGTGCAAATTTTCAAATGGAATGTACAGAGTCGCAATTAGATATTCAACTAAAAGATCAGACCATATCTCTCTACCAGATTTCTCTAAGACCTGAAATACCAGAAAGAAATATCCCTGGCTTCATAACAATGTCTTATTCATGTCATTGCTTTATGACAGTTCATACATTAGCGAACAGCTTTCAAGGATGAAACACAAGGATGAAGCTGCTCTACTCTGTGCTGGTGAGACCCCCCTGGCATACTGCCTCCAGATGCAGAGTCCTCTAGGAGAGACACGGACCTGTTGGAGTGCATTCAGAAGAGGGTCACAAAAATGATCCAAGAGATGGAACCCCTCTCCTACAAGGACAGGCTTACACTGGGGCTGGAAGCAGCCTTTCTCTACCTAAAGGGAGGCTATGAGAAAGACAGGGACAGAATGCTTAGCAGGGTCTGCGGACAAGGGAAATTATTTTGAACTAGAACAAGAGAGATCTAGACTGGGTATAAGGAAGAAGGATATGTAACAGGTTGCCCAGAGATGTGCTGGATGCTCCATCCCCAGAGACATTCAAGGTCTGGCTGGATGGGGTTCTGAGCAACCTGACAGAGCTGTAGAAGACCTTGTTCACCGCAGGCAGTTCGACTAGATGATCTTTAAAAGGTCCTTTCCAATTTAGACGATACTATGAAGAGTAAAATTTAATCAAAAGTTTCCAATGAATATCTTGAGAATTCACTAAAAATTGCAACTGCTTCCTGAACTGAACTACACTGATGCATTAGTTTCAGAAACATAAGGTCAAATAACCCCAAAGTTTCATAGCATTGTTGCTCTTTATGACATAATTAAAATATATATAAATTTTGTTACTTATATACATTAACTATATATTTTATACACAGCCCAAGACTATTCCTCTTCACTCGGCGCAGCCCAGGCAGTCAAAAAAGTTGGACACCCACGGGCTGACAGAAGGGCAGCTTCTGAGCTGTTTCATTCACCTGAGGCCACTGCACTGACAGGTGAGAAACAAAGCAACAACTAACACTGTGCTGGAACTTGCCCTCCTGCTCTGGGGCAGCAGCAGAACAAAAGAGGACGGTCGCCTCTCTCTCAGCCTTATCTCCCTTGTTCCTGGCTCAACCGTGAAGAAATTATCTCTCTGAACTTCTTACAAGAAGGAAGCAAACGTAGAAAGCTCTCAACATCCAGAGGAACTTTGCAGCTTCAATTTCAACTGCTGCAGTTAAGCTGCCTGCGGATCACTAATCACAATGTCGACAGATATATCTTAGAAGAATGAGAGCAATGCTCCAGCTATCTCATTCTGAGACCTGCAATAGAAATCAATTTATTTTTTATCTGAATGTCTCTCAGGGAGAAGGACAGGACAAACTTATTCTTCCACTATGCACAACATTCGCTGGGTTGGAGCACAGGTCCATTTTCCTCCTCAGGAAAGAGATACAGAGCAGGCGAGATACAGACCTGCTAGAGAGAGGCAATTGACACTGCATGGAATTGCAGAGAAAGAGCTTCAAAGACAATGAACCGAATCCCTCAGAGATCTTTGTTTCAGAGTGCTGTTCAATGGCTCAATGTCTAAGTGGATATCAGCAACAAGTGGCATTCAAGGACTGGTGCTGGGACTGGTGTTATTTAACATCTTTGTAGGCCACGTGGACAGTGGGATCAAGTGCACTCTCAGAAAGCTTGCGGACGACACCAAGCTGAGTGGTGCAGCTGACACACTGGAGGGAAGGGATGCCATCCACAGGGACCTGGACAGACGTGAGAGGTGGGCCCATGCCGACCTCATGAAGTTTAAGGCCAAGTGCAAGAAAACGGGGAGATACTGAGACAGGTTGAAAGGCTGCTCAGTGAGGTTGTGAATGCTTCCTCACTGGAAGCATTCGAGGCTATGCTGGATGGGGCTTTGAGCAAGCTGGTCTAGAGAGAAGTGTCCCTGCCTACTGCAGGATGATTGGAACTAGGTGATCTTAAAGGTCTCTTCCAACTCAAACCGTTCTGTGATCTCTAGAATAATGTATGCACCCAAAGCTTTTGATCAGGGAGCAAGCAGCAAATCTTCAGCATCATCAGCCACTACTTAAAGGCTAGATCCCAGCTACACTGCAACCTGTATCTAAGATCATCACTTCATGGCTTCTCCTGTCTCTTGCTAGCAAATCTGAGGCAGACAGAAAGCTTTCTTATATGTTATATGGAGACAGGACAAGGGGAAACGGCTGGAAACTGCAGCATAGGAAGTTCCACACAAATGTGCGCAAGAACTTCTTTACAGCGAGGGGACGGAGCACTGGAACAGGCTGCCCAGGGAGGTGGTGGAGTCTCCTTCTCTGGAGATGTTCAAGACCTGCCTGGATGCCTACCTGTGCGACCTGCTGTAGGGAACCTGCTTTGGCAGGGGGTTGGACTCAATGATCTCTGGAGGTCCCTTCCAGCCCCTACAATTCTGTGATTCTGTGATTATCCATGAACACTACCAGCTATGCTATGCTGGCTGTGAGCTAAGCAAAAAGCAGCTGAAAGTAATGGACTTTAAAAGCTAGGGGTTTGTTTCTGACCTATAGGGTTTTTTCTGACCATCTTCAAAAGAGGTCAAAAATCAAAGAAATTAAGAGTCAGTTATCTTGTGCGTCCTTGGGAAAAGGATGTAGTAAATCCCTTTAGAACATACTTTTGGGCACGTGAAGGAGAAGGTGATTGGAAACAGTATGGATGGACAAATCATGCCTGACTAAACTGATTACCTTCTACAGTAAAATGGCAGGATTAGTGGTTAAGGAGAAAGGCATGTCAGCCACTTACTTTGACTTTACCGAAGCATTTTGTACTATTTCCCAGAATGTCTCAAGACTGATAAAAGATTACGAGTAGGTTATCAGATGGGTTAAAACCTGACAATGCTTATATAGTACCTGGAGGACGACAACAAGAGGTATGCAAGGGTGTATCCTGGGATCTGACCTGCTTCACATCTGCACAAAAGATGTGGAAGATGAAAATGTGCTCTGTCACATCAGATTTGCACTTGACACCAAGTGGTGGAGGGAGAGCAGTTGATACGCTTACGGCATGGCTGTCATCCAGAAGGACCTATACAAGTTGCAGGAACTGCGCTAACATAAACCTTACGATATTTAGCAAGGACAAATGCAAAGTCCTACACCTTGCAAGAAATAAACCACTGTAGCAGTGCCTCACTGGTTGAGTAACAACCAGTGATGAAGTGGATCTGGGGGCCAGCAGTGCGCCTTGGCAGCAAAAATGACCAACAGCACCCTGAGCTGCAGTCACATGACCACAGCCAGTAGGTCAACAGATGTAAAAATTTCTTTCACTTGGCAGACAACATCTCAAATAAGGGAGACCCAGTACAAGATACTGAGAAACTAGTGCACATTAAATAGAAAGCTAACAGGTTGGTTAGGATGCTGGAGCACTTCCTTGTAAGGGGAGACTGGGGGGGAATCAGGTTTGTTTAGCCAGGAGAGAAGGTGACTTTGGATGGGACCTAGCAGCAGACTTTCAATACCTACCTACCAGAAGAAGATGGAACCAGGCTCTTTACAGGAGTGCATGGTAAGACAGCAATATACAACAGATGTAAATGGAAACAAGAGATTCAGCTTTTCCATGATGAAGACAGTCAAGTATTGGCACAAACTGCACATAAAGGCTGCACAATCTTCATCTTTGGAGGTCTTCAGGATGTAACAGAATAATTTACAGCAATAGCATCCAAGGATTTCATCAGTGATCTCAATATGTTTTCTTTAAAAACAAACAACAAACTCATAAAACTCAGGAAAAGACTGAAGCAGTGACAGTAAAATCCCCATATTCTGAAAAGGACAAAAAAAAAAAGAAAGGATGTTGGCAGAGAACTCAAGATCAATTAAGCTTGATCTCAGCCTGGACAAAACAACGAAACAGTTAATTCTGAATTATAATGGAAAAAATAAAATCATAGGCTAAAAATATAATGGAAACTAGGTCTTGTTAGGCTGCTACCTTGCTACCTTCTCTCTTTAACTTCTTTTTTTTTTCTTCTTCTTCTTTCCTTTTTTTGCTCAGACAGAATGACAGGTCTGGTAGGTAAAGATAGCAGTGCTAGTGCAGAACACCTGAACATCTGTTGAAAGGCTACTGCCATTGCCAATTTTGGTGTTACTTCACGTGCAGGTCCTAACATTCCTGGCCCACCAACCACACTGCTGTCCCCGTTCAGTATAAGCCCAAAGTTCAGCCCAAAATGTACTCTGCACAGAGCAGAGAGATAGGAGCTTGGAGGAGGCTGTGGTGGCAGCTGGAGGACAGTGGCATGCTGCCTCTGCATGGGCATGGTGAGCTGGACATCCTACTTTCAGTCTGCTCAGTGCCTCTCTTCTCTGCACAGCATGGAGCCAGGGCAAACTCTGAAACAGGCTGTATGGAAGAGGGACAGAGACTTCTGTCCAGAGACAGGAAGACCTTTGTCCCCATGGCAGAGAGGGACAGAGCTAGTGCCTAAGAGGTGGCTGCAGCCCCTGCTTTCGGAGAAATAAACATCATGAACAGCTTCAGACAGTATGAACCAGAACAAGCAGCTGAGCAGGGTACAAAGGGGTGCCTTGGTCTAAAACAAGAAGTTATCAAGAACCTGCATCTCCCACCACTATCTGCTTCTGCAGATGAAAACAAGGACAAGATTATTTGGCTCAGGCTTTCTTATACAAAATCTCAAGCAGCAAGTGAGTGCTCTGAGCAACCTACAGCATATGCAACCTATGGATTGAAAAACGGCTTCCCATCTGAGATCCACGAGCAACTGTCAATTGTAAGACAGCACCAGACAGAGACACTAGCAAAAGCTTGCCTTGGCCCATTACAGTTCCAACTCATTGGCTTACATACAACGTACAGATTGGTGAGATGAAGAAAAATGAGAGAGGCTACTCTCAACCACATAATTCACATCATTCTTTATAACACAGCAATGCACAGCCCAGTGTGAAGTACGAATTGGGACCGACAGTGTAAGGGATTGTCACAGAGGCAGACTTGGGAGTTCCAAGCACAACATAAGCCTTCATGTAATCCTTGGATCTACCACATGACAAAGATAACGACTAATCGATCTTGCATGCATCAATAAAGCAGTTATTAGATCCCCTGCTCCACAGCAGATGCAAGTGCTTTGCTCCCTTATTCAAGCCTGAGAGGACAGAACACAGCAAAACACCTATCTTGGTGCCAGTCTTGCAGGCAGAACCACAAAGAGTTCCAGAGCCAAGCTGAAGGGTTCAGCTTGGAATGAGATACTGCCATTCTGCCTCCTCGTGGCAGGAGGAACTGAAAACCAGCTGAGGCAGACAAGAACTCACTGTGGCTTAGGTCCATTTAATAAAACAAAAATCAGTTACAACAGATACAAATACATACAAATCCTTGCTGACACTCTGGATGAATTTCTGTTGCAGGAATTTGTTTGCACCCTGGGCAGAATACACCATCACAGACTGCTGCAAGACGGACTACACTCATGTGGGAACTAAAAGCTACCTGCAAGGCTCTGAGGAGGATCGGACAGACTGCACAAGGTCAGTGAAGACACGACTGGCTCACAGCTAGCCTGCTTGTATTTGCTACTTCCCATAGCTCAGCTCATAAAAAAACCTCATTGCTGTCCTTCAGCAATCAGTCAAAGGTCAAAAGAAACACAGAAAATGTCCCAGAAAGTGAAAGGGAAGCTGATTTTAGGCAGTCAATTTCCCTCTTACTGAGAGCTAAAGCAAATCGTCCCTGGTGCAAGTCCTCTCTGATAGGTAAGCTAAGAGACAAAGCAGTTCTGAAGTTCTGAAGGCTCCGTAAAGCAATGTAAAACTCAGCACACAGTAACAGACCACCAGCTCCCTGCTGCTGCAATTCCTTCTGCCAGGAGGTAGCGCCTATTCAGTTCTTGCTCAATTGTTTTGTGGAGTTCTATGGTTAGCACCGAGCCAAAACCACCCAACCCTTGTGGACCTTTTATCCCTTCCTACCATCAGAATGAGATTTCATCTTGATGTTTGCAGCCTGAAGACCAGAGGCCAGAGGTTACCACACGATCCACTGAGCCACCCAGTCCCTAGATCACAATGTTAACAAATCACCATTTATCTTTGTTACTGCAGCAAGTGTCCAAGGCAAAACGGTGCCAAAGATCACATCTGTTGGGATAACCTATTGATTTGTGTCATATTCTGTCCTATCCCCATTTTATTCTTGCTCAAGCAGAGGTCAAGGCAGGTTAAAAATAACTCCTTCAGTCTGAAGTGCTGGACTGAGGAATTTAAAGCCAGCTTGTTCTTCCCAGGAATGGGGGCTCAAAAATCTTGCACAGAAGCAGGAGGAGCAGTAAAGCTGCAGCTATTATTAGCAAGAACTTGCATTTAGGAAACTCCAGCCACAAGACAAGGTCTTGCTGCTTTAGCTAAAACACTTTTTTTTTTTTTTTTTTTTTTTGAGAAAGAAGGAGAACAAATCCATCGTCGTAGTTCACTCAAGCAACTTAAGCATTACAAAAGTTTACGTGATGTACATACAAAATATAAGCTTTGAAGTACCAGTGCAGAGTGATGCAGATTCCATTACAGCATTCACACTTCCTAGCCAAAGTACACAGACCAAATCAGCATAATTCATTGTCCTCATTCCACAGTATGTTACATTTTTAAACTTTATTACAGGGACAAAAAAAAAAAAAAAAAAGACAACCAAACAAAAAGATCAGAGTTGAAGTTGTTACTGCTGTTCCTAGCACTTATGTTCATGTGTCATTTTTGTCAGAGAACTCTCTAGGGAGATGTAAATTTTTTTATATATTATTTTATCCTATTTCTATACACTTTATATGGGAGTTAAATTGCCACCACTTTAGAGATATTTTACCTTCCATTAACACTGTGGCCCATAGGAAATTATATTTTAAACTAATACACATTTTCACATGCTTTTCATTAAAAAAAAACCAGAATATTTGTGCTAAGCAGAAAAAAGATCTTTATAGCATCTACGTGGCCTCCTGAAAACTTTGTTTAGTGATTCAAAGCAGGATCTTATCTTTACTCTGGCTTCATAATTCCACTCTTGCACGCAGAATGGATGATTAAGAGAAAGCAACACGGCTTGTTGTTTCATCTTTTATCATCAGAGTGTCTGACATTCTTATCAAAGACAAAGGTTCTAAAGGAGCCTTAACCAAGTGGGCAAGTCCCTTTTCCTTTCTCCGCACACTGGTTTGCATCAAAACAACATTCACCCAACAACCACGGTATAGCAGCCCTCTGAAGTCTTCCATATAAGAAAGGAAGGCAATTAAACCAACCTATGCTACCAGATGGTAAAAATAAACAGTGTGGATAATGGAGAGAGAGGAGAGAATAAATACTGTTTTATTACCAGTGTTTCCTGTAAAAGAGAGAGTATCAAGAACTGTGCAATGTGTCTAAGAGAACTCACTCACATATCCAACCAAATGCTTTCAAAACTGCTTCCATGCCCATTTCCTCCTTGTAACAAGGGACCAGTGTATTTCAGGGTGCTTTAGCAAGGAACACTTGCCAAAACCTCTCCGAGATGCTAGCAAGAAACACGAAAGTGTTAGTCTCTGCCCCTCCACAGAACTGCCCTGCCCACAGCTAAGCAGGCCATGCTGACCTTGCTACCCAGCACAGGATCCTGTATGCAAACACCCACAGGCGGAAGAGCCAAGGAGCAGCCAAGGCAGCACCACACTCACTTGACCACTGTTTACTCCAAAGTCACTTCTTCCCTTACCAGTTGCCTCCCAAATAGGAGGGCAGAGCCCAGCACCAGCTGCAGCCACCCCACTTACAGGCTGAAGCCCCCCAGCACAGGCAAAAGAACAGCAGGGCAGGAGGCAGCAGGAGCCTGGCCAAACACTCTGCTCTCTGCTCTCTCCAGCGGTTCTGCGGGCGATTACTCTGGAGCACCGAGCCATACCAAAATCAATAAACAATTTCTACGCAGCCCAGGGAACTTTGCTACACTTAATAAAAGTCTCCAGTCACAGTTACGGCTTCATTTCACCTTAACATCTTCTTCAACTGTCCCTTCTATTCAAGATCAATTAGAGGCACGTGTAGAGAGAATAAAAACAAAACAAAACAACAATGGGGAAGAAAAAAAACAAAACAAAACACAAGGTCAAGCTAGGCAGTCCAGCTCTCTCCCTCCCCTCATCAGTCTCCTAAGCAAAAATATAGGGACTTACAAGTAACATATGCCCATTATAGCCTCTGGTTCCAGTAACACAGCAGCAAAGGATCAGCCTTGTTTAGGAAAGCTGGACTTTCTGGTAAGACTCAGCTAAGCGTGTAGAAGAAACCTCTGTTCCCTGCAATTTCAAAGCAAATTCAGGACCCCATAAGGATTTCAAATACAACAGGTGAAACTCTATGTATCCTCAAAAGGGATACAGTACAGACACCTTCGAAGAGGTCATCTTCTTATCCCAGAGTTACTTCAGTCTCACTGTTTCACTCATGCCCTGACTTCTGATGAGCTATCCAGAACCCTGCCAACGAAACATCATCAATACCCCACAGGAAAGGTGTAACAAAAGAAGGTAACTTCCATTCATAGGATAAGGGGAAAATAGCTCCATTTAAACCTCTCCTCCCACCTTGGAAATTGGGATATTAATATTGCTTTGATGTTCTGTAATCAGGTTGAATAAATTAGAAAAAATGTTTGTGGTTTGTTGTTGGTTTGGTTTTGTTGGTTTCTTTACTTGTTTGTTTTCGTAACAACTGAAATCACTGGGTTTGCACCTGGGACACAATGCTCTTGAACAAAACATCAGGCATGGTCACAGTGGTGACGAGTTGGTGGTTGGACTAGATGATCTTAATGGTCTTTTCCAACCTTAATGATTCCATGATAGGACAGTCGAACAGTCGCTTTGTAGAGTGCATGGCCCATCTGTCAAACCGACAGCCACTTAGAGGATACTTGAATTCAGATTCATTCTCAGACAGAACCAAGAGTCTCTGCCCTGGCTTAGTGCAGTCTGCTGGCCACCATGACTATTTCAGTCAATAGCAGCTAAATCAACTGTTTAATTGTTTTGCAACATTTTAGACACTTCCACAGTATGATTAAATAGCCCAATACTCCAATGCCATCACCACCTTCAGGCCCTCGACCAGAACAATGCAGTAGAAACAGACTGAAATCAGTACAGCTCCTCAATTCTTCTCAGTGCTGCAGGAATCCATGAAGGGCAGATTTGTTCTCATCCCATCAGACTCAGCTAGGAGTCAGCAGAGAGAAATCCTGGGGAAGTACCAAATGGGAAGCAGACCTATCCAGGAAAGACACTGCTGAACTGCCTCCATTCAGCATTAGCATAGGAAGTACTATTCCCAGAGGCAATAGCTTGGTCTCTTACACTGTCCATAGAGAAATTGATCCTGCTACTGAAAGCAAAGCTTGGGAACACAGAGCACAGGGACTGAGAAAGCAGGACAACCCTTACCACCGTGCCGCTGTCACCAGCAAAACACATCCCCACCTCCAGTATCAATTCTGAAGTGAAGTGCACCCACACTGAGTATGCATCTCCTTCACAGGAGCAAAAAGCACAAAGGAAGATGTCTGGGGACAGGCAGAAACACTTCTCAACGTGGCTTCCACTGCTTTGGTAGGACTCACAGAGAACTATACGCATACACACCATCAGCAAAGTGAGAGAAAATCCACACGGGATAACAGGTAAAGTGATATAAAAAGCAAAAACTTGCTCACCTTTTAAGTGTGGGTTCACCTCCCCAAGCAAATCTCTGTCCCAAACACAACTGCCTATGGATGCTCTTCTTGCCTGTACCTGGGTTACAGCAGTTGCTCAGGATATCACGTTTGTCCACAGATTGCTTTGTTGAAAGAACACCCTTGTATCTCCCAAATACAGGCTTTAAAGTTCTTTAGCAACCACTCACTGAATGCTACGCAGATTTTCCAGCACGCTTACCATGAAAACTTTAAATATAACCCAACTATGCATTAGATGGAGTGAAGTATTTCAAAGCAGGCTCTGCAAACATGCACTTGGTTATATCCTCATAATTTGAAGTCCCTCAGGGAAAACTGAGATCACCAATATATTAGAGAACACACCAGAAACTAATAGGGTGTTAAATACTTCCAATTGAGAAGAGCTTACTTGGTAGGGAAGAGACAGACCCAGCAAAAGTCTGTATGCTGCATCACAAACCTTTACCAAGAGCTATGATTTTCTTGCTTGCAATGTTTCACAGAGTTTTTGAGGCTAAAACAAATCTTATTTATATTACTTATATTATTATTTATATTTGTATTATTTGAACATGAAA
The DNA here is from genome assembly GCF_026119805.1 of Tympanuchus pallidicinctus. Taxonomy (NCBI): domain Eukaryota; kingdom Metazoa; phylum Chordata; class Aves; order Galliformes; family Phasianidae; genus Tympanuchus; species Tympanuchus pallidicinctus. Next base: position 37,820,495 of record NW_026294747.1, on the reverse strand, counting down.
TACCTCAGTGATACCCTGTGATAGCAGATTGCTTCTCCTCTTGAATATTTCATCTTGTGCAGTGGTTCTACAGCCTGAACTACTGTGTGGGTACATGGCAAGGTCCAGAAATGGTGACCTAGAGCGGAGTACTGCAAAAGCCACATCTGTAAAATCCAGAAAATATTCTTTGAGTAGCTCATGGTTTGGTTGGTAGCATTTGACAAGAACAAAGCTAGACAGAAAGGATATAAAGGCCAAATAATGAAGGCCCAAAACTTGTCACTTGCATGGACCCCAACTGCACAGAGTCACTAAAATACAAAACTTGAAATAAAATAATTCAGTAAAAATGTTGCCAAGGCAAAGGCAACTGCGGCAATGAGATCTCTTAAACCAACTGCTGAGGTGTCTGAAGGGAACTGTCTCCTCCATAAACATGATGTTATACATTTATTACTCATCCAAAATTTGTGTCTACCTGGAAAGCATCAATAAGAAGCAAAGTAACCTCCCAGTTGTGCTAAAGCTAGCCTTCTATTAATAATCCATAATCTCACAAATAAAAGAGAAACTGCCAAGACTTCTCACCTTTGCATTCAATCCAGTTTTGTAAGTTTAAGTGCAAGCAATCTGATTTTATTTATTCCTTTTTTTCCTAACATCCAAACACTTGGATACATGCAATTGAGGCCAGGAGGTAACCATTAGTATTAACAGTGTCTTGCCTCCACAGAAGCAAAGCCACCTTTAGTGACCATAATGTATAAAAGTGAGATCCTCCAGGAGATGTGTAAGAAGCCATCAACCACAAGTGCTGTATACAAACCAGCAGCTGTTCAAGGATGAGAATGGCTCTCATGGCTGAAACCACCTTTCTTTTCTGGAATAAGCAAGCACCCTACATAAAAAACTCTTCCTATAGTACTGCCCACACATGATGTTTTCCACATTCAACAGAAAACTTGTCTCAGTGCTGCATCCTCTTAGGATGGGAACTTAAATCTAGTAGGATGCCTGAATGGAGCTGGATCATGTAGTCAAACTGAGTAATACCCAGTTCATAACGGTCTGTCACAACTCAGTGCCATGATATGGGGAAATGGACAAAATGATCCCTGTACGTTGGAAGGGGAATGGTAGAAAATACAAGACTAAGTTGTGTCCAAGCTTGTGAACATTGTGTTGCATCCCTTGGGCACAAGAGGGAAATGAAGGGACAGCTTGAGGAACAGGTCCCTCTCCCCGATCTCTCTACTGTTGGCAAGACTGGGATTTCATACAGAGAAGAACACTAAAATAAGGGTCTGGAACAGAAAAGATCAGAGAAAGCTCTCTTTCTCCTTGCCAAGGGACCCAACAAAGCAATATAATTGCTTGTCTTCCTCTATCATGGATTGCTTCAGCTGTGGTATTTTACTGTACCCTCCCATCCAACTGGAATTGCCTCCAGTGGCACTTGTGTTTCAATTAACAGGAAGGATTTAATACAGAAATGCCCTGGTGCTACCGCCTTGCCTGACGTGCCTGAAGCACTCTGGGATGCCAAGAAGCCTGACAAAAACACAGTCCTTTGGGATAAGGTCTCTTGGGGCCTGAGGTGCTCTGACAATTGGAAGTGGAAATAATAAACAGAAAAACACGTGGTTGCAACAAGTGAAAGTGAGAACATTTTGTATAGTAAACCATCCTGCTGGAGGTCTAAATAAAAAAAATATATGGTCTGATTTCAGGCTCCTTCCAAAAATCCAGGAGCAGACATGGCAACTGCAGTCATGCCTCTCAGAATCACTCAGCACAGCTCACTCCCCAGTCTGGCTCCCCTGAATGCAGCGGACAGGTGAATACAAAGATTTTGATAGGTTTGAGTGCACATCTTAATCAGCTGGGCCTATCTGGAGTTTGGCTGCAAGTTTTTTTTGTTTGTTTTAAATAGTTATTATTTCTCTTCTAGACTTCTGGACTCTTTGGGACTCCGGAGTATTTCAGCATCCTCCATCTCATCATTTTTCTTCCACTTTACTTACTAATAATGGACAAGAAGAAAAAATGTCACTGCTTACCAGGGAAGACAGATTTGTAAAGCTGGAGGGATTAGGGCAAGCCGAAAACTGACTCTTGATATGACCACAAACATGATTGTGGGCTCAGAGACAAAACAGCGAGAAAGAATGATCAGTGTGTGCCTCATTTCCTTTGAGACAAGTTCCTCATATGTGTTATTTCCTCACCAGATATCTTGTCCCTCTTTAGCGATCTGAGCACTCAGCAAGTTTCCCCGTTAGCAAACACTCAGCCTCCCTCTTTTTCTCAGCAGGCTGCTGTAGAAGGCAACAGTACACAGTAGAGAGAAAATTCCTGTAAGCAGATTCCTTGTGACTGAAGCATCAACCTTGACCAGTCACTTCAGAGCCCCGTTACATCCATAATGATACTGTCTCCACCTTTCCCTTCCCCCAGCATGAAAGATGAGTGGTTGTGTGGAACGAGTCCCCGAGCTGTGATGGGAATCCGTCTCGCTTGGCTGCAAAAAATATATATATCCTGCTATGGCTGTGATGAATCCTTTCATTATTCATCTGCAATTGCCCTGCTACTGCTGCTGTTCCGTTCTCTCTCTCTTTCTTTTATAAATAAAAATGGAAACAGATTAATGACAAATGTTGACAGTGATTGCTTTTAAATAGCCATACCTGAACACAGACTATGGGAGAGAAGCAGTGGTACAGCAACATTAGAGGGTTGGAAAGATCAGGAAAGACTAAGTAAGAAATGGGGAAAATAGAGGTACTTATTCCAAGTGGGCAAGTTGAGCAGCAGCCAGAGGAAAGTAGCTTGCTAGTGGTGACAGCCTCAATTTACTTCAACAAGTGAGCTCTGGATTACCAGAGCTATGTACCCAAAATACATAAAACAACTAACAGCAGTTACTTTTGCAGTTAAAGATAGTCTGGAGAGATGCTTGCAGTGACTCCATCAGATTATTCCCAGGATTACATGGTAATATGCAGAGGGACAGTTACACCCAGCAGACCTCAGCAACACATAAATAGTAGCTGATAACTCAGCTCATCCTACTCCACTCCTGGAGACCAGGGAACATCAAGGTCTCTGCAGCCCCTGAAGCCACTTGCATTTTAGGAATGAGGCTCAGACAGGCAAACACAGCCTGCAAGCAGTCAGGCCACATGTTAGCAGTTAGCGAGCGCATTCCAGAGAGACAAGCCATCCTCATGACATCCTTCTTTGTCCGTTCCCACTGCATGAAGAAACATGCCAAATCTTTTGCTCTAGTAGCTGTCTAGGAAGCTATGTTGATTATTACCAGCTAATGTTCCACTTCCTTACTGAAGAGAGGAGAGGAGGAGAAGTGGCAGAGGTGGCCTTAGAAAAAGAAAAAAAAAATAGCTCCCCTTTTCAAAATTTATTATCTTAACATACTCCCTTGCAACCATTCTGAACAGATGGGCTGTGATGACATAGGGCTCTCAAGATGCTGGCTCCTCATAATCAAACTATACAAATCCATGCACATTTTCTCTTGATTGAGTTCTCTTTGAATTCTCTCTTACAGGTGCACGGGAGACCTCCAATCTCCAAAAGGGCCAACTAAGGATGTGTGGCATTCCACACACAGCTCAGCATTGCAAAGCAGGGCTGGAAGCCGCAGCACATGCCTTAGTATTTAACCCAGATGTTGCACCTTAGACCCTCTAGGTGCTCTGTGAACCCTGCACAAGGAATCAGTCTCCTCTCCCCCATGGTAGGAACAGAGGCCATTTTCTTGTCTGTTACACCTACAATGCTCTTCAAGCCGGCTATGGATTCAGCTCATATTCACTATTTCACTTCTTCTCTCTGCTTTAATTTCTTCCTCTTCCTCCTATATATACAGCCCACATTCTCTTATCATTTCTGCATGCCCCTCTACCCTTCTGGTCATCTCCAGCAATTGCACTCTCCTGGCCTAGGTGCCACACTTACTACCTCAAACACCACCTGTTCACCCAAACATACCATGTCTGCTAAAAGCACCCTCTGCCAACACCATGGCTAGCTCATCCTCCTGCCTTCAATTGCACCTTCTATCTAGCTCCTCATCCCCCTCAAAAAATTTGGCATCACACTTGAGCACAGAGATGCACACAGAGGCATTGACATCTACTCCTTGCCAGGCTCCCACTTAACAAAACCCATTTTCATCCTTCCCTCAGAATTGCTCCTGCAGTCTGTGCCAAGTCACCCCCATCCTTCTCAAAGCACACTGTTACTTGGACTTCTTTCAACAGCAGCTAATGCAAGACATTACAGCACAGAAGCTTATAGCAACAACCAATGCATAAACAAAATCCAGACACATGAGAGAACACACTGTCAGCATTTAATAATGAACACTGATTGCAAATAGGGGGATGGAGTTCTCCATTCCTGTTTTTTCAGCAGCCAAAAGCCATCCAAGCCAAGAGACGCAGCCATTCACAAACCCGGATCCGCTAATAACGGAATGGACCTCACTCAGGGGCTGACTGCCTGCCCCAGGCCTGCTTGGTATCCATCTTACCCACCAAACAGACAGCCTCTTGGAGCATTCTGTCATACAAATACAAGGGCCTTAGAGAAGCAGGTTCAAAAGCCCTTTGGGCTTGCTGTGGATTTGCTCTGCAACCTTTGCAAAGTTCTAACTTCTGGAAATATCTTGTTGCTTGCCTTAAATCCCATCCCAAAATATTGTGGATCATGCTGGCGAGGGGCCTCAACATCCCAGTACCTCTAGAGAAAGCTACTGCAAAGGACAACAGGCTTCATAGTGTCACTTGAGTTGGAAGAGGCCCTTAAAGGCCACCTGGTCCACCTTCCCTGCAACAAACAGGGACATCTACAGATCTATCAGGTTGCTCAGAGCCTGGTCCAGCATGGCCTTGACTGTCTTCAGGGACGGGGCATCCACCACATCTTTGGGCAACCTGTTCCAGGCCTTCATTACTTTTATTGAAAAAACTTCTTCCTTACACCCAACCTAAATCTCCCGTTCTAATTTAAAACCACTTCCTCTTGTCCTATCTCCACAGACCTTGGTAAACAGTCTGTCCCCTTCTTTCTTGTTGCCCACCTTTAGATATTGAAAGGCTGCTCCCAGGTCTCCCCATGGTGAACAGCCCCAGCTCTCTCAGCCTGTCCTCACAGGAGAGGCGTTCCATCCTTTGGATCATTTTTGTGGCCCCCTTCTGGACAAGTTCCAACAGGCCCGTGTTTCCTGTTCTGAGGACTCACTGACTTCTTCAGGCAACATTCTCACTCACCAGAAAGGCTGGTTCTCATCATATACATTTCTTTCACTTTGCCCATCACCCATTACTCTGAACAGACAAATCATCCCCTAAGAGATCCACCAGAAAGACACTTGGGGTTCTCTAAAGCAGACCAGCTCTATCCAGCCGCAGTCCCTTTTTAGGAAACACATGCAGTTATCTCAGAGGAAATGTCCCTTCTTACCTGAGCTAGAGATGGTGTAAAACCCCATCAGGAGCACCTGGGAGATGAGTCTCGCAGCCTTGGACTGTTCAGCAAGTTGCTGAACCCCTTGAGAAAGTGGGGTAGCAGCCACAAGCCTGCAAGCAACTGAGCAAAAACGAAGTGGAGCTGCCTGCTGAGGGAGCCTTCCTCGTGGCCAGGCAGCCCCTCCCCCAGCCCTCAGGCCTGCTCTGCCTCTGGCACTCCTCATGCACACCAGCTGAGCCAATCAACTGATCACGCCAGCAGAAAGCAAGGTTTTTGTGTTTGAGGTTTTGTTGTTGCTTGTTGTTTTCCTCCTGTTAAGAGGCTACTGCTACTCAGAGGGGTGACCCCAAGGAGTGCCAGGGTGCAGTGCAGGATGTTACAACCAGGCCTGGGAAGACAGGGTGGGAATGGTGGTACAAAGTTTCCTCTTTCAGCTGTGATGACCTTGCATTTCACTTCATGGCACTACACTTCACATTTCCAAAAAATATAACGTCCCTAATTTTACAGTCAGTTGTGAAGACTTTGCAAGATGTATTTGGATAAGAAAATAGCAACAAAATGGAAAGTCAACACTCTTCCAAGTTTCTATCTGCTGCAGGGTTTCAGCTCCAGCACAAACATTCCAGGTGTCGGAAGCCCTCTGAGTGCCCTGCAGCTGAGCTTCCTGATCCAATCTGTCCAGCTGCATATGCAGTCTACACTGCATGCTGGTGTTCTCTCCACTGTACTCCTCAAGTGGACCTTAACCTACACCACCCTATTCCATCTCTCAGTCCCCCTCAGTACCCATCCTTCCCCTTTTGAGCCAGGCGTTGCAGTTACTGAGGACAGCCTCCAGAGAGTCCTAGCTTTTGCCTGGCTTTGGGAATTCTTAGTTCTGATGTTTGTTGTTTTTCAAACAAGAACATTGCTTTAACCATGAGATTTCAGCCTCACCAACATCGACCAGATTTGCACTCTAGGGATAAAGACAGAAGAACTGTGATCTACTAACCTTCATACTACATTGCAAAGTCCACCTTTCATTCAGGTTTATGTTTAATGAGATGACACAAAGAGCTAAGTAATGAGATATAGTATTCACGTGGATATAAACTGCATAAGCAAAGGCCTTGTCCAGCCTGTCTTTTCCTCCCTACTCTGCCCCTTGCGCCTCACAGCCAAACCCCTTTGCCCTTGTTCTGACTCTTTCCTGATCCTCCCATCAGGTGACAATTTGAATTTTAAAGCCATTTACACTCCAAAAGGGGCATAATCAGATTTTTATCCCATACTTTTCTGATGTGACTTTTTTATTATGACATCAAGTACTGACCCATAATAAGGATCTAAATGCCCAGTTTAATATCTATTACCAGTATATGCAGATGCATATAAAATTATAGTATCACCACATAACTACACATTAACCTCTTGAGCTCCATGACAGACAAACTCTCCAGGGAACACTGTATTCCAATTTTCATTTACCAGCAGTTGCTCAGTGACAAGCAGTAGAAGTTGTACTCATCTGCACCCCAAAACTCAAAGTACTTGCAGAATGACAGGGAATACTCACGTTCTGAATATACTAGGTCTGCTGCTTCCAGTTCCCAGCTGTTTGTGATAAGCATCTGATACTTTCCCATGAGCAAATGCCACAGTTGCATTTAAATATGTATACACAAGTAGGTTGTAGCTTACCCAAAAACAATTTCCAGGTGTCAGCAGAGTTGTGTCTGAGCCACATGGCAGCCACAATTATTGCTTTAGAAGAGAAGGAATAGGGTGTACAATATCATATCACATGCCATCTTAAATGCTTCTGTAGCACAAAATATGCACTTTTGTTCAGGAAGAGCCCATTTAGCACAGGCGTATAGGTGCAGTGTGTAAGCAAGGGATAATGTGGTCCACAAAGCTTTATAGCAATGATACGGATACAAGTGCAGCTACCTGCCCCATCTCAAGATGTTTTTTGTGGAAATTCAAACATTCTGATTTCTGTGTTTCAGGTCCGTTGCATCTGTTTACATCAGAAATTGCGAATTCAGCTGCAAATAGAGTCTGTTAACCAGATCTGACACAAGAATTCTAATAAACATTGGAGAAAGGTGGAGATTTTTTTGGTTTAAGTTTTAAGAAAAAGAAGAAGGAAAAGTGCTGATTTCTTAACAAGATTTAAACCTGAGATTCAAAGGAGAAAACAGAACAAAATACAGGACAGGCAAAAATCAACACTGTTCTTAATGCCTTTCTCCTTCCGATACAGTTCAGATTATTGACTCTGGTTCCAAAGATGACCTTAGGGCAAAAACACACAACAAAACTTCTGAGATGTCACTTTCTACTGACCTGGGCACTGACAGGCAAGTCCTTAAATAACAGTTGGTTTTCTGCACTGTATAGTCATTGCTTTGGAGTTTAGGGAAGAGAATCAGAGAGTAACACTTGAAATGTCTATGCAAGACATTAGCCAACAGTCATATTGGCCTGTGGTGTTCAGGTAAAAGTATATGAAGTGTAACTGCTCAAGACCAAGTTTTCACCTACCTATTGTTCTTTCTCAAGTTGTAGCAGATTAACAACTTCACAGCAGATCTTCTGCCATACTATGCATTTGGTCTGCTCTTCCTTTTTCAACTCCTTTGAAGTCCAGGACCCAGAGAGAAAGCATATTTTTGGAAGCTAAAATATCCTGTGAAGAAATCCCAACACAAAGGGAATACATACCAACAACCCCTAGTGTAAAAATAAATTTTATAGTTGTATATATACATACATACACATATGTATCTGGATACATATAGAAATATTCAAAATTGAAGAAACGAACTGTTATCCTAATTCATCCCTTTGTGCATAACATTACAATGTTAATTCAAATGATCACACAGTTTATTTTCAACCAGAATCCAGCTTCACAGAGCACCAAACACAAACCTCTGGGGAGAGGAAGGTCAAGAACTGGATGAGATGGATCTTATTCGTTTACTGCTAAAGGCAGAAAAACCAAAGCAGGAGACTGTCAAACCAAAGCTATTGTGATGAATGCAAGTGACCAACAGCCTTGAAGATATGCTTGCCTGTTGCCATCTCTATGATGCCTGATCTCTATGATGCCATCTCTACGGTGCACTTGTATTCCTGTACATTTTCATGAGGTGTATATTCTCTGAGGTGCAAAAGTATGAAACAAAAAACAGAGAGACTCCAGCAATGAGCACAGTGTTCCTCACCTCACCGGTATGTTGTGACTGAATTTCCAGAATCTCTGGGCACTCACAGCTGTCAAAGAAGTTAGAAAAAATTATTTGAGTCTACAAAATTTACCAGTTCATTGGTAGCACATCCTGGGCCTCCCAAATTCAGAGACAATTCCTAATTATTGTTTAGATCTCAACGACTGAAACTCTTCTGTAAAATAAGGGTGACAATAATATCCAAATTTCTAGTGCATAAATAAATCCATTAACATTTTATATTACCATAGCAGGAGGCACCCTGAAGACACTAACAAGGAAATTACTTCTTCCCTCTTCAGAGTACAGTCTGGATGCTGTGCAATGAATACAGCCTGAAGTGTCTAAATGAAGAAAAAACAAACCCATGCAGCTGTACACTGAGTGAACCTAAGCTCTCCCACACTGAGGCAGGAACCCAATGTGAAAGGGAAGAACCCCAACTTTTGCTACTGCTTGACTACACTGTACTGTGATGTAAAAGGGCTGGCTGTACTAATTAGAGCAACAAAGTCCACCTGAATTATAACCTGGTTTGCCAACATGTGCAAGCATGAATCATTTTTTCTTCTTCTTTCCCTTGTTAAAGAATACACTTGCTTAAATACCTAAACAAATGGAAACCCAGGAAGTTGATGTCTGGAGTCATGCAGCACACCTACTGATGTGGTAAGGAGAATGGCCACCGGTTCCAGGGTAGCTCCATGGCAGCCCCTGTGCTGGCTGAGTGCAGAGCAGGGGCAGTCCCATGGATCCTGGAAATCTGTTCCACTACGCCACATTCCTACTCCCTGTTGTGTCCACAATATCCAAAAGAAGTAGAAAAGTAGAAAAGGTGCATGAAAGCCCCTCTGGAAGCTCACTTTCTTAGGCTCTTTTGTGGAGACACCGGATAGTCAAGAAAGAAACCATAGAATTTCTTTCACTCTCCACACAGCATTCAGCATTAAGAGAATCTTCGTCTCTGGCTTTCTGAAAACAGGAATGCAGATGTCCCCAGGGACAGGGGGAGACTGAGTGAAGTCCACATGTTTGCAAAGCATAGAGTGAAGCACGATGAAGAAAACTCCTAAGGCAATGTTGGTGAACCTTTTATGAAGGTCTCCAGCTCTTCAAATACGATGCTATTTTAAGGGTGTTTTATACATTCCATGTGTTTTTGTCTTCCTAAGGGCAGACCCCCTGTCTAAAATGTGCATAAGCTCTCCTCTTGTTCTCATCCTCAGATATCTCCCTGTTGTTCCCTCACCTGGATTGAATGAAATGAATGTCATTTAGCAGTCTGAAATTCTATTTCTCTTCAATAAAAAGCAACTACCAAGTATCCACCTTTACTGGAAAACTGCTTGACTTTAGTAGAGAACAAATCTTGCACTCCCAAATTTGAAATATCATTTATATAGGTGAGAAATCTCCATAAGTACATAGTTAGTCTACTTGTATTCCTGTGTATTTTCATGAGGTGTAAATTCTCTGAGGTGCAAAAGTATGAAACAAGAATGATCTGAAAAATACCAGTAGTAGAATAAAGCCACCACTTCAATAGGACCCAACAGCCAGCCCTGCTACTGAAGTTACCAGCAGCCCTTCAAATAAGAAGTCATTGCCCCATGCCTGCAAAACTAAGGGAGTGACAAAAGAAAAAAACAAAAAAAGTCAGCTTAAACAAAAAAAAAAGAGTTAAGAAATGCCCCAATTATCAAATGAAATATTTATTACTAAGAAACAAATGCAGATAGGTGGAAGACTGAAGCTGCTCTTAACTGTGAATATCTGACTACATTTTGATTATTACCCACAGCTGATCATGTTTGCTGAACTGGGGTGCTTCTCCTAAGAAATTCTATTCTTAAGAGCTCTTCTCTCCTTCCTCCCAGCAAAAATCAGCACATTTCACCAGAAACACTTCTCAGTTCTCACAGGTGCAGCTTGAAGGCGAGAGAGGAAAATCACCAGAGCTTTACAAACTGGAAAACAAATCAAATAAACAACAAACAACCCACGTGTAAGATTAAGAATTGGAAGTGGCTTCCAACGGATCTTGACCATTGTTTTTAAAATGTACCATCAGCTTGGGTTCCTGGGAACAGTTAATGTAGAAGGAGCTCTGTTTCATTCCTCGCACAAGCATGCAAGCTATCAATTTAGGGACACAAATGCACTCATGAGAAAATTCAACGTCCACTGCTAATTTGATCTTTGAAGCTGCTGCTATCACTGGAAAATACAATGATGTAAATCAGTCTTAAAAGGATGCTACTTTTGGCAAAATGAATATATATCCATTAAAATATCAGTTGAGACTGACCACTCATTTAAATGAAATCTTTTTTTGGGACTTGGCAAATCCAAAGTGGTGACTTGGAAGTGAAAGGATACTTAAGAAACTCTGGAATCATTTCAAGCTCCAAACAGGGAGCAACACCATTGCCTAGACATGACATCATGGCAAATTAGGAAACAAACAAAAATTACTGAGCAAAGAATGGACATGATGAGTTACCTCAAATCTTCACCCAAGCTTGCAATTCAAAGGAAAAAAAGCAATTCCTACAGACTCTCAGGTTGCTGTTTGTATTCAAGGTATTTAAGGAAACAGACGAGGAAGCAAAAAGATTATGAACCATGCCAATTCTGTACATCTACTTGGATATCACTGAACCTTTTTCCACCTCTCAGCTCACTTTGTATCAGATACAACAAATCTTTCATATATTGATTTATTTCCAGTTTCTATAATCAGAACAGAGATTCTGCAAGTCCCTTTTTCAGATAACACATCTTAAAGACAAAAGAATACAAACAATCTTATTTACATTTCCCCCAAAACAGACTCCTAAGAATGCAGAATCCAATACTTACTAAACAGTTAAACGTTGTGACCGCATAAAACAGTTTTGACATATACTATGTGGCTCTTTAGAGTACAGCTGTTTGTGAACCTCTGAGTAAGTCTGGGACAGAAGGAAGCCACAATGAAACTGATGGTGCTATGGCAAACTGTCTGGTGTTGCCAGACTTGAAAGAAAATTCAAAGGCTTCACCAGTGTGTGGGGGCTCTCAGGTCAGGCCAGAGCAGTCTCGAGTCAATGCACTCTCACATATAATTCTGGCCAACAACAAAAAAATGCTAGTATGAGACATTAACATTACGTCCCCAAGACTTGGGATGTGAATCATAAAATCATAGAACAGTGTGGGTTGGAAAGGACCTTAAACATGTAAGCAACAACTCAAATGTGGCACTGTGCTATCACTGGAACATTACGTTTATTTTGGAAAAGTGATAGTGTGAAATATTTTAAAGTTGCACTCTCTCTACAAGGTCACTGCTCCCTACCATTATAGAATATATTTCCAGAAAACTGTTTCTTGCAGAAGCACCATCTTCTCTCAGATGAGTGAGGCACGGCTCCTCCATGAGAAGAACCCTTCCATCTTGGTCTTTTAGTATGATAAAGTTACCAGCCATCACAGAAGGAAACCAAACAGACTAAGCTTTGAAATATTCTGAATTACAAGAACTTTTTATCCAACAGTGCACAGTAATACAGCTAAAGGAAACACAGTGCATTTTGGAATTGAAAAAAATGGGTATTATTCTTACTTTATAGGAGCCCATGCGTTGAAAAGCAAAACTTCAGATTCAGGGTCAGCTGACTGAATATTTTATTGCAGTTATGGCACTGTTTGGGCAGCAAGGACTATGATATTTGGCTATACAAATATATGAAGCATGAATAGCAACAGGGAAGCAAGATTTCCTACTTCTGTAAAGAATACACTAGAACACAAGGCAGATTAATGTGGAATACTGGAGATGTTCATGGAGGAAAGGAACTAACAGGCTGAATGACAAGTTTTATACTGTGAGAATTACATGGGTTAATGGATTAATCAGCACTTGTTGACTGTCAACAGATAGTTGTACACAACAAAGAAGCTAGTTGTAAAGGAAGAATAGGACTCTTCAACCTTGCTGAAAAAAGCATAACAAGAAAAAGTGTCAGGCTGTTGATACTTAGAGAAAAGCATTCCAAGCATATTCCAAGAGAAGATGCAATTTCCTAACTGAGGGGACAATTAATAAGAAAAATGACTACCAAGGAAAATGATCTAATCCTTAAAGTTTCTGAAGTCAGATTACATGTCCCTCTAAAATTATAATTAAACTCAGTTGCAGGAAAAGTACTATTGCTAAAAGGTTCACAGAAGTTTTCTTCAGTCTTGAAAAAAGTTTGTATTTTTTGAGACCAGACACTGGGGATACTGGAATGTAAAAGGGGCATATCACCATACAACTCATTTGTTTTTAAGTTACCTCTATGCATACAAATTTGGCACTGTAAGAAACAGAATACCAAGCGAGGCAGACTTCTGACCTGACCTAGTGCTGCTTCTCTTACACTCTTCATCCCAATTTCTTCAGAGATTACAATTAAATTAGAACAGCTCTGCAAAACCTCATGGTCATAATATGATCACACTCACAACACTGGCAGCTCTGCTTTAAAGACAATGAATGTACCTGATCACACATGCAGGGGTCAGCAATACTTTTTTGTGATTATTGTTTGCAGGTATATATATATTTTGCATCTTTCTTTGATATAACAGAATGTATCAGTCCATCTTCCAATTTTACCAGTTCTCTGAGTTGGTACAAGAAGTCTCCTTTCCAGGTATTCCAGCTGAATATCAACACACTGAAATCACACTAACAGCCACGTCTGCACTTGAGATGGAATTCCACCCTCATCAAAGCTGGGAAGCACATTTTGTCTCCACAAGTTGGTATGTCACCTGACCGCAGGCTAGACATGCATGGGTGTCCAGTGACGGTTCAGTCTCATATGCCTGTGACACAGTTCACTTCCTTAAAGAACAAGATGCTTTGGTGCAGTTAAGATTCTCTGTTCTCTCTCTGTGCTGAATTCTATTCTTGTACTGGGTAAATATTAATGGCCTCTGATAATTTTGCTTTCTTTATAGCAAGTAGTCCCTTACGTTTTTTGCCCTAAGCAGCAGCATCATATTTTTCCTGTATTTTGTAGTACAAAACCAGAATGCCTCAATGCAAACACGAACAGGACTAGAATGCAGGAGACAAAGACACAACAATACAGTATCAAAGTGAGAACAGAAATTCATTCTCCCTTGATGGTCTCCTATCCAGGGCTGTTAAATCACATTTTTTGAACAAATGACACATAATGGGTTTACTTTTGCTTCACCGAGATGCTCTCTGGCTAAGAAACTGTTCCTGAAGACATCAAAGCAAAGTCCTTATCTGCTTGACATAATTCCTTCTCAATTTCCAGTCACATACATCATGGCATCTTCTTTCTTCAGTACAGAAGGCAATTACAATAAAGAAGATTCTCAACGACTGTTCTTCACCAATTTCCTTCTCATCCTCTGCCCACTGAGCAGCTGTCTGCAACATCCACCAAGCAACAGAGCGAGCTTCTACAGTTTGAAGGGCAGCACTAAGCACCTCAATATCATTATTCAGGAACGCTAGCAAGACACACCTCTGCATAGTACAATCATGAAGCTAATTTATCATTCAGTAGCACTAGTCCCAGCCTCCTAGGAGTTTCTCTCCAACTACTGTTTTCCTGCCTCCTTCACTCTTCACTGTACCTTACCTTAAAATCATAAATTCATTCTTTAATTTGCACCCTCCCCCCCCCAGTATCTACCAAACTGGAATGTAAGCCTCACAAAAGCTCACTGGGCTACAAGAAATGTGCGAAGAATAACTACTGAATGTTCTCCTCCTAGCTCTGGCTTTCTCTTCCACTACATATAAACGTTCTTGTACATAAATAAAGCCCTCTTTGCGTAAGAACGCCATTATGAGCTGGTCTTTATCACTTTGCAAACCTGTAGCAATTGCATGACGTTCCCAATAACAGACGCAGGAAGGAGAATACATTATGCCGCTTTATAGAAATGCAACGAGGAGGAAATGGGATTGATAGGCTAGTCAGCCTCACCTCTGCCCCTCCTAGGTTTATTGAGCAAGTTCTGCAAGCCATTTCCAAGCTTCAAAGGACAAGAAGGTGGCTAGGAGAGGCAGTCAGATTTATGAGGTATGAATTTGACTGCCTTCTAGAATGAAATGCTAGTGGAGGGCAGTGAATGCTGCTTACTTTGATTTCAGCAAACCTCTTGATGCAGTTTCTCACAGCATCATTATAAGCTGTACTGGGGAGCTCTGCGTGCAGCCCAGTGAGGTTGGTGAGAAACTGGTTGACCTGTCAAGCTCAAGGAATGACCAATGGTTTGAAATCTACATGGTAGCAAGGTATGAAAAGTGTGCCTCAGAAGACAATACTGGGATTGATGCTATTCTGTGTTTTCATGAATGATGCGGAGAAAGAAGACAGAACAAACTCTCAACAATAACAGAAAAACAGACATACTGGAGAGAGTTGCTGACATGCAAGAGGTACCACCCAGAGGGACCTTGACAGACTGAACGAGTAAGCAGACAAAAACCTCCTGAATCTCACCCAAAGGCAGGTACAGATTCTTGCATCTGGGACAGACTAGCCCTATATAAGACACTGGCTGAACATCAACTAGAGAGGAAGATAGATCTGGAAATAAGTGGGGAGTCCTGGTGGACAAGAAATGGAATACAAGTGAGTATTGCAAAACAACACAACTACTTCATTCATCAAAGAATGCTGCAAATATTGAAATCTGAATCAAGCTACTGAAGTATGACGATGAATTTAGATAAACCCTGGAGTAATAAGATGGAACATGACATGTGATTCATTTAGGTTGTCTGCCAGTCAGGAGAATCAAATTTGATCAAGAGCCTGATTGACCTACAAATGGAGTCTAACACAGAAATACTGAAGAGAGGGCAGCTGCAGGAATTTGAGTCTCCCCTCACTTTCAGGAAGTTGCAGTGGCAGGAAACACTATTTATCAAGACAAGGCCTGCTACGGTTGCTCTTCAGTAGTGCCACAGGTACATTCAAACTTTAAAGGCAAGTAAGACCTCCTAGGGAGCTTACAGTCTAAGCAAGGGCTTAACAAGATGAACAGCACTACTGACCTCAATAGGAAAATCTGATGATTTATCTTGCAGCGCCCCCAGAGAAAAATCATGTCAAGTCTGGTGTCTCTCCCAAGAGTGAGAGAAAGGCCACTAATTCCCTAAAACCTCACAACAACTTTCATAAAAGTTTTAAAATTGTCCTTAGATTACTGAAAAAGCAGAACTACTCCAAACAATCCTCAGAATATATCATACAATATCAGAATTGTTTTAAAAAGGGGGAGCACAAAAGGCCACCAATTAAAATTTCAACTGAATTGAAACAGAAGTGCATCTGTTGAACAGACTCAAATCGAGTGAAGTTTTAGAAGATCCTTCTTGAGATAAAAGCGTCTGAATTGCACAAATGCTCTTTTAGGGAGACTACTCCTTGTCACTGAAACTGGCTGCAGGTTAGGTTACAAGGTTCCCAAAACTAAAATTTATCTGCACACTGTCATAAGAAGGTGATCACCCTTGCCTTGCACATGCTCACAAGTCCTAGGCAGACAAGACACTACTTTTCAGTTCCAGACTATAGACCTCTCCCACTAACCCCCAAGCACCACTGAACCAAGCGCTTGAAGTACAAAATAAGACAATCCAGTAACTTTAAAACAGGAATACTCCTGTCTCCACAAAACCCCCACAGCCTGTCTCATAATCCGAACTGACCCCTGTACTCCTTTAGCAAGATAAAAGGGCTTTTCTTGATTCATATAGTTCTAAAATGTACCGCTAACAACAACAAAAAAAAACGTTTTGAGAGGGATTTGCATGGACAGATCTTACAGTTTGCTTGGGCTGCGAAACATAAATCCAATTTGGATCTCTCCCCAGGAATAAGCAGGTATTAGGGGATCAGAGATAGGCAGGATGTCTGTAATAGAACTGTATTTGTCAATCTGCATTTAGACTGAGCCATTCCATTTTTGTTTTGTATACGTTATGACCATTTAACATTTTAATACATAATTAAATATAAAATACCACCATATGCCCTTGCTATCAAATCTGTCCCTCAACTACTCATTTATAAAACAGAGGTAAACACGGCAAAACAATTAAAAAACCACTGCAAAAACAGTAAAAACAGTTCTAGGTGAACTTCCACATTCAGAATGAATTTTAGAAGCTTTAACAGTTCTGTCTGAAAGCTCCACCCAGTGAGGAAAGTAAAAACAACGGTATGCATACAAATATATCCTATTGATAAAAGACTTGAGAACCCGTGAGGTCACCGGTCCCTTGATACATCCTATACAGGTATATATTTTAAAAATGAACTCCAAAATATGCTGCAAATGGAATAATTGAAGTGTAATATGATACAGAATACAAAAAAAGTAGGAGAAATCACTACCCATATATACTGCAACATACAAGGTAACTGAGTATGAAGTGCAAGCATTACGTAGAGAACAGAATCTCTTCTGTGTATGCTGCAGAGTGACAATCATCAGCAGGTGGAGACACTTCCAACAGATAGAGCAGACAATACTTTCTGAAGGGAGCGAGAACATGAGACAGCTGTGGTCTGAACAAGGCCAAAAGTGCCCTGAATAGAAGTGATTCTTTGTTTTTTCATTCAGCTATCTGTTAACTTCAGTTGAAAATGTGCTGGGAAATTCTGACAATCACTTTTGAAGTTAAACACTAAGAAACAGAAGTTTGGTTTATCCTCTAACATACTTCAAATGTGTTGGAGGTCCAAGTTCCTTTCCATGACATCAGTTTGCACATTTATGTCCAACTGGTTCTCCCAAATCCTTGTCCAGGAAATTTAGGAAAGAACATGCAATACGCAAGCAAGACAGAAGACATTTGGAAAAAGACAGAAGGAAAAGGTCAAAGGGACCATGCTGCTAGTGGGCCAATGGCAATTTCTGAATTGACATGCACTGTACTCGTTTCATTAGAAGGAACATGGTTCAAGTTCATACACACAGCCTGAAACATTCCACAAACACAGAATTCTGCTTACATATTTCAACTTGTTATCACTCTCATTACCCAGCCAAGAAATCCTCCTGGCCTAGAAGAAATCAGGGGATGACTTCTGCCTCCTTCAGTAGCAGTGGGAACTTTCACCCAGAAAATGCCCAAATGCAGCAAACAAGCACAGAGTGCACAAAGATCCAAGATCTGAAACCCAAAAGATTCTGTACACAATCCATATGAATGAGTTGGCATCAGGTAAGGAGATGAACGCATAATAAATACAGCAATAGCAGGAACATTTTAAACAGTCACTGCAGTCCCAACGCTCGTTACCTGTTTTTAAACACAGATTCTGTCTGGATAATGGCGCACATCACGCACCAATACTGAGGATATCTCTACTGCCAAACAAGGTGTTTGGTGGAGAGTCAAACACGTCCAAAATCCAGCACGCTTTTACAGCTGCAAAGCTTCCTTTTGGCTGTATCCAGGCCTCTTCTCTGGCGGCATTTTAAAAAAGTTAGCGGAGGCAGCAATTGTGGCTTTCTCAGCTGCTGGTATTTTCCCTGTCCACTCAGGGTTCTGGGACCTCGGGGATGGTGGTGTTGCTGGTAGGTCTGACTCTGCAGCATCCATGTGCACAGATAAAGTTGCTGGAATATAAAATTGCAGAAAAGGGGGAACAGAGGAGGAGAGTAGGAAAAGGAAATAAAAAATGTTAGAACAAGAGACTTCATGGCAAACTCCTCATATACTTCAGTACTTATATATATATGAGGGTTTTATTTATTGAGTTCCTGCAAGTTCTGCTCCCTGCAAGTTCTTTGACGTATAAATACTTGATGGCATTAGCATCGTGGCCCTGATGATTTCCACATTCTGAACTTTCAGTTCCATTAGTCAAAGTTCCTACTGAAAAATCGAGAATTTCAAAGTCTCTGAAACATCGGCCATTTCCAGATTGCAAAGCTCAGAGAAGAAAACAGTACTGACACTGGTACTGACAATACCATGAACTTCCACATATATTCAACATGGTAAATCAGTTTACTAGAGCAAGAAGCTGCCTGCAATGCTAGGCTGGAATCCATTCTCATTTTCTCAACACGATCACTGGTTCAAAATGGAACAAGATACAACTAGCAGAAAAGATTCGCAGATCCACAGCTCAACTGAACTGTAACCCAAATTTCTAGAATGACCATAAGAAACCTGGAGATGTGACAGTTTACTTCCATTCTCAGTATTCTGAATTGCAAGCAGAACAGAGGAAGATAAAAACAAGAAATTGTCAGAAGAGTCTTTTGGGCAACCACAGGTTTTTCTGAACAAGCAACTGCTTCAGTACCCAACACATCATTTTTGCCTTGTATTCTCCCAACAGATAATAACTGCTTGTGTACTTTCATTACAAGCCGATTCTGCTGCTCTGTAGTGGATGAATGATAAAAAAAAGGCCACAGCAAGCCTCAACTAGAACACTGACTGCTTTGAAGTTTACATAAAAAGCCAGTATCAGTGGCTGAGGTTAGCAGTTAATGCACTTGGTAGACCCTGGAACCCAACAGTCTTGGTCATCTAAAACAGTGAGTCATTCATGCATCTACAATAACACAGCTGATAACACTACATGGCATGTTTTACTTTGAGCCTATTGATCTTCACCTGGAGGCAAGAGGAAATATGCAGGAAGAAACAGTAACAAAACAAGTGAAAAATCCTTAAATATTAATTACCACCAAAACTACACAAACGACACTCACTAGCAGTCTCCCCACCTTTGGCTTCTCCTTATGAGGTACCATCACACCATGAGTAGATGTATTAGCATTAGCAAGAAACCGAGCAGCAAGAGTCACTAACCTGCTGCTACTCAGACTGTTCTCTGATAAGCAGTTTCAGAAGCTGCTGACACCTTTACAAATTTTTTAATTAATTTATTTTACAAGTATGAACGCATACAAAGAGAAACAAAATCTATTTAAGAAGATTTTTCATCCAGATTCATCAGTGGGATGCCTGAATAAAATGTTGGTTATTTGGTTACCATGTGCACTGCTACATATACAGGTGGCTGAAACACACAACCACAGACACTAAACACATCAATATAAAGTTGGACAGTTGTTCGCTATGTGTTTCATGACCATACACACCTGTGGTCTACTCTAACAAATGGAAGACAGACACAACAATCTTTTTGAGATCCCTTTCAAGACAGAGAATAATTACAATGAGAATAAGGAAATACTATTTCTCAGACCACAATGCCACTGAGGAATTCACACAAAAAATATACCGCAATGGAGTCTAACAGAATACAAGGACACTATCAACAAATTCTGATGCCCCTAATCTTAGATCACTGAAAGTTTGAAGGCCCTTCATCACCACAGACTTTCCTGCTGTCTAGGCACTGGCTTTTGGTCCCTGAATTGGACAAACTTTTAATCTAATCTAGTACAGCCAATGTTTCTCCAGATCTCCTTATTCCTTGGCCAAATTACATCAGTTGGACTTTTGATCTTACCCTGTTAAAGCATTATGCATTAGGAGTCACACACAGAGGTATCACGTAGTATAGAAAGCACTAACTTTCATTTTCAGTCTCTCTCAACACTCACACAAGTGTATCAACTTATTTTTGATTATAATTGTCACTTCCTGAAAAGCAAATGAATTTTCTGCCCATTTTTTCCTTTGTCTCCACATGCAGGTCTTTTCCTAAAATGCTACTTTTCAGCAACTCAGTTGCGATATTCAGGCTAGTTAGCCTCAAACTGTGGCAAATAATGGAAGTTTAATGCTATAATGACAAACATTGTGGCATTTCTGCTACAGTAGTTTATGTCCTTTGACATTCGTACAGAGGTCTCTAACAAAACGTAACTACAAACCCTTCAGTATTGTCAGAAAAACATGTGAGAAGACAACAGAATAAACTTAGTTTGCTTGGGTCTCAAATAAACACATCTCCAGCTCCTTTCTCTCATTCCTGCAACTAGAAAGAAGCCGACATCCACATCCCATATTCCTTTTATTAGCATCTTCTGATTTCAGCCAAATTCAACTCAAAACTTTCAGTGGATGACGGCGGCGGAGGAGGTGACAGGGGAAGATTTGTAGCTGCATGTTTAAGAAAGAAGCTAAATTCATCACAATGACAGGGGAGAGTGTTGGCAGAGATTTGAGCTATTTATTCTTTTAGGAAAATCCTATAAAGAATGACACGAGGAAGCCTCTATCTGCAGTCTTGTTCATCACACTGGTGAGGAGTCCGATAACAGATGTATGCAGTAGTGTGATTTAGTGCCGGGAGCTGGCCCCTGATGTGTATTAATACAGCGGCAAAGCGGAACGAGCCCCTCTTCATCACTCATTTCTATAAAAGAGGTGGAATCTGAGATGGCCCGATGTTCGGCAGAGCAAGCCCATTTGTTCTGCTGACTGATGGAGCCAGCTCAGGCTGTGTCCTTCACCTCCATGGGGCACTCAGGTTGCAAAAAAAGGAGATCACTGAAGCAGGACCTGGTCAACAAGTGAGACGAGAGCAGTTGGACTCTGCTAAGAAGCTATTTAAAAGTGAAGAAATCCAGCGCCGTGTATTTCTGCAGTGACAGGCATGGGCCTGCATTTTGATCCTCCCGTGTTCCATCTTTTGCAAAAGGAATAAGGCACCACAAACAGAAAGAGCTTCTGCAGTGAGAAAATGAGGCTGCCGTGATTCCTCAGGGACAAGAAATTCAGCATATGGCATCTATGCAGTGATGTGTAGGTGTACGAAGGCAGAAAAATCTGCATCTGTCCCACCAACATCCAGCAAGCATAAGATGCTTCAGTTAATTCTGCATTTCTGCAGAGTAATTCTGTGTTATTTCTTTGGGCATCAGTAATTCTGCAGTCAGAGCATCTTTAACAGAAATACCACCAAACTTCAGAAATTTCCAAGTTATGTGCCCAGGTTGTGCTCCAGCTGCCACTGAGAGAACGCCGTAGAAAGTCAGCAAGGATGCAGCTTCAGTTACCCAATCACAAGAGCTTCTTTCTGTAAGTACTGTAGAAAACCCTGACCATCTTTTAATGTTGCTGGAGGTGTTTCTAAGCACGTTCAAAGAAAATCTTTGCCATTTCTGACTATTAATGATTTTGCAGCAGTTTTCTCTCTATGATCAACACAAGCATCTTGTCCAGATTCCAGAGCAACGCTCTCCTTCCTTCATTTGTAACACTTTTTTTCCCACTCCTCCTGAAAGACTATCAGACCTCTATGCTATCTTCCACTGCTGAGTTCCAATCCAGATGCAGATTCAGTTCCATGAAAAATGTTCATCATGCACTTCCTCTAATCAAATATATTTTAGATAATATTTTGAAAGATACAGGCACAGAAATAGAAGCTCTCCCTATAGAATGTAAGCAGCAACGCAGCACAGAAATTGCACTCTGAACTAAAAAACAAACAGACAGGTAAACAGTGTCTCATAATAATGAGACATGAGCATTCATACCAAAAAAAAACTGGTATACCAGAACTAAAATTCTGTGGCTACAAATATGCAATTTTATTAATCCTTTCACTACAGAAGTCTGAATACCCTAGCACAAGATACTCAAAAGCTAGAAAAGGACATCCTAAATCAACAGTCAATAACAACATTTTCATTGAGCAACAGATTATTCATTTTCATGTTCTTTTATCTTTAACATAAAACCTTTTAAACACTCTCCAATCCAGATCTCTGGCCTGGAAAGATGGCATAGCTTTCTTCCCTATTTTGTTATTCTATTGCCTATCCACCTGCCCTACAATGAAACCCACCAAACCTCATTCCTCCTATTAATCTTCAGTTCCATTGGCTTTTATGGTTTTCACATCATCATTTTTCCCATCAGCTCAACCAATCTTTGGATTGTGCACTGTCTTAATGAGCTAGCTGGAAGGTCACTGGTCATTTAGTAGCAGGAAAAATGTTTCAAGCAATGTGAGGATATAAAGAAGTCTCCTAAAGTCCTCTGTGTTCTGCATACACACTTTCTCAGATTCTGAAAGATGAATAAACCAGCTTTTTAATCACTACAACCAAAGTAAGAAAAAATGAGACTTTTTTAAGCTCAACAGCAAGACAACTCCAAGAGAATACAGCTCTTCTCACTGAGCGATCACGCAAAAACTGCCCGATTTCTCCTCCTGCAAAGTGCCTTGTGGCACCCTGAAAAAGCTACCAGCTGATGTCAACCCAAAACTGGAGGAACAGTACAGCATGCTGATCATCAAGTGCTGCACAACTTAGGAACTGAGGAAGGAACTCCTTCTTGACAAAACAGATTATTAGCCACCACACAGTGAAGCAGTAAGTTATGCTAGCTTCACATAGCTGCATTATCAGACCTTTTTGTTAGGCAGCTTTTCATGCTACACAAAAAACACACAACATTTTCTCACAAGTTGCCTTTCTCACTTTTTGTTTTTAGTTTCAAATTGAGGTAATGCTATTTTTCACTGCTCTGACTTTGGCACTGTGCCCAAGAGGGACACGACTTTAGAAATGCTGACACACACACAAATCCAGGCTACCTGACGTTGGGCTGGACACGGAGGCTGCAGCTGGCTTTCGTTTCCTCTTGATGTCCCTTGAGCACGGTGGTCCCAGGTGTACATTTGCTTGCCTACAGAGAAATTAAAACAGCAAATTAAACTCTGTTCCAGTGTCACCTTCCCACAAGATTCTGGCTGATCATCTCCAGCCCTCCTCTGCCTCAGTCTGCCCCAGTAACCAAAATGAATCAAAGGCTTCCCAGGGAAGTTTCCCTCACACCTTTTGTTATCATACAATTAGGCTTCCATTTCTTTAAGAGCGCACACCCATAAACTGAGCAGAATAATTATTGTTTCCTAGCATTTAAAGGATATGGAATAGTAATCAATTTTAAATAACTCTTTTGCAAAAGTAAAGACGTGATCAAGCAGTGATGTGACACACCCTATCATTATTTCTGCACAAGTTTAAAAAAAAGGCTGCAAAATTGCCTGGAAGAAATTACATTTGCCCGCTTATTCAGGAATTATTTTACTACATACATATATTCAGAGCTGTAGAGAACATCTCAGGATATACCTATAGTCCAAATGACTACAAAAGTAAGTTCATAAATTTAGTTAGAAACTCAAAACTTTCATGCATTTTCAAAATTAAAATTTCCTTATAGATGATACAACGAAAACAGCTGAATCTGGCTTGCAATATTATAGACTTTCTGACACCTGAAAGAGAATGGAGAGGCATAAACTGTCCCAGCCACACCAGCTGACAACCCTTTGTCAGTTAAGAAGAAACCTGCCTTATTAGGAGCGGCTCAAATAGAGCAACTCCTCCAAGTTCTACATGTTGGAAGAAAGGAAGATTCATTCAGAAAAGACAGCCTGGAGCAGAAAAAAAAAAGGAAAAAAATCAGCCCAGAGCATCTTCTCATTCTACAGAATGTTTATCCAAGCGCAAAAAACTTTCACAAGTTTTTCTACAAGATAACATGAGCAAGAGATCATTGCTTCATATTTCCATACCAAATTCTTCTTTTAAAAAAAAGATGTATCTGTAATATCATCTAAAACAATTTAGGAAGCTGAATTTATGCAACTATGAAATTTGCTGCTGTAGAACTGTACAGAACAGTGCAAGGGGCACACAAAAAATCCACGTACAAGTCAAAATTACCAATTGTTTGAATGCTGCTGGGCCTACCTACTTACCTTCAACAAGTATGCAGTCACAAAATAAGAAAGAAAAAACAACATAATAGCTACCATTCTGCATTCTCAACTGAAATTCCCAAGTTCTACATGATTTGTCATCTTAGTTTGACATTAAGGCACAACTTGAATTTATTATTTTTTTTTTTTTTTAACTTGTATTAAGTTTCACCAAGGGCCAATTTTTCAAATCATTTCTAGGAGCTCTTATCAATATAATGAGGCAGAAGTCTCCTTGCAACATGAACTAATGGCTTTCAAAAATACCAGCACACCTGGAGACTGCACATGCAAATCCCACCCTTCTACACATAAATGACTAACTTGTAAGTTAACCCATGTAGGCTAAAAGTTGCTTTTGTATATAGCCGTAATGGTGGCCATACAATATTTTAGCACGCTCTTACAATGTATTCTCAAATATTTAAGCACACATAAATAAGGAAAAGATAGACTAATTCAAGTGGA
Source organism: Tympanuchus pallidicinctus (assembly GCF_026119805.1). Classification (NCBI taxonomy): domain Eukaryota; kingdom Metazoa; phylum Chordata; class Aves; order Galliformes; family Phasianidae; genus Tympanuchus; species Tympanuchus pallidicinctus. The sequence continues at coordinate 37,795,576 of NW_026294747.1, read as the reverse complement.
ACTTCAGGTTTTTGATTCAACATCAATATTACAAAATAATACTACTGACTAGATGACTAAGTTGTTATATATGATAATCCAAATCATTATTACATCATAGTAGAAAGGTTAACTTAATTTTATGAGCTTACCCCAATTATTAGCCAGCTGATCTTTTTGGAAGACTCACTACACACTACAGAGCAGGTATGCACAATCGTCTCCAGGGCACTTCATGCAATTTTTCCCACTTCACAAATGTTAGAGCTAGATTTAGAATAAGAGCTCCTGGTTCTCCGATCCATGCTCAAACCACACCTATCCTTACCTCACAATTACAAAAAAAGAGTAAGAAAAATGAAAAAGGGAGAGAATCTCATAATTGTTTCTCGTACTGAAAATAAAGGCACACTGTACTCCAGCTGGAGACTAGTAGCAAGGACACTGAAACCGGCAGCCCTGCCTCTAACATACAAAGGCTTGGAGTTATAAATAGTCACCATCACACATATTTCATTCAGGTTTATCCCTTATTGATCACCCACGCTCTAGTTAGTAAATCAGGAACCTATTGATTACTCAGTAGCTCTGACTGCCCTGGTGGTAAAAATGTCATTTTCAAGTGGTTGGTGTACTTTACAGGCACTGTAAATCTGCATACAGGGAACCTCCAGGTGGTAGATACTTTGGGAGAGGATGAAATGAAAGAATGCATACAGGAATGATATACCTCATTAAAACACGGGCAGGAAGGGTTCCTGTTACAAATCATGAATTGTTCATTTTCTGGTAGATACCACACTACTGGTATTATATTGGTAAGAGAAGAAATTGGCAAATCCCAGTTGTCTTAGTTTCAGCTGGGACAGATATTACCCTCTTGCTGGTATGGTTCTGTGTTGTGAATTTAGGATGAGAACGATGTTGTTAACACAAATGTTTTGGTTTAGTCCTAGAAGTTTTCAGCTTCCTGTGTTGCCCTGACAGTGATGGGCCAGGGGCACACAAGGAGCTGGGAGGGGACACAGCCAGGACAGCTGACCCACACTGGCCAAAGGGATATGCCATACCATATGGTGCCATGCTGAACAATAAAACGGGGATTTGGCTGGAGGAACTGACTGTGCTTGGAGACTGGCTGGGCATTGGTCAGCAGGTGGTGGGCAACTGCACTAGCAATTTGTATATTCTTCTACCGTCGTCATTATTACTTTCCCTTCATTTTCCGTCCTATTACACTGTCTTTATCTCAACCCACAAGTTCCACCTTTTTTCCAATATTCCTCCCATCTCACTGTCATGGGGGAAGTGAAAGAATAGCTGTGTGGTGCTGAGTTGCCTGTCAGGTTAAACCATACCAGTTTATCAGCAAACTCATAGGAACAGCACTGCCAGCAAGGTAAGGTAATGGATATGCACAGCACACCATCTCACAGCAGACAGATGTTAACTATAAAGTGTGAAGAATCTGTGTCATGATGCGACCATGAATTAGTTTTTCAGAAAATGTAGATTTTAACAACTCCTCCAAACAGGTTAAAAATAACTCCGAGGTAGAACTGAACAGGGCCAAGAGGAAAGGATAACAGCAAATGCACATTGTAGCATTGTCACAAGCCTCCTTGTGAAGAAGTCAGAGGTACCAAGCATTGTGTGACAGATTTGAGCCTAAACTGAGAAAACACAACGGCACTTAATCTGATCTTACTGGCTTTCTATTTCCTCTGCTAGGCTTCTATACTTTGTTGAACACTGCACGAACAGTAACAAGAAAACTATTGGACAGTGGCTGGTGATCATAAGAAAAAAAAAAATGGCAGTGCTAAATCACCATTAAATCTGCTAGTCAACCAGACACTAACATGGAAATCAACCTGTCTAGAGAGAACCGAAATTCTGCTCCAGGAAGAGAAAAACAGAACACACCTGGAGAGACAAAGCAGGATCCAAACTACAGCTTCCCTGCTAGCTACAATATATCCAATACATACAGTAACACCACAGCTTCTTACTGACAAGAGCTGGCAAATGAGAAGTAACACGTTAGAAACAAATGGTTTTATATAAAAAAATCTATAGTTTCTTTCTAAACATGTCTATATGTATATTTTAATCACAAGCTAAAGAATTATCCAGGAAATATGGACTTATCTTTTGCTCTTAACACAGTACTCAAGGTACATGGTGATTCTACATGCATCTCACAATGGAGAAAAATCAGGCTTTGCTCTGCACAAGGCTGGGATTTGTTGTTGTCTTTAACGTGTCAGAAGGATTTTGAATGTTTCCTTGCTTCCAGTTTCCAGATAGTTATTATATAACTGTTTGTTTGTTTAAATTAAGTGTAACTGTATATACTGGACTGCTACCTCACTCCTACAGATCAAAGTGACCGCATGCTGGACTGTCAGGATCATACAAGCTTGCCACTGTCATAGATATAAAACCCAGAAAATTGTAGGGTTTAGGACTGCCAAGCAATACAATCCACGAAAAACAACACAAAGCACAAGCAGTCACCAGTTCACAATGAATATAACTGAACAGAATTAGGTCCTTCAAACCCTCTCAGTCCGTAAAATGCTGTCCTCTTAAAACTCAGAGTAAAATACACCTCAATCTCAGAACAGAAGTCTTTGAAAACATCCTGCAAAACTAGCTGCAACAGTGTGTGGCCTTTTTGGAAACAGGTGGTGCATCGCACACTTGGGGGTGTACATCTCTTACTGTAATCTCATATTATTCAGTTTCTCTCCTGACAACCTCTGGAAGAAGCAAAACAAGTTGATTATATAGACAGTATTAGGTAGCCATTAATCTACTGTCACACAAACAAGGGGTGCTATTATCCTCATGTTAAAATAAACATTCAGCAGAGACAGCATCTAACAAGGGTACTACTGCTAAAAAAAATGCCACACAACCCAAGTGCGGCTGCTGAGAGGCTATATTGCCAGCAAACACAGGCCACACGAAACATTCTTCCTGTGAATCTGGAAGCATTACCTGAGGTTTATGGTGGCACAGAGGAATTGCCAGGTCATGGCATGGATCAATGGTTGAGCACCGGGTGAGAAGGTGTGGCCAACCCAGGGAGCTCAGGTACAAGCAATACACCTGAAAGACCAGAAGGGTTGGAGCCTGGATCCACCCCTCTTCACCCTCACTTAAGGGTTAGCAGCCGAAGGAGCAGCATCTCTCCAGATAGAGGTTGCACTCCTCTTGAGCCACTGCTGGTCACCAGAAATGAGCTAATTTTCCTTCTTTGTTATCTTCTATAGCTTTACAGTACATGTATCTCAGTAGAAGGTATTATAGTCACCTTTTTTTGCTATCCAAGTGGCTTCACAAAATTAAGAGTAGGAGCAGAATTTCTCCTCCTCTTTGAAACTACAGACTCAGATGGGCACCAAAGTTTGATCTGCACTTAACTTTTGTAAATCAATACAAGTCTTGTGCATAAGAGAGTCTCCTCTGCTCTGCAGAACCTCATGGGACAACTTCTAGAGCAGATTTCCAGATTCCAAAGTCACTACAAGTTAGTTCACTTCTTCAATCATCTGAATCTAATAAGCCTTCATGCAGCAATGCTCTGTTCCCCTATGCATTCTAATCACGTAGCAGTTTCATTCACTAAAGTTTGCATATAGTGAACAGAAAGGAACACATTTTTTCAATCATTACTCAAGTAAGCATTCTAAGTAGAGATTATGTGATCCCATGTATTGTATTCTCTCTTTTCATATAGACCTATACAACACGGGTTTGCCAGTAAGAGCAGATACTTAATACGTGCCTGACCTGAGTACACAGATCTGGCAAAAGCAATATACTTCATAGCAGAAGAAACCAGTAATAACTAAACAAGATGCTGAAACCAAGGGGAACTCATTTATTTTTCACTCTGGAGAATTAGAATTCACCAAAATGGAAGCATTAGGCCTTAGACAACTGATGCTAGACTGCTGTTTGTTGCATGCCCGTCAGAAGAATTCACTTATATCCCCAACTGGAATATTAACTGGAATATTAGTAGCAAAGGAAGACATGGAAGTGTTCTGGCTAAATGAAGAAAAAAAAGAAAGGGAAGAATGATACCTAAAGCAGCTGATGCATAAACATACATATAGACATCTCAGGAAGATGAAAATGTGTGGATAGATTGCATGGAATAAACCGGATACTGTCCTGATCAAGTGGGAGAGCATGAAATTGTGAAAATTCATTCAATCCTTCAGCTACCTCAGGAAAGGCCTGACCCACTTGCAGGCAATCTCTATATTTCCATATGCTTGGATAAGAGGCCAAAAGACCAGGATCTCTGTACAGATACAACAGAATGAGGTTTGCATAGACACGCATATTTCTAGAGCTGGAATTGCAGACGTTCCTCAAATCTCCAACTGCATCACCTACTTGCCATCTCACCAGGCACTGACATCCACTTTTCTTAAGACATTAGTTTTCACCCATAACCCTATTTTCAAGACTAAGCAAACAATAAATGATATTAGGGACAATTTATTGCCTACCCTCGCTTCTTATTCTACCTGTTTTACAACTCAAATTGAAGGGAACATTGGCTCTAGACTCTTCTGGAACTCACCCTGCCTCAACAGAATTACACCCCACGAAACAACAACCTATCACATTTTTCCACTGACAGATTCACTGACTAGCCAAAGTCTAATAAAATATTCTGCTTAAGCCTGTACAAAATTGTATCAAAACCAGCGTTGCCAGCAGGAGCAGAGAAGTGATCATCCCTCTGTACTCAGCCCTGGTGAGGCCACACCTTATGTACTGTGTTCAGTTTTGGGTCCCTCACTACAAGAAAGACACCGAGGTACTGGAGATGTCCAGAGAAGGGCAATGAAGCTGGTGAGGGGTCTGGAGCACAGGCCTTACGAGGAGCTGGGACTGTTTAGTCTGGAGAAGGGGAGGCTCAGAGGCAACCTTATCGTTCTCTACAACTACCTGAAAGGAGGTTGTGGTGAGGTGGCAGTCGGCCTCTTCTCCCACGTAACTAGTGATAGGACTAGAGGAAATGGCCTCAAGTCGTGACAAGGGAGAGTCAGGTTGGACTTTAGGAAATACTGCTTCTTTGAGAGAGTGGTCAGGTGTTGGACTGGGCTGCCCAGGGATGTGGGGCAGTCACCAAGCTTGGAGGGGTTCAATAAATGTTTAGACGTTGTACTGAGGGACACGATTTAGTGGGAAATATTGGTGATTGTTGGACTGGATGATCTCAGAGGTCTTTTTCAACCTTGATAATTCTATGATTCTATGAAAATCCTCTTCAAGTGGAGTTCAAGATAACAATTCTTTTCAGACCACTCTTTCTCCCAGAAAGGTAAGTGGGTAGAAAGGAATGAAGGGAGGATCACTTGGGCTGTCCATGCCAGTCTCGTCTTGCTTGCTTTTAACAGCCAGCATCGTCAAGCAGAAACCTTAACAGACAAGACATGATTAGCAAACGCTTTGTGCTCTTAAAGGAGAGTAATTATAGGCATGTGAAAAAAGGAAGAGATCCCTGAGGTACTCTTACTTGCATGCCTCCCGAGAGGCAGCAGGGCCATTAAAAATTCCATGATGAAGAGGAAAAACAGCCTGGGAACAGCCAGGAGGCAATACAGCAAATTAATACACCAGTTGTCCCTTGGGAGGGCTGCAAGAAAGCAGGAAACTCTCCTTGCTTCACAAAATAAAATTATACCACTAATGATAACAGTCACCACACACACAAAACTGCTTCTAATGATGGGTGTGAAATTCCCAGCGCTACGCACACACTTTGAATGAATCTCTTCTCATCACTGATATAAAGCAAGAAAGGTAATCTTGGAAGTGTACAATTCACACAGCCATTCAGTCAAGACTTCCCAAAGAACATTCCACACAGAATCTCCTTGACAATGAAAAGCCTTTCCTCAACACCTCTATCTGTGCTCAGGACTTTGGCTAACAGCTCTGCCTAAATGAAGCACTACGTGACCAATCACGTGCTGCACCTCGAGATGAAGTGCACCAAAATCTACCACAGAGGCAAAGAAAACACTTCCATGGCATAGAATAGGCTCCAGCTGGTAGTTACACATCCACTGGTTAGTGGGCATGGTAGAGAGTGGCTGGCAGCTGGACCAGGTGATCTTTAAGGTCTTTTCCAACCAGAACAATTCTGTGATTTGTGATAGAAGGAATTCAACAGAAAGGTATTTTTCCACTGCACAGAGGGCATGAGATTAAAGAAACTGGATATCCATAACATCAAAACAGGTTCTTCTCTAAAACATTTCACATTGCTCTCTGGACATTAGCCTTCCCCACCATACTCCAACACTTTTCTGAGTAGAGTTTCTCCAGGACCAGATGCAGGCTGATAGAACCTGCTAAAGAGCAAGCTATAGGAACTGACTCCATCCATGAAAAGAGAGGAAAAGTAATTGGGAAATACCTGAAGAACAGTTCCTGTTAAGAGAATGTTCCTGTGAAGGAGTCAGTTTTCCTCTGTGCTCCTGGCAGCATCTCTATGTTAACATCTTGCACTGGAAAGCTCACTCATACATGAGACCACATAGCATTTTTTAATTCTTACCATAGTTTTGCATTCCCTCCTCCCCAAATTCTTTCACACATTAATAATATTTCACAATATAATAAGAAGCTACTTTTTCAAACAACAGACACAAAAATCCACTCACTGCTGGAATGGGACAAACTACTTCCCTATCAACATTCAATAACGAATCATTAGGATTATGTCAGCCACTTATTCTCTATAAGAAGGAGCCAAGCTCACACCGATAGGATAGCTGGACTATACACACAGTAAATATAAACAAATATGATCACTCCAGCTTTAGAAACATCTTGTCACAATCAATGGCTTTGGAAAAGGCCTTCACTGATCATTATAAAGGGAGACAGTTTGCCCTGTTCAAATTTGAGAGCTGTCCAGATCCCCTTTCTCAAGAAGGAACAGAAAACAGTTGGTCTCCCCTGTAACTGTTTCACAAAGTGAAACACTCAAGGCACAAGAAAGGTTACCTTCACTGCAAATGAAGAGACCAACCAATCTTGCTTCACAGGCACTAAACATCCCCAGACTGGTGCAAAAGCACCAACTTGCTTATGCACAACCTTCCAAACTATTTTTGTTCTCATCCATATGAATGTTTAAGAGCTGATTTCTCTCCCCCCCAAACCTTTTTAGCTTTAGCATGCTGCCTACAGCAGCATGAGGTCATGGTGCGGTATCACAAAATTCCCTGCAGAAGCCAGAGGGAGGAGAGGCTTTGCTGGGTAGATGCCAAGCTTTTGCTCAGACACACACAACCTCAGTACATTTTTCATGCTCTATTTGCTAATTAACAAGGGGAAAAAAAAAACCATGAAGCTGAAAGTCCAGGTTCTTTCAGATTTGGTCCTTTGTACAAGCACGTAAGCAGAACTGTGTCCCAAGCAGGACCTTGCTTCCTTGTAGAGTGGAAGAGCTCAAGGGCACCTTACCTTTAGATAGTCACCTGCAGCACAAGAACAGAAGTCACTGCCAAGGACAACTCTTGGATTTAATTTAGGATTATTCAGCAGAAGGTGCCTGAACAGCAAGTTAACCCCAACCATGCAAACTCAAATATACCTCAACATTTGGGCAAATGCTACAGGAACGCAGAAAAATACCATGCCCTTAGGAGTCACCTAATCTTGTTCTGATTTTAATACTGGACAATAATACTATACTCATTCATACCAAAGCAACTGAATGCACAAGCAAGAACAGATTACATCTGTTTGTAAAAACACAGTATGTACTGCCTAGGTGCCTTCAATACACTCTAAGTGCCTACAGTACTGAGTGTGCCAGATAATCTGCACTGGTATGTTCTATGCTAAGTTTGAACACAGGTCGCCTAGGGAAAAGTGCACTAACTTCCATGCCTGTGACAACTGTTCAGACTGCATAGTACTAATGGAGATACACATGGAAGGGAACCAAGACAACCCAACGGAGCAGAGAAAGGGAGTTACCTGGCAGTGCAGTGTGCTGGTGAGCATCTTCGGTGGGAAGCATCAGCAAGCACATCCAGAGAGTACAGAGGAGATAATGGATTGAACTGGAAAGTCAAGAGATTTTATTTAAGCAAACCATTAAAAGAAACAGTCTCCAGATACAGCTGCTCAGACCTATTCCCTACAGCTGTTCATACAGCATAAGAACACCTCTCTGAAACACCAAGGGATGAGGTTAGATGAGAACCGACTCTCAGTTCAGACAATGGCCTTGCACAGGGTGCAAATCTCATAACCATCTTCTCCCAGCAGACAGCCCTACGAGCACACTTCTTTTTCAACTCACATTATTGGAAATGCTGATTGACTGAGAGCGTGCTCAAAGAGCTCTATTGCTGCACATGAGTAAAAAAATCCATCTCCCTCTAGTGAAGCTCCTTGTCCACATTCATATTGTAGAATGGAAACTTAATGCTATAACTAAGGAGAGCACAGAACTTCCCAACAGTCTCAATATTCCCCTATATTCACACATGTCACTGAAACAAACCTCTAAAAGGCTCAGGTCCACCAGGATCTGCTCACAATGAGCCCAAAATTCATTCCACAGCAAGTGAGCTGCTCCTCTCAGTTACAAGCTTTACTTGCAAACTGCTTAAAACAATTTTCTGAAATCACGTGTGGTCAGGCTAATCTTACATCCTTTGTACGGCATACACTGACAAATCCTGAAGACATCAAGCCTTTGAAAGACAGTTTATGGTGGAAGATGCAGCCCTACATTTTTTTAAGGGATGGGAAAGACATGGAACAATCTACTCAGTGTGGAGAGCAAACCTAGCTCAATATGCAAATAGATGGCTTAGGCTAGTAGTTACCCTAGGGTGTCCACATTACAGTTCCATTCAACGTCTATTTCTTTGTAATTCACACCACAAGCAGGAAAATTCATTTCCATCTGTTTTGCAAAGTGCTTGACCGATTTCCAGAATGTTTGCTCTTATATTACTAGGATTACTGACGCATTTTTAAATAGGGAAAATCCACAGCTGTAGCAACTCTTGTCATCAATGTTATATGGAAGCCTAGAATTCAGTATTAGGCCTTTATCTTCAAACTTTCTGATGCACTACAAAGCTTCTGTTTTCAGTGAGCTGCTCCTTAAATTGGGCTATTAGTTTACCATCAGTGAAATAATGCTGCAGCTGCACCATAGGGGAGAATCATCAGTACCTCTCTGTAGCTGAAGCAAGTTCAGTTATGAAAAATAAAACTAATTTATATTGGTCATTTATAAGCTGAGTTATCTCTCTTATCTTTAACAACATAAAAGTGGTATGTGAAATGCTGTCATTAATAACAAATGCACAGTTGCACAAAGGCCATAAAATTATCTCTTTGCACAAAGATTTAAAAATAATTTCTTGCCATATGTGTATCTGTAGTCACCTAGAGTGTAAAACAATGTTTGGTCCTAGTGTTCACTAACCAAAAGTCAACTAGCAATAGAACAGAAGGGTAGGAACACCACTACAGCACTACCATGTAAGTGGAAGATCTTTTTTGCTAGCCACTATCTGGAACCTGGAGTCTTACATCATGAATAAAACAGCCTCCTACCACTGAAGGTATATAAAATTTACAAAGGAAGAATACAGAAGAAGTGCCTACACCACAGATTCATTCACTTAAAAGAGTGCCCATTCATTTCTTTCTATTTCCTGTTACATCTGCTATTTAATTACAGCCAGATAACAATTTGTGTTTTTAATTTTTTCCCCTTCTCTGTTGATGAGACTATCAGGAAGGAGCTTGAGCCAAATAAGGCAAAACAAAGCATGTGAGAAATGTTCTAATTATCATGGAATTCTGTGAGGCCAAAGTTTCTCCTGACAAGAGTCATTCTCCCTCCCACAAATTATTGGAGAGGAAGGCAAACACTAACCTGAAACACCGGGACAACAAAAGAAGCCCCTGAGCTATTCAGACAACATAATGCCAGAGACATGGGTTGCACTCAAATCCAGAAGACAACAGTTACCAAAACAAAAAGGGACAGAGCTACTGGAATAGGCTGCCCAGAGATGAGGTTGATGCCCCATCCCTGGAGACTTTCAAGGCGAGGCTGGACCAGGCCCTGGGTAACCAAACCTAGTTGTGCACATCCCTCTTCATTGCAGGGGAGTTAGACTTGATGATCTTTAAAGATCACTTCCAGCTCTAAAGGTTCAGTGATTCCACATTACCTCATGTGCTAAGGCCACGGTGTGAGGGAAATCAGAAGCCAGCATTTTGTTCTTTCCAGAGAGAAGGAAACCAAGAAAATAAAAAAGGCAGAGCATAGACACAGCTTACCTGGTTGCGATCTCTCTTCCCCATTGATGGTAACCAAAAACTGGAAGGAGGCAGAGTTGGAAGGGCAGGTGGGAGCCATGCCACGGAAGGAATGAACATTGAGGGGAAAAAAGAGGATGAGGATGAGGAAAAAAGGGCAAAGGAAGAACAAACACGGAGGGAAAAAGAGAGATTAAACATCACTATTAAAAACAACAAATGGCAAATCCAAGTAAGAAAACTGAGGACTGACAGCTGGTGAAGGCTGGACGCACTGCATTACAGGTGGAGAGGAGCTACATCTACCTAATTATAGCCCCACAAGAACAGCATTAGAGGGATGCCAAGGGATAGGCACCATCTCTATTTCTATTGCTGACTCTAATTTTAGAACACAGTTTGGGGAAGGAGACATAACACACCCAAGAAAGAGAAAGCAAATTCACTACTGCCTTATCAGCATCGTTTCTGCAGTCACAAAAAACTGACTGCAACCAAAAGGGCATTTGAGCAGCTTCTGCATACTGGGGCAGCCTACTAACAAAAGGAGAGTCAGCGATTACAAAAAAGAAAACGGAAGATCTGTCAGTAGAGGACTGTCTCCCACTCAGCAGTTGTCTGTATTCATTATTTACCACAAAATTCTTCACTCCCTTCAGTCACAGAAGGGAAGAGGATCCCAAAGTTCTTCCTCCCCTCCCAAAACCTTACACAATAGCTGTTAAGCGCCTTACTCTTTCTGGCGTGGATCACTAACATGACCTAGCCTCTCAGTGCCCACAGTGCTGATGGAGGTCTCCTGAAACACAAAGAGAGGTAAAAGGTTGCAGACTCATGCAGAGAGCAGTCATGGTTTACTGCTGCTAATAAAAACAAACATTGCTGTACCAGCTCAGTCTCAGCTAAACATCCTCTCCTTTTAGAACCCCAACTGAAGGCCAAAGACCATTTTGGTTTTATTTTATTATTGTTATTGTTGTTTTTTAATTGTTTTAGTGACTACAATTGCTTGCACAGGGGTGCACGAAGGACTGGACCAGCACAAAGCATACAGCACAAGGACACAGTTAAGAATGGGGAAAATGGAATCAGTTTACACTAGTCAGCTGGGTCACATGCAGGCTGAAAGACAGAATACTACAATATCTTACTAAAAAGAATGTTCCTCACAAAACTGAATTCAGTCTCTCCAGCCAAAGGGGAAAGGGTTCCATCAAGTACAGGTGAAAGAAACAAAGAGGAAACATGAAGTTCTCCCTCTAAAAACAGCAATTTAGTAGGAGGACATCTAACAGCTAAAGGAAAGGTGTATCCCAGGAGAAAGGGCTTACTCTGCAAGCACATTTTTTTCTCTCTGACTGATGCTGCCTTGTGTTATGTGCTTGATAATGGCATACACACATAGCCTGACACAGCAACTGTTCACAGCTGCATAGCAACTGCATCAGAAAAGAGAAGTGCTTTGCAGAATGTCTGAAAATGAGGATAAAGAATGCACAGGTAAGATTCTCCAGAGCTTCTGCCAAGTTACATAGGCAAAAAACATTCGAAGTTCAGGGGGAGTAGTAACAGCAGGGGTGAAAGATGGGCTATTTGTTACAGCAGGAAAATTATTAACTTAAAGTGCAGTAATGTTTAAATTTACAGTTTATTACTGTGTAAATTACAAGCCGTACTTTTGATAATTAGCAGCTCGCTGGCGGGGAGCTCTGAACGAAACTCATTATTTATGATTACAATTTAGAGAGAGATGGGGAAGGGGGAGCAGTGACCTCCGCTGCAAATGACAAAGATCCCTTTAAGGTGATGAAGATGAATTAAACAAGTAAATATTATCTTTCTCATTTGGATCATTAGAGGTGCTGGCAATAGACCCAGGTGGCCTGAGGACTCTACCCAAAGCTAGTCTCTTGCCAGATGATGATTCATATTTTAAGCCCCTGTTATAACTAAGCAAGGTGAGTGGAAGGAAGAAGGGGCAAACAAGGATCTTTCAAGTGTGACAACAGTTTCTAGGTGAGTTTCTGACACTCACCTAGAAAGCAGACCCATGTGACACTCCTTAGAGATAAACAAACTCTAAAGCCAGCCAACTAAGAATATAAGCCACTACATTCAAGAGCACATCTCAGTAAAACCTAGCACAGGCCACAACCTCCACCCTCATTAACATCTTTTATAGAAGACAACTGCACTCCATACTTCAAGATTCAGACCAGATGCCTGCCTTTTTTAGACAGGTATTTGCCAAGTATCATTTATTCTTTTAAGAACAGGATGAGCTTTTTTTTTTTTTTTTGCTGTTTACCCTACAAATAAAAGACCTGGTCAGTGGCTTTGGGTAACACTGCGTATACCTACAATTTCACCCTCTTTCACTTCAGAGTCAGCTTTCTGCCCTTGTAGGTGTTACTAGTACAAAAAGGTCTCATGCCTCATCATTTTGCCCTACATTCTGTCTAACTCTTCTTCTATCATTCATCACCAGACCTCCTTTTGTATCAATTTTAGCACTAACCAACTCTCTTTGACCCATTACATCTGTCTTAAAATCTATATTCTCTCAGTCAGCTTCCAGCAATCAAAGCAGTTTCACCAAATGGAAGAATTTATGAAATAAAAACGTACAGTGCCCCCTTTCTGCAGGAAAGGGCCCATGTACTAACTTTGAATAGTACTCTAGTTCTAATCAGCACTGGAAATAAGAGGTACTATGTTGCAAAGGGCAGTACCTTGCCAACAAGCCTCCTTCGACCTTTCCGCAGACAGCGAGCAGCAGCTCCTGGAAGGCGGTTCAGGCGAGCGTGAAATCCTGAAAAAAAAATAAAAATCAAACACATGAAAATTGGGGATTCTTCCCAGTAAAACAGCAGGAAAAATAATCGGTTTAGTGGTCAAATCAGTATTTCCACCTCTGTTTCTCAATAGTAGATATGCCTTTTTATTCACAAACCATAATCTTTATTTAACAAAAACCAAACCATAAACAGAACAGAAGGACTCTGAAGGATAAGTTCTTTGGTATCTTCTCCACATCATTACAAAACACAGATCATCAAAAGCATTTTACGTTGCAGCACCTACGAGTGAAATTTACTCTTACCATCACAGCAGAAGATCAAAAACACCTTATTCCTTATGGAACTCACCTCTTTGAGCTGGTCGTGAGGGCAAGAGAAATGTGGAATCTGAGAGCTTGTCCAGGCCTGAGTCAATCCGTTCCACTTCAGAACGGTGGTCAGCTCCCCACTTGGGAAGAAGGTTGGGGACAGTAAATCCTGGGACACATTCTCCCTCATAAAACCAATCACTCTGCTCATCATCTCCTAAATAAAACAGATTGAAATTATCCACAAGAAAAAACAACGTGCTCTGTGACTGTCCCACACACTACTACAGATAGGCATTTTTGGATGTAGAACAACAGCTGAAGTCCATTAGGAATTCACTCCTGGAGAGCCTTGTATTTGTATTCTGTTTCAATCATTCTGTGACTATGGGATATCACTAAATGCTTTAAATTATCCAACTCGGTCTACACAATTTCCCTATAGAACAAAGCCTTCTTTATAGACGTGCCTAGGGCAGCTTTAGCACTCTGTTGTGGACGCATCTCATCAACCTTAGTTCAATGCTGTGTGATGTCTAACGCACATCTATTTCTGTCACAGTAATTACTTCAGAGAAAGAGAAGGCACTCATTTGGCACACTGTATAGGCAACCACAGGAAAAATCTCACAACAGGACAGCAGGCTCGCTGTTTTGGATAAGCAAAAGGAACGTAGTCACTGATGAAACAGATCTCCTAGCACAGTAGCTAACAGGAATAAACAACGTTGTCAGAACCACAATCTTCCCTGCAAAAGTAGAGCACCAACAACAGAAGTAATTACGAAGGTCTCCACAAAGCATGGCCACTGTAATTAATATAGCTGCAGCCTTAATAGTGAACTGCCTTAGACACCATTCATGGTAAATCTGCTGGCCAAAAAGCCCCTGGAAGTAGCACATGAGCAACATAAAAAAATAAAAAAAGGAAACACAACAAAGAAGTTCTTTATGATCCCAACTGAGAAACAGTACTGTTTAATTGCAAAGTACTTCATCGTGCCTTAAAATACTACTAACACACCTGACCTAGGGAAAACATTTGCCTACCATTAAGACTCAGGTATTTCCAGTCACTCTCCTTTCTCTCTTAACCAACTCACACTATCTGTGACTGAACTCCGTTTTATCTTCAAAAAGAAAAAACCTTCATGCTGGTAAAACTCTTGCAATCTTACATGTAACAGAAAAAGCAGCACCCATAACCAACTCCAATCATTAACAGCTAGGACAGCCAGAACACCTCCTCCCAAAGCTATAAGCATGTTTCATCAACTGACGTATAATCATATTTATGCACATAAACACACACACACACACCCCACACTTCCACCTACCTTTAAGCAAAAACCAAGTAAGGTTGTCTAGTTCTTTTTAAGTGACCATACTACGTATGAAAATATCCCCAAACTTTTGGCTTTATGAGCATAGCACACCTCAAATCACTTCTTCCACAAGACAAACATTAACAATGAAGATCATATGCTGATACTTCTTCAAATTTCACAACGAGATTCATTTAACAAAAACGTGCAATAAAATTATAAACTAGGACCATTTTCCACTCACTGAAACATACTGGAAGCTGGAAAACATCTTAGCCAGCATAAACTACTTTACAGCATAAACAGTTTGAGCAGGCAGAGGTGATCATAAACTTCTTACAGGTATGCATATGTGCAAACATGCACAGAGCCTACATCAACATTGCCTTCAGTGATGAGCTAAAATTTCAACCTTTCAGTCAACACACAATGCCATCGTCTGATATGTAAGTGCTCACTAACTTCAGCTCTCCCAGCAGAGTTAAATGCAAAAACAGGGGATGAGAGATTTTTTTTTTTTCTGTTGCTCTTGAAGAACAGAATACTGGAAATCATTATTTCTCAGCAAAGGGCAAAGCTGATCTCTGAAATTCCTACCCTAGGCAAAGTGTTAGAGCCACCTCAGGTCACAGCTACACACCTCAGATCAGCCCTACAGCCTAATATAATCAGAAAAAATGTACACATATTTGCTAGCATCATGTTGCCCCTCACCCAGACACTGGGGTCAGTAACAAGTGGAAGCAGTATTTCTTACCGAGTTTAGCACTCACATATTCCCAGGAGAGATCTCATCCAAATTATAGCTTTTGACATATGACAGAATAGACATCAGCACAAGCTGCACAGACTTACAGATCTCCAGGGTCATACCCCACCTGCTCCAAATACAACAGTCCCATGCCTACTGCAAGTGCTTTCACACTTACTTCTACCTTATCTCTCATAAACTGAACACTTCTCACTGATAAATAAAATCAGCATTCGTTCCACACCCAAAAGCCCTAAGAAACCATTTCTACAATAGACCTTGAAGATACTAGGCTCAACTAATACACACAACAGCAATGCTCTTCTTAGCACAGTTCTTTAGATGACTTGATAGTACTGATTATTTTGGAGTTGTTTCTTCCTTCCCATTGGGAAAAAAAAACCAACAGATAGGGCTCTAGTGGTAACTAGATAACAATTAAAACATCTATAGAAAGACACTGTGAATTTTACTTTTTTTTACTATGGAGAGCTTTAAATTTCTCTTGTCTTTCTAGGCCTTGCCATAATAGTAGTTCATTGGGGTTGGGTTTTTTTGGTATACTAAATGTTATAGATCTGATATGAACGTGAGAAAGAACATTTCTTTACAGTGTGATGGAGCACTGGAACGGGCTGACCAGAGAGGTTGTGGAGTCTCCTTCTCCAGAGATATTCAAGACCCAAGGGGACCCGCTTTATCAGAGGTTGGTCTAAATGACCTCCAGAGGTCCCTTTCAACACCTATGATTCTGTGATATACAGGAGTGTACTGCTACCAAAGCTGCACCTTTATGACCCTCAGATCATTTTGATAACTTCTGGCACCTCACAGCCACTGGACTTTTACCCACATTCTCTTCCCTGTCTGGCTTCAAATTCAGATCTTTCTTCAGATCTGGCAAGGGAAATTCCCTGTAACATGAGGAATATTTCAGGACAGTTGTTACCTTGGCGGCCCTCATCATTGGTAAACAGTCCGGTATCACTGCTGCTGCATACACTGCTCGTTTCACTGGAATGAAAACAAACAAATGAAAAAAAACATTGTTACAACACCAGCAAATACCAAACAAACATTTCACTAGTTTATCTGAGCTCACAATACTTTACATCACAGAAATTGGGTATCACTGCATTTCGTATACATGGCTCGGTCTAGCATGTGTCATGGTGGCTCCCTGTTAAATCCTAGCAATGCTGTATCACTCGACAAAAAGCAGAATCTTGTATCTAGTCTACTTCTAAGGTATCAAAAAGTAATTAATACACTGGCAATTGCGTGGGGTACTAGATTTCATAACCTAACTATGACATTGTCTGGAATCTCACTAGGAAATTAAGTGCAGTTAACTGCCCTGGGGATACTTAACAGATACTCAAAAGCCTCTTAAGTTTTGTACTTCAGGTTTCTTCTTCTCAAACGTGTTACCCAGCTACATAAGGCTCTCTTCGATCTACAGCAACTTCTACCTCCTTTGCAGGGAGGAGAAGCAGGTACATTTGTAACTCCAGCTAAAAAGCATAGCATGACTTGCTGCAGCTGAATGCCGCTCAGCACTGTGCATTTTGCATTTACTGAAGCAGTTACAAGGGACTTACTCTTGAATCAAGGAATTAAACAAGAAATTAATGCGTTGACTGTAAAATTGGATGAATGTTTGCACCAGAAATACACACACACACAAGTCAGCCCCAAGCATCTGACAGCTCTACTGCTGATACTAAATCAGTCCTCAGGCACTTCATAGAAAGGCTTAGGTTGGAGGGACCTCAAAGCCCACCCAAGTCCCAACCCTGTGCCATGGGCAGGGCTGCCCCACTAGATCAGGCTGCTCAGGGTCCCATCAATCTGGCCTTGAATGTCCCCAGGGACAAGAGGCATCCACAGCTTCACTGAGCAGCCCATTCCAGCACTTCACCATCCTTTAAATAATTTCCTACTACATCAAACCTAAATCTCCCCTCTTTTTGTTTAAAGCCATTCCTCCTGGTCCTATTACTACTAGACTGTGAAAAAGTTGGTCTCTCTCGTGCTTGCAAGCCCCCTTAAGTACTGGAAGGCTACAATGAGGTCTCCCTGGAGCCTTCTTTTCCCTGGGCCGCACAAGCTCAGCTCCTTCAACCTTTCTTCATGGGAGAGGTGCTCCAGCTCTCTGACCATCTTTGTGGCTCTCCTCTGGACCCTTTCCAACAGCTCCTTGTTCATCTCGTGTGGGAGCCCCAGACGTGCACACAGTACTCCAGATGCGGCCTCGTGAGGGCAGAGCAGCCACACATTGCTGCCACCTCTCTTTTGATGCTGTCCAGGATTGGCCTGAGCTGAACTGCACTTCAGGTAATACTTCCTCCAATTTAGCTGAGAAATATCATAACAAGTGGTAACTACTTACTGCCCTTACACCCCCTTAGTACTAAGGTCTCATAGGAGATATGAACATCAATTCAGAACTAGAACCAAGCTCTGATTGAGGAGCATTGTTACAAAGCTCTCTGGCCTCCTACAGGGAAACTGAGTCATACTGACACCAATATCAACAGAAAACCCCTTGATTCACAAAACAAAAGGATGAGAGATCATAAGAAGCATCACTCCAAATAAATGCAGGAACATAATTAAACGTTTTCAGTTCCATTATGGTATTGAATTTTATTTTTTATTATGTTACTTTATTATTTAAACGTTATTAAAAATTTTGGAGCACATTATTGCTCTTGGAAAATACACTCTTGAGTACAGCCAAATCAATTCATCATGCTGGATATCTATAAACTCTGCATCTTCATCATTATACAAAGGTCATATAAATTTTTAAGGATGAATGGTTGGTATATCATTCCCACATTCCAGTATGTAAGTTAATATCAAATTCCAGCTCAATCCATTACAGTGTGTGGTTGTCCATTTGCCCTCCCACATATACAACAAAGCAATTAGGCCAAGGACTGATAACCACGAGTCATTTGTTTCATTCCTAGCTCTCCTACCAACTCACTGTACGACCCAGGGCAAATGTCAGTGTGTCTGCTTTCTCCTTTGAAAGCCTGGATTAAGAGACCTTATGAGCAAGGATTGAGTGACTGCTTCATATGGGTTTGAAGCATCACCAGAGAAAAGATGCCAGAGAAAGGAAGAAGTGTTACGTAAGATTCCAGATCACTTTAACTGCACTTGAAGCCTTCTGTCATACTGACAGCTCCTTTGCTCCTTACAGATACACGTTATTGCCAATGCCTTACTTGAATCAACTTTCATGGATCCCACTTCACCCTCTTTACAATTTCACACTTCAGAGCTGAACACAAACTAGACTCCTCCACAGGCCTTCCTACAGGTCCAGTAAGCACTGATTAATGACCTCCACTTGCAAAGGAGGCTACTTACCTTAACCATGAAATAATGAATCCTATTGATCCGACAACCTACTGCTATAGAGTGTTATTGATCACCCAATCTTTGGTTAAAATGGTCCTCATTTAGCAATTTCACTGTTGCAAACACCTGGAGCAAAGCATGCTTATAATTAAATAGTTTGGGGGAGTTAAAGTGAGAGGTGATGGACAGAGATCTCAGGTTTACCCCATTTATTCTTTCTCGTGAGCTATTGTTTGTGTCAGGAGGGATATTGATTTTCTATAAAAATAAGAAAACAAGAGGCACCGAGGGGCTGCAGAAGGTCAGGCTGGGCTGGAGGAGGAGGGGAAGCTGAACACTCTGTCTCTGTCATTTGCCTTCCAAGAGAGGAATTTTTTCTTTACCGAGAGATTGGGTTTCAATACATCAGCTTAGCCAGGCTCTCGACTGCCACTGCAGGCTGTTAGGAAAACAGCCCTCTTCCAGTGAGTAAAGGCAAATGCACTACACACTCGAGAAGTGATGGCTACAATCCCAGGCCAACAGACATCAGCTGCAAACCAGCAAAGTCACACAGAGCCACTGGGGGAGGGCAATGACCAGCTCAAAAAAGTGAAGTTACATCACTTGAGAGTAGATCAGGCAAACCACAGAGCTCTCACTACTAAGCACATAATTCAAAGTGATTTGTCAAACAACTCTTGACCATGATTTGCTCTGGCTTCAAGTTAAACCCAGATCATTCTGAAAGCGCTCAGCTTAGACCAACACGAGGAGCTTCAGCACTCAACGTATAATTTCCCTATGCCTTATTATGGCTACAGGGAATCTCAGAGCATTAGAGGAGAAAGAAGGGCATGTTACCTTAGCAGTTAATTGTCACCCCTGTACAAGCATGCAGATGACTATTTAAACTAAGACCACTTGCTTCTTGTTATCACAATTATCAATGTCAGGCTTTGAGTCATGCCATCACCCAACCCAGAAACACGTTCCTGCACACCTTTCCTCCTCACTGTGTACACTGAAATTTGGCAATTTCAAATATTTCATTTCACGTACACTACATACATGCCTACAAGCAAACTTCCCATTAAATATACATTTCCAAAGCTTTCTCAGTGAATCAGTTTATTTCCTGAATATAGTAGGCTTTTGATCTGACTTAGAACAAGGAGCTCTCTTGAAAGCAGAGAAAACAGTGATTATTTCATCATCTAAGGAGATCTACTCCTACATAACATAAAAATGAAACAGCCTCTAATTGCAGCAGGGGATGTTCAGAGCGGCCATGGGAGGAATTTCTTTACAGAAGGGGTAGCCAGCACTGGAAATAGGCTGTCCAAAGAGGTGATTAAGTTGCCATCCCTGGAGGTATTGAAGAGACGTGGATGTGGAAGTGACAAGGTTTAGCAGTGGAATTATAGTGTTAAGTGGATGGTTGGAGATGATGATCTTAAAGGTCTGTTCTAACCAGAATGACTGTGATTCTATGAACAGAAATGGAACCAATACTGTATCAAGTTGCTCCATACATCACTAGATCACAGTGGACTGGTTCCAGGTACTGCAAGCTTTATTAGTCGCTTTCCCACCTTGTGATGCCAACATACCATCCTTTCTCATAGGTATCCATTTTTCTTCTCTCTTCCTCAGGCTACGCTTGTTATACAGCTGTATGAAATACCTCTCTCATGGTAGCAGAAAAAGGAGCAAAGCAGCAGTAGCAGAGCAAGAGTGAGGTAAGCAAAGCCAGTTTCACTTTGCTAGCAGCAAACCGCTATATTTAGAGCAGCAGAGACCAAGCGTGATCCTTCACTGCTGCAAGGGGCAGTCCACAGCAAAGAGGGTTATGTGTGTTTTTCTCTCCAACTTTGACACTCTTGAGTGAATCACAGCACAGATCACATTTGTGGTGTTGGAGAGGTCAAATATTCTGACCTCTGGATCTCTGAAGAGAATCTCAAAGACTTGGCAGCAGAAAGCAAACAGCAAACAAACACTTGCACAATAATTTGTTTGAAAGTAAGGTACACCTGAGACAGAACAAAGTGATATCCTCAGCACGGACCTCAAGTAATAGTCCGACAAAGCTGTTTATCTGCTCTTCCAAATTCTGGCACAAATAAAGCCTAGATGAAAGCCTGCTGGTTTAAGTTCAAGTTTGACATGATGGAACAGACTCTGACTGGTAGAAAAAAACCCTCAAGGAGCTCTGTCCATCACTGCCACATCAAGTAAGGGCATCTCTCAGTCCATCACTAGTGACACACAACATTCAGGGGCTACTCAGCACACTTCCTTTTCTGGACTGCCAGCACACAGCACTGAAAAGATAAGTGTTTTTAGCAACTAATACCAAAAAAGGCATTCACTAGCATCTTGAAAAGGCACATCTTCCCTCCTTTCTTAACCTAAAAAGAACCACTTTTCAATGGAAAAAAAAAAATCACTTTTTATGCTTCTTCTACTCTCTTAACAGTTAGATAAAATGCTGGTTCAATGAAAATGCACTACTGATCTGTAGGACCAGGACAGAGAGAATGTACTACAGCCTGTGCTTTTCACAGCCTCTCAGAAAGTACCTGTGAGGAGTTTGCACTTCCAGTTATTTTCCACAAAGCCCTCAATAACTGTATGCCACCTGTTCACTGACAAATTGCAGTAACTAGATAGCCAGAACACTTAAATGAACCCGAACACATGAACAATTACACCAAAGCAAACAATTATACTTCTCAAATTCACTGTCTCTGATAGTGTCTATTGTAGTGAATACTTGTGAAAAGCATATGAGACTGTAACAAAAGTGGACTGACCATTTCCTCAGTACATTCATACAGCTTCAGCAGTTTCAGGACTTCCTGAGACAAATCTTCCACTTGGCCTGTAATGCTTATCAGCCCCTAGAAAATCTACCCTCCACATCCCCCTTTCGTATACATACAAATCTTGATCTCCAAAATGTCCCACAGCAGTTTTACGAAAACAAACAAAAAAGTTTTCTATTGAATGTCTCCTGCTTCTTCAACAATGACAGTCCCTATCTCCTTTCTGTATGCCATTTGTTACAACTCCTCCATTTGACTCGCAGCAGTTGTTTCTCTTCTAATCCCAAAAAATATTTTTGTAAAGCAGGAGTTTTATAACACCGAACCTTCTATGCAGAGAATAAAAATCAAACTCAAAGGGAAAACTTCTCAAGAGTGATGCACAAATTCAGATCATGACATTTACGCTTTTCATTTTCAACTCTCGTACAAAACTGCATCATTTGTTCATCAGTTCTTCAAAACTGGACACAAATATAAGCCCGACTTCACAGTTCATAGATTTACCCTGCAAAATTCCATTTTACCCAACTTCTTTATCTTCTCACTACTTTCCTGCCACAGCCTGCAGGAAAGGTTCTGCCTGTCAGCACCTTATTCTAAATCCATAGCAGAAACGTAGAACTGCAATGAAGATGTTTTGACTGAGGTTCACACAGTACCTGCACAGAGGTCTAGCATTCATTGTCTGATCAGTTCTCTGTTACTGCTTATGGTAAATTCTGAAAACAAGAAACTGCAAACAGATCATACCAATCAGACAACATAAGTACCAACAGTGGATTTATCTGCCAAACGTCAGGCCACAAGCATGCCACTTCGTAGCAGAAGGACCACAGAATTTTCAAAGAGCTGCTTGTGTAATACAAGCCAGAAACGTAACAACTGCTAGCTTTTCAAAGAAAGTGTTTGGGTCATCATCACGGCACTGACAGGAAAAGACTGTTGGGAAAAAAAATCTGAACTTTTAAAGTAGCTGAGGGATTTTCTCTACTCAAAAAAAGAGAATAGCACTGAATAAGTTTGGAAAGAACTTCCAAAGGCAAGGATTTATAAGTAGCTGCAAGCAAGGAAGCCATCTAGCTCTAGCATGGGAAAGAAACGAAGACCTCACCATTCAGACATATTTTCATCCGAGCCTTGCTTCTGTTCATCAGCTTCACACTCCATCCTCTCCTTCCTTCCCCCCTTGCTGAGGAAGGGCCTGTTCTCTCCCGATTCACAAAGGCCACGACTAGATGATGTCCACGGGGCATTTTCCTTCCAGCGTGAAAGACGCTGTTTCTTGGCTGACTTGAACCTGCAGCCCCTCTCATAGTTCCACTCTGACACCCTGAGCTTTTGCTGGAGACTGGCAGCCACTTCTGATGTCACGCGTTTGACTTTGCGGCGGCGCCTAAGAGGCCGGCAGGGTGCATTCTCTGTAAAGGAGTCTGACTCATGCCATGAGTGTTGCTTGCTCCTCAGGGTGGCACTGAGAGCTGGATGTCGTTTGACCACTGCCATGTCATCAGAGTCACTGAAATTGGCTGTCAGCACCTCACGGCAATCCTTCACAGCTTCATCCAAGCTGGACTCAGAGGCCTCACTGTAGCAGCAGGCGTGCTCTGCCTGATGCGTGAAGTCTGAGCGTCGTTTGCGACCCCGCCTCTTGCGAAGCTGGCGTCGCTGCTGCCGTGGGCTTAGGGCCATCTCTTCCCATAGTTCGTCCAGCTTGTTTTGCTCTGAAGTCTGTTCTAAGGCTGAGGCCAAGTCATGCACAAGTTCATCCATTGGCAATGCCTACAAAAACGACAGCAAACAATTAGTACCAGACATAAATGCTGCCACAAACACATTGCTAGACTACAGCATACTACAGCAGAGTTACACACTTTAATTGTCTGGGAGAAACAATGCAATATATCTGCTGTTTCTTGAGCTAACATTCACTCCTTCCTGTTGCAGGGGTTAAATCCCACTTCTACCCATGGTGGTGGAAACGTCACCACTGCAGCAGTTGGGTCAAGTGCTCCGTATATGAAAAGGCCTTACATTTGTATCTTTTGCTTGGAAGGAATGTGTTCCATGTTCCATTACACATCTTAAGGGTAAGAGAGCCCGCAACTAGTTTGCTACCTGGTATGCCTATGTCAATTACTGTAAGCTACAAAGAAGGGTTAACAGCTGCAGCAAGCAGATTGAAGTCTTCCAAAAAGTAGACAGGCAGTAAAGCCATGAGCAAAACGGAAAGCAAAAAGGCAGTCTGCAAATCAGCTTCAATGCAGCAGCAAAATAAGACGCACGGGGTCCCACACTCCTAACAACAATGTACGTGACACCAGGACCCAGCTGCCAGGGGCAAAATCCCCAGCCTTTCCACCTCCGTACTGCCAGTGAGCCCCTCCTAAGGACTTGGCCAAACTCCGACACTGCCCGTGACCGCCGGGCCGCCCCACCGCCGGCACTTTGGGCTCTCGTACTCGGCCACTTCGCCCAGAACACCCGCGGCCCCGCTCCGGAGCAGCACTGGCTGCCGCAGGCCTCATCCTCCGTCCAGGCACCCGGAAGGCCGCACCGTAACGCCTCTCCCGCTCCCCGCTCCGAGAAGCCGGCGCTCTCCCACACGCCGCCGGGCAATCCGCGGCCCCGCAGGGCAGCTCAACGCAGCCCGCCGCGCCCCAAGGCCGGAGCGGGAGGGGCGTCTCGAGCGCCGACGCCCCACTCCGACCCCACCGCCGGGCCGTGGCCCCCGACCCCACTCACCGGGCAGCGCCCGCTCCGCCAGCCCCTCGCAGCGCCGCTTCCGGCCTTCCCGGGCCACTTCCTCCCCGCCCTCCCCGCCGAGGGGCGGGTCTGGTGCCGGGGGCCGGCCCGGCGTGGGGCGCTGCGGC
This sequence comes from Tympanuchus pallidicinctus, assembly GCF_026119805.1. Classification (NCBI taxonomy): domain Eukaryota; kingdom Metazoa; phylum Chordata; class Aves; order Galliformes; family Phasianidae; genus Tympanuchus; species Tympanuchus pallidicinctus. Next base: position 37,771,010 of record NW_026294747.1, on the reverse strand, counting down.
GCCCGGCAGCGCGGCTGGTTGAGGGGTGGCGTGCGGCCGTGCCCGGACTGCTGCGGGCTGTTAGAAGCCGTTACAGACCGTTGCTTAGCGAGGAGAGGTGCCTGGATAGGCGTCCCTGCCCAGGATAGCCGCGTTCTTTCATGAGTCCTTCCATTCAGCCTTTTCATAGAATCGTAGTCCCAGATTCGCTGGAGTTGGAAGCGACCCTTAAAGGCCATCTAGTCCAACTCCCTGAAATGAGCAGGGACGCCTACGGCTCGGTCACGGCGCTGAGAGCCCCATCCAGCCTGACCTTGTCTGTGTCCAGGGACAGGACGTACACTGCATCTCTGGGCAGGCCTTCGCTACCTTTACTGTAAAACCTTCTTTACACCCAATCTAAATCTCCCCTGTTCTGATTTGAAACCATTTCCCCTTGGCCTGTTATCACAGACTCTGGTAAACAGTCTGTCCCCTTCTTTCTTATAGCCCACCTTTAGATACTGGCAGGTCACTTCCAGGTCTCCCTGCAGCCTTCTCTTTCCCGTGCTGAACAGCTCCAGCTCTCTCAGCTTGTCCTTGTATGAGAAGTGTTCCATTCCTTGGATCAGACCCTTCTTGGCTGGGGATGACCATGAGGTGTCTCAATGCAGTGCCACATCAGGCAGGAGAGCTGTCCACGAGGCCCTGTCCCTGCAGGACTCGCTGCTGAGGTTTAATATCACAAAACCACAACCATACTTTCCCCAGATGAATATCCCACCTGTGTTTGAGTATTTCACCCTACAGATCACTTCACAGCTCTAGAGTCAGCAGAAATCAGGCCCGGTGCACAAGGCCTCTCCCGATGCTGGGCGCGCAGGCATCCCTTGATTTAGTGGGTGTATGTTATCACTTGCCATTGGTTTATGAAGTTCTTATTTATGGAAATATCAGTCCCTGGCTTATCTGACCCCTGGCCTGCTTGTGAATGAAAGTAACACATGCCCTGCTGAAAGCTGGTGTTTCTTATTGATTTTTTGAAGATTTGTGCGTTGGTTGGTCCCATTGCTGGAGTCTCAGCCCATGTCTCCACAGACCATTAGCTGCTAATAGAAGCTGAATGTTCCCAGCTCTTGCCATGTGCTTCTCCTTTTTGCTGCTTGATTTTTTTTCTTTTTAATTGTAAGATGCTGGCGATCAGTATACCAAAACTGATCAGGTACCAAAAACTGCATTTTATACTGAATTTGTGTATCTGGATTTGTATATCTGGAAATACACTGGACTTGTACATCTGGATGGAACTCAGTTTTGTTATTTTCTAAGATAAATCTCTCTGTGCAATTTCCTTGTCCTTAAATCTGCACCTCCTTCCGTCACAGCATGTGCCTGTTATCTCCCCAATTTATGGATCATCAGCAGCCATCAGAGTCAAGCCAAGTGCGACCCCAGTTCCATTTTCTGCAGCATTCCCTTTTGTTTCTCGTCTTTCCGTTTATTTAATCCATGTGGCAGCATTCATATTCAAGGCAATATTAGTTCATTTTTCAAGTCATATTTTACAAGGCAGTATATGAAAGGATTTGTTGAAGCCCAGATATATTATGTACATGGCATTCTCTTCATTTGCTAATTTTGTAAATTAAATCAGAGAAAGTAATCAGGTTTGTCTGACATGATTTATTCTCTATAAACCTACGCTGCTGCTCGTCGCTCAAAGATCTATTATCCTTTGCATTTTTACATTTTTTTCCTGCTTCTACTTATTCTTTTATGAGGCCAGGAACAGAAGTTTTACTGAAAGGGTGATAATTGCCAAGATCATGACTTCCTCCCTGCTTCCCCCTGATACCATGCTTGCTTTTCCCCATTTCCCTGGCACCCCCCCAGTTTGTCAAAAAATAACGGTAAGAAAATCCTTACGTTTGTGGCTGATTCCTACACCTTCTGAAATGATCATCATTCAGCTTCACTGAGATCTCTCCTTGCTGTTTCTCCAACTCAACCTTTATTCTGAGCTGTAATTTTAACATTTTCATTACCTTTTTGTTGTCTGAGAAATTTATGTGGAAAAGAAATATTAAAAGAACAAAAATGGCCATTTGATAAATCATTTTTATCTCATTCCTAATGTCTGTCTTCAGTTTAGTTACTTTCTCTGCACCAATTCATCTGTACTTGTCTGTCCTTTTGTCTTCTTAACCCCTTCAATTGCAGTACCTCACTCTATTGACTGCAGCATTTAGTTTCCTATTTTCAGTACAGAGGTTTTCTTTTTACTCTCAGATCCTAAAATCTAATCCTGTTTTACCACTGCAATCCTTTTCCATGCTTCAGGACATAAAACATCTACAAAATGTCTGGGTTACAGAGAAACTCCCCTGGTGGGAAGGTTATTCTGTAAACATCCACTTCAGAGCTTCTTAGCTCTTCATTTCAGCTCTGTGCTGGCTGCAGTACTGAGCAGGATAACAAATTACACAAACAGTTGTGTAAAAGAATTCCTGTGCTCACACGTCCTGAGGAGACAGCAGCAGATGCCCACTTTAATTTCTCTTTTTCTCCATTCATTTTCCCGAATAGTTCGGTGCTGTTCTGTTGGTCAACAAGAGTTTTACAAATCGTATGATTTTTAAAGCACCTGTCAATATTTTTGCAAATTTCACCATTTCAAACTAACTTCCAAGAGATGTCAGCAGCCTTTTTCCTGACCTGGGAGAGATTAGGGGATGTTTTTATGGGAAAGTTTTGGTGGTAACAGAATTGCTTTTGCCTTTTGCAAGAGTCACAGGAACTAAAATGGTGCCAAAACAGGGCACTGCTGTGTATAGGGAAAAAATGGAAAATTGTCAGTAGGAGTTGGTGAAATATATTGGGGAAGAAGTGGTAATCTGGTTTTGAGCTGTTTATGATATTTCTGTTCTGTCTCACAAAGTCCACTCTGAAGTGGAACAGTGACTATAAATTTTGAATCCTTGCCTGAGTTCAACTTCACCCCACATCCCCGGTGAATTATTCGATCCCTCTGTAGTTTGCAGTTTTCCTGCACAAACAACAGGGACTGGCCTATTTTTCTCAGCACTAATTTTGCTTGTAAAAAGCTGTAGGGATGCAAAATGTTCAGGACTTGTATCCTGAGTGGATTATTAGCCTTTCCTGGGCTTTGCACGTGCAGGCATCTTTCTCCTGCCCAGAATCTGTAGTCACCAGCACTAAACTGTTGCTGGGACTTGATATGAGAAAGAAGATGCTGCTGGCAAGGGACGTTCCTGAGGTGAGCAGCGAGGGAAGGTCTGTGGGATGCTCACAGCAGGGATGGCCTGCTAGGACAGGAAGAGTAAAGGGGTCGTTGCTGTACCCCAGCAAACATTCTGCATGGTCCCATGGTGCTTCTCAGCAAAACCTTCCAGGGGTTAAAAGGAAAAAGAGAGAGACAGAAAGGGGACAAGAGACAAAGGGAGGAATAAAGTCAAAAAATGTGCCGTGAAGCTTCTTGCAGCAAAATGCGGAGAAAGTCATTTCCAACTTCTTTCATCTTGGAGATGAAGCCACTAAATAAAAGGGCAGCGCAGAACACAAGGGCTTTTAATCTGTCTCATCTCCTTCATAATAACTGCAAATTTTCCCTGGGCTCCTGGGAGTGAGCCTCTTTCCTCTGTCTTTGCCTTATCTCCCCCCTCCATATTTCACAGCCGGCGCGGCTCCCCTCACTCGGCTGCCCCCGGCCCAGTCTCCGCGAGGCCTGTGGGAGCCGCCAGCTCCCAGGGCCTCATTGTTCCCGGCTTGGGAGGAAGCTCAGAGAGGGAATTGAAGGCAAGTCAAAGGGAAACAGCATCATCGCTGCTTCATTAATGGGAACCTTTCAGCAGAAAACATATCAGAGCGAGGTCTTTTCAGAGGCAGTAATTAGCAATTTGGAGCCTTCCCCCCTCAGGAGATGCAGCTGCGATCTAACAAGTGGGAGCAGTGCTCGCCTCCTTTTACGCTTCATATTTATTGTTTTCCATTTTCTCCATCTTCCTTCCATTGTCCAGCCTCCTCCTCGCTGCCAGATAAGGGCCCTTTATTAATCGCTCCCTTTTAATTCTTCATTAATGATAATAACTTTCTCTGGCGCATGGAGAGGAGTTAATCTTTCCTGGGTATTGAGAAAGGACAGGGCTGAAAGGGAGGGAGTGAAGAAGTGCACGATGGACAAGGCTGCGCCGCCACGTCTCCCTCCCACCCCACCACCCGGAAGGAGTTTCTGAAGACTTTGCTGTTGAGCTGCGAGATGCCCACTGGAAGGCTTTGGGTGGTCAGTTTGGATTTGGTGGGCTGTACCCTGGCTCAGAGAGCAGGCCCTTAGCAGGAACAGGTACACTTGGGGCAGACGGTGGGGCCTTCTTGATGTCTTTGTGAAAAAAACAATGTCTCCTTTTCACTGATGGACTGTGTCGACTCGTCTTGTAGGAGTGTCCCCTCAGACACCTTAAAAGTCCAGTTTCCCAATAGCCAACACTGTCTGCATTTAAACAGTACTTGAAAGTAGAAAGGAATTGTATGCGGGGGGCCCTGCACAAGACAAGACCTCTCTGGTGCCTCCCCCCAGCAGTTGGCAGAGCCCGTGTCTGTGCCTTGGCTCACTCCCATCTGGAGGTCCAGGCCATCACTAGGGACATCTGTGTGAGGTGACTGCTGGGCCGGCTCAGCACTGGCAGCCTGGTAACAAAAGCAGGATGAAGATAGCAGGAATGGGAGAAGGCTGCCATCCAGGCTGTGGACATGGGCACAGATCTGTAACTGTTGAATACCAGCCACAAGAACATGGCTAGGGAGGACAGAACTGCAATATGCTTATACTGCCTCGCTTCTCCTAGAGTTTTATACCACTGGTTCCACAGGGCCCCTGCTGGTAAAGGTCACACAAGTATCTTGCCTACTAGTGGTAGACATCATCCCTTCTTGGGTAGCTGGATATGCCACCACCCCATTACGAATATTTTGGTATTCCCAAATACAAAGAAAAGGGGACGAATGTTACTGTTGCTAGGATAGGTGGCTCCACCACCTCACCGAGGAGCAGCAGGTTGGCAATGCTGGGAAATGCTGGGAGAAAGGAACAAATGTTCCTCCTTCATAAGAAGAACCCAGGAACTTCAGTGTAGAAGCTCAAACCCATTATCTGCTTACTGTTCTACACACATCAGCTGCTATTTCTGTAACACACTCTGAGGCCTACATTTATGTTCCTCTGAGTAATGTTTTGGTATTCATTTAGTCCCAGTAATCAGGAACAATCTGTCCTGCGACAGACCTCTGCTTAATTTGCAGTGATCGTAATAGACTAAGGTCTAAAAGAACTTTCTATCTCTGAACCTGAAGCAATATAGAAATGAGGGCTGACCAGTCTGCAAACATTGCATTTTGACATCCAGATGGGTCAAGCAGCCCCTGGAATGTTGTTAAACATTGTTGGCTTTTAAGGTTTGTTGTTTGTTCACAGCACCTCTGCATGAAACTTTGCTTCCACACAATGAATGGAAAGAAGTATTTCAAAACATGCATCTGTTCCTCAGATTCAGGGAATTGGATCTTCCATGGTCTATCAGTGCTCCCTTGCACAGTGGAGATAGAAAGACCAGAGGTAAAGAGAGCCATGACGTATGTGGAACCTGATGCACAGGAGAGCCAGCCTTTTTACAGTATTGTAAAGAATATTTGATACATTTTACTTGACAATTGCCTTTATTTCTCCACAGATCACTGGCTGCTGTAGGACTGTAATAGTCTTGGTTCTTACAGATGGCTGCCTGTCCTCCGTTCTATAGCTGGTTTAACAACGGTGGCCTCTGAGCCACCCACAGGAGCACTCATCAGTCTGCCAGCAGAACTTGGGCCCAACTAAAAAGAAACATATTCATCATGGCAGCAAAGAGCTGGCAGTAGCACTGGTGATGCTGGTGGGCACTGGGCCATCATGGATGTTAACGCTGTGTGGCAGAAACTCAATGCTAGCTTGCTTCCAGCAAGAACAAGAGATGTTTCACAAGTAACGGGCCTCAAACAGAGCCAACTGCAGAGATCACCTACAAGGACCGGTGAAGCCTCGAGGAGAGTGGAATAATGCCTATTTCAGTTATAATAACTGCAGGTGTTGCATCCTGAAAGTCCTCTTGCTCCTCTCCTGTTGTCCTTGCAACTTGTCATTATCTTCCTGTTGTAGTGAGAACAACTGGAACACAGGAGCACAGCAGGTCCTCTTAGTGCTGCAGGGCATGTCACAAGTCTGCATAAAGCAGCCAAGAAGGGTTGCCAGAAGGCGTCACTGGTTGTATTGTCATCCCTAATTTGAGGAGAAGATGAAGATGTTCTGCTCGCTGTATGTGAGAACAGGGCTGGCTGTTTCAGCCAGGGGCAGTCGTTGGAATAGTCCTGCATGTTGGTTGGTCTGGGCTTGATGTTTTATCTTTACACAATGAGCTATTATGCACATGGGATCCATAAACAAGCAGCTTTAGAAAGCAACCAAGATGACAACGTTTCCCAAGTCACAAACGCTACTAAAACATTTGCACGCAACAGCAGCTGGATCCCTGTTTCAGGCTGGACTTAAGGTTCCCCTGCCATGCAGATCAGCCTACAGCCAGGACTCTCCCCCCTTGTCTCTGTGTACTTGCTTATCCCTCCCACCACTTTTCTCTTGCACTACGTATTTTCCTGCTCCTTACCTCTTGTTGCTTGAGTCCTAAGTAGATCTGCTACAAGCCCCTGCCCCTTGAGCAGATCCTGTTTGCTGCCTTGCCTGGTTTGCCTGCTGGATTCTGTGGCTTTCTCTGGCTGTTCCCAGCACTGCACCCAGGCAGCCCTCCTACCACCTCATGCAGTGGCCAGGGGAGCATGCAGGGCTGACATTGCCAAGCCTTTTGGAGGTTTAAGTGCGCTTCATGGCAGGGAAGAAGGCGGTAGCATGGATCTGCAGGGAGGGGGAGGGGAGCAGCCTGACAATCCCCTTCGAATTATAAACATATCCTCTTTAAATACATTTCTAAGGATAACATTTGTATTACTGCGTCCTGTGGCTGCTGATAGGGCCCTGCTTATCGCCTTGGTCTCTCCTCCTTTCTCTGGGCCCTGCTGGGAAAGGTCCCTATCTGGAGCCGAGCTGGCAATCCTCTGCCAAGCAATTGTTTCAGTCCAGGGGAAAAATTAATTTCTGCCTATCGTTAATTGAGAGAATTGTGTGGAGAGCTGGGAGGGGGGCTGGCGGGGGGAGTGGGGGATGGAGTGGGGAAGAGAGAGATCGTGTTATTAACAGTGTCCCTTTCATAACCAAATACCCTGATTTCCATCAGTGAGATGAGAGGCTCATTACAGCAAGAAGGTGATTAGAGAACTTGGAAGAGCTATCAGGCTGAGCAGGAGAGTGCCAGAGAATTCGGGAGGGACTCCCAGCAGAAGGGCAGCTGCTCCAACCAACCATCCCCTCTCACCCTCACTGCCTTCCCCTCCACCCCTCCTCTCCCTGTCGGACCCAATGACCCCCTTCACACATCTCTGGAAAAAACTGCAAAGTTCCAAAGATCAACAGTTTTAGTGGCTGAAGAGATGCTTTGTGTGGTGACAAAGCCTGCACAGTCAGGACTGAAAACCCACTGGAGTTGCTGAGGTCCTAAAGGCCCAGCTGACAGTCCATTTTAAATGCCTTGCGCTAACACTCAAAGAGGTTCCAAAAATGTTGGCCTCCCTCCAAGCTACTTAGGGAGGTCACGTATGGCTTTTCAGAGTATCTCTCATTAGCAGATTCCTCAACAGGTGGCTAAAAACTAGAGCTCTTGACTGTCTCACTCACTCACAGAAATTATATACAGGTGGAAGAAAACTATCCCTGATGTTACTGTGAACCAGTTTTTACACCGCTCTTTCCATGCACGACTCCTCTATTTCCCCCATTTGAGAGGTATCACTGTTGTGATACAGCCCACCAGCCCCCAAGCCATCTCATGCACCATGTGTATGTCTTCATGAATTTGCTGTCCTTCAGCTCACAATCGCTCCCTTGACAAATAGCTACAGAATCCCCTTGATTCCTGACATTGCTAGAAATAACTTTCTCCCCCTCCGGGAAGGTAAGCAGCCTTGAAAATTCATCCAGCCCACATAACACAAGAGGATGGGGCTCAGATAAAAAGTTGAATTTCTCCTACCCTACATATGAATGATACAATGGAAAACATCCATCACTTTAATTTTCCTTCTTTTTTTATAATATAAACCTTCGGCATCCCAGACAAATTTGCAGTGGACAGGAAGATAATAAAGATTCTACTTAATTAATCTATGTAACCCATTACTCCCGTTGTTAACATTAGTTAGTGCTTTAGTTATGAGGATTTTTCTGTTATTAGTCTATTTTCAATGCTGTATTTAAGATTTACAAAAATCCTGCTCTGAAATGACAAAGGGATGTTTGGTAAGTTCCAAACTGAAGAGAAAAAGTGTAAGAGAGAAGCTGAAGTTTCAGCTATGCATCTATAGATTGAAAAAATTGCAGGGACTGAACTCTCCCTTCCTTTGATGAAGACAACCCCTCTAAGGTAGAGTGAGGGCACAACGTCTTAATCCTTCAACTCCAGGAAACACTCCAGCAGAGCACTCACAATAAATAAGTGTGAAAATAGAAATGCTTTTAAATGGGCTTCTTTTCATCTGAATCACACAGGAAAATGTGAAGGCAAACAGAAGTGTTCAGTTTCACAGTACATATAACTCTCCATAAAGTAGCACAAACAGCATCTCCTAAGTCCTACCCCATGCAGATCTCCTACCTCTTCTTAGCCTAATCCCATCTACCCATGACCATGTGTTGAGCTCCAGTAATCTCCAGCTCCTCTGGGATATCCAGACAGCATCCAAAGCAGACCCTCCACACAAGGCAAAGCCTCACATTTTAGCACTAGTTTTCATTCCTGTCAAGTACCTGGAATGCCCAGAAGGGGACTCTTGGAGAGCTAGCTGGAGTGCAGAGTGGTCACCATGATCCATTCAATCCTTAGCAATTCCCCTTCAATCACTTATCCCCACGGGACAATTGCTAGCAAACGACAAATTTTTAACACATAGTTAAGAGCAGACACAGAGCCAGACCTAGAAATAATTTGAAGTTGGAATGATTTGAAAGAATCTCTACGTTCAGCCTTTCCTCTTCAGCAGTGTCCATTTCTTGCTGATTTCTTGTGGAAATCACCAGTAAAATGGAAGTGGAAAGAAAGCCTGTCATAGCTCGTGTTGAAATTCTAAGTTAGCCATGTTGTTTTCTCCTAAAGATGCTGATGGCTCAGCCTTGAAATTCTATTACAGTCAACTAATAAATTGATAGGTAAATTAACCCCAAATCCATACATAGCTCCAGTCTAACATAATTGATAATTAGGCTTTGTGCCAGGTTCTCAACTAATCTGACTTCTGGCCAAACAGGCTCTGAAAAGGGGAAAAAGAAAGAGAACTGAAATATTACAGTGACACAAGATCTACATGATAATTTCATTAAATGGGTCAGTAAGAAAATAAGATGGAAGTTGACAAACAGCATATGAAGAGAAAAAATTAAAAGGAAGTTAAGTGAGAGAGGGTGGGAAACCAAGAAAGTACCTGCAGCTTCAATGTTTCTGAACCAATGAGCGATGTTCATGTATATTTTACTACTTTCTTGCCCATCACCCTGTATCTAGCTTCTTGCCTCTTTCTGTGAGTCTGCCCACGTGGGATTTAAAAGAGACAGTGATTATTTTCATTATATCTTTCTGTACTATCATGAGTTACACTGGATCTCATAATGAAACAGCTATTAAAAAAAAAAAAAAAAAAGCACATAACTGAATTCCACCAAAGCACATGTAAGTATCTCAGCAAGTAAGAAGAAAGCCCCCTCCCAAGTATAGTCAGTCATGCTGAAGTCCTGCCTGCTGCTCACGCTGCTTGAGCCCTGCTGGGTGACACTGAGGACCAAACTGAAGTTGAGTAGAGTGCTCGGAGAGAATGAATGAGGCAAAGGTGATAGTGCTGAAAACCAGATTTGCTGATGATCTCTGGTGTTCCAGGTAGTCCTAGGGCAGTACAAAGTGGGACAGGCCCTGCGCTGGCACAGAGTGCTTATACCTCCCAGCATCTTTCCTCCAGAATATCAGCTCAGCCCAGAGAAAAATTGGCAATCAGACAAATTAACTGAGTGAAAGAGAATGTGACACACCTGTGCAGAGGGGGGACAGTCAAACGAGCAGAGCTACAAACAGAATATGAGAGAATTTCAGGAAGAATTTGAAAAACAGGGATGAGACTACAGAAAGAGGAGAATAAGGTGAATTAGACAGAGAGAGATGGAGACATGGGCCACGTTTGGAGGAAAAAGCATGGGGGGAGAAAGGCGGGGGCAAAGTCCAGGCACTCAGCAAGTTCAGAACAATCTCCATTCTCTGCAGCGCTTTCTGTTTAAAAAAAATAAAAAAGGAATGATGGAGAAGGGGAGAGAGTCAGACAAGTTTAATGATGTGTGTTCAAAGCTCAGATTGGAAAAATGACAGAGAAAAGCAGCCTGTTTCGGCTCTAATAAATTGTTCTTTGCTGTAAGAGACGCCTGTCGCAGCATTAATACAGGGCCCTAATACACGGGTCAGGGTTAAGTAATTTTCTCCGGCAACTTAAGCGAATAATGAAGCTGGCAGCGGCTAGTGGCGCAGTGGGAGAGATGGCCCGGGCCGCCGGCACTTTGTCTTCATTTATTATGCCAGCTCTCATGATTTGGGTACTGGCTGCAGCGACGGGAAGCCTCCGCTGAGGAGATATCGCTTCATTTCGGCAAGGTAATGAAAGCTGGGATGGGGGGAGGATAAACCAATTTGCTGGCTGACATGGGAAGGAGTGATTTGCAGACCTGGGTGAGGGAGGGGGGCGGCCAAGTGAGAGGAAGCACAAGGCTAAACCAAAGGGGTGTTCAAGGCCCTTCTCTGAGATAACAGCACCACGTACTCATGGGGAGGGCGACGGAGGACTGAGAAGGAGGGGATGGTGGGGCTGGAGCGCAGCAGATAGCAGAGGCCAAAAGTGCAGGGAGCAGGGAAGAGCCACCAGAAAAGGTAGTGAGGGTAGGAGAAAGGCAGAGATCAGTGGAAGCAGCAGCAGCAGGTTCAGGCACTGTGGGAAGCTGTCAGGGGAGTAAAGAACATGAAACAGTAGGATAAGGAAAGAAAAGCAGGGAGCAGCCATTTAATGAAGCACAAGAAACAGAGTGAAAGGAAAAGAGGTTGTCCTGGTGCTGCGAGGAAGAGAGCCTCCCTGAGCAACTTGTCTGAGCCACTGGCACTTGCAAACTCATTGAAGTTCATCCACCCCAACCTCGTTATCCTTTTCATGTTGGAGATACTCCAGATGAAGCACAAGGCCACCCTAAAGTCACATCACTTTACGGAGAAGAGGGAGCCTCTGTCTCCTGGACTCTGTCCTCACCACATGGACTTAAGCAATGCTGCTCCAAGCCTACTTTTCAAAGCAGATTAGTAATGATCAATTTGATGGCTTAACACTCCAAACAGGGGTGTCACTCAGCCCAGGCTGGGCATACTGTCTGCTTGCAAGTCCCCTCTCAGCACCCCTGCACTGCCGTCCTCTCTTCTCAGTCTGAGAAGACACACTCCCAGCAGCTTGGATGCTATCTTTGTTCCTGCTCCAAAATACCTGCATCTCTAAGAGCATATCCCCACTCCCAAAACAGCAAGGCGAGCAGAGCACTGCCATAGTCAGGTCTGGAACTTGTACATTTTCCTCCCTTCCCCCTCCTTTCGATGTGGGTTAAGGATTTCCAATAAGGACCAAGTGTTGGAGGCTTAACACTGCAGTCTCTAGAGAAGCAGGCCAATTTCACACTAATCTTCCTCATGAAGGGAGAGAGCATCGGAAGCAAGAATTACATCAAAGAGAAGTTAATGCTGAGAAGCAGACGACAAAAAGGAGCTGCTTTCAGTTTCAAATGAATACACACAGCTGGATTAAGAGATCAGGCAGCTCAAAGCCTGTATCACAAGCTTTGGTACCCAGGATTTAGCCAGCAGGGAAGAGTTCTGATCTGGGGGCCCTTTTGAAAGGAGAGGAGGGTCTTTATAGAGCACTGCAGGTATTTGAAAAGAGCAGCGTAGAAGACAAGGCAGGCTGGTCTCCTGGTCTGGCCTCCACTGACCTCTTGTAATAAATGTCACGACAAACTCAGATAATGAGATGGGCTCATGCAGCTTTCCTGAAGCCTTCTTTTGGTAAGCGAGTGGCTACCCTGTTATTTCCCCCAGCCCCACACGTTGGGAAGCATGAAGCCAGTTAGGGCCACCCTGCCTACTTGGTCTGGGGCATTTCAGCTGTGTGGGGAATAGTCCTCCTGATCTTGAAATGCAGGCAATTCAAGTGCAAGTAGCAAAGGCTCCCTGCAATATACTCTCCATAGGAAAGGCAAGCAGGAGCTGATTGCAGTAATGTGCCTGTTGCCCCATTTTAAGCGGCACTGAAGTGAGTCCCAGTGTGCTCCCCCCTCCAGGAGGCTGACAGGTGTAAATCCCACGATGAATGAAAGCACCAATCCCTATAAAGCTGGTGTCTTTCCATGCATCTCTGCTCTGATTGACTTGTCGGCTCTCTAAGGCTGACTATCAGCTCTGTGCTGCCTCCAATTCCAGGTGTGATTTAGTTTGGAGATGAGAGGTGACAGTTAACATTGGTACTCGTCAGTGTAGATCAGACACAGTCACGCTGTCTTCTCCTGGCTCACTCACTCACCTCCTCCCCTATGCTCCCACCCCTCTAGTGTCTTTCACTCCTACCTGTTGCTCTCATTCTCCCTGCCTACCCTCATCCAATCCCCATTATATCCTTTGCACCCCCTTTTATCACCATCGCTGGAGCTCATCTTCAGGAAGTTGTTCTCTTTCACTCCCCCTTTCTGATCCAGCATAACATATTTGTAATGCCTTCAAGAAAGCTTCCCTTGTGCAAAGACTAGGAATAGCTGTTTTGGTGTGTCCTTTCCAGTCCCCTCTAAACCCCAGTAAGTAGTGCCTTGAAAATATTCTATTTGCCAAACATAACCCATTTCTCCATTCTCTCATGAGTTGTTCATCAAGTTGAATTTCCTTGAGAGTATTTGCTGTTTTGTATTCACCAATTCCATGAAATGACTTTGGGATTGAAAGCAGAAGAGGGATTTTATATTTGGTATATGAGATTATACCTTACTTGTTTGGTTTGGAAGATCTCCATATGGTGCATAAGCTGTGACATCCTAGAACGAGCCTAAAAACAAGGTTTCTGACAAATATTTAGATTTCACATCTGGAACTCCTCTTTGATGTAAAACTTCCAGTTCACAAAATACGTCCTGACAATGCCTACTGACTACAACTCTAAAAAGGAACACAGTGGAAAAGAACCCCACTTATTAGAGTTAATAACTGCATAAATTCTTCAATGTAATCACATAGCTCTCTTAGACCAAGTGACTTACTGTACATCCCTATTTACCTATTATTTCCCCACTTGTGTTTGGTTTTAGTACCTTGTAGTTTCTGTGATAGGTTTTCTTTAAGCCTAATATATATAATAAGCCTAAATAAATAACTGTTCCAGCATGATCAAATGGGAGATGACTCAGAGGACAATGCACTGATTAGGGTCAGCCTCCTCAATTCCCATCATTTCAATTTTCAGTAACTTTTGTAACCAATTCTCAATGAGGTATGATCTTCTCTTTTTCAAACGGTGGTCACCCATCATCACAGGTTTCAATGTACCAGAATGTGATCATGAATTTACAGATGGCAAACTGAAAAAGACTGCATGGACAATGGAGAACAGGCTAGGAATCAAAAAAGACCCCAACAAATTGAAGAAAAGGTCTAGAAAATAAAGGAAGCAGGTCAGCCAGAGCACCACACTCAGGCAGAAATAACACAAGCAGATGCAACTATACAAGTAAAGGGAAGGGGCTGCAGAGACACAGGACTTTATAATATTCTTGCTGCTATTAGAAATGATAAAGGAGATGGCCTAAAAACTCCCTCTCCAATCCAAATAATCATCCATACAAAATCATGGGTTTGGAGAAGTATCAGATATGTAGCAGCACTGTAGAAAAGTGAAGAAATAGACTCAAGTGGAAGACAAATCTCCATGCAAAGCTGTTGTAAAAAAATAAACATCATATAAGTCTCTGTAAACAAGCCTGAGAGGTACTGAGCTGGACTTCTCTGACTTTCCTTGCCCCTCTCTGAAGGTGTAAGTTCCAAAAACAAACAAGCTAAAAAACACAAACCAAACCCAATTTAAAAACAAAACAACCACACACAACCATCCAGGAAGACCCAGGGAAGCAGAGCAAGAGTGACTGGAGACTTAGAAAACCTGTCCAGCAAGACAAGGTTGTAATTGGGTTTATTTGGTCTAGAGGGAAAAAAAAAAAAAAACCAGACTGGAGATGATGACAACCATCAAATACATAGCAGACTGCTTTAGAGAAACAAAGACCTTGGAGAGTAGAAAGAATAGCCTGAAAATGCATGAAGAAAGATTAAAAAAACTGGGAGAACTTTCTAGCTATATATGTGGTAAAGTCCTAAAAGAATGTGATCTGAGATGAGGTAGCAGTGTAATCTTTCTTAAAGGCCAAGTTTCAGGTAAGCATTTGGGAGGAATCACATAGATATTCAGGAGTTGGATGAGATGAATTTTTTTACTATATTTTCTCCGAATCTGGAAATACACTGAGAACACACTGCTAATGCACAGACTACCCATAACTCACTTAGCCCCAGAAATAAGCACGCTGCTGAAAATCTGCAGTGGATCCACATTAACATGAGAATGACAACAACATGAGGCATTAACGAAGTAGTGAAGTTACTGTCTACGCTTCCCAGCATAGTTACGACAAAAATGAAGGAGAGAGGAAAAGAAGAACACCACTATATATGTACTATGGTACTGCTGAGAATCTGAAGGAGTATATCCTCTTCTTTGCATGAAAAGCCAAGATGCAGAATTTGGTGACTGCAAGTCATCTGCTCCAGATATTGTGGAGCTTTGAGATTCTTTCTAAGCTTGATTATTTTAATGATAAAGAAAGTTCTGAGCTCTTGAGCTTCAATGAGGTGTGGCGGCAGTTCTGTCCAGACCTGGTGAGATGACAGTGTTGAAAAATACAATTATCCATTAATTCAAACTGGATGAATATTCATTCTTAGCTTTTTCAGTGATATCTTTCCCTTAACCATAAATTATTCCTCTGGGAGAAGATCTGCCTTTAGAGCCACACCAGTGTGTAAAGAGTGCTTATACAAAGAAGCTATCAAGGTTGGTTCCTTCATGTTTGGTCTACATTGGATTGATTTCATTTTGTTTACTTCATAAGTTTTGTTGACATCTACATGTAACCACTAACCCTTGTAACCTGAAGTTACCATGGATGAAATATATCCCCAGCCTTCAGATCACCAAAAAGTTGCAACTCTTCCTCTTGACATCACCTTGAATCTGAAGAGCTGTCCTTTACACTATCAAACAAGGCTAGTCAAAAGCACTAAATGGCACAGTATACAGCTGTCCACACCACCATCCTCAAACTACAGAAGTCAGTGGTAGGCATATCTGCCTGTTTTACAAACTCCTTGCAACACACCAGTGACAGCCACACTTAGAAGCTGAACACTGAACCAGACAGACTACTTGTGTATTCTTCAGAGGTATTCCAGCATCCCTCAATTCTGAGAGCACAACAGCAGAGTACTACATGTTCTTCACCACATTCCCACACAGAGTCCAAAGTTTTAATGTTAAGTTTCATGTTGCTATGTGGTGATAGATGCCCATGTTACCTGAGGATCACCGAGACAAGTACGAGGCACTGAAAAAATGGAAATTGGAACTGCTCCCAGGTATACTCTTGGAAACTGAAGGTGGGGAGCTTTCAAGTCCTAGCCTACAGAACACCCTGGTGAGGTGAGACCAGAAAACTGGAAATTCAAATTTAAGTGGTGGAACCTTAGGAAAGCACAAACAGAATCCACAAAAAAAAAAAAAAAAACCAAAAAAAAACCCACCCAAACCTGACACTCTAGAATTAACTTAGATCAGAGACAGAAACTGCCCCTTTAGTGAACTCTCCCATGGATCTGCTCAGTTCTTGCCCAACAGCTCTGCAACACTGAAAATTGACCACACTCAAGACTGCTCTCACTGCTAAGACATTTCTCAACATCATCTTAATTTATCCAGTTCCCAGCTGCCATCTAGCATTCTTCATCCTCCCATTGTCAGAATCTAAGTTACTTCTCTCTTTCACACAGGTATGTGACAGCTGTCCTCCTGCTCCATCTAAAATCCTCTTCTCCAGGCTTGAGATACATGCTTTCCAATCTGTCATCTACTTTCTTTCTTGATTTTTCCTCTACAGAAGATCCCATCTCTACCTATGCCCAGAAGGGGTACAGCCTACTATCTACTCAGCCTCACATTGCCCAAAGAAGATTCCGAACTGGGAACTGCAGATGGAAATGGGCAGAGTCAGCCCTGAGTGACTGAGCCTTCCAGCTTCTGTCGACTCACTCCCCCAGCAGTTCTTGCAGGTCTCTCATTTCTCACATATGAATACTCTTTTGCTTGCACTGTGCTGTCAGTGGTGGGATGGAGCAGCAGAAGGAACGAGCAGCACTTTAAATGTGGCCAGAAGCCTCTCCAAACACAGGGCTACCTTCTGACCCCAAGAGGGATCCCCACAGCTTTCCAAATGCCCTTTTCTCTCCATCCTGCCCCACGGAGCCCAGAAGTTCAGTTCTGAGGAGCAGTTTGGCTTTTACACCTCCTACTTTCTCCTGAAAATGAAACTCCCTGCCTCCTATATCTACACTCCATGCTTTTGCCATGCATCCATCCATTCCCCTTCCTGCTCCAGCACCTCCTTCCCCACCTCCAGCCCGAGTGACGATCCATGAAAGCCCTCAGCAGTATGTCATGGGAGTGATAATTACATCCCCCGCTTGCATCATGCCGCCTGCTGCTGACCTCTCACCCCTCCTCTCTTTTAATCACCCCTTGGCATCAGTCACTCTGACAGGGCAGCAGCACAGGCCACGTGACCTGTCAGCCTAGGGACGTGACTTATAGGGCCCGACCGGTGGACAAAGGGAAGGGAGATAGGCAGCATAAATCTCCAGGGTGAATAAAAGAGAGTGATGGGGCACTCTGCTGGGGCCTGCGTTAGCAGATTCTTGGCCTCTTGTTATTCAGACCAGAGTTATGGTGATGAGGAAGTGGCCGAGAGTGACACGCACTGGTCCCAATCAACCTTGCGAAACCTGCAGAGACTTAGAGAAGCCTTAATGTCATGCTTGGCTGGAGAACCCCAGAGAGGCTGGGCAAGGGCCTGAGGAGCAGGCAGGGCAGTCACCAGCCATCAGAGGCATCTGACCAGCAAAAGCTTAATCTGTCAGGGCAAAGCACTTAGCCACACAGAACAAGGACAAGGGACCCAATCTCAACTCAGTGTAGCTGGGACAGGATTTGCACATCTGAGAACTCATTGCTGGCTCAAGACGGGCTTCCCCCCTGTTGCTCCAGGCTCCCCCAGTCTTCTGCCTGCTCACAGGCTCCCCTTCCACCTACTCCCCTGCACTACTCATCTATTGCTTGGTAGGATTAAATCATCAGTGCGTGAGACTGCTATTGCCATTATGAACATACAGGACATTTGAGGTTTCCACAAAACAGCAGACTTGCATCACTCCTCTGTTGGGAGAGTTGTTCCTCTCGGTACTGCAGAGACCTTTTACTTCTGTATGGAGTGCAGTAGGGTTTGTTGTGGACTAACGCCTGTTACAACACCTGCAGTCGGACAAAGAGCACCCACGAGAACATACATGGACTGCCACCTCTGTGCTGTGACAATCACCATCTGTGATAGTCCCCACAGATCATCTCATCCCCTTCATACATCTTCCTCAGGAGGGAAAGTGACAAAGGAGGATCTGACATCCCCAGCAGTAACTTCCCCAATACCACACCTTCAGGAAAGAGAAAGAAGCCCAAGAGTTTGAACCTAAAACGTATAGAAGAAAAAAAGCCCAAGGACAGAAACTGGAGGCAGTTTTGAACGTACTAGAGGAATTATAAAGTGAGAAACACCTGAGAGGAAGACAGGGAAATTTTAAATACACTGCCTTTCATGTTTGAAAACCACTAGTGGTGTCTGAAATTGGAGCACTTCAGTGGAAAGTCAAACATTATCAATGACTTTCCTGAGGACTCTGAGAAGCAAAGTAATGAGGCCCATCTCCAGCTTTAGATACAGTTGTTTCTGAGTCCAGAGGTAGGAGGGATTTGACTCCATAAGTATCTTTTATCTGGAAACTATCATGTCTCAGGTGCTCAGAAGCAAGAACTGTGAAAGCACCACAGGCAGAGTGGGAAAGCACTATGCTTACCCTGCTCTGCTGGTACATCCTGTCCTGTGCTGAAACGGGCCCCTCCACACCTTATCTTACAAGGCCTGATGGGCACAGTGAAAACTCCAGCAAGGCCAGCTACTGATATTGGGTATTCATACTGTGCAAATCATCACCTGTTACCACTTGCTCTTGCCCCACACTTCCCACCCTCTCCTGCCCAGGGCCCCATCTCTACATGGTGATTTCACCCTGGGCTGAAAGCCTTGCAGCCTGCTGCCTCCTTACCAGCTGGGTCCTAGCCTCCAAGATGGGAACATACAGCTTCCTACCCTCCTCCCCCCATCTGCCTTTTAACGATGATGGAAACTGCTGTCAGCACGCAGCGACAGTAATAAACACTCCTCTTAATAACACAGGGTGTCCCTCTTATTAAAATGAATAGACTTCAGTGGTTAAGCCAGGCTGCTTGCCTCGCAGACTGGTGGGAACAGTAGCCCTCAAGCAGAGCAGTTTATCTGCCGTAATTATCGCAGCAGCTTTGACTGCAGGACATCCCTCGTTACAGCACTGTACTGTCCCACAGGCAGAGACACAGGTACATGGTCAGACCAAGGTACCAACACACGAGACATGGAGAAACACAGATAATTGCCTGCGTGCCTGCAAGCACCTACAGTAAATGCTGAGATGTGCAGCCATGAAAGAGCAGAGTTAGGTGTATTTACAGCCAGGCTTCAAGGCATGCTGAACCCCACTGAAAACAGCAGCAGCAGCTAGTGGTACCCTGTTTCTCTCCTTCAGAAGATATTAACACACATACACAAACCACTCTACACTGAATGCAAATAGAGAGGGGCAAACGCTTGGTCCACAAATAAGAATCTCCTCCTTCACCAGCTTGTGATGTCACTGCTCAATCTTTCCTGTTCCCCTTCAATGAGAGGTAAAGGATAAATGCGTCTCAGACTTCACAAACCAATGCAACATGGTGAAAGGAGTTAGTGGCACTTCTCGTGTCTAAACTCTCTGGGTTTCAGATCTCAGCTGATCTGTTTCTCATCCTTGAGGAAGCTGTCCATTTCTTACCTACCAAACTCACACCATCTGTGTATCCCAAAGACCATCCATCTTTCACCCTACATGCTGTGGCCAAACACTAAGTTTGGATCTGTGGGACAGGCAAGGAAACCACTTAATAGGATGCTTGCTGGTTCTTCTACAGGTATATTTGGATTTGTTATTGGACAGTCTCCATGTACACTTTCTGGGCTGGGAAATCTCTGCCTATTTCCACAGCATTTGGAATCACTGAATCATTAAGGTTAGAAAAGACCAATAAGATCACCTAGACCAACCATCAACCCACAACCACCACAACCACTAAACCACAGCCCTAAAAAACTACGTCCCATTTACTAAGATACTAGTTCTCGTGGGCCCAGAACAAATCAGGGGCTAATGCATGGGGAAGAGCTCCACTTTCCTCCTTCCAAGGATTTTCCAAATGGGAAAAACCTACCAGAAAGACAAATGGCAGTAGCACATCCCAACATTGACTCCACTGCCATCTCAGAGCATTTCTCTGGGCAGTGGAGACTTTTGTCCTTACAGAATGGAGCACAGAGTTTTTGCATCACTCTTCTTCTCCTTCATGTCATGGTCACATCCTGAACTGTCTGTATTTCTGCCTAGATGAAGGTTAGCAAGGATGTCTTTTGGGGAGCAGCTGACAAATGCAAAACAAGACAAGCACATCATTAATCTGAAAAGCTTCTAAAGAATCATTAGTCACTCAAAAATGAATCAGTATCTCTACATACTTGCAAACAGACTACAACAACATTGTCAACATTACTTCCAAGTGGGAAAGCTCAAAAAGCAAATGGTACCCTGGGCTCCATTAGAAGAGGAACGGCCCGCAGGGTCCCCTCTACTCTGCTCTTGTGAGGCCCCATATGGGAGTACTGTGTCCAGGTCTGCAGCTCCCAGTACAAGAAAGACAGGGAGCTGCTGGGGAGGGTCCAGAGGAGAGCCACAAAGATGATCAGGGAACTGGAGCACCTCCCCTATGAAGACAGGCTGAGGGAGCTGGGCTTGTTCAGCCTGGAGAAAAGAAGGCAGTGGGGTGACCTCATTGCAGCCTTTCAGTACCTAAGGGGAGCCTACAAACAGGAGGGGAATCAACTCTTTGAAAGGATAACAGCAGGACAAGGGGAAATGGTTTTAAGTTGAGGGAGGCAAGATTTAGGTTGGATGTCAGGGGAAAGTTCTTTACAGAGAGAGTGGTGAGGTGCTGGAGCAGCTGCCCAGAGAGGCTGTGGATGCCCCATCCCTAGAAGTGTTCAAGGCCAGGTTGGATGGGGCCCTGGGCAGCCTGGTGTAGCATTAAGTGGGGAGGTTGGTAGCCCTGCATGTGGCAGGGGCATTGGAGATTCATGATCCTTGAGGTCTCTTCCAACCCAGGCCATTCTGTGAAAGAGGTAGCAGTATACTGAGTGAAGTCCAAGAAACTCCTAACAGGCCTCCTGTTCCACACAACCAGCAGAGGAACTTTTTCTTGAGGACATGGCTGACCACTGTTAAATGAAGTGACTCACACGGGAGAATGGATAACCAGCCCTCTGTAAACCTCAGCACCAGTAACATCTTTCCTTCCACAGGTCCTGTCAGCTCCAAAGCAGTATCACAGTTTGCTGCTGGAGGACCTCATCACACCCGTCAGCATGCAGGAGTTACAGGGGCAGACAGAGGAAGGCCAAGACCCGTGGCCAACAACTTGGCCAGAAAACAAGGAGCCAGGAGAGGACCAGTTCTTAGCCAGCTCCTCAGAGAATTCAGACCACTTTCAGAGCAGGTTCCTCAGTGGGTTGACAGAAGGCAATAGATGCCAGCTGGCTGCAGCACTCAGCAGGGCACTGGGAAGAAGTGGGAGCTGTGGACAAGCAGGCAACAGAAGGCACACTGCAGACAGAGACTTTGAAGCAGTGGACATACAGAAAAACTGAGCCTCGAGGATTCAGCTGGATGAATTCACAAGGCTTGCATGCTTCAGGAGTCTGTGACATGTCAAGAAGCAGATGAAGAAATTATTCTGAGCAAGTATATTTTTCTCCCATTGCCCTGCAGACAAGCACATACAGATAAAGAGAGACCTCTAGTGATGCTGGAGGGACTCTGCTTGTCCTCCCCTCTGAGCATCCCTCACAGCCAAAAACAAATGTCTTGATTGCTCTGACTGCTGCAGCAATCACCTTTCTCCCAAGCCAGAGGAAAACAAGTGCTGATCACAGGGAATATCCACTGATCCACAGAGGTGAAGAGGTGGTACTCAAAGCAAGAGAGTGATTATGCCAGACTAAGAGTTTCCAGAACTAATGCAGATAAATGAAATGGATTTGGGTCTTGCCCACATTACCTCTTGAGTTACAACCACTCAAGTTCCAATACAGTCCTGAACTGGGCATATAGTTCACCATGAAGAGGACAGGTGGTTATCAATGTTGGAAGATAATGCGCAGTTGGGTTGCAATTCTGAATACGTGGCTGAAGTTTGCATCTGGGAGGGAAGAAAGCTGAGCTGCTGGCAGCTCAGCGTGGTTGGAAGGAGGAGGAAGAAACAGCAACTTCTGGCTGAGTCCCAGTCACATCAGGAGATGCTATATTCCCATTGCACAGCCCTGACAATCATAGCATCACACATACAGCTCCAGGACAAAAGAGCATTTTAGTTCTTGCTGAATTCAACTTCACAGCCCCAGCATTGCATGTCTCAGTTCAGCCCTAGACCGGATAGACTGGGCACACTCAGAATCACAGAATCATACAGACATGCTCACACCAAGCTCCCCTAGCACAGCACAGGGAGACAGCAAGCAAACACCATTCACCTTGACTCTGGCCAAAGAAGGCTCTGTGTCATGCCCAGGGAAAGAGTTTCTACATCTATTCAGGCACAGTAATACTACATTAAGTTTTCCAGTATGAAGTGTTAGAGGAGAAACACCAAAAGAAGAGGAAAAGCTGGAGACACTCTTGGCTATGGCAGAGATGTAGCAACTGTATTGTGCAAAGTCAAAAAGCAGACAATAACACTCATCCTGTAGACTCAGGGCAAGAAAAGGGCTCCTGCTGCCTTTTCTGCATCTCAGAACCTTGATTATTAAGTTAGCAGCTTACATAGTCCCTTCCCTCCACCCTGCAGTTCCTCCTGTTGGCCAGCCAGCATGTAAATCAAAGGAAAGCAGCTCTTTTCCTGGGCTTTCTTTCCCTTGCACTAGTCCAAGCCTTAGAGACCTCCTATTGGGAGGAGAGGGGGTAGTTCACCAGGGCTGTCATATTTTGTTGGAATGTTTTATTTTCTGTGCTGAATGAAGAGTAATTGTGGAAAGGAGGGAGAGCACGAGCAAAAGAAAGTGCATGCGCTGCCAGCCAGGCTGATGTCCTTGTCCCACAAGGTTATGGATCCATTTTAGCTCGAATAATAATAAAAAAAGCCTCACAGAAGCAAGGGATTCATAAAACAAAATATGAGCTGGGCATTTGGCAGCAGCTGCCCACAGAGTGGGAAGAACAGGTTAAAGCTTGGAGGCAGAAGAGCTCTGTATCCCATTGGCAGCTCAGCAATCCCAAGGAACTGACAAGGTTTGTTATGGTGTGCACATGCATGCGTGCACATGTGCATGAACAGAGAGGCGACAAACCTGCTTTCTCTTTCCCTGCCTGCTTCACTGATGTTATTTCAGATATTCGATCCCACAGAACTGAGAGGGCACTCAGACTGAGGAGTGTGCAGAACCCACATGAGAGCAAAGACAGGTGAGAGCAGCTTGCCCAGAAAGCTCCCCTGTTGCCTTGCTGGGTCCAAGCACACTGCACGGGCACTGCAGAAATGCAGCATTAACTACTATCACACGGGACACTTGCAGTGAGCATTTCTGTCCAATTCAGAGGACAAACATCATCCAATAAAGAATACAGCCCACACCTAAAAGAGAAAAGTCTCCCTACTAGAATACAGAAAACTCTGTAGACCTGCAAATTTGGGACAAAATGCCAAGAGGCATGTGAGTACCTCCAAGTGATAAATAAGGCCCTGAGGATTTTTTTTCAGAAAAAAAAAAAAACAACACAGCAACTCTACATTTATTTTTGTGCATACTAAGTGAGCTCTCATAATAATTACTATCTCTTTGTTGTAAGAGAAATGAATGATGGTTTCCTACATTCAGAGGCTATGTTGCTTGTTGACTTCTGGTCTGTCAGGACAGACACTTAGATCAAGTTTAAAGGGACAGAGATGAATCAGGACTACCTGGTACTTTAGAGGAGTCCATTGTCAATAAATGATGAGTTAGCTAAAAAGAAGTGCACTGAATATGATAGAAACTGAGCAAGCATTATTGAAAGATCTATTTTTCTCCTGATAGGTGTTCTTAAATTAAAAAACAGAGCTAACTATGAAGGCTCAAAGTAGGACCTGAGCAGCTCCCAAGTTGATTGCTCACAGAACAGAAAACAACAGCACTGATCAGTACCCACATCAGTGCAGACCATAATTGACTTTTGCCCATCAACTCACCAAGATCAGCAACTCAAAGCTACAGGTAACAAAGTGGAGCAAAAAGGAATAGAAACTATGCACATATTGGAGATGCTTTCTGAAAGAAAACTAGCCACCCTGAGCCTATCAGTAATTTCCAAAAAAATTATGAGAAAAGGAGAAATCATTACCTGGACTTGCAAAAAAAGGACGTCAGCTTGAAGATGCTGCTGATGAAGCTAAACCACGATGAGGTGAAGGTGGCAATTCTGGCACAAATTTGAAGGGAAATGAGTAAACTGCTAATTTCAGCACAGCTGAAGGTCAGCCTTAAGATGCCAGGATGTGACCTTTAGAAGTACTGTTTGATGTTGCTTTTTCAGCAATTAGGGGCAAGTAGCAAAATCTGACTGTATTAGCAAATCTAGGCCAGAGAAGCAGTGAACTTCAGAGACGGATAACAGCAGGAACACATGATGCTGATGGATCCAAGGCAGCAGTTGTTTCTTGTCTCCAGGCCAACTGCAACTGGCAATCCACGTCAGGCCATAGTGAGGACAGACTGCTTCTAGGAAAGGTGACTCACAGCAGGAGGGGTCCAGCCCAGGCAGGGCTGAGAAGCTGAGCCAGGGCTTAGTATCGTAACACCTGAATACAGAAGACAGGTACCAGTAATAGGGCCCATCAACAGTCCCAGTCAAGGTATAGTATGAACCGTGTCCAGGGACCATCCAGGGAGTCCAGTAGGCTGAAGTCACTGCTACAATATGGATAAAAGATCTGTTGAGGAGATGAGGCCAGAGACATAACTAGAAACATGTGAAGCTACAGCTCAGGAAAGGAGTAAGGCCCAAGCTGAGCTTAAATGAGGCCATGGGCAGCAGGTATGGCTAGGTGTCCAGGTGAAACCACTCAGGGCAATTAAGTCCAATTAGTGACCTCAGGGAAGTTTTGTTTGATCTACAGATTCTTTTCATCTGGAGAAGAATCTTCCATACAGGGAGTTGGGGGGGAGGAGGGGGGAATCAAAAACCAAAAAACTAGAAAAATACCAATCATCCAAAACTAAATTAATAATAATATAAATGTGTTTCAAAGAATCAAAGAATGGATGAGGTTGGAAGAAATGTCTGGATGTCATTTGGTGAAGCTCCCACATTCAAACAGGGATGTAGAGCAGAATACCCAGCAGAGCACCTGCTCCTGTTGGCTGTCACTTGAAGGAAGAAATTATCATCACTGAACTCTAGGAAACTCCTGGATTGCTTACATCCTGCTGTGTTGTTCCTCCAACAGATATCAGAGTGGCTGAAGCCCCCCATGACGGTGAGGGTCTGCAAACCTGAGACTGCTCCTATCTGATAAGAAGGATCCTTCACTTCTTCCTGGACAGGTGGCTTGTAGTAGACACTTTCAATGATATCATTTTCGTCTATCCTTCCCCTTTTCAAGAGATTACCTCAACAGTGGAGGAGCGGATGCTGTCATTCTTTCCTGCATTTTAGCTATAAGGCTCTTTAAGTTGTTGTGTCTCAGAGAAGAGCCTACAATTTCATCTTTGATGCTGCACAGCCTGCTCACATCCTATGCCTATACCTCTTGTTTGAATTCAAGCACCACTGTACTAATCCCCAGAAGCTGGCACTCTGGGCTTAGAGACTGTGAATGCCTCCCTAGGCACAGGGAGGATCCCTTCCAACTACTGATGTTATTGATACCAGGATTCCCACTCGCTCCAATAGCTGGCATCTCCATCCACAGGCCTAAACCGCTGGTCATACTCCAGTAGTTGACACCAGTCCCCCCCCTACACTGGTCCCCAGTAGCTGGAACTTTGAGCTGAGTCTACAGATGCCTCCCAAGGTCCAGAAGGATGCCTTTCATCTACTGATCTCTTCTCTTTGATGACCAGCAACAGGACCTGAGATAATGGCATAAAGCTGCAGCAATGGACATTCAGTTTGGATATTAGAAAAAGGTTCTTCAGTGAGAAGATAGTTGGGCACTGGCACAGGCTCCCCAAGGAACTGGTCATGGCACCGAGCCAGGTGGAATTCGAGAAATGTTTGGACAACACTCTCAGAAACATGTTTTGAATATTCAGTGGTTCTGAGTGAAGCCAAGGAGCTGGAGTTGATGATCCTTGTAGGTCCCTTCCAATTCAAGATCTCTGGGCAGCTCACATGCTAGGGGAGAGCATTTTTTTCCTCCAACACTGCAGAACATGCTACAGGATCAAACACCAAAGTGAGCTTTCTGTCCTGAGGAGTAAGTTGTGCTAATGGGAGCGTGTATGGACCCAGACAGGCATAGTGCTGACCAGAGTACAAAGGCAACACAGGAACTCCTATGAACAGGAGAGGTTCCTAACTATTGTGTCTTGCTGTTACTCTGGTACATGATAGACATGTCTTTGTAAAAGCAAAAATATACAGATTGCTTCACTGTTTTCAGTACAATCAAATTAGCTGGAGTGGAGGGAGATAAGAGAAGCAGTAGGAAAGAACTGGGTTGGTGCTGTGATGGTGCCTCATGCTTGGACTGCACATACCCCAGTCCCAGACCCAATCAGGTAGGGAAGGGCAAGGAAACGTGGTGTGGCCATGCGAGCTCAGGGTCTGCCCAATGCCAGATCCTCTGCTTTTTCTTGCACCTCTCCAACATAACTGCTCCCCTCTCCAGTACCATCCTCTCCCTCATCCATCCCATGGGCTCTGAAGGAAGCAGCATGGTGATTGCCTTGCCCATAGACACATTGGTTGCTTACTCCAAGCTGCATCCAGCTATTTATTTGATGTAGAAGCCTTCATGCGCTCCCCCTCACCCCTCGCCTCCTTTCACCATCTGTCCATTTGCTTGGAAATCTGTTCCAGCTGACCCCGAGCTGACCAGCACATCCCTCGTCCCTCCATCCTGCCACAGGCTCCTCTAGACGTGCCCAGCTCAGCTCAGGGGCTTTTCGCTGACTATGCAAATGCTGCCCAGCCAGCTGGTGTCTGCCTCCCAGAAACACATGTTCCAAAGCCCCCTGGACAGACACAGAGGGGGGGACATGTCTCTGCATCCCGGCCCGGGGGCTGCATGGGGAAAGTTCCTTAGCCAGGAATTATTTGGCAAACAGATGGGAGGAGGGAAAGGAGAAAGGCAAAACGGAGAAAGTAAGAGCATGTTGTGAGTGTGTGGAAGTGTGGGTGCACAAGGTTGTCCGGTGAGCATGCTGGAGTGAGGATGGAGGTAGTGGGAGGGGTGTGAGGAAATCATACAGATTGCAGGAAGCCACTGCTGATGGTTTTATGGCCCTTTCCTCCTAATGACAGCTCATGCAGCATGCAAAGTGGGTTCTGATAGTGCAGCATAAAGGAAATGCAGCTGTCAGAGCCAAGCACCAGGCCCGTGGAAATTGCCCCCCCAGAGAGGCACTAACACATAGCAAGGCCAGAAGGGCTCATTTAAATTCATCTGCAAGATCTTTTCCTTGCCCACCACCAAGCAGGTCACCAGCCACTTGCATTCTCTGGGTCCCCATTCACACACAGGGAAAGTGAAGATGCTGAAGAGAAGCTGAGGATTTGGGGAGGGATTTGAGGCTGCACTAAAAATGGAAGAGTGCAGAAGAACATTGCTATCACATCCCACCGGGGCTGTCCCCTAGAGGGGGACACCCAGCCAGAAACCACCTGCAGGCAGCAGTCCAACCCACCTGGCTGTCTTTGTGAGACAGAGCCTGTGGCACAGCCACTTCCTGAGGTGCTGGCAAGGAACAGGATTAATGTGATGATGGCTGCTAGATCTGTGCCATGCATAAAGTGAGAGAAAGGACTGGAAGGAGAAGGACAAAGCATTTAGTGTGCCTCTCATGAACTTCCTTGGCCCATGTGGCAGTGATGCTGCTCCATCCAAAGGCCAACACAGCCCTAGTGTCTCAGGCAGAAGAGAAAGGCTGAGCCAATGCATTATCACAAGGGGCTTGGTCTCTCTTTCTCCACAAAGTGCAGAAATGTCTTGCATTTACCTCTTTCAGGTGCTTTCCCTCAAAACTTCCAGCTTCTGAGTATTTACAGATAACATGAACAGGGAGACACTAAGCAGCACTTCACCATTCACATATCATTGCCTTCTCTAGGTTTAAGAAAGATCAGGATATCTGCTCTCAACATTTAACACAATTCTCTCTTACAGTGGCAATTAAGACTAGAAAGAGCCAACGTACCTCCCTTCCCCAACCTAAATTTCTGCTGTCACAACAGCAGCTCAGTCCCTGTGATAAGGACCCGCCGGGCTCCCTGGGAGAAGGCAGGATGGCAGCTCCAGATGTAGCTGACAGATGATGCTCTTCCTGGCCACAGGCAAGAGCTGTGGATGGTGAGCTGCCAACAGTACCTTAAGGAAGAAATGCAGAGCGCATATGCAAAGGAAACCATGAAGTAACAGCATCAATACAGCACACAGGAGAACTGCTGGACACTGGAGACTTCTTTATATCCTGAGCACAAGCAGCAACACCACCTTGTCTCTGAGTCAACTGTGATGGTAGAGAAAATGCCTGTTGCATGAAACAAGCCCAGAAAGCACCACTGGCTTCTTCCCAGGGAAGTAAACAGAACAGCATTCAAGGTAACCAGAAGTGACTCTGTTCCCCAAAATGTGTGGGTAAAGGAGAGCCACCACACAAAGGTGGAATGGACTGGTCCTGCTCACATTTGTGCCCACCTGGTCTGAATTTAAGAGTAGCTCCCAGCCAGTCTCTGGGTTTTACCAAGAGCAAGGTGGGCAACATGAATGGATAATGCCATTCCTTAGGTGTATGCGTGATGTCATTGGTTTGGTGTAAGAAATAAAAGCTTTTTTTAATAACTGAAGAACTGGATTATTTTTACACCATGGCAAGGCCCAAGAAAGGCAAACAAGGGGACGAGCAGCTCAGCAGAAGATGGGAGCACACAGCCATGAACTCACATTGCAGCTCTAGCACCCAGTGCATGCAGGCTCCTGGCAGGCAGTGGGTCCTGGAGCAGAACTGAGTATTCACTTGGCCACAACCGAGGCACCTCCTCTCCTCCTGTCTCTCAGTGAGCTGGACACATCCTAGCCGGGCCCTCTGAGCTGCAGAAGGCTGTGAGGCAGCATGGGCTGAGGGGAGTGCTGCACCTCGTGTCTCTTCTCCCTTTGTATGTACCTCCCGGTACGATTATTAAACGCGAATTACAAGTGATGTGACCCAAGCGATCTTTATTTCTTCTTTCACCAAGCGGTGCCTGCGGGGTCCTGATTCTGAATTCTGTTTCAATTACCGATGCCATTTTAACACAAAGCGGTTTCTGTCTGCAATTACCGGCACTGACGGCAGTGCAGAGACGGCTCGGGTGGCAGAACACAAAAGCTTGGCATCTTCCGCCTGCTTGGGAACTTTCATTTGCCGTGATTAAAGGCGGGAGGCGCGGGAGGTGTCTGCGCACAGCAGTGTGCTGCTGGCTGTGGCACACCTCCGTGGAGAAGTCCCTGAGAAAGCAGCCCTCAGCACTCACCTCCACCATCACTCGAAGGACTCCAACTGATGTTGCAGCCACTGTCTGCAGCCTGGCTGGCAGTTAACCCCTTTGTGCCTTACACAGTAAGGAAAGTCTGCCTGTATTTCACACTTTTCAGAATACACTCCCTTCCCTCACAGTTGAAGTGCAGCCTCCTTTAGGGAGGGTAGGAAATGCCACATACATCACTGGCACAAACTGACACACGGATTGGTGAAGAGGAACCCCACATCCATTGGTGCTGGCACCAGAAGCCTCATACGGCTTCTGAAGTTGGCAATTACTCAAGACAATGGGGACTACTCCCCATAGGGCAGGCAGCCGGACTTACATGTTGTTCCAAAGCCAACAGCTCCAAAACAGCAATGCATCCCCTGGTTCCCAGCAAAATTCACAGCGGCTGTGGTTCTGACAGCTAAAGTCAAACACAATGGAATTCAAAGCATGCACCTCTGTGCATTGCTCCATGTGGCTGCAGCTGTGGGCCCAGCTCTGCCCCAGGGAGCAGCCAGGTACACCCTTGTTTGTGCACCAATCATCTCATTTTTTTTCTGCTTCTTGTCTGGCTGTGCATCTTTGTCCTTCAGCCTCTGCAAGCTCGTCCTGATTGTGCAAGAGCCTCAAGCTTATTCTCATCATGCAATCCTTTTGTTTTAGAATCAGTGAGGTTGAAAAAGACCTCTAGTCTTCATCTAGTCCAACCCATCCCCACCACGCCCACTGTGTTCCTCAGTGCCACATTACATGTTTCTTGAACACCTCCAAGGATGGTGACTTCACCACTCCCCCTGGCAGCCTGTTTCAGTGCCTCGCCACTTCTGAGAAGAAATTTTTCCCAGTATTCAACTGGAATCTCTCCTGGCACAACTTAAGGCCATTATCTCTCATCCTATATCCAGTCTCCAATGGTGACATCTGCATTGTTCCCCCACTCCCCTTTCCCACTCCATCCATCACCAGCTCCTTTCCCTGTGCTCTTTATACAGTTCCTGGAGTTTCAGCAGACCCAGGAGCTGCCTGTTGGTCCCGCTGGCTGCCGAGAGGTTCTGTTCATATTTATTTGTTAACTTGCCCGTGCCTTCTCCCCTTGCCTATTCTCAGGCTGAGGGCTGAGAGGGGCCATGGTGCCCGGCAGAGGGATCTTGGGGGGTAGGAGTTGATTTCCGGAGATCCCTTCCAACTTCTATGATTGTGTGATTCCCCACTGCCCACCCCACCACGGGGCAGCCCACACTACCAGCCCCATCCCTGGGAGCTGTCGGGATGAGGAGGGGCGATTTACAGCCTGGCTGCGGGGCGGCGCGTACCGTTTGTCACTCTGAGCCCTGGCACCTTGTTCTACCTGTGTTGCGCATGTTTTATTGGTGTTGAGCAGAGGGGGGCCAGAGCAGAGGGGAGTCTGGGAGGAAAGGCACTCAAGTGAAAAATGAACCAAGGCAAACGGGATTGAGAAAGAGAGAGAGAGAGAGAGAGAAGTGCAGAAGGGGGCGAAGGGGCCAGAGTATAAAACACAAGACAAATGTCCTCACTGGCAGCAGGGTTAGGGGAAAGAGGAGAGGGAAGAAGTGAGGGGGGCAGGGAGGGAAAAGAAAGAAAGAATAAAGAGAAAAAGAAAGAAAGAGAAAAAGACGGTGCCTCGTGGCCAGCACTATCCTAGTGGGATCAGGGATGCTCATGTAGTCAGAAAAATAATTCTCAGCCTAACAAAGCAGGAAAAGGGGGGGGCGGGGAGGAGGAAAGCTACAGATCCAAATGGAAAGTGCCCCAGGGTGTCCAATCTGCTGGGTTTTGAAATAAAATCATTTTGCCTCATCCCCCTCCCTCCCCCACCGGGGAGCCAGCTCCTTCCTGTACCCTCACCACCACAAGGAGTGGGACCAGGCAGGGAGCAGGAGGTCTGCTTAGCATTGCACGTCCCTTCCATCCTTCTCCCTCAGTGCTAAACTTTCAAGACAAAAATCATAAAACGAGGTGCTTTGTTGGTGAGGCGGATTCAGAGATCTTCCTGTTAGGAACAAGAAAGGGAAGAGAGAGACACAGAACGAGACAGAGAGATAGCTGGATGGAGGGCTGGCTTTGTGCTTGCAACAAGCCACTAAAGGTGCATTTTTAATTAAATTTATACAAAATGTGTCAGTTTTATCTCTATGTTTCAAACCTGACTCTTTTCTATCAAAGTAAAGTATTGATCTTCACTGCCCCGAAGCTACCTGACTGAATTAAACAGAATAAATAGAAGAAGGACTGAAAGGGCTTAGAAACAACTGCAGAGAGGCGAATGTTTAATGGCTCCACAGTCATTTGCTGCAATTAAAAAACAAAACCGTTTAGAGGGGCTGTTAACACCTTGAAGTCTGAAAATCCTCACTTCAAAAAAAGCCCCAAAACAGCTCCCAGGCAAAACATTTTAATTGCCATAAATACTTCCAACCTCAGCCATCACTGGTGCATGCGCACATTGCACAGACAGACAAACGGACCCCTGAACCCAATGGGACAGACACCGTGCAGCTGGCAAGACACAGCTGTGCTCTGTATGGACACCTCCAGCCAAGGAGAGGTGCACACCCAATATGACCCAGACACAAATCCCCATTATGTAAGCAAAAATACCACAGATAGGACATGATAAAGATGGATGTTTTAGACCCATGCATATATTCCAGGGCTATTTCCTAATGCAACAGAGCCCACAAAGAACACTATTCTCAAAGCTGGCCATAACCAATTGCACATCATGCAAGCCATAGGCATCCCACAGGGCTCTCTCCCTGCCTGTCATATCACAGGAAGATGTTGCAGACCCTGTGCAACAGTGGGTCCCACTCGATCACACACTAACTTGGGGCTTGCAGTGAGAGTCTCTGGGACAGGCAGGCCTAGCAATTGCATTAAAGTCCTTTGAACGTTATGCAACTTAAAAAAGAAGCACATTTTTTGTTATCTTAAAGCATGTACTACTGCATGACTCACCAAAGCCTTCCTGAATGTTGCATGCATCCCTTAGCATGGAGATTTTCCATCACTGCTCTGTGGTCCTACCAGGGTTGAGCTCAGCAAAAGAGCTTGATTTGGGGACAGCAGAATGCTGAAGAGCTCTATCAGCTTTTGACACATTGACAACTCATCCCTCTTCCTGGGCATTCCTGGACAAAAGCAGCAGGTTTATGGCAGAAAACTGGTTTTGCAGAGGATGCGTACAGATTTCTATCTCAGCTGGGGTACCATGAGCTGAGTGGTGTGCTGTGCTCCTCCTGGGGATGGTCTTACATACAGGTATTAGGAAATTTTAGTTTGTGTATTTGAAAATCTGGAAGGACCTTTTCACTGAAAATCAAAATTAACAAATTCACTGGCCTTGTACAACATCCTGGTCAGTGAAGTAATGGCACTGAGGCTGTGGAAGGCTATGGCATGTTCTTACTGCGGGACCCTGAAAGAGTATTATCAGATCCTGGCTCTAATCTGTGTGAAATGAAGACCATTCAATCCCCTGTACACTGACAGACGAGGTCTTAAGACTCAGACACTAAAGGTGTGAAAGCCATGGAAATGAGTAAGAGTATCTCTCTGGGGCACAGAGCATTGGAAGGAGCAGCACCAGCGGTGGTTTAAATGAGCCAGCTCAGACCCTTGAGGAAGAGCCACAGCACCCAGCTGGACAAGCCCAGGGCGCTCTGCATCCCTCTGGGTTAGATGGAGTTTGCTGTCTGGACTGCCTTTGTGTTAGCTCAGGGATAGTTGCTACTATGTATTTATTTAGTTGGTTGACTTACCAAGCCATCTGCACAAAGAACCCCACAGGCCCCGGGGAGATACATATTGCATTCTGCCTTTGGCTTTAGAGCTTAAAGCGCTGAGAAAGTTACTTAACTTGAACTACTTCTTTGGCAGCCTCCCAAGGCACTTTTCTGGCTTTGCGGGCAATTCTGCTGATCGGGCACTGATCAAAGCAAGCCCTCAGCCTCTCATGCGGGCTGTAAGCCCTTCCTTTTTGGCTGATCCAAAATGTCCCACAACTCCAAAAAAGGTGCCCCTTGTGACTTCCATGCCATGACCATCCTGAGAATTTGCCTTACTTGGATCTGCAGGAGGAGGATTTCTGTTGCAGGAGCAGGGTCAGATAATAAAAGCTCAGAGCAGCTATTAGTGCACCAGGCACTAGCTCAGGCAAGTGGACTCTGTTTTCTTATCTTTCAAATATTTTGTTCAACACTGAGTAATTATCACTCATTGTCTGCTCTCAGCTGACTGTAAACCAGCCATACACTGTAGTTTATTTTCCAGCGTTTTCTTGAGTGGAAGAAAAGTGAGGAAAAATATTTTCTAGGGGTAGCAGGAAAACACACAACAGCATGAATGTCATGATGCACAGCTCCTGCCTGCCACTGTTAAAGAACCCTGTACTTTTACAGGATCTTCTATGTCAAACGTGTGGGCTGCATTGCTGCAGCTGCCTAACCAACACCTGACCTGCAGATGAGCGTTCATGGCATCCTACTGAAGTACTGAAAAGCACCAATGGCACAGGCACAGAAAACAATATGCTCTGCTCAACACAATTTCATAGCCATGCTTCCAAGTGAACACTGGGAAATTCTGCCCTGTACTCTTCACGGGCTCACAGCTTCTCAGGGGTGGAACAGTCCTACAAATCTGAGCCAGTTGCCACATTCTGTGGGTACATACATATCCAGTCACTGCTGCAGCATGTGCACCTGAAATGAACTGTTTGGGAACAAAGGAACATGCATTTTGAGCACTAAGGTTGAGTACTTCCGCTGCTCACGGTCAGGCTCCCACTGCTGCACTTCAGAGCATTCTGCTTTGTTATGGACCCCTGATTAACACTTTCTAAGCATTTCAGCCCACACTCCTGTTATTTTACAGACTGCAACGAATGCAGATTTGAGTTTATGGGTTCATAAAAGTGTAAATTAAGTCAATAGTTTTTCACCAGCCTATTCGCACAGCCCTTCCTCCAGTGACCTGTCCCTTCAGACAACACGAATATTTCAGCTGCCTGAGCATTTTTAACAGGCCAGAAGCAGAGCTGTACCCCAGCACAGAGTGCTGTGGCACTGTGGGATGATCTGTGCAGTTTGTGATTCTTCCAGCTTGGACTCCCACATCTCCCATCTCTGGGCTGTGGAAAACACTGTCACCCAGCAATGTGCCCCTTTTCCTGCTTGCTGCATATCACCGGTGTGATCCTATCTGTGCATGGAGGAGGGGCTGGCTGACCAAATTTCTTTAATTAAAAGAAAAAGGATCAAGTTTATCCCAGATAAGCAGGCAGGATTAAAACAGACAGAAAGAATAGACAAGAGGCAGCTGTCAGCACTCCAGCCGATCCAACATGATTATTAATAATGATAAGCGGGAGAAGAGGGCTAATAAAGGGATAATGAAGTAGTCCTGAAAGTGACTGGAGATGGAGCCCGATAAGGGCACACAGCCCAGGGCTGCTCAGGCCTAGTGAGGTTGACTGCAGAACATCCCTCTGGGAGAGGGCACCTAGAGGAGAGGCTTAATTCCTCCAAGGGCGTAATTGCAGCAGAGTGACAGCTTTCTTTGGGAGTAGTTATATCCCAAGAGCGAGAGTTGTCTGTAGGTTACACAGGGCATGAAACACAGACAAAGGCCAGCGTGGCCTGTAAGCAACATGGTTCACCTACCTGTAATGGCAGACACAGGCCCTGGACATGGCCGATGGTTACCAGAGAGAAAACAAGGCTGGAAAAGTTACTTGCTGAGAGCCATCAGACATGTGACATCTACTAACAGCAAAGTCTTTTTCTGTGCTCTCACTGAGGAGAGGATCAACCCATCTACTGAGATGCTCTGCAAATGTGGGAAACAAGGATGGAGAATGAGCAGCAGGTGCCTCACAGCAAGCACAGAACAGCAGCTGAGGAAGGAGGGCCTGGACAGTGAACACTGTACAAGGAATCAGGGCTGTTTTGGACAAACTGGATTTTTTTCTACTCAGATTGCTCTCTTTTCTATCCAAGCATCTCCTTTCCTCCAGGCCTACAGCATTTCTTCCTCCCAGAGCCAGGAAGGCTGCAGCCCGGGGTGGTGCAGCAGCGGCTGTGCCCAGCAGGGCTGGTAGGGAGCAAGGCCCAAGCGAGGAGCGGGAGCTGGGCCCCAGGCTGCCGCTACTCCAGGTCAGCGCAGCAGCTGCTGGGAGCATATGCCATGAATTAATTCCACTGTCCCTGAGATGCTCTGGTGAGAGGAGCAGCAGCACCTTTCCAGCTGATTAACATAAAGCCCCTCCCCCCATCGTTTTGCCACACTTAACAAAACACTTAGAGCCCAGAATCACAGAATCATGGAATGGCCTGGGTTGAAAAGAACCACAATGATCATCTAGTTTCAACCCCCCTGCTGTGTGCAAGGTCACCAGCCACTAGACCAGAGCCACATCCAGCCTGGCCTTGAATGCCTCCAGAGATGGGGCATCCACAACATCCTTGGGAGCCTGTTCCAGTGTGTCACCATCCTCTGAGTGAAAAAGCCCCTCTGAATGCTTCCCGGCCAGCAGGCAGGCTCCTCAGTGGAAACTTGATGGGCCTGGCTTTTACGCAGCTTTTATTTTCTGCATGCTTTTCCAGAGCTGCAGTCTCTGCCCTGAAAATCCTCTCACTTCCCCAACAAGCTGTACTCTAAAAAGGCATCTCCTTTAATATAAATATTGTATCTGTTATTATAAGCAAGGAGCTAGAATTCATTTTTATTTGTGCATTTCTTTTATTCTGTGATGAGGCTCACAGTTTGCCCTGAATAGACCACTGAGCCCTAAGCCTGCAAAGGGCTTTCTGGGGCAGAGCTGCTCACCTAGCCTGAGCCCCAGCAGAGCCCTCTGCAGACACCCAGAGCAACTCACTGTGCTAACCCTGCTGCTGACAACACACTGACAAGTCTGCAGCTCTCCCTCTGCCATGTAGGGACAGAGCAGAACAAGGAGCAAGCAGGACACAAGATCTCCACTAGTTTCAGACAAAAGGCTGGGAACAAAACACTCACTAGGTCTATAAACACTGTATTTGGATTAGGAACTTGAGGGCACACTATTACACACCGCTTTACCCCTCTGTGACTGTGGACACTGAGATGCCTCAAAGGATTGCTATACAGCCTTCCTCAACAAGAGTTAGCAAAGGCACTTACATCTGTTTCTTTTCAGCAGGAACAGTTACAGGAGCAGATTTCAATGTGACATCACCAGGGCCTGACAGCGAGAGGGCACAGCTCAGACACTTCCCAGCACCGCAACCAGGCAGGTGGTGAGGAAGGCCGAGAGCCAGACAGCTCACCTTCCTTCCTCCAGCTGCGGAAGGAATGGGAAAGATGTGGAAACAAGTCTCACACTATTAAATTTATTTAAGAAAATTAAAGATACAACTAGTTCATGGTGCACATAAATGCCTGAGCAAGTAGAAGTATCTGACAGCATGATTTAACAGGGAAGGTGAAAGCATGCCAGATGCAAGGAACAGAAGATGAAACAAAAACAGAGCCGAGAAATAAAGCAGATTTTGAACCACAAGGGCAGTTATCTGCTGAGGTAACTAACCAGGGAAAAGACAGGTGAAGCTCAGCCACATCTCACTGAGCTCTGCCACAGCCTGTATCATAGCAGGTCAGACTACACATCAAAGCACCTCAACTTTCCTTCTCTCCATCAGCACCTGCTCTGTCCTCAGTTCCTTCAAACATTATACATACTGTTTCCAAATCATTCACCTTCTTCATTCCTCTTGGCCCTCCCACAAACCCTGCTGTGACATCAAGTGCCCTCCTCCCCACACCTGTCTAAAATGGCGTCCCCAGGCCCTTCACACTCCTGTCACCATCCCCAGGAAGATCTCTGAGCATCCAATATCCCTCCCACTTCTGTTTCAAGGATCTCCAGGGAGATCAGTGAAGTCCTCAGAGGCAGGCAGTGCTCTGCCCTCCTGGATAGAGGCAGGATTGTTGGCATGGCATGCAGCTCAAGACGAGCAATGGGCTGAGCACAGCCTGAACCACCCACATTCTGCAGGCCGCAATCCTAAGTACTGCCTGGCTTTCCTCTCAGTAATGCCACCTCACTAAGTTTCTAAATAAACTTCAACATATAATGTCACAAGTCACAGATCAAACCTCAGGCTGGACAACCAGAGAAGTTGGATTCATAGCTCATCCACTCCTGTGCCTCAAGGCGGGGCATCTTTTATGGTCACTGATCACTGGCTGACATGCACTGAATACCATGATACCAGGCGAGCAGCTTAGAGGAGCCTCAGCTGACGCAGAACAGAGAGAACTCACACTAAACTAACTACAGACTGTATTTGAGAGAAGAGAGCCTCTGCTTTCTCTGTGATCTTTGGGATGTGCAAAGATCACCATGCAAATCTAACCTGAAGCCTAACCAACTTCTCCCACTCTACCATTCTTTTCCCCACACAGCCTTGTTGAGATTGTCTGATATACCAAGCTACTTTAGTTTGCTGAATTTGTTTTCTCTTTGTTGGACTGTAGGAAGAATCCTAAATTCTCTTTGGCCAAGCTCCACAGATGTCAGAGAAAAACAGACATTGGTCTAAGCTGGAAAGCTTCTGTTCACACCAAAACAGGCTTCTCTGCTCAGAAAAAGACCTCAGGGGGTATGCTCCACACGCTAGCCCCAAGGCTTCCATCTCATCTACTTTTCCAGTTACAGGAGAGATTCCTTGATTTTACAAACATAGCATCTCGTTCAGACAGCTTCTTCTCTCTTGCTGGTAGGCTTTTTTTTGCTATCAACTCTGATCAGAAATTTTGCAGAGTACTGAGCTCACACTGAGTTGTTTCTCCTGGACTTCTGTCAGTACAGAAGAAAGAATGCAGTGCTCCATGAGACCTATGGAACAAGCTAAGAAAAGCAGTAACAAGCCTTCTGCACAGCACCTGCACTGCACCTCAGAAAGTATATAGCAAGGTTCTCCAGTGGGACAAGGCTTTGAAGGATACTGGCTTAGAAGTAATACTATTGTTTCCTGCAAATAATGACCACAGCTCTAAGGGGATAGGGCATTAACAGCTAAACAGATTTTTTTTAGGTGACAATGAGAACAGGTTACTTGCTTCCAAGGAAACACACCAGGGAGTTAGCTTGTTTCAGAGCAGCAGGCTTCTTTTTTTCATGTGTGGAATGAGCAGTATTTTCTGTGCAAACTACCTACTGCCTGGAGCTAACTCCATTCAATATGTGATCTCATCTGACTGCAGAAGCTAAGCAGCATTAGGCTTGGTCAGCCCTTGACTGGGATCCCTCCAGGGAAAACAAAGCAAAGGTGCTGTAAGAAGCAGTACTGGCAGTTTAGTAGGCGATGTTCTTCCTCTGAGTCAATACAGAGGTAAGGACCCAGGGCAAATGTTAAACCAGCAAGGGACGACAGAAGCTGGTAGATGAGATGTAAAACAGACATCCTGACAACTGGTGGCATATGTTGTGGGAAGATGATAACTTAGATGTCCTAGGCAAACAAACGGTACCACCCTATCTTCTCTCATAGCCATCACTGAAAACCACACTCCATTGTTTGACTGTGTAAGACAGTCTCCCAGAGAGGCTACAACTTGAAGAAAGACTGCCCATTGCAGTTATCTGTAAAGGTGCTGCAGTGAGGTGACAGTGACTGTTCACAAGTAAGTAATTTATTGTAATTCTTAATCTCTTCTGAGAATGAAGAGTCTTACTATAAAACATCCAAAACTTCTCCTGAGCCAGTTTTCCTACAGAGCAAGCTCTATTTATTTCCATGTCTGAAATATATTCTCAAATACAAACAAGCGAATAGAAAATTAAAGTGCTAAATTATTTACAGGGAATGTGTATACAAGGAGATATCTGGTGTATCAGTGCTCTAGGGGACACTGAGGTGATCCTCTCTCTCAGACTGTCCCACGTCCCACTCAGTTACTAGTTCAGAGGATACCTCTGTGAAGAGATGGTCCCAATCCCAGCAGACATCGTCCTATCAAGAGGAAAAAGACAAACATGCTGAAAATTTAACTGATAACTCCCAAAGTTCTCTGAATGATGACCCTGACAGAGAGGAAGGCATGTATTTCGTAGACTAGGATAGGAAACCTAGAGAGAACGGAATGTGAATCCGTGTTACAATTTAAAGATTGGCAGAATTAATCATGTTCCCAAATTCAGTAAAGCCCACACTTCTCAAGAAGAGCATAAGGAGACATAAAAATCTGCTACCCTTCTACTGAAGCACCTGCAATTCTGGGCTGTAGAAATCCTTTGTTTCAAGTCCTGAGGTACTGCTTATACATTTGTACTGAGGTTCTTCTGCCTTGCTTTAGAACAGCCCCCTGCCCTAACCGTAAATGCTTTTTTTGTTCCTCTGTAGCACAGTGCAGAACCATCAGGAGCCCATGGTGGTTACCAAAAGACTACACACTGCAGCAGTTTCTGCAGGGATCTGTGACAGTACAAGGCCCTTCACTAGCTCTTTCAAACTGAAGGAAGCCAGTCACAGCAATGCCATGATCTCACACACAGAAATACCTACAAACTTTTAAAATAATCTGCTGGGGAATTCAGACCTCCATCAGCTTGAAAACAAGCTCCTCTTCATAGGCTCCTTCTCAAGTCTCCTTCTTCCATCCCAACAAAAGCTTAGTTTCTAAGTACAGTCTGAGACATAAGAAGCTTTTAATTCACTGGCGTTTCCAGAAAAACTCACCTCCCGTAGTTCATGTTCTGGAGCCAAGACTTTGGTGAGAAGCTTCAGGTCAACCTCTCCATCCTAAGAATACACACAATCACAGTCTTACAGACACAGAGAAAGCAGACACCATCATTTCACCAGAGAGGATGTTGCTAGAGATACAGATATAACATTGTGTCCCATACATGACACGCACCTTCTTTAGGACAGCAGCAGGTACCTCCTCATATAACAAGAGGCACTATACATACTACATTTACAGACACTCACAAGCCTGAAAAGCGCTCTGCAGAGAGGAAAACACTTGCAGGCAGACTGGAAGGTGCTTGGATGACAGGGCAATGTATTTTATGCAGCTAAGTATCACAGAGGAAAATGGAAAACTGGAAGGAAGGGAACTTACACCGGTCACTCCACACCAACATCCACCTACCAGAGTCTGAAAGGCAGCGTACTTCATAAGATCTTTG
Source organism: Tympanuchus pallidicinctus (assembly GCF_026119805.1). Classification (NCBI taxonomy): domain Eukaryota; kingdom Metazoa; phylum Chordata; class Aves; order Galliformes; family Phasianidae; genus Tympanuchus; species Tympanuchus pallidicinctus. Next base: position 37,730,339 of record NW_026294747.1, on the reverse strand, counting down.
TCCAAGTCATGGTAGGTCAACACTCGGTTCACCTGCACACTGCAAACAGAAAGGTGCAAAATACACCCCTGATGAGTGTGGAAGCACATCAGATGAGACGAACAGTGGCTTGAACAGTAGCGTGGGGACACCCACCTCAAGTATCTACACTGGTGATGAGGATATCGAGATGGTTGTCCAAGAACAGAAGAACATCTCATTCAGCAAATTAAAAGGCACTGACGTCTGAGAGCCAGACTGATCACTTGTGTTAAAATAAGATATGGAGCAAACAGGGACTCCTTCAGAGAAGCTGGCATGCCAAACAGAAGATTCATAAGCCACATGCAAGGGCCAGAAAGAAAACAGGAAGGCAATGAACATTCAAACAGCCCAGATACAGATACATCCAGCATGTAACAGCCAAAATGCCACTCCTATCTGGGAAGTAAATCACACTCTAAGAGTCCCGCAGTGCAAACTATAGAACAGTGAAGACTTTATGATTTCCATCTCTCAGCTAAATTTCAGCTATCAAATGCAATTTCTTAAAATGCAGACTCCAAAGATGAGCAGGGGTAGGAAGCAATATACTGTCCTGCAATACTTTCTTTTGCATGTTACGTAGTACTATAGGGAAGATTCGTATTAATTTATCTTCTATGCATGCGCATGAAAATTATTTATCTTCTATTGCAGAGTGACTATTGATACAGGAAGAACAGATGGGATTATATAAGAGAGAGAAAGCAAAAAAACAAACCCTGGTGAGAGACAAAATCTTTTTTCATTTACTGCTATGACATGTCATTTATTTTTATTAACAGCTATTTAGTTACGACTTGCAAGAGAGGCATCTATGGTCATCCAAAGGTGAACAGAAATCTTACTCTGTGATCTTCAAAATAGATCCAACAGGAGAGAAGACTTAGAAGTAACAAGAAAATTAACTTCAAAACTTAACTTTCAATTTTTAAAACGTACTACTCTCCCATGAGCTAATCCCAAGACTACTGTGATACACCTACAGACCATATTGTGCTTTGCAAATTAACTAAGCCCTTGAGTGAAAAGGATATCCTGTGGAGGGCAAAGCAGAGTGCAGTCAAAGTGTGTGTGATAATACATGTGTATCGGACGCATTTGTCACACAGGCAACCTTACATCAAGCAACACCTCACTTTTCAGAGTTTGATTTTGCAACATCAAAAGCGTTGCTCTAATGTAGTTTTTGTGTATACAGAGAGAAAATGCATTAATTGCTATCTCTGTGCAATAGGAAACAAGTTTGCACTGTTCAGCCTGGAGCCCCACTGTCACAATGCAGCGCATCAACTCCTGCTGAATGACACTGCCACTGACATCCACAGGACATGAGATAAGATGGAGTTTAATTTCACCACACATTTCACACAGCCAATGTGAGCCTCAAGAGCTCTCTTACCTGGGTGGGGCTGCCACCTGCATGGCCAGATCTTCCTCCTGGACTTCCTCTAAGTCAGGGATCACAGGAATATCTGCAATAAGAGAAAACAGCGTTTGAAGACAACCTTTTAGCTGAAAGAATCTGGCCATCATCTGAAGATTGGTAAGAATTTGCTTCCTATGAGATACGTTGTCAATTACTCAGCTCAGCTCAGCCACATAGAATCTGCTATAAATGAGGTGTGGAGCATAAAGTGGCAGAAGCCTTGTGAATGAATCTGCATGCTAAAGGAGGTGCTGGCTCCTTGCAGACTGGGCAGAGGCTGTAACCTTCCGAGTGGCTGAAGGAGGAAGTGCTGGTGGTCCATCTGACACTAAGACTAGGGAGGATGCGCCAAGCTGTAACGTCATAAATCTTTTTGTGTCTTCCAGAGTGAACCTGGAATGGCTGATAGGTGTCACTAGATATTCCCAGCATGTTGATTATGGTTATTCCACCTAAAAAGGGTACTTAGAGGGAAAAAAAAAAAAAAAAGAAAACAGAGGTGAGCAGGAAAAACTGGCTGCGCACTGCATCCCGCTAGAACCTGAGAGATGCTGTGCACTCAGATGGTGGAGATGCCAGTGGTTGGCTCTGGGAAGAAGTTTCACAAGCACAAGGTGGGATCAGAGCTGGCCCTCTAGTGCTGGAGCAGGCAGGCTGCTCCTGCCTCTGCCAACAGCACAGCAGGCAGCCGGGCCTGACTTTGCCCAGCTTTGCAGCCCAGGCTGAGATGAATATTCAGGAGCTGTAGAGACATCCCCACCTGTGGCGGCCAAGGCTCCGGGCAGGGTTTTGCTGAAGAGCCCCTTGTCCGGCCGCCTGTCAGAGCTCCTCAAGCTCTCAGCTGCCTTCTCTGCCCAGCATCCCCTCAGCATCCCTGGGGCTCACTGGCTGCTGGGGCAAGAGCAGCCCTGGCCCAGCTGCGGGAGGGCACAGGTCAGCACAGGCCTCAGTGTGGCAGTCGTTCGGCGCTGGCCACACAGTGGGATTTCTCACTAATTGGCTGCCTGGCGGAGGGCTGAGCGGGACAGCGGCTGCAGAGAGAGCCAGGCCAAGGCAAGCGGAGGTGACAGCTTGGATGATCTCAGCAGAGCTGCGCCTTCGAGCTCCCCAGCTGCCTGAGGAACAGGTGCCTGCAAAGCAGCTCTCTGACTAAGGCAAACTTCTCAAAGACATTTAAAGGAAAACTGCAGCAACAGGCCCCCAGGACGTCCCTTAGAGGGCAAGAAACACCTCACCGGTGTGTTACCATGCCTTTGGGATATATCTGTCCCCCCTCTGCGTTTAGGGACAAGAGCCAGGAGAACCTGCTGTCCCACTGGCTCTTCTATGCAGGGGCTCCCAGCTCAAGGTAAAGCTTGTAATAAAATGCAGTCACAGGCTAACAGCATCTCTGTGGACAGAGACTGACCTGTGGAGAGAATTGCTCAGTGACAATGTGGGAGAAAGTCCCTGTACATAACAAAGACCAAGGAGGATACAGACTGTGGAGGCTGTACAACAGGAGGAACAAAGCACCACACAGAGGTACCCTGCCAGACTTTTGCTTCTGTTTATTTCTTTTTGCACTAGAGAAAACCATAAACTTAGTGCTCTGAGCTGCATCTTCCTTTTATGCAGGTTTCCAAAGAGTTCTGTATTTGCCAGTGCTGATTTTATCTCATTGCCATTGAATTCCATGGAGAGATTCCTGAACACCTTCTTGAGTGCTTCCTCTACTCTGTATTACCATCATGAAAGCAATCGCATAGAAATTCCTTCGAAAAGAAATTAAAGGCTCCAATATTTTTATAGGCACTTTGAAAATATTTCAGACGGAACTCGTGGAAATGCTCTGGGGGCTCCTGCCAGCCCCTCCAGCAAAGAGAACTGCATGAATGTTCTCACTGAAAAGTGCCAATGATTTTGTCCATTCCTAGGCACACGCAATGCTCCTTAGCACTGTTAGAGACTCAGGAAACAGAACATAAATGTTGCAAGGAATTTAAAAAAAAAAAGCTCCCCAGGCCAGTTGCTATCAACGGCAAATCAGGCCTGAAATATTTGGGTCCTTGTTTTACTCATAACTTCTCCTACCCTCTGACAATATCCACAGCGCTATCTCTCCACAATCCCTCTCCTTCCTCTCTTCTTACAGTTCACAAAGTGTCTCCTTTTTCACCTTCATCACTGAGTAGCCAACCTTCCACTTGCCCAGGCTCCTGCCCACTATTTGCTCTTCTTAGCATGTACATCTTTCTTTTTCAACAGGCTCTAACAACACAGCTAAGTCATGGCACTATGCCTACTGTAGGGAACGGAACCACACGAGCTGCAGTGCTGCAAGAATACAGGCATATGCTTTACTTTTAATACTGCCATTAGCTGCAGTAAGATGACTCTGATATAACATTAATACATACAGAAATGTTCCAGGTCCATGTTCTCCCAGTCTCATAGTGCAGCACTCATACAGAAGTGGTTTTAGGCTTTTCCAACAAAACTACCTTACAAACTTCTACTGCTATCTATGCAGCCTCCTGCAAGTGATCTTCCCCAGACAGAACTCCTCCAAATTTCCATTTCATATGACAGATAAAACTGCCAGAATGAACGCTCCTAAAAGCAGCACTCAAGTCCCCCTGAGAGAGTATCTCAATTTCATTTTAGCTGAAGAGAGAGTAGAAGAGGTGGACACATGTGCCAGGTACTTCATCACCAGCAGAAGACGTGGTATGCCCATGATAGAGGAGATAACATAAAGCTCAGTGCCTACAGCGACAGTAAAGAGGATCGGGTGAAACTTCCCTTTATTGCTCAAAATGACTGGGAACAAAATCAAAACAAAGCCTTTCTCATGAATTTTTCAGCCTATAAACAAGACACTAGTTTCAAAACTGCACATGATAGAGATATGAAATACTGAGTGAGCATCAAATGCTGGATTACACCACTGCAGATTCCCCTCCATCCCTCATATAATAGCAAGCAGGTGCAAACTATCAAAGAATGAAATCAAAATGAGTGCATCCACACATAGGTTAGGATAGGAGACACCAGCACAAGTGTTGGCTAACAGGAGAGTTGTAATATGTTCCATCAAACTGAATGCCTTAGAACATCCAAGTCCAAAGCATAATTAAGAGCAGTATTTTTATTACAATAGCTAGATCAAACGATGTCTTAAACTATTAGAGTTCCATAGCTAAATTATGACAAGATGCTGCCAACATGAGGCAGAAGCATGCGAGCAGAAGAACGAAGAAACAAAGGGGAAAGGCTACATCTGGGTAGCCAAACAATAAACAAGGAATAGCAGTTTTTAAAGTGACACACAAAGCAGGGTTCTGTGCTCGTGACAAGGAATGTGCAGTGACCATCACCTCTTCTGCCCGTTAGCAAAGAGGTTACTGATGACAACCACAGACAGCCACACAGACAGCAGGAGATGGAGGCATGCCTACTAACTACTGCCCAGCTACACCTGCAAGTTGTCAAGTTGCACTTCCCCTCCTAGGAGCTTATTTTTGGTTTAGTAGCAACACCTGCAGGCTCTCATCACAGTGAGATCTGGTCCTAGCCCCACAGAACTCAATGCTTTGTTAGAGACAGACAGAATTTTTTCAAGGTCAGGCAATAAATCAGAGCTGTTCCTAGAAACCACATCCCAAGTCCAGCCTACAGTTGTTCAGTACGGTGGCTGCCAAGTCTCACCGGGCTGCTTTAAGTCACCTAAGCCTCGCACCCAAGATCCAAACACCCAAAAGAACATCTCCATCTTGCTTCATCTGATTAACTTCCACCAGCTGGATGCGTATTTCCAGTGCCAGTTCAGAATGGGCACTTCTGCAGTGGGGATGGAGCTGTCTTCTCTTCCCATCCACTGCCATATCCAGAGAACAAAAAGGGCAGTGGCTGCTGAAACTGGCAGTCCCCTGCCACTAAGCAGGCACAAGAATGAAACTAACTTTAGTTTAAGTTGCTTGCTCATAAATTGTAAAAATGAGATAATTACAATATCTCTGCTGCTGCAAAACTTTGTTTTACTGAATGCTGTTACCTTCTGCATCACGTTTGGGGAATTTTAAACAGGCAAATGGAAGAAGGTCTGATTGAAGATGAAGTTAAGTGAAAGAAATTGGTCTCATTTAGCACATGACAGGATTCATCTGTGTTCTCAAGTCCACTGAGGTAGCATCATGGGCGTTTCATATTCATGAGCTGCTGCGACACTGTGTCCCCTCATTTACAAAGCACCGTGTTCAGCAAATTCTGTCCCTGTAGACACACTGTGCATTTCATGGTCTTGTCAGAGAGACATCAAACACTTCAGTAACCAAATACCAGAAAATGGCTTTAATTAGCGCATCTCAATGCAATAAATAATTTTTCCCTCTAAGTGGAAAAATGGAGAATTAAAAAAAGAAAAGAAAAAAGTGAAAATCAACAGGCAAAAAAAAAATCTTCAAAAAACCATAAGGAATAAGGGACACATTCAGCCTCTGCTGAACACACAAACAAGCTTGAAGGCTTTTGGAAGCTTTCTCAGGAGAGCAGCAGGCAAATGGAGAGGATAAAGAATACTTCTTTGGATGTTGAGACATTAATTTCATAGGGATACCTTTCCCTTACTGAAATTGCCCTAGGAAGAGGCTGATACTGAGCAGTGTACCTTTCAGCCAGCAGGGAGATGAAAACAGTAGGGTGAAAAGCAGGTGGTACTACAGCTGCTGGGGCAGTCTTAAAAGCTGAGACAAGCAGAAGATAATCTGAGATTCTCATGTCCCAAAACACCCCTCTGAGAAGCGTAATGGCGTGACATAGGCAGCTGAAGGGAAAAGTCACTCTTTGGTCTGAGTGGATTCACAGGACCTAGACAGGATGGGTCATGCAGCAGATTCAGCAATGACCCTCCTGCCTTGCTTTACAGATACATCAAACAAAATCTTTTTTTCTTCAGCTGCCAAGCTCTGATGATACTGCTAGCTAGATGGAGGACTGGCTGGAAGGTTGGGTGGTTCACTGAGACACCCTACTACCTTGGATAGCATCTCAGACGACAGCTTGCTGGACACACATCAGCCATATTTGCTATCTTTCAAGGCTGCTGTTGTCACAAAGCCTCAGTTTTGATCCCTGGGAAGCATGAGGAGAGATAATCTGCTGCAGTGCAACCAGAGCACCAAAAAGCCACGTCATATGAGTCTCTTGAGCTCATATGAGCCCTCTGTGCAGGGCTTCAACAGGTGGCAATCTATGGCTTATATTGTGCAAGACCAGATACTAAAGGCTTTGAAGACAAGGAATCTCTTAACATATAGGTTCTTCACCAGCAAAGGACAGGAGAGACAGGAGGCCAAGATCAGGACCTGGAGTCCAACATATTCCTGAGGTTATCAGCATCTACAGCGGCCAAACACCTCCTAGCATTTACCCACAGTCCCTGACAGAGCACTGCACCTGCCCTCCTTTCTACTAACACCTGTTTTTTTCTTCACACAGGTTGCTCTTTGCTCCTTTGCAGTATTCCCCTGCTGAAACATACTCAGGAGCTGGCAGGGCAGCAGATGAGAAGGCATGAGGTTCTCTGGGAGGGTTTGGTGAACCCAGAAATACAAAACTGTCCTCAATAACACTGGAGATGAGTGATTTTGTGCTACAGTGTTAGTGTAGCAGAGAAAGCAGCTTCTCAAATGCTCCTGTGGATCTATGTTTGGGAGCAGGCGTATCTGATTCTATTTCATCCTCTTCATGTTACGCTGGAAAAACAAGACAAACTACATTTCTTTTATGCTAAATCCTTAGGTTTTTTATTTTTTTATATATATTTATTAAAAAATGCCTCTTTGATCGGCAGCACCCATGACATTTCCACATCCAGCAACTCCTCAGAAGCCTCCCTCCCTCCACACAAGGCCACTGCTGCTGACAGCTACCCGGGTTTGATCAGAGCCACTCAGAATCGGATTTTCATAAGACAGATGAGGAATCTTACCGCTGCTCTCTCTCATATCAGATGAGAAACCGAGGGGGAGGGGGGACGGGTCCTGAGGGAACGACACTACAATCAAGGGCTATGTGGTTCTCTCTCTGTCCCTCCACTGCTGCAATTTTCAAAGGAGCTTGCCTCAGGCAGTTTTAAATGATGGTGTCTCAATTCTGTAATCATCTTTCAAGAGCTTTTTCTTAAAGGGTATTTTAGGTAAACCTAGTCCGTCAACTACACTTATGGACTCAGCAATCACAGGACCAACATGACTATGTATCCACCATACTGCAGAATACAGTGATAGAAGATGCTTACCCACTCCTTTATTTTCAGCCCCAAACAAGCCGTGCTCACTCCCTTGCAATTAAATTGTCCACTGCCCTGTGACAAGTGGTTAGTCACTCCAAACAGGACTTCAGCCATATCCCCTGGGACGTACTCTCTGTTTCCCCCATCCACCACGACTGCCAAAAAAGGCTTCCTCAAACAGCAGAACCTCCAGATCGCAATGTCAGCAGTCATTGTAGGAGTTCAAGCTGGCCTGGACCAGCAGCAGAGGAGAAACCATGACGTTGGTCTGAGTTTGCCCTTCACTGACCTTGTGCAAAGACTTAGGGCAGTGCAGTAGGGAGCAGCAAGTGAAGGAGAGAGGTGCATTGACAGAACCACACACAAAGTCATAGCACAGAATCCAAGAAACACAGCAGTCATTGTCACTCTGCCTTAGGCCCCTCTCTTCAGTCCCTCACACAAGCTCCCAACCACCATGTTTTTCACTCTGTATCCAATGCAACTCATGCTCAATGCTTTTAGCCCATATAGCTCTGCCCAAACCTGCTGGCTCTCAAGCCTCTGAAGGACTCACTCCACAGCAGTTCCTGCAGATTCACTGCAGATTCCTGCAGAATCGGAGAATCCTTAGAGTTGCAAGGCACCTTTAAAGGACATCTAGATTAACTGACCTGCAAGGAAGAGGGACACCACAGCTAAATCGGGTTGTCCAGGGCCTGATCCAGCCTCGCCTTGAGAGTCTCCAGAAACCTCCTCTCATCTTACCTCCGCTCTAGGCAACCTGTTCCAGTGCCTCACCACCCTCACTGTGTAAGACTTTTTCCTTACATCTAACTTAAATCTACTCTCTTTAAGCTTGAAACCATTTCCTCTTATTCTATCACCACGGACTCTGCCAAAGAGTCTGTCCCCATCTTTCCTGTAGCTTCCCTTTAGATACTGAAAGGCTGCTCTCAGGTCTCTCTGGAGCCTTCTCTTCTCCATGCTGAACAGTCCTAGTTCTTTCAGCCCATCCTCACAGGAAAGGTGTTCTATCCCTTGTGTCATTTTTGCAGCCCTTTTCTGGACGTGCTCCAACAGGTCCATGTCTGTCCTGTACTGAGGACTCCACATCTGAATGCAGTACACCAGGTGAGGCCTCACCAGTGCAGAGTAGATGAGCAGGATCACCTCCCTCGACCTGGCCAAGTTTCTTTTGATGCAGCCCAGGAGACAGTTCTTTCTGGGCTGCAAGGGCACATCGCTGGCTTATGTCCAGCTTCCCATCTACCAGCTCTCACCCTTCTGGCTCATGCTTGGCTGATAAGGCTTTCTTTGTCATACACTCCTTGCAGTCACAGCCCCCAGAAACCACCAGCACTTGGTGTGTTCTGTCAGAACAGCAGCTCACCAGGAAGCAACTCGCAAACTTCATCAAGAATAACGCAGGCAGCAATCACCTTGTGCTCTTACTCTCAGCTCTGTTCAGAGTAATTTCAGCACTGCTGCATATTTGCATGCAGCTTGTAAGGTGTTCGGTATTTTATGGCCATATCCTGTGCTACCCTTCCACCTGATAGACATTGTTTCCAGGACGATGCAGGGACCAGGGCACATGCCCACTTTCTCCATTTCTTGTTGGGTTTTTTTTGTTTGTTTGTTTTTTGTTGTTTTTTTTTCCCCAAGCAAGTAAGATTAATATTCAATGGAGCACTAACACATTTTCTACTGCTCCTGTTACGCTCAGAGCCTGGACTCCTATCCTGCTCAAATGCAAAGGAGCTGCTGCCACATGCCAGAAGGGTAAGAAGTCCTTCTAAAGATTTGACATTGTATAGAGAGGTCTCATCATCAGCTCTGCTTCCTCGAGGAGGCTTCCCAGCAGGCAGGAAGGGATTTTGCCTTGAGGGCACAGATCCAGTGACTGTCTCTTGGCAGCTTTCCTCACCTGCAGGTCACGTCCGGGTTGTCTGTGAGCACAGGCAGGCTTTCATTTCAATCAGCTCTCTCATTCACCCACACTATCTGCTTTAAAATAAGCTGTTGTTCCCATAGACAGAGTATCACATGTGTCACAGCCCAATTCTCCACCAAAAGCCCTGTTCTAGGAGCTATGCAAGAGTAAGAGAGAAAGGGGCAAAAGATTTCTGAAGATGGGAGAACAGTCTGTAAAAGAAGGAGAGCAGGGAGAACAGATGATAATATCAGTTAACAGACCCCTGCTCCAGTGCTAAGAGGAAAAGCCCAAGGACCATGCAGTGAGGAGACAGGCATCCAGGGTGTGGAACCTAGCAGAGCAGAACAGGTGGACAAGAATAGAACATAGAGGAAACTTTTATACAACAAAGTTGTGTGCTGATAGAAGAGTGTAGCTGCATGTCAGAATGAGACACACAAGCTGAGTAAAGTCACGCACAAGCTAAGTAAAACAAACCCAAACAAAGCAGAAGCAGAGACACTACAATCCTGCTGGAGAAAGGAGCAAAGGGAGGAGAAAGCCCTTTCACATATACTCAGTTGTCCTGTCCTCCTCCCACTTTATGACAAAGAATAGTCTGTAGTGGGGAGAAACTGCTCATGGCTGTTACAGAAAGCACTTGTTAAATTCTCCTGATTGTCTCCTACCTGCAGTCTCCTGGCTCTACAGCACTCAGACTCTGCTGCCCGTTTTCCCTGTTGACATGGACAGAAAATTGAGCAATTACCCTTAAACTCCTCTCTCTTAGATTGCCCAGATTGCTACATACATGGCATTAAGCCCCCAATTGCCCCTGGCTGAAAGTGACTCAACTAGGCCTGTCCTCTAGGAATTAAACATTTTTTTGAGGCTTGTGAAAGTTTATTATTCCTTAAGATATGATGCATTAAATCCTGTTAAAGCGAGTTTTCCATGGTACAGAGGAGCTGGGCTGCACCACAGTTCGGTTGGACACACAACAACCTCACAAAGGAACATTAGTTATCCACTTGCTGTGACTAAGTTCTAACGTGTACCAGTGACTGCTCAGGAGGGTGGGCAGAGAGAGGGTGGGCTGAGCTCAGAGAAGGAAGGCACTGTAGGAAACCCCAGAATCCATCAGACAATGCACCAGAACTGCTGCTGGAGAGATGCTGTACTTTTTCATATCAGTCTTTCCAGCTTGCAGTTTTAAAGGAGCAGATGGTGCTTTTAGTGAAACACGTTTCTTTGATCCCTATAACTCAACACTGGCTCCTTTTTAAAATGGCACTCTTGTCCTGGAGTAGCCTCAATGAAGAAGAAATACAGGTTAAAGAAAATGAATTCTGAGCAAAGCTTGAGCCAAGACACTTCACTACTAATATTTCAGTGGTTTATCTTGCAAAGTGTGGATGACTTGCACCTGGGTTGCCCTGTGCAACTGTAAGGAGTGGCTGAAAATGCATATAGTTCCACATATGATGCTCCTGTGTAGTCCAGTCTTCACACAACCTTCCCACACTCTGAGAACCAACTGTCCTTCTCTCCCACACTCCCACATTCTCCACATGCCAAACCATGGATTCTCTCCTTGTCATTTTTCAGTGCTTCCTCCAACAGACTCCAAATTGTAAGCCTCTGAGCTTTAGTGCCATACAAACGATTACAGCTGAGCACACTTCAGATACGTAAGCTATCTTTTTAAGGGCAGACTGTTTTGTCTTTCATTCTTTAAATAAAAAGGTTGGACAGCGGACAAGCAATGTTAATGGAATGGTACAGCTAAGCTTTCTAATAGGGCAAAGGAAGGTAATACAAATGTGCTGGTTGACAGCAGCAATCAGTAGGCAACCGCGCCTGTTCATATTAAGTTGTACAAGCTAACACATTATGCAGCAAAAAATAACCATGACCCATCCTTGGGGATCCATACACCAATGTCTTGATTTAAGGGTGGTTAGAATCTGGGCTTTATTGCTACAGTTAAGGACACAAGCCCTTCACTGTGTGCAGGGGAGGCCAATATGACTCAATTTAAGGCACAACCACAGCATGCCTTCTGCACTGGCTAGCTCTTATGTACCGCTCTGCTTAATTGCAGAAGCATTTTTAATCATGTTCTGGAGTTTATATGTTACCTGTCCTCACTGCAATTGCTGAGTCCACACAGAGAACTGCTCTCCCAGAATCAGTCTGTTTAATTTCCCTGTACCACTAGGACCACTAGCATGCAATGTATTGATCATTCAGAGATTTTCCATATCAGAATTAGATCTACAAACCAGTGTATCTGATTATACAAGCAACTGCCCGGGTGGGATCTCCCAGTAACGTTTGCAGGACCCTTCTTCTAACACATGCATATAGTCCAAAGTTGAATTCTGATTAGTAAACAAGCCAAAACTAACTACAAGCCACAAATTAGGTACAAGTAAATAAGGGAAGCGTATTACAACCTATCATGTCTTCATACCATGTTCTGTATCAATTCTATTCTGTATTTATAGCCCAACATATTCTGTATTTATAACCCAAGCACTAAAAGTCATATGCTGCAAACATCTGGCAAGTTTTTATACCTGGTTAGCAAAGAAAGTTATTATACTCTGAATACAAGACCAAGGTTCAACAAGAAGGACAGCACACATGCAAACAGACAAATAGCTATTCAGAACAGACTATCAGCCTCAGTGATATATCATGAAATTTAAGAAGCCCAAGAAACATCCCATGGGGGAAATTAAATCTATTCTGAAGATGCCAGTGCTATAAAGGTGCCACTTCAGGCAGTCATATGCTGCTGTGCTTAATCTGTCTGGAAGACCCAAATAAGTCTTCTAATTAGTCTCATTAAACATATTGATGTCTCATCCTTTGTGACTTCCAGTAATTTTCTTAATGCTTGGCAGCATTTTACAGATGCAACTTTTTATACACTGTATAAAATTCTTAGCCCTTGAAAACTGAGGTAGCTGCTAGAGACTTCAATGAATTTCTACATCCATGGCCTTCCACTGTTTGCCTAGGACTTCCTACTACAGATTTTTCCTGGGCTTTCTCTTGCTTCAATCAGTCCTATAAGCGTAGGTAATATAAACCGTGTGGAAAACTAGCAGTGGTAAGTTAGGAGTCCAGTACGATAACCCACCAGAGTAAGTTCAGCTTATGATCTAAGATCTTGCATTAGTGTGAGTGTTTTTCTTAAATAACGAGTTCTCTCATGACAGATGCCTTAAGAAAACTGTGCAAGCACTTGTCCTGATAGGCACAAGATAAAGCTTTTATCACAAAACACAAGAAGAGCTTTAAGCAGAGCCTGCTATCACCTAAACTAGGGGACAGCAGTGATTTCTATCCCTGCTTTTACCTTTTTATCAGGCTTTTAGCTTTCTTCTTTCCCAGTACACTATTATCCCTATGGAGGTAATCACAGAGAAGTGTCCCCACGACACTTTCTTTCTTCCTCAAGGCATTTATTATTCTGTGTCAATGAAGAGTCAGACTTAGACTGTAGGTTCATTTCATCATCGTTCTCTCAATCTTCTTTGCACTCTCTCCTCCATTCAGCAGCTGTGAGACTTAAACAGCAGCCACATTTGTTTCTCTCCTCAAGCTGATTCATTCTCTAGCCATTTCTTACCAGATAGCTGCCTCTGCTCACTTTACTGGATAACCCCCAGACAGGTATAAAGGCAATTCTGGCATCAAGTAGGTGAAAACATACCTCCTCCCTCACTCGATACCTCCTGGCTCTGCTGCCTGAGACGATGACTGCAACAAAACACAAGGTGAAAAGAATTTCAAATGAAAGCCCAAAGAAGCATCTTCTTCCATCTTCTTCTTCCCCACAAGTCTACAATGCCTCATATCTGCGGCAAATACTTAGGTTATTACACGTGGCTTAGACAGCAGAGCCTGGCATGAGTCTGCTGGGAAAGCAGGCATGTTCCACTTCTTTCTCTCACACGGGAATGACACAGCCACCATAAACTCTGTATCCAGGGAACTACAGAGCAACCAGTCCTGACCCATGACCAGTGCATGAATTTATGCCAGGCTCTGCATCCACCCCAGATTCCAGATCTTGATGTACAGGAGCTAAGAGAGTTGCATCCCCTTTCTCTATGAAATCAGATGTAGAAGTTGTGAAAGAAGTCTCAGCAACAATGGGAACTTACTCTTCTACTTCTTCTGCATGCTTTTTTCCTGACCTGCAAGACAAGGAAAAGCTTGTGCTTAGAAAAGTCTAGAAAGATATATTAAAAAACATATATTTCTCTGTATCACTCTTAATGTATAAAACAGTTCCTGCAACCAGGTCTAATATCACACATCACACCTGTAAAGAATTCTTACTGACCACTAAACCAAGGCATAAAAAAGTCCCTGAGTGCATCAAGACAAAGCAGAATCATCTGAGTCCCAAAAGACAATCAGGTCCAGATACAGCAAGGAACAGAGTCCCTGTTTTTTTCAGTTTCTCAGATACTTTTTTCATACTCTCTGACATCAACTGTGGGCAAAGCTTGCCTTACCTGGGTGCAGAGGTTGGCACATTAAGGAGCAATAAAGAAAGTATAATTTGTCTACCTTCCCCTGAGAGATCAACAGGTTCTTCTAGCCCTTGGTTGTGCTTAAAGATTATGTGGTCGCCTCTGAGGGTTAGGAGCTCTATCTGAGCAGGCCAAGTTCAGGTCAGACATGCTGTCGCTGCAGTAAATCAGGGTTGATCCGGCTGAGTTAACAGAAGTTCATAATAATAATGTGGGGGGGAGGCACTGGCAAATGGCAGCTCCCTTGCTCTCCACCCCAGCAAGCCCAGAAGTAATTCAGTTCCGATTAGGGATGCTTGTTCAATATTCAAAATGTAAAACATGGAGGTTGCTGAACCAGCACTTTGAAAAGTTAATTAAATGCCAGGTTTCTTTTTAGCAGATACTTCATCACTCACTGATTGCTTTGGCCATTTTGCAGAGTGAAGTTTCATCTCTATGCATTAGGAATAAATATTCTCCCCTCTCTCAAGTCAGAGCACCATGACAAGAGCACATGGGGCCCTACTCTACCACATGCACTGTCCCAGGACACACCAAGATGTGAGAGAAACTGCTGCACTGCCTTGCACTTCACCTTTCAAAGTCCTTCCATGAAACAGGCAGACTTCTCATCAGTTCTCTCTGATGAGGCCACAGGCCTCTTTGAGTCCTCCTAAGAACAGTCCACTCTTCTAAGAGCAAGACAATGTCTAAATATGAAAAGAAGAAAGATCCTTGTCTCCATTGCTCTCCTTGGAGCTTGCAGTCTGTGAGAGGCTAAAGGTTAGACCCTATAAGTAATAATAGTCCAGTGATATCACTGCTATGGTCAGAACTACAGCCACATAAGTGACACCTGCACCTGAGCTTCCAGCAGAAGTACAGCGGAGTTATGAATTTAGGAGAGTTCTTTCAGCGGGGAGTAATTGTCCAGTTAAGTCATTTTCCCCAGTGATAGTGCAAAACACATTTGTGACCTCCTGATGCTGCAGAAAGAGAAAGTAATGGATCAGAGTCCACTGCCAGCTCACAACAGAGTTTGGAATCTGACCAGAGATGAAAAGATGATACATGATTTATCCCATTTTCTCCCTCTCCCTTCTGCCTTCACGGAACTGCTTCCCACAGCCTGTCTTCAGACCCCTGGCACTCGCAGTGGGATCATTTCCTGGAGGTTCTATCTAACCTCTCCTTAGCATGATCCCATTATTCTTGCTAATTGTCCAGCCCCAAATAACCCTTTTTTTTTCCCTCAGCACTCACGCTTCTTACATTCTTGCTCACTGCCTGTTCCCAGGCAGGAGTGAAACATGTTTATACTTCCCAGGAGAGGGTCACACCTTGCTATCCCTGCAAGCAATTGCTGTTTCTTTTTCCTGAGCTCGCTCTCCTGATAGATATGCAGGTGGCCCACTGGGAACGCAGTCATATTTCGTCCTAGTGGCAGAGACTATTCTGCTCTTTCTCAGACTTTAAGCTTTCCAGACTCTTCCTGATTATGTTATAAATGGACTCATTGAAGGCAGTAAGAAAATATAAATTATAAGAGTTCACTTCACTGATCTAGATGACTCCAAATCCAGACAGCTTTGTTGGGGGTATCAGTACTCTTACTTAGGTTTAATTTTCTGTCTGCACTCAATACTTTCATAATTTGTACAGAATACTCAGATTCGTACACACTTCCAGAAGGCAGTTTTTTCACTCCTAAAACTATCTGCAAGCTTGCCAAATAGCTTTACTTTATTATGAAATAACTGCACCGTATTGAAAAAAAAACAGTAATGTGGAGAATAAATTAATAAACCAGGAAGGGACAGCAGTACTGCTCACTGTAACGCCAGAGCCTGGGTGTTACAACACCCTCCTGTCTCTGCAGGGCTAGCTAAAGCCCCACTGTCAGTCCAGTCCCCATGCTTCAGGGAACAGAGGTGGCAGTGGAGGAAAGTATGTTACCTCGACAGTACTCCCATTTATAGAGAGCATTTAAATACCAATGGAAGCAGAGCAGGAGACAGAAATGACTGCTGTTCTGTTTAGGTGAGACATCTGCTTTCAGTCACCTGCACGACAGAGGTTTGTTAATGGTCAGGACTTGGAATAGCATCATTTGATGAAACTGGCATTTCAAACCAGCTCATGGGTAGAGAACTATCTGGGATATATGGTATGAAACTTCTGTAAGAATTTCATGTTTTACACTCCCTGTGACCTTGATGACCGAGTTAAGGTAAAGAAGATAAAAAACAGCTTTATTTTTTCAAAAGTCCCAAACCCAAAGCCTTCCTTTTATTTTCTCTGATGACATATTACTTTTTAATTCCTTGTTTCAAGCTGGGGAAAAAAAATCAAAAATATTTTTGGTTTGTTCTCCTGGCTAATGTTTTGCTTTCTTTGGCTGAAATGCATCATCTAAATCTACCTAACAAAGTGACCCAGAGAGAAAGGACAAGCTTTGGCCCATGTCCTGAGGTTAAAAACCATCCAGGCAATAAGCAAAAAAAGTTGTTAATAAATTCTTGAAATGTGTCCTGCCTCCAACCCTGCGCCTTTCATAAGGTTGGGTAAGGGCTGAGCTACACATGAGACAGTGTGCCTGCAGGACCAGCTACCTGCTTGTCCCTTTGGTCTCCAGGTGCTATCAGCAGCTTCTGGAAGCCCTGCAGGCATTCTTTGTAAAGTTACCACACTGCTCAAAGTGGAGTGGAGCGGCCATTCCTGAGAACTGGCTCAGATTTATCAATGCCAATTGCAACATGCTGAGACCAACATTTCATCCTTTAAAGAATATCATGCCCAGGTGCACAGCATCTCACTCACCCCTAAGGGCATAAGATTCTAGTAATGAGCGAAAACTGACATGGAAGAAGATAGACTGTAAAGTCAGGTCAGTATAGATAGATTTTCTACTCTCTTCTTGAGTTCTCAGCAACAAGTGCATTGCCCTCATTTCCTGTTTGCTCTAACAGGAGACAAAGCCCAGCGAGGACAGCAACAAGCATCCATAAAATGAGCAATTGCGCATGAACTATAGAATGGAATGGTTCCGATGGAAGGGATCTTCAAAAATCATGTCTAACTGCCTGACCAATTCAAGGCTAACCAAAAGTTAAAGCAGATTATTAAGGGCATTATCCAAATGTCTCTTGAACACTGACAGGCATCAACCACTTCCAGCCTTTGACCAACTTCATGGTAAATAATTTTTTCCTAACATTTATGCTGAACACCCTCTGGTGCATCTTTGTGCTGCATGAATATACACTTAAGTAAGGGCAAGCAAAACAACACAGTCCCGGGAGCAATGCTCAGAAATGCACTGTCTGCTGTATTCACACCAGCCATCATCCGCTCTTGTGAGAACAATACTTTTGTTTCTCTCATTCTTTCTGACGGGGCAGAAGACCCCCGGCAGACCCCAGTGCATCCTATCACACAACTTCCGCTATGCGCCACCTATTTGTCTCCAAGCTGTGCCGGAGCAGAAGATATAAACGTGATCTCGCTCTGGAGCGACGCTCAGCCCCAGCCGGCCCGAATCCTGCCTCGTGCAGAGAGGGGGCTGAATCTCAGAACCCTCAACCCCCCCCCCGCACCGCAGCGCACAGCCCGGCTGAAAGGGAGCTGCCTACAGCCGTGCCCAGAGGTGAAAGGCAGCTCTAATGTAGACATCATCTCCGTTAAACTGTTTCTTTCTCATTTAATGGACTACCACGGAGATCTAAATGGAGATAAAGTAGCAGGGCTCAGAGAACTGCCAGGCTGCTATCTTTATGCAGCATGACAATGTGCAGTGGTTAATTAGACACCGTTAACCTATTTTAGAGACGCACATAACTGGGATGAATGGAGGGAAACGTCCTTGAAATCTCTCCGTGCTCGCAGCTCACGCAGCTCCGCTCACGCCCGCAGCCCGCTCCGGGGGAGGGAGGACCCCCCGCACCCGCCGTGTTGCTGCGGAGCTCCGGCGGGAAGGCGGGGGACGATCGAAGGTCTCCGCCGGGCCACGGCCGCCCTCTGCCGGGCCTCGGCCGCGCGGCGGCCCCTCGGGACGGGCTGCGGGAGGCGGGTGTGAGGGGATCGGCTGCCAGGGGGGCCTGGAGGGCCGCACGTTGCGAGGTGCTTCGCAGGGCCCGGCAGCCCGGGGAGAATCTCATCCGGCATTCTTGGCATGTCTGAACCACTTCTCTTTACGATTAAAACCAAACAAACACCGTACACTCCTGCTCAAGTGTTTTGTCCGTGCCCATCACCGCGGTGAGTGGGCGTTGAGCCACGAGCAGCAGCTTGTTCAGCAGCCCGAGGCACAACTCAGCGCACATCCACACTGACGCACCAGTGCGAGCGCTCCCAGCTCCCCACGTGTGGGGCTCGGTCACTGCTTGCTCGCTGGGGCACAGCAGGTGGAGAACACCCACCAAAGCTTCACAGTGCAGAACCGCAGTGGTGCTGGAAGGCATTACGCAACACGTCCTGACAGCTATCCCGTTTCACCTTCCTTGGGCTGCTGAGCAGTTGTTCAGCTTTCTACCCACCTCTCCCAGGACTGTGGCAGCCTGGAAAAGACTCCTAAAATCAAGCTGAACATTGCCATCAAAACAGCACCCTCACCAGAGCCAGGATTGCAGTGAGCTTTTATTTCTGTCATAGGACACTGTCTCATGGCCCTCCGCTCCCAAGCCCAGGGGCACATGGGTGTGTGTTGGTATTTCCTTAATGGGATTTGGCAGACACACAACTGTGGAACCTGTAATGGTCCTACAGATGACACTCTGGTGCCTCACATCTCCCTGGGGTGCCTGAATCACATGCTAAGTGCTGCATGGGTGGAAGAGGGGCACGGCCATGAGCAAGCACTCCCTGCGGGACAAGACCTGGGCTGGAGCACCTCTCCTTGAAGAAAGATTGAGGGAGCTGCATTTGTTCAGCCTGGAGAAGAGGCCCTGGACAGACCTCACTGCAGCCCTACAGAACTTCAAGGGAGCTTACAAGCACGATGGCAACTGATTTTTCACACTGTCTGACAGTGATAAGACAAGGGTGAATGGCCTTAAACTAAAAGAGGAGACATTTAGGTTAGATACAAGGAAGAATTTTTTCCACTCAAGAGTGTGGTAAGGCCCTGGCACAGCTGCCCAGAAGCTGCGGATGCCCCATCCCTGGAGGTGCTGCAGGCCAGGCCCTGGGCAGCCTGAGCTGGTGGGGGACAGCCCTGCACATGGGGGTGTATGCAGAGGTTTGGGACTGGGTGGGCTTTAATGTCCCTCTAAGCCCAAGCATTTCTGTGATCCTATGATTTGACAGACACTGTGGCTAAACAGCTCTAGCTGACATGGGTATAAGAGGCACTAGCCAATCTGTAGCAGATTTTTTCTCCTCATGCTGTTTTTCTCCTCGTGTCCTAGTATACAGACTTACTTAACAGAAATAAGAAAGGAAGAAAGCTCTGGCAAGCAGGCTTTAGGAACTGGCACAAGAGAAGAAGCAGGCAGATGCAGTTCACAGGGTTGCTGAACCTCAGCCTACACACTGCATCGTCCCCATAACAGATGTTCCCAGGGTGCCCCAATCCACTTGCTGGTAAAGAGCTGAACAGCAGAGCTGCTCTGAGCTCCCACTGAGCAACAGAAAAAACAACAACACTCAACACAAATTCCTGCTGTGTGGGAAAACAGCACTGCAGCTTCTAGAGGTATCCACCACGCATCTTTGTTCCCTGAGAACAGGGGCTCCTGTCCAAGAGATCACATCCCCAGTCTCCAGTGAGCAGTGAGCACCAGAGCCAACTCTCACATCAAATGGGGTTACAGGAGCATTTCAGTTCCCATTTAAAGGGAAACATACATTTCTGATCCTCATGATTACAGAGAATCCAACTGCTAAAGGAAACAGAACTAGAAATCAAAGACAAAGAAGCTGGGTTTTTGTGTGGTTTTTTTTCCCCCCCAAATCCCACAACAGAAAGCAAACTCCAAATTCTGAAGAACCTGGCCAAAGTCTATTTACTTGTCGTTGAAAACGTTATATTAAAAAAATAAAAATATAAAAAAAAAAAAAAACCCAAAACTCAGACAAACCAGGTATAAGTGCCACCTTGTGCTGTCATCTGAGAGCCACGTCTTCTAAAAAAAATGATTTCTAAAGAACTTGGGAACAATAGGCTGGTTAGGGGAGGACAGGGGGAACTGGGGGCAAACAAGTAGATCAAGGTCACCTTAGTTCTCTTTCCACAGGTAAACTGCATCAAGTCAGACTTTACAGTCAATTTAGTGGTGATCTAAGTAGGCCAGACAAGTTTTTAGCCTTGGCTTTGACTGATTCAAAAGAGTTCCAAGTTGCATGTAGTCTTCAAGAGTGCTTTGCTTTTTTAAGCTCAAACTATTCAGGACAGCAAGTATGGTCTTCCCTGGATGTGCCGGTAAATTCCTTGGAGATGTAGAGAACTAAGGAAGGAAAATGCTTTGCTTTCAATCAAAAAAATGAGAGACTTCACACTTTGCCATCTCAGCAGCTTACATGGACTGCTACCAAAATGTCATGCTTTTCTTGTGCAGGCTCCATTTTCCATTTCCTAGGGGAGCTAGATTCTACAGCCCTTCTACTTCTTCAACTGTCCAGTGTCTTTCAGGAAAAAGACAAAGGAAACTTCACAAATAAAGAAAAAAATAAGCAGAAAAATAGCTTAAAAAAAAAAAAAAATACAAAAGCCAACTCTTTTTCCAGGCTCCTCTGGGCTCTGCAAAGATGCAGGTATGGGTATAAGTCAAGCATTTTCCCTTTGCTGGAAACCCTTGCTAGTCACACGGTACAGGATTAAAAGGAAAAAATCCCCCATCACAGCAGTGGTACTGAGGGACTCTCAGATGACTCTTTTGTCTTTAAGGGAGTTTCAATTTTCTGCCAGTTATCTTTACTGAGTCTAAACAGAAACACCAAGGAGAGCTCACCCCAGCAATGACATGGAGGGACAAGAGGACAAGAGCCTGTTAGCATTCCTGGAACATCCAGCTTATTAAAAAAAAAAAAAAAAAGAGCGAGAGAGAAAGAGAAGAAAAAGCCCACCCCAGGCCTGCACACTGCAGCTTACCGCCATCTTGATGTCCTTGATGCGTGCCGATGGCGTGGAGGCGGCTGGCACCAGAACAGCCCAAGAGAAGGAATGAGAGGCCAATGGAGATTTATGTGAGGAGAGTGAGATGGACAAGGTAAAATTGTCAGGAGGAGTTGTTAGAAAGTAAAATATATTGTGACAATTCCACTCCTGCCGTTCATCAATAAACTGACAGATCATTTAGTGTCAATTAGGAGTGATAGATGGACAAGTCCCCATGATCCTGGGCCAAAATTAATGGCTGGGAGGGAGAGGGTGATTGAAAATGACGGCTGACATTGAGAGGAAAGTCCTGAAGGTCCCCAAGGGGCTATTACTTGCCTCATTCCCTTGCAGATCAATGCAGGGACAAACCCAAAAACAGACACTTCAAGACAAAACTTAATCAGACTTCCTTTTCTATCTTCTCCTTCTCAGTTGTGCCTCCTCACTCGGTAGCCTCGATCCTTTGTACCTGTACTCTTCACATCACTGAAGACATCCACATAGGGAGGCAAGATGCAGAGGGAGCCTGCTGCAGGAGCTTGGCTCTGCTCCTAACATGGCAGTGTCATACGGAAGCATAGCCCAGGATTTATCTCAGCATTGCAGGGCTGGGAGTAGAGGGCAGACACAATGACACAAGCTTTTCCCTGCCATGTCAGATAGAGAAACTTGTGAACACTTTACTACTCCCACTTGCAAGACAGGGATGGCCAGAGGTTCTATAAAACAGACACTCTTGAGGGTCATCTCATATAGATGCAACACAGGATAGTTTAAGCCCATCTTCTTCAAACAGGAGGTTTTTAACTTTAGATAGCTCTAGAGACCTTAAATCATAAAAAACCTTAATCTCTTAAATAACTTTTCTCCAGCTCCAGGGTGCAATCTCACCATTGCCCAACCTCCAGAGTCCTAAATGATTTCTACACAAAGGTTGAGTTATCAATACCGTTCCACTCTAAAGGTCATCCCAACTGCATCCACTTCTTTCTTGGGCCTTGATATTTATCTTCCTGTGAAAGGCACTGCTAGACACGTCTGTTCCAAAACATTCTGGTCATTCACCTAAATAAGCCCTAATTATTCCAATTCTGTATGACTGAGCAGTCAGAAAAAAAGAAATTTCAGTTGTGGCTGGAGCACTTGTTGCTAAAATGCCACAATCCATGTGTAAGAAAGGAGACACATGGGATCAAAAAAACAAATGAAAATCATACTTACAGGAAGAAAAACGAAGGAAATTCTATAAGGAAAGTAGGATATAAGGAAAGTCAGATAGATGAGATCAGCAGAACCTGGAATTAAATGGGTCTTTGAAACATCTCTCCTTTGTCAAGTCCCCACCAGTATGCAAAAATGACTTTTTTTTTCCTTCTCCCATTGGCAGGAATGCTGTGTTTCTTTTTCTTCCTTCCAAAGCATGAGATAACCTGACAATAAAACCTTTGCTTTGCTTGACACGAATGTCAACACTGATGTTATTAAGGACATCAGTAGAGTTTTCAGAATGGCACTTGAGCTCCATCCAGTGGTTGGAGCGTTGCTTCTCTAGCATAAAACCATCTGTAATTACTGCCATTTATGTAATGTCAGCAGGGTGCTGGGCTCCAAGCAGCTGCCTTGGTTCTTGGCTGGTCCCCTTTCCTGTAACACTGGCGCTAGAATATTGCTGGGGCAGCAATGGGACTGCCTCTTCTCATGGAGAACTGTTCTTTTCTCTCTGTACAATGCACAGTACATTCAGCTGCAGAGAACCCCATCAGTAAGCAAAAAAAGATTTCTGTGTCATTGCTTTGCACCATTTATTTGCTGACGGCACAGGGCAAGTCTGAGGGTTTGCTCAGAAACTTATCTATAGTCTTCACTATTAGCCATATCAACAAATTGGGACTCCTAGTCATGACAACTGTTTTACAGAGGTGCTGGGAGTCCAAAGTAATCGCTCCATGCTTGACTTTTAGCATTATTATTATTATTTTTTGTAAGAACAAGAAAAAAGGACAGCATTATGATCATTCTTGGGACTTTAATATCTGACACTTGTAAACGCCATGGGAACTCGTGACAAAATTACTTTCTCTTCCTTGCACACAATCTGTGCAAATTAATTTTAAAACTAATTATAGACTGGACTCTCCTTCTCTTCCTAACTTGCAATAGTCTGAGACAGCACAAGTCTAATGGAAGGAATCAGCAAAATGGTGAAAATATTTGAAAGTTCACCTTGGTATGAGAAGAGCTGGATAGGTAAGGGCTGAGGAGGGAGCAGCAAAGATAGAAAAACAGCCACAAATTAAATTCTACTCTAACAGTTATTCAGTGGAAACACAGAGAACAATTTCAAATAATCATTTCAAACTGATGAAACTTGGATCTAGAAACAGCAGAAAAGAGTTAAAACAGCCCTGCAGGGAAAGCAGTAAGTTTGCAGTTTTACTGCTGAATCTGTCAGAAACAGAACTAAAAGCTTATACCTCAAATAAGGAAGAGAATGATGCACAAGACTTTCCCAAGTGGCTGCAGTATCCCATCTGACCCAAAATATATTTGCACAACACAGAAAATCCAACTGCGGTCATGCTGCTCACCCTCACTTCATAAGCAAAATATCACAGAATGTATTGCTGTCAGTTCAAAATTACTTAAACAAAATTACTTAAAGCAATATACTCCCAAGTGTAGGCTGAGTTACGCTGGCATAAGAGCCCTTTATGGCTGCATCAGATATGTTAATAGAAGCACGTTATTCTAGTGTATCGATATCTATCCCAGTGAAATTGGAGCAATGACTTGATGGTCTTCCAGACTGAGACAAATTGGTAGAAAAGCTATGGGGAGATAAAGCCTGAGAAAACAGAAACAAAAAAGCTACAGCAACATTGGTATGACATCAGCCCATCGATGACTCAGACTTTTCACATGAAGGTTCAACTCTGGGATATGTCACAAGGACAGCCTTACAGGCCAGCATCTCAGGCTTCTCTGAGGGAAAGGAAAAGAGATCAGCCTATCAAGAATCTGCAGCTGAAGCGAAGAAATGACAGGAGAAGAGCTGTACAAAAGCCTCATCCTTCCTACAACTAAAAGGAACGTCAGAGCAAACCTTCTGTTCATAAAATTTATTCCATAAAAGCTCTTACTACAAAGGAAGAGAATACTGTCAAGTATGACACAATACTGTACTCATGAACGAGAAAGGGGAACGTCTTCATCTTATGTCCCACTGGGCAGGGTGCTATGGGTAGAAAAGTCTGCAGCCCTCTAGCTCCTGCTCTGCTTCCAACCTCGTAGGAGTGTTTACTCCAAGCACCTGGTATATCCATTATCCATGCAATGGGGATGCTGGAGAAGCACTGGTGATAACTACTGCTCTAAATCTATCTGATAAGGTTCAAGTTAAACCACAGAAAACATCCTACAGCAGCACATAGCACAGTGCCATCATATTAGGAACCTGAGCACTGTCCTTCAGGGCACATTAGGCTCAGTTCTGAATAACTGAAATAGCTCTTATCCAGTCCCTCACATAGCCACCAATTACATGATTTATTTTTCCTAAGCAATGCAATTCACCCTTGTTCTTTGCTATCACATTTCCATAAGCTTCATCTTGGTTCTACAAAGGGCTGATTCTTCGGAGACAAAGAGCAAGCCATAATTTTCCCAAAAAAGTACTGTTTTCTAGAATGTAGACCATCTTTCTCAGCTCCCAGGAAATACCGACTGTGTAACAGGTCTCTAGATGTGCTGTCCCATTCTCAAGGTTCCAAGAAAGAAAATATATAACTTTTTCCAGAGATCAGTGTCTCCAAAGCACATGTCCAGACAAATGCACTCTTACTAAAGGCCTTAATATACACAAGCAATCTCACACCACCCGAAGGCAGAGCCCTTCAGTCCTGTGAATAACAAGTGTAACAGCAAGGTAACTTTATGGCTTGATAAATAACAAATAGATTGAGACCCCCTTCTGGTCTAAAATGTCCCTTAGTTCTGATACCCATCCTATTAGTGTATCTGGGTATTTCTCTTAATGTGTCCTTCATAAGAATCAGACTTTTCAACATACATTCTACAATTTGAATAATTTTTTCTTCCATCTCTTCTCTCAGACCATCTCCATCCATCTCCATTATACCACAAACCCATACACACATAAACATCAACAGATTTCATCTTTACCATCAAGGACAATCACTAAATGGTAAACAGTTCATTTCATGCTTGTCAGTGGGTCACTGACATGTGTCACTCTCCTGGAAAGGACGTGGACAATCAAATCCCATCCCCAGGTATTTAACACCCTTATTGGCTCCTTCCAGGAATCCCACATGGACTATACCAGGTGAGGAACATACTGCCTTCTGCAGACAGCAAAGTAAATGCACTTCATAGCCCAGACAGGTCAATCTACTCAGAGCATTTGCTAGTGGGACCAAGCAAGAGCAATACCTCAAATGGTTTCAAGGAGTTAACAAGGATATTGGAGACATTAACTGCAAAATCCAGAAAAAACATTTCCAGTGCCTGCAATTCCAAAGCCCAACCAGTGACATTCAGTTAATCCATGCTGAAGCCCCTATTAATAAAGAAAGAAGTGAGTACTCACTTGGTAGGTGCCAGCACAGGATCGACTGCCCAGCCTCCATGTCGGCGTGGGGGTTTAGGTGGTGGTTCCTTTAATTAAAAAAAAAAATAAATTTTACAGCCAGCTCCTGTCAAG
The DNA here is from genome assembly GCF_026119805.1 of Tympanuchus pallidicinctus. Lineage (NCBI taxonomy): Eukaryota > Metazoa > Chordata > Aves > Galliformes > Phasianidae > Tympanuchus > Tympanuchus pallidicinctus. Next base: position 37,704,361 of record NW_026294747.1, on the reverse strand, counting down.
CCAATTCTTTCACCAGCTCCACACATACACAGGCAACAATTTACCAAACAGATGGAGAGATAATGCTTAAATACTGCTTATTCATAAAGTAAGAGATATTTAAGATAGTTTTATACATGTCTATGAAAGCAGGACATACACTGCTTTAGTCAGTATCTTGACAAGCTGCAGGTCTGCGTGCCTTTGACTTGCTCAAGAGAGAAAGCAGAGGATACGCTGCACTCCAGGGCATGCTTCACTGGGAACACCTTCACTACTGCTGCTCACAGTTCAGTTGGGAGCATTATGTTTTACACGTTTGCTGGGACACAAGTCAGTCAGCACACATTTTGGACATTGTATTTTAGATGACAAATCGTTCCCTAGAAAGATCTGCTTTTCTCCACTGACTAGAATAGGAAGTCAGATGACAACTACAGCGAAGACCTATAACATTAGGCAAGATGAATCCTGCCATCACCACCTCTGGGACGATAAAGGGAAAGTTCACTCAGAGCTTATAGACACTCCCTGCTATTTTGTCTTGTGTGGCACTCAGCCACGTGGCAAGAGAAAACAAGAATTTGACTTGGGGCTCACAACAGGAATTTCCAAATACCAGGCCCACCATGTCAGAGCTGCCCAATGCCTTCTGCAGTTTGGGGCCCAGTCCCCTGCCTGAAGCACCTCATGCAGCAGTAGCTTCAGTGTTCTACATAACATGCAATACCAAAAGCAGAAGTAAGGTGAACCCAGTGGATAAATACTTACATATAGCTCCTGATTATCACAGAATCATATAATCATTAAAGGTTGGAAAAGACTGCTAAGATCATCCAGCCCAACCATCACCACCGTGCCCTCTAACCATGTCTCTCAGTGCCCCATCTACACGGTTCTTGAACACTTCCAGAGATGGTGACTCCACCACCTCCTGGGCAGTCTGTTTCAGTTGATGGTGCCCAGCTGCAACAGACTCAGGAAGGAATGATCCGAAAAAAAAGGATAATGGGGTAAAATGTCCAAAAATGGGGAAAACATTGTAAATGCAAAGAAGTCTAATCTGGGGTGAGGGAAAGAGGACATACAGCTCCCAAAGCTTTTATTAAGAAAGCAAATGGGCTGGGTGACTCCTGAGGATCTCTGACCTGACAAGGGAAGCTTGCTTGTGAGGTGGGGTCAAACCTGAGCCAAAGCCAAATTGTCTCGTCACAGATGAAGAAGGGGATGAACTAACCTCTGATGGTAGGGGTCTGCTGTGTTTATTTCTTGAAACAGAAGCATTGTTTGTGAGTGTGGGAAATGAAGAGAGCCTGCCAGGGGCAGCCACTGCCTGCTGCAGGGAGGGGGCACGACCCTGCATAGCTCCCTGATAGGAGCAAAAATAGTCATCCTCCAAAAATAAACAGGGAGCAGGAATGAGGCAGGAGCTGCAGTCCCAAAATACCAGCTTTCTTCAGCAAAGGGAGCACAGGAGGGCAGAGGGACAGGCAGGGAGCGTGAAACGCAGGAAACAGCCTCCTTATATGGGCTCATCCGCAGGGGACAGAGCTCAGTCGACTGGAATGACCATGTCACAGAATGTGAAGCCTTCAGGGGCCCAAGTGAATGGAGTTTTCTGATCTTGAAATGATTTCCCCAGATTCTTAAGATGCCAAACCAGAGAAGAGGCTACAGTGCCAAAAAAGGAGCATTTTGAATTCAGTTGATCTGGACACACCCAAAACCCAGGAAAATGGGGAAAAACACACCACATATGGGCGTGCGTGCCCACAAAAAAAACATCCCTATTCCCATTACACACACCCCTACCTCAGAAACACACTCCCTCCCACACTGATCCTTCCCACGCAAGCAGCCCTTCTCCCTCCTTTCCCTGTACCATTCCCCTAGTAGCCAGCAGGCCTTGCTCCTGAACACAAATGTAACCAAAGAACCTGGGCATAAGGCTGAGGGAAAACACAGCATTTCCAAGACACGTCAGTGCACTGGCAATTTAAGTCCTGCATCACCAAAACCCTTCTTCAGCTCCAAGAGAAGGAGCAAAGTTGGGCACTTCAGATAGAAGTGTGGTGAGAATGGCTGCCCCAGCCCTTGCACAGGATGTGACTCCACTGTGTTTAGGGGGTTGGTTCCCATGTCTTTCCAATTTTATAATGTATTCCCATTGATCATATGCATCAGGCAGCCCTGAATATCTGGCAGATGCTGACAAACACTTCACATACACCTACAGCCCTTTTATTCCTCTTACAATAAATCAGGTAATTTTTTTTGAGCTGCCCACAGAAACACTAGCAACAGGAAAGGCAACGTTGCCTGTCAGCTGAGAATAAATAGTTTTTCTTTGTTAGTTGCCTGGAAAGTGCCATAATAAGGTCACATGCCACAAGCACTCCTGTCAAGTAAATAAACTTACCTTTCCCACTTCTAAAATGTAATTTACAATTGAGAATGCAACGTTATGCATTGCCGTAATATGGTCACAGTTAGAAAAGTTGCAACTGCAAGCAAGCTTGACACAGAAAGTGAGAAGAATGCCAATGCCAGAGGAAGCAGAGCAGAAATGAAAGACACTGTTCTTCTGTCATGGAACAAATGTGCTCCTGAACACGTCTTCCTGATGAAAACGACTGTGGGCTTTAAAATGATCAGAACCTGTCAGTACTACCTGCCATATCAAAGGCAAGAGTTTCATTACATAACATACAAACATTACATACATACGTACATACATTACATACAAAACTATGTACCCAAAGTGATTTAGTGTTCAGAACACAGAGAATCCACCAGCTCCTGACAAAAGAGTTCTCTCTCAACTGCTGCTGCTCAGTCGGTTTCACACCATTAACTAATCACTTGTTCACCAGGGCTTGCTTTTTCTGCTTGAGTTGTCAATTCCTTATCTCCAGATTTCCCCTATCTCAGTTTCTGCAGACTCTCTTTTTTTCAGGCATGTTGCCATGTTCTGTATCTCCTGCTGATTTTTTCTCAGAAATTCATTTTGGTGCCATTTTCCCGAAGGCAGGGTTTCCCTGTTACTCTTATCAATGCTTTCATACTACCATCACAATCAGGATTTTATCTCCCATTTGGAAAACTACTGGCCTTGCTCAGCTTACCTGAATCCCATCTATCTTTTATTAAAGAAGAAATTCTACCTTCTTCTTCAGGATCTTTCTTATCAGATAGATGTAAGATTCTAATCCAGCTTCCTCATTAAGGCAGAAATTTCCAGGCTACTTGTCGGCTCATGTCTGCAGCTTGGATGGTGCTAGCTGGGTGTTGCTTCCCTCATGGAAGCAACTAACTGGAGGATCCAGTTAGTTAGGATGTTAGTTAGGATGCTTCTGACCCACCATGACATAGGCAGATTATGGGCATTTTGAGTCCCTCAGATTCTCAGGAGGATCTGGAAATGTGGATTAATTTATCTTTATCAACATGACAACTCCTTTGAAAAGCAAGCACTCCATGCAAGAGGCAGGGACTCAAATGACATTGACAGTACACAACAGAGGACACACAATCTTTCTCTTGTGCAGTACAACTCCTTAAAATGTGTGAGATCTGTGTTCTCCTTCACATACAAACATGGCGATACTTTTATTTGGCACATAAGCACCTTCTTTTCATCCAATAATGGCCATGAAGCAGAAAGAAAGGTGTATGGCCAGACCCGAGTTTCCGTTCCTCCAGCAAGTTGCCAGAGGCTCCCTGACTGCAGGAAAGCTGATCTCCACAAACAGCCCTGAGTAATTAGTTCTGACTGTTGCTTGTTAAGGAGCTGTAAGTCAAACAGCCCTGCTACTTCTAAGCAGCCACATAACATTCACAACCTATTCACATCTCAAAGCACATATGATATCAAAAAGGGATCTGTTCCCAATTGTATGCAAGCCTTGTATTTTTGCAAAAAGTGGCCCATCTCTGCTAGCCACCTTTATCACATCCACAGACTGCAGAAGTAACGCGTCTCCTCCAAGGACTTCTGCCTAACAGAAAACACTGGATTCTCTTTTCTTCCACTATCTTGTTTTTCATAGTCACTGACATCCCTTTATTACGGAAAAGGCTTTTGAGATGGAAACATTTCTTGGGGGGCTTCAAATATTTTGACATCTATCACAGCAAGCAAAGGAACAGCTCATCTTGGTTAATAGCTGACAAGAACCTCTTCCCTAAAACAACAGTCAGTTCTGGCTAAGTAGCATGTGCACCTGCTAGAGAAGCTGTCATACTGCAGTGTGTGACACCTTGTCTCAAGAGTTGCTGCTCTCCTCTGCATGAAAACAGTGCAAAACAATCTGATTCTACCAGCAAAGGATTACCAAGTAGAAACCTCTCACAACCACAGTTATAAGGCTGTGCCTCTTCCAGCCTTCCAAGATGTGAACGTCTCTCAACCCACTTGCTTTTACCTTGTGCTATATACTGACAGACATTCACAGCCACCTACAGCCCTCCTACAGTTCTTCTGCTACCTTCAGATGGGCCTGGGAGCACTTGAAGCATGAAATAAATGCGTGGAAGGAAAAAGAAAAGCTGATAATAAAATTATTTTCCATGAGATTTTCAGGTTTTGCCCATAATCCAAATCGAGGTGGCCAAGCAGGAAGGATACCACTAAAAAAGCTGGGGACTAGAAATGCTATTTCAGTAGATGTCATCAAAGGACTCCAGATAATCTCAGGAAATTGAAAAGAGCTGCCTTGCCAGCCAGGCACTTGGGGTACACAGGAGAGAGGCAGCGGGAGGCCTTGGGGAGCTTGGGCCACACAGTGCTGGGGCTCACACTGGGGAAGTTGGCCTAATTAGGGAACAGAAGTTCAGCTGCATTTTTGAGATTCCTCCTGGAGAACCTGGCCAACTTCCAGCTGTGCGGTCCCCGGGAATGGGCTGGGAGCCCTGCAACTCTACAAGTAACCAGAAGGCCACTGGAGAAAAATACGCAATCCTTGAGAAAAGGAAGCAGGTTAAAAAAAGTCAGTACTGCTTCGGATAGTGGTGGAGTGTGTTTATAAGCATAATGCAAGAACCCAAACAGATGACAGCGACTAGGACACACATGGACATACCTAGTCCAGTACAGAACAAGCACACATATAGTAGGGTATTAAAAATGTGCCCTAGCTACAGGAAATTCTGCCTTTGAGAACCCTCCCAGATTCTCAGAAATGCCACTCACTTCAAGAGCTACTGCCAGTCCATCCCACTCCCAGCTGAATGCCTAAGAAGGCAAAACCCTGGCAACAAACTATACAAAAAAAGTAGCCTTACTCTGGTGAGAGTTCTTCTACAAGTTGAAGGTCACAGGGAAGAGCAGGATGCTGGAGAGAAAAACAATGCAGTAAGACCGCAGGGTCTCTGGGACGTGAACTTTTTGTCCCATTCACCAACATTCTCTAGATCTTACTGTCACGCAAGTCATAGATCCAAAAAAGGGTTTTAAGAGGCTGCATTACAACTATATGCGTCTTCTTAAGTCATGAACTCTCTGGACTAAAGAGGCTGGACATTGCCTAAAACCGTGTCATTGTTATTGCATAAATAAAGTCCCCCAGAAAGCACATAGATGACTGCATCCAGTGTTTGGATCCTCAGTTCCACATTTCTAAGCAATGGGCAAGAAATGTGGGGAAGACCACTAGGGGAGCGCCTGCAAGGCAGATTGAGACCAGATCAGACAACAGAATGAGTTTGGAGTTGGGTGCCAACCACTGTGCTCAGATAAGAAATGGGTTAGGAAAATACCACTCTGATTAAAGGCCCTGATCATACAGAGCCCAAGGCCATGTCTACACCACAGGTGCAGACACACCTGCAAGTAGGATTCATGTGAGTCAGCTCCACTCTGTAAACAGTCTAGCTTTAGTTACTTCAGGTAACCAAGCTGTGCCACAGCTCAGCACTGCACAGCCGGTGCAGGCTGCTCCTCATCAGGGCGTCCCTGAGTCATCTGCACTGTATTTTAGGTTGCAAAGATATAACCTCACCAAACAGGGTCACTCAGCAACACAGGTCTGCAATCGGCTTCACATTTCAGCCACTTAAAACTTCAATAGCTGTTCCTCCAAAAACATTTATTGAAAACATTTGTTCTTGACATGTCTTCATAACCTAAAAAGCAACAGCCCATTTTTTCCCATTCAAACCATTTTAAAAGCACTGGGATCTAGAACTACAGAAGAACTTGGCTGCCCCTCTGGAGAGGTCAGATCTTCATTTCTTTGCAATTGTTGCCTTAAAGCATGTCATCAAATTTTGAGTGACTAGGAGACATACAAGTCACCAACCACCTAGTGAGGGGTCAAAAATCAGGTGTTCTCCCCCATCAAAGGACTTCAAGACTACCTACGGCAGGTCTACCAAAACAGAGCTATAGGACAAGGTCCCAGCTGGATTCATTAGTCCTAGAACAGATGCCCCTCTGCTCAAATGTTAGAAAGCCCTTTCCTGCAGCCCAAGATTGCTTCCAGTTCCCTTCTGCAAAGCAGAGCAGCTTCAAGAGAAGGGAGTGAGAGCCTTCTCAGATCCAGAACAGCTCATAGCGAGAAACATCTTTAAGGAGGAGGAAGAGGGCAATAGAATCAGTGTCTTCCAGCTGGGAAAGGAGATGGCAGGTTTGAACTCCGAATTTGTGTGTAAAACACGTGGCTTCAGCATCAACATTAACACCTCCATCCCTGGTGGTCCCTGAAGAAAAGAAGTCCTACTCTGTGACTGACAACTCCGAAGCACCAGGATGGTGGATGGGCTTGCCCTCCCACAACTCTGAGAGGTGCCAGAACTCGACAGGACAGCAGGGTTTCAGACACATTGCAGTTCCTAGCCTCTTTCTATCACCTTAATTCCCAGCCCCATCTGACATCATCTGCATACTACACAGGGGCCTACAATGGGCTAAAATATTGATTTTGCTATGAGGGCAAGGTATCTTCTCTGCGGATTTGTGTTGAGGGAATCCCCACAATTTTCCTATGTGAAGTTCTATCCCTCCTTTAAACAGGGGCTAAAGCAAATTCAAGAAGCGACTTCTCTAAGGCCCTAAAGCAAACCTGTGGCAAAGCCAGGAAGAGAACCCAGCAAAAATCTTAGCTCCCAGCCACTTTCATACTCCTGCTTATTCTGCCTCTGCAAATTAACTAAGAAATTGGGATACACCCTTTTCTTATACCATTGATCAGCCTTGCGGCCTTTGGCTTCATGTCCCAGGCAGCCTTGGAAGGCACAGACAAACGAGTGACTCAACTGGCAAAAATTCAGATGTGAGATGAGTGGTTTGCCAGGGGATGCAAAACAAGTCTCTGAGCAGGCAGCCAGCCGGAGGGCAGGACTTCAGCAGGTACGCTCACATCAAAGGCACCGACTGGGTGTTTGCTGATATTCTGGCAGCCACAAACTTCAGAGCAGCATGAGGAAAGGGACCGAATCCAGGAAGAGTTCAGATTGTAACACTCAGCACAGCCCAAAGGGAGTTCAGAGAAGGGTTACGTGAGCCATCAGAGGGACAAAGGGGCCAACTTCGGACATGATTCAAGAATCCAAGTATTTCAGCTTGGCCAGGCAATGACTAAGGAAAGGATATACTGCAACTGAACAGTTTTGGATCACACAATATAAAGTTCTGCTAATAACTGGTTTGGAAGGGGGCTATGATACAATTAATAGTAGTCAGTAGGCATTTTAAGCATACAAGTATTAAAAACCTACAAGCAGACTACTGATGAGTCAGATTTCTCAATGCTCAGTTAACCATTTTGTTGCCCTTCACAGGCATTTACAAATGAAAAAATACTTTCAAGCATGACCATGCTGCTTAACAAGGTATGCAGGAGCTATCTAGATAGGAGTAGTTTCAGAGAGGGGATCACTTCACCTCCTTGCTGAGCACCACCGCACAACACCCCCACATCAATGACAATTGTTCATGTGGAAGTCAAATCAGTTTAGTTGCTTTAATGAAATTGTGCAGCCAGGAGCAAGAAGGTGCCTGCAGCATGTGACCAGCCACCACTCAGTATAGCAGCTCTTCAGAACCCATGAATTAGGGCAATGCATGAAAGGTAGAATTAGTTCCAGTGAAACAACTGTAAGGACTGGGTTCACTGAGGTAATACATAAATAAATAAGAAAGTTTAAGACAATTATTATGAAAAAATGCTATTGGGTAAGTTCTTCCCAAAATAATACCCATCTGCAGGTAGTCTTTTTGCCTGATTTTTGGAAAAGTGCTCTGGGTCCTGAAGCATCTGTCGCTGACTAATAGAATCAAAGAATGGCTTGGGTTGGAAGGGACCTCAAGGATCATGAATCTCCAACCTCCCTGCCACGTACAGGGCCACCAACCTCCCCATTTAATACTACACCAGGCTGCCCAGGGCCCCATCCAACCTGGCCTTGAACACCTCCAGGGACAGGCAGCCTGTTCCAGCACATCACCACTCTCATAGTAAAGAATTTCCCCCTGACATCCAACCTAAATCTTGCCTCCCTCAGCTTAAAACCATTTCCTCTTGTCGTGCTGTAATCTACCCTTTCAAAGAGTTGATTCCCCGCCTGTTTGTAGGTTCCCTTTAGGCACTGAAAGGCTGCAATGAGGTCACCCTGCAGCCTTCTTTTCTCCAGGTTGAACAAGGCCAGCTCCCTCAGCCTGCCTTCATAGGGGAGACCTCTGAACATCTTTGTGTCCCTACTCTGGACCCTCTCCAGCAGCTTCCAGTGGATATAATACACTCAGTGGATCTTTTCTACAATATCATCTCTAGCACCATCAGAGAAAACTGAAGAGTACTCAATTCTTACAATAACAAAATGCTGCTGAGACCAGAATTAATGAGACGGGTGATACAAGTTTCTTTTCTGGGCTCCAAACTTCTTGAATGGAGCTACTACACTATGACAGAGTTGGTTTTTCAGCAGAAAGAATGAGAATATGGGAAAGGATGCTTTAAATATCTAACATATACAAAGAGCTACTCGAGCCAGGAAAGACTCACAGGAAATACACAAGCACAGAATCCTGTTACTGCTGGCTGGCCTTCTCCTCTGGGGCACCAGTGAGACTTCATAATCTCTTAAAACAAGTTTTCATGTTGTGGGAGTAAGCTAAACAAAGTGGACAGCACATGTAGCCTCCGACAGGTTCTGTAATCCGTCTACTACTCTCTGTCCTGATTTTTAAATGAAAACAGAATGCCTTTTCAATGGCCACACAAAGGTCTGTGATCTGAGTACATGAAGCAGCAGCTGATAAGAGTTGCTTCCAGATAATAAGACAAAAATTGTCAACAACAGGAACGGAAGATGCAGGAGAGGCACTGCTCTCAGGAATGATTTCGTCTTACTCTCTAGCACTAGGGTCCCCTCCTATGGTAGGCCCCAGGCACATCAATAGGTTAGCCTTACTAGTCCCCTTCAGAGAAGCCAGCATCTACCTAGAAAGCTTCTAGCCTTACATGGTCAACCTTTTCCTCAGGGTCTTCATCCTAGAAGGATAAGGAGGGAAAAGGAGAGAAAGAAGTTAAAAGGAAAAGCTAATTAATTCTGCACAAAATAGCTTGAAGATTGATATGAACTGTTCTGCAGCATATGCTATGCAACCTTAATCACTTGAACAAAGTGCAAAGTTGATCCCATTACTGTAAGGTTTTATATCCAGTCATTTACGCATACTGTGATACCACAAAGCATGCCTGTTTGACTGCAATGGCATGAAAAGTGGACAGCAATCATATCATTAAAAGGAATACTAAAAAACAAAAACAAACAAATACTACAATAAGATCAAGAATAGAACTAACCTAATGCAAGAAAGCCCATGGTACTCAGGCATGTAGGACACTAGAAAGATCTGAATGGCCAGACTCTGCAACTATGCCAGTCCAGAAAAGATGCTGGAGCTGCCATGCTGGGAGTTATTTACCATAGCTGACTGTACCCCTTTTTTGGGAGACACTCTGAGCAAAGTCAAATTCTCCACTTGTAGTGGTAGCTGTAGCAGTTAGCTGGACATAGCCCTAGCTGACAACAGCGTTGCATAAGTATATGAACTTTAGTTAACCCTACTGTAGAAGGGAACAGCTTAGTTATAAGGCAGATGAATAACTACAGAAAGCAGCCTGTTCATTACCATGAAACTTGTGAACTAGCTGAGAATCTTTCTGACTAACGCTGCCAGAAAAAGCACAGCAACAACCGATTGTTAGGCATCAAATGCATGGAGAAGGCAACTGAAGAACTCAGTAATCTCTACACAATTCAAGAAATAACAGAATAATTCAGGGAAACTATAGGTATCCTAAGACCCAGTACAGGGACTAGGGCTGAAACCACTATTTTAATCCACCTGACCTTTATCTGGACTGCATTATCTCTCTGGTGGAGAAGGGAAGTCATGTAATTTGTAAATACATCTCCAATTAAAATATTTTGGTATCCGAATCCATTTAGTTTCTGTGTTGCCATTTGGTCTTATGGCCTTATTAAGACAGAGGGAGCCTACATGCAGTTAATAGGGCAGCAGGGTACAGAAGTGTCCATATCTGAAAGCAGAGTAAATGAAACCAGATTGACCTAACCAATAAGATCCATTGGAACTGTGTATCTGTTAACCAGGGACTCCTTATTCCTGTATCTGACAGTAAAAAGATGTCTGCGGGGTCCAGCATGGTCTAAGCTCCTCCAGATGTACAGAACCCAGGTGGCACAGGACTCACAGTCACACAGAAGGAAATCCTGCTGGACAAGACATCTGGAAAGAAGCATTTATAGAACCACTTTCTTGAGCACTCTTCCATCCGGGTTTCATCCTCAGCAACTGATGTGCAGTTGTCTATTTGCTTGGTTTAAACAACCAGAGTCCCATTTAAATGAAGCTAGCACGTTAGCCTAAAGAATGTGGCCTGAAGCCACTACCAGGGCATCTGTAAGCTGACTGGCAGAAGTGCAAAGAGCTTCTCTGTAAAACACACTAGTGGGAACATCTGCCCAGCACACAGTGGAGGCAGTTCAATGTTTTGTCTGTACACTTGCCTATGTAAGATTTTTGAAGATATAAATATTCTTTTTTTTAACTATCACTCTAGGACTACAACTACATAGGCATGCTTACAGATAACAGGTACCTGCCATAACCTAGCAATGGTTGTGCATGTGAGGGAAGAACAAAGAACACACTTTCAGAAATGAAAGAACAGAGCCTTTCCCCAGACCTGGGTAAAACATGCAGAAGAAAACGACAGTTCTGGACAAATTCTGCCATTATGTGAAAGTAACCCTTGTCCTACCTGTAAGGAGAGGCCCCCAGCACAGCCTGGTAAACCTCATCCTTCAGGCTGGTGCACTGCCTACAAAAAAGCAGTCTCTGCAGAGAGAGCACTGCAAGAAAGACACTGACAACATCACATAGGGTTTGTAAGAGCAGAAACTCAAGAAAGTCTTGAACAAAGTCCCAAGGGAGCCTCTCCACAGTAGGATAAAGAGAAAATGGACTGCATAAGCAGAATAATACAAAAATATTTTTGCATACTGATTTCTTACGGAACAACAGATAGCCCACTCCTGCTGAGGAGACACAGAAAAGGAAGAAAATGCTGATATATTTAAACAGAAGTCTTTTCCACTCAGCTTTCAAACCAATCTCCTTAAGAGCGCTGAATCTGGCTGAATATTTTATTTTGGTGAATGTCATTGAGCTAGCATTCAGGCAGTTGGATGCAGCAATGCTAGAGCCAGGACTTTTATTCTAGACAAGCATCCAGAAGTCCTGGTAGAACGCGAGAACAAAGATCTTCAACAGATCTCATTGCATCATCCACCCCTCCCTTTGCACAGATAACACCCCCAGCTCAAGTCTGTCCCATTTTGCCAGAAACCCAATACCGTCAAGATGAGTAAAAAAGTAACACAGCAAGCCAGGGGATGGGAAAGGCCTCCCAATGGAAAATGGATATATTACTCTTCTGAAAATGAATGTTTGAAATGCAGAGTTCTGGCATGCAGCAAGTAAATTTATCTCTAGGAATTCCCATTTACAGCATATTCCCCTGGGTGCTCAAGAAGTGCCTGCTAAATTGCCAAGGAGCTCTGAAGACCAGGAACATGCACGACCATTGCTGCAGGAGGATGCTGACTGCGCCAGTTGCAGCAAATAATCATGTTCCTTCTTGCCTCCTGAAATAGTATACAGCTGCACTGTAGTTTGTTGGTACTTGTACTTCTGAAAAAGCAGGAATGCTCTGCATGTTAGATGGCAGACTGTCAGCTTAATGACCTTTAAGGAGCTCCTCAAGGAGTCTGAATTTGAAGGCAATGCAGATAATTCCACACAGGAATGGGAGCTATCAAACAGATTTGGCCAGAGGAATCAGAGAGACTACTACAGTTCAGGAATTTATTGCAGAAGAGCAAACAATGCATATACACAACAGGCAGACAAAAAATACTAAGATATTGTGTTGCTTTATAAAGCTCGGGGGATGTATAGCAGGCTACAAGGCACAAGAGACTGCAGTTATGTCCGAGGGAACAGGTTTCCACAACACATTTGTGAAAGAAGACAGACAGTACCATTGTTTGAAGTCTCTTTTTGAAGACAGAGTCCAGGTCAACAAAAGATCTGTGGTAAACTGATAAGATCTACACTCCAACTCAGAAGATTTGCTTATTGACTTCAAAACAAAGATCTTTTTAATTATGCTAAATGAGTTCACTCCACAAAGTGATTTCCTTGTAGTAAGTCCAAAAGCTGAAACATGGACAGACAGGTACTTTCTGCTTCCTTCAAGCAAGCTGTTCTGACTGTAAAACACATCCAGAGTGCTTACTGGCATCAAGAGAACAAGCGAGGACATCTGCGAGGACAAATGAGGTGTTCTCGTCACAGATTTGAGCTGAGTGGAGGTTGGGTGGACAAACATTAAAATAAATAAATGAAAATCAAGATGACCCCTAAAACAGTCCTAAAACCCTGAGGTACTACCAAGGACAGAATCACTATCCCAAAGAGAAAACTTCCCACAGAAGTGTCAATACAACAAAGGCTTAGGATAAACCTGTCTTCAAAATCACTAACAGGAATAAAATCTGCTGAAATAATTACATGGAACCTCCCCCACTATGGTGAGTCCTCGTAAAAAAAATATGGCAGGTTGTTTTTTTGCTGTTTTTGTTTTGTAGTTTCTTTTAGTAATGCTCCTTGAAAAGGTTTCAAGATGACCAGTGGGCTGAATGAGACACCCATTTTAACAGCTGACCCCACACTTTTGAGATGAGCCAAGCTTCCAGAAAAGTAGAACACGGTTGCCAGTCCAGGGTGAAGGAAAACATGAGATCAGTTCTATTAAATGTTCTTTTTCTTACCAACCATGGCCACGTATGAAAGGCTTCCAATTCCAGAACAAAGGAAAAGGCTGAGGATACAGTGCATTTTGTCTCTTCTCCTGTAGCTCCAAGGCTTTCAGTTAACAGCACACAAAGAACTGTCTGAAGGGAGACTACTGACACAGTTTTCTTCTTGGTGGTTAAGATCCAGTAATAACATACTTGAACTGTTTAAGGCGTGGAAGGCCTCACCCTTTACTGCTGTGAAGCTCACTGCCTTCAGTCAGAAGATTCTACTTCTTATTCCTCTCCAGGGATGTCCAAGGATGGGAATCTTTGGGAATCTCTCCACACCTGTTATAATCTCTGTGACATTAGCCATACTAAGCACAACCACAGTAAGTTGCAACCTATCAGCTGCAGTCCTACCACATGCCTCCATCCTTTTCCAGGCAGGGAATCAGTCCGCAAAGCCAATTGTGGTGAGAGAACAATTAGAGTGAGCCACTCTCAACTAGAAGCAAACCGATGTTAACACCCACTTGCCCCACCAGCTGGCTTCTAAGACTTTCTTTACCTATTAGTCCCACTGTTACTTTGGTTTTTTAAATTACCAAAATAAATGCATAAAAAGCTACATTTGCTTTGCAAACATCTAGCACCTGCTGTCATGCCTTTCTAGTGCTTCAGTGACAGATGGAAGAAAGCACTGATGAAACCACCTGCTGCTGGGGCCTCTTGCTAATTGGGAGAGTCATAGGACTCACTGGTAAAGCAGGGGATTACGTCTTATCTCCTGAGCTTCTTCACAGCGTACATTCAGCTCTTTAGTATGCATGAACTGAGATTTTTTGGGGAGAAGCTCCAGAGAGAACTCATTACAGCCTTCCTGTACTAAAAAGGAACTTAATAAGTAGGAGGGAGACTGTATACAGTCTGATAGTGACAGGACAATGGCAAATGTTTTTAAACTAAAAGAGGAGACACTTAGGTTAGATATGAGAAAGAATTTTTTCAACTCAGAGAGCAGTGAGGCACTGGCACAGCTGCCCAGAAGCTGTGGTGCCCCATCTCTGGAGGTGCTGAAGGCCAGGCTGAATGGGGCCTTGGGCAGGCTGAGCTGGTGGGGGGCAGCCCTGCACGCAGCAGGGGCTGGGACTGGGTGGGCTTTAAGGTCCCTTCCCACCCAAGGCATGTGGTGATTTTAGAATAATTTCAGCTAGTCACGTGAAATAGACAGTGACAACTGCCCAGCCTCAACTGGATGAGAGACATCTTGGCGAGTATCAGTTATTCCTCTTACTGTAAATATTCTTCTTCATTCTCCAGTATCCACAGCAGCACCAAAAAGAGTTGCCAGTGGAAAGTGATTTAACTCTAGAAACCAGAGCACTCACTTTTTTCCTAAGGTGGCAGGGAAGCAGTGCTACAAACCCTATAGAGTTTAGGTCTGTTCTTAGTATGGGCCTTTCCTTCCACAAATGCCCTCCCAGAATTCCTCTTGACCTCCTTGCGTACCCAGAGGGAGAACACGTAGGTGGGAAGAGATGATTCTCTGTTATGCTGATCAAAGGGAAAAAGGAGCATACTTTCTTCAGGGGGGTAAAGAAGGGGAAAAAAAGAAAAAAGAAAAAAGAAAAAAAAAAAGGATATTCAGTGTAATTTTAAGAGAAGCTGTAATGGTATATTTTCAACAACACAGCAGGGACTCAAAGGAAACAAATGTCCAGAAAATACTTTGGGACAGATGAGTGTGATAGAGCAACTCAGAGTTCCATCATTACACAGAGAAGCAGCCGCTCCTAAGACAGAAGGCCCAGGGCTCAGAAACTTGAAGTTCAGTTGGTACCAGAGTGCTCAGCAGAGCAAATTGGCCTTGCAGTTCAAAGAAACCAAGGACATGGTATGCTGGAAACTGAAACACAGGCACTGCAAAAACCAAAGTACTATTCTCATTTACACAAATGTCACAGTCAGTAAGCTGGAAATCTTAGGAGCCTTTTGTCCATTTGAAGGTGACAGGGAGAACACTGTCTTTTCTTGACTGGTGCTCACTTCAGCAGCAAATGCTATGGAGAAGCCATGCAAACATCAGAGAGTGAACTCCCACGTAGAATTTGAGGATTCTGCAGCACTAAGATATCAGATCAAAAGGTTCAGCTCTTCTGGGTTATTATAGGATGGCCCCTCACCCTCCTGTGAGAGAAGGGTTCCAGGCAGCTACTTTGTACTTTTTGAAGAGGTACTGACAAGAACAGACTCTGAACAAAAGTCTACAGACTCTGAACAAAAGTCTATCTCCAAAGTCAAATTGGAAATGAATTTGTACATTATCACAAAGCCTCACATGCTGCAAAGCTGGCTCTTAGCATGACCTCTGTAGCCTGTGAGCAGAGGAATGGAAAAATACTGTTGCTATACAAGTTGCTATACAAGCTTGATATTGACCACCAGAAATTGTACTCTAGCTCCTGCAGAAGCCAGATGCAAACGAGAAGTATCTGCTTACCTGTACTCTGCCTCGCTATCACAGGTGGTGAGACACTGGTAACAAAACAATAAGCCTGCACGTATGTATGGCAAGATATGCCACAACTGGAGGAATAGGTCCCAGTCTGCTTGTTACTACTCCACACCTCACCATGAGGAAACAGAACCCCATTTAACAGCTCTGTGAACCCTGCACGCGGTGCGGAAAGCAGCACGAGGGAAGGGGCAGGGCAGCCACACGGGCCCAACTCTAAGGATAAACTTCGAAGGGTAAGGCACGTCATGAGAGAACGAATCTCAGAAGACAGCAACAAGCTTCCGTGCGGGACACAGCGAGGATGTCCTGGAGCTACACCCACCTCTCCCGTGGACGCAGAAGAGGAGTTCTTCCTGCTGAGGCTCTCACCAGAGAAGAGGTCCTGGCGAGCCCGCCGGCCCATCCTGGGCACCTGTGGCAGAGGAACGAAGGGCACGCAGTCACCGACACGAACGGCTTCAGGTGGCCCGCAGAAGGCGGCCATAGCCGCGGGAAGGTCAGAGGGGAACGCGACCACCACCCGCACGGCACGCTGGGGGCAGCGCCCCCCGCCGGCAGCGCCCCGGCCCGCTCACCCCCGCCCGGCGGGGCACCTCTGCCCGTTCCCGCTCAGCCTCCATCCGCCGCCGCCGCCGCCGCCGCTTCCGGCACTCGGCCCGCCCCGCGTCCTTAGCAACCGGCAGCGGGGCCCGCCCCAGCCCGGCCCTCCGCCTGCCCGGCCCTGCAGATAGCGTTGCTGCGGATGGGCCCCGTGCGAGCTGTACGCATTAAACAAGGTCCCGGCCTATTTGCTGCATTTTTCTGCTTTCTCTGACACCCCTCGCAGCCTCCAGCCATCCTCATTAGCTTAAGCAGCCACCGCTCCCTAATTCAGCTGCGGCAGCCGAAGGCTGCTCCCCGCCCGTTCTCTACGCTCTAGGGTAGCGTTCTGCCTGCCCGGCTTCGCTGGGAGCTGTGGTCTGGCTGGAGGCCTTTCGGAGGTCTCAAGACGTTGTGTCAGAGAACCCTCTTTCTGCTCCTTGCTTACGTTTTCAAGCAGTTGTGCTGTAGCTGTGATGATCCGAGAATTAAGTGAAACGAGGTTTGTAGGCAGAGGCAATAACTTTTTATGAGACCCACTGATGCAGCTGGAAAAAGCCATACACGCAGCACATCTGTGCCCGAAAGCTTGTCTGTTTTTTCCAGCTGTATCAATTGCTCTAATAGAAGCTACTGTCTGTCCTTTCATGTTCAAGGAGCTCAGTAAGCAAGACGTGGTTTTCCTCCCCTGAAGCCAGGCTGGTTGGGCGCTGTGACACCGTCAGCCCCCAGACTGTGGTGATTCTGTGTCACTGACAGGCTCAGTATCCACACCAGGCAGAAGGGCACCACTCACTGCCTCCACACTTCACCACGGGAGCCATGGGCACGCAGCCCTGCATCTCCCACCCCCTTTCCGACAGGCAGCCACAGGGTGCTGCAGCCGCAGGAGGGATTGGAACAGGTCACAGAACAGCAGGACCCGTGGGTTCACTCACCTGGCTGTGCGGAGCAGGACTCAGAGAGCCCTCCAACACTGTGCTGCTGACTGCTTCTTAACCGGGCCTATGAAGCGCTGTGTCTTGTCCTCCGCCTGCACAGAGGAAGCCTGGGAGCCTGAGAAAGCCATCACACCTGAGCCCTGCTCCCAGCCACCTTCAGCAGCACACGTAGCTGCAGTGGGGAGCCCACACATTGCTTAGTGAGAGAGAACAACGGCCATCTTAGTTGGGGTGCTGAAGGGCGGCTAGCTGGGCCTTTGGCCTGACATGGGTCTGCAGGCATCGTGCTGCTGCAGGGAGACACGGCAACCCATAGCTGCCATAGCAAGAGACAGCTGCCCTACCCCCTCCTACAGGACAACTCAGTCGCCCTCGTGCTGACAAAGCTCCCAGCCTTGGGTGAGCAGCCAATATCATTCACACATCCATCGCAGTATGCCAAGATCCTTACTGACACCTACACCCGGGCCGAGACATGGAGGGGCTGCCCTCATCAGCTCACAATTCCCATTCCTATCTCTGCACTGGCCAGTAACTCACCATGTGGCACTGCGGCAAGTGAGCAGAAGCATCCCAGAGCCACCAGAGCTACGGATCAGCGTGGCCTCCAATACATGACCCCTGGAGTGCAATGCTTCCAGCCACCCTATGGGCTCCCACACCTGGCAGCTGCAGCTCGAGCAGGGGAGCCCAGCAGCAGCAGATCCCCCACCAGCCATGCTCCCAACTAGGACCCATGTTGCTGAAAAAGCATCTCCCCAGGCACCACGCTGGCCACAAGGGCGTTCGGCTGCCCTTCAGCATCCCTAGGGCACACCCGAGCTCTCGGAGGGCCCGGCAGTGGGCAGCGCAGGGTGTGGAAGGAGAGCAGCGGACACAGGGTCCGCAGGCTGCGGGCAGGCTGGAAGCCAGGCGGGGCGAGTGAGCAGCGGGCCATGGCCCGGGAGAGGAGACCACGGGGACCTGAGGGTGTGATCCCAACCCGTGACCGGGGCCGAGTGGGCGCTCAGGGCCGACATCCCGCCCGCCGAACCCCTTCTGCGGGCTGCAGGCTCGCGAGGCGGCTGCCCCGGCCCCTCCGCGGCTCGCCAGCGCGGGGCCCCGCGGCGCCCACCACCGCCTCTGGGGCCGCATGGCCCACTGGTCCCCGGCCCCTCCCTCCTCCTCTCGGAAAGAAACCGCATCGGGAAACTATTCGGGGTATTTTTGCTGCTTTTAACGCGATCTCGCCGCTCTGGAAAGGGGAGGAGCGGCGGACCACCGCGAAGGGCCCGGCCCCACGCTCGCCCGCCGCCAGAAGGGGGCGCCCGCGCGCCGCCGCCGCGGAGGCCGCCTCGGCCACGTCGGAGGGGCCCAGCCCGAGGCGCGGGGCCCGGCGCCGCCGTCCGCGCGGGGGGCGGCGGCGGCGGAGGAGGAGGAGGAGGCGGAGGGCGGCGATCGCCGCGCGCCTGCTGAAGCCATCAGCGCGGCGCCGCGGGCGAAGGCCGGGCTTGGAGCTCCCTCCCCCGCGCGAGCCCCGTCCCGGGGACGTCATGGGAGGGAGGTATAAAATTTCAGCGGCGAGCGCGGCGGCGGGGCAGTGTGCAGGCGAGGCCGGGGCGCGGCGCTGCGCTCGGCCGGCGGAGCCCGCGGGCGGCGCGGCGATGTAGGGCGCGGGGCGCGGCGGGGGCATGCATGGTGCAGCGAGAGGGGCGGGCGCCGCGCTCCCCTCGCGGCGGCGGAGCGGCCCGGCCCGCTGCTGACACGCGCGGCGGCGCGGCGCGGCGGGGCGCTCCCGGCTCCGCGGGGCGCGGGGCGGCGCATGGGGAAGGAGCGCGGCGCGGCGAGGCACGGCGCCGGCCGCTTCCCCCGGCGGAGCGCTGCCAGCTCTTCCTGGAAGTCGTGAGTCGCGCGCGGCGCGGTGAGTTCATGCGCCTCCGCGCCAAGCCCCAGCCCGCGGGATCTGGGGAGGCTGCCGCCGGAGCACCGCCCGGGGCCCCGCGCCCGCCGCTCGCCGCCGCCCGGGGGGCTCTCCCCGGGGGCACCGCCGCCGCCGCCGCCCCCTCGCACATGAAGATGTACGCGCAAAGGGCTCTGGTGCTGCTCTCGCTGCTGAGCTTCGCCACCGTGAGCCTCGCGCTGTCCTCCTGCACCACCTTGGACCTCGAGCACATCAAGAAGAAGCGGGTGGAGGCCATCCGGGGGCAGATCCTGAGCAAGCTGCGGCTCACCAGCCCCCCGGAGAGCGTGGGGCCGGCCCACGTGCCCTACCAGATCCTGGCGCTCTACAACAGCACCCGCGAGCTGCTGGAGGAGATGGAGGAGGAGAAGGAGGAGAGCTGCTCTCAGGAGAACACCGAGTCCGAGTACTATGCCAAAGAGATCCATAAATTTGACATGATCCAGGGCCTCCCCGAGCACAGTAAGCGCCAGGCGCGCAGCGCCCGGAGGGGAGGCCGGGGGAAGCGGGGAGCTGCGGCGAGCGCCCGCGTCCGGAGCGCCGGCGTCGCGTTGCGAGAGGGGGGCGGCGCGGCTCTGGGGCTGAGCGCGGCGTGCGGGGTTCGGAGGGAGCGGGGCTCCGCTGAGTGAGGAACGGGCGGCCCGAGCCCCACCTTTCGGAGCCCTCCGTGCCCAGCGGCGGTGCGCGGTGTGCCCGGCTCCTCGCTGGCTCTGGGAAGGCGCCTGCGTGGAGGATGCCGCTCCAGTTGCGGTGGGGGAATCGCGGGCGGCGGGGGTGCCGAGCAGGTGCAGAGCTGGGATTCGCTGGGACGCCCTGAGGAGCGCGGGCGCTGAGGAAACGGACAGATGTGGAGCAGGTGCAGTGCACTTGAGCGGGGCCAGATGCAGGCGCTAAGCAGATTCAGGTGCGGGAGCTGAGCGGATGCAGATGCGAAGTCAGAGGGCGAGCAGACACGAACCCCAAGTAGATCGCAGATGCAGAGCAGATGTAGGCACTGGCAATCCCCTCTGTCTGGCTTAGGATCTCTTCGGATGGGAAAATGTTGGTGGGCACACAGTCACACCACCTTCCATGTGTCCCCCTTGTGATGGAGCGCGGTGCTGGGGATGCAATCTCGGTGCCGGCAGCCCTGGGGTGGAGCTGGGACTTGGTGCAGGCAGCCCCAGAATGCAGCTTCTCTGCTAGGTTTATGTTAATCTTGACATATGATGAGCTGGAAACAGAGCTGCGATGTGGTAATGCAACAAATTTCACTTAATCTCTAGCAGACTACACTCCATATGGTTATATGATTAGCTCTCAGTTCAGGAGGCGCTCAGACTCAAGACACAGAAAATGCACAGAGTATTCATGGCTTTCCCATATTTCAACATTTTTGACTCACCAGAATGTTGTGAAATTCTATAAATATATGTGTGCAAAATGACACTGATGCGGTATGAGCTTTGAAGGAGGAAACTGGAAAGCACTGCGGTGGGTCATGAATACAGAATGGGTTTGGGTGAAGGAGGGGGAAGAAGAAGGAAGATGTCTGTGAGGAGCACTGAGGCAGTGGAGAGGGACAGTGAGATGGGGTGTGAGAAGAGCTTGGGGCAGCGGTGGGTGCTGCGGGTGAGATCACTGTGAGGAAACTGCCGTGGGCTCAGCCACTGTCCACAACATGCAGGATAACCTCACCGTGCCTATGGAAATGATGAGCCTGCCCCAGCCTCTCTGTGATGCCACAGCAAGGTGCTGAGCAATGAGCCCGTGTTGTGCTGACACTGCATTCTATGCAGCCCCTCTGCCCAGAGAAGAGGGGGTGTGTGGATTGGTCACACAGGCCAGCCTCACGCAGGCTGTGGTGTTGAGAGACTCCTCTTCAAACCTAGGGAGTTTCATCACATGCACCATGGCTGCGTTTGGCCCCGTGTCTTCAAAAGTGGCTGATGTTCAACTTTCCCATGGCTCTGTCACTGTGCCAGGTGGTGATCTCAGAGCAGCTGGAGCCAAAGCCAGGCTCCTCTGGGGGGAAGAGGAGGATGGCTCCATTGAGGGAACTGAGGATGATAGAGATGAGTTCGAAATGTGCGCGCATGCACAAACTGTTCTAGCTCCAGAGTATTAGTCAAGCAGTTTGTTGGCTCAGAGAACTTGTATTTCTCCAAAACCTAAGGCCCAACAGTGAGGAAAGCTGAGGAGCAAAAATAGCAGCAGGGAGAGCCCAGGCCTTCTAGGAAGGGAGGACTTCCAGGAGCCAGTCTCTGTCCCCAGTCTGGACTGCTGGTTGGTTCAGGGAATCGTCTTCCTGCCATGCTTGTGGAACACACTGATTTACAAGGAACGTTTCCTGCGAGTAGCTCGCACTCACTTCAGGGAGCTCCTAAAACTGATGGGGATTGGATTCAAGCACGGGAAGCTCCTGCAGCGGTTCTGCAAGTGGCTTTACGCACCTTCCGGAAGAAAACTGTGCCATCTCCCAAGCCAGCATAAGAGAGGAGACGATTAAAGCTGTGGGTGTTTGGGCCAAGCGTGTTTTCTGTCCAAACCTGCTGCCTGCAAAGATCCAGAAGGATCTGTTTTTCCTCCTGAGTTACACAGCTTTGACATTAAGCACTTTTTGGTAGCAGTGGTGTGGCACAGTGAGGTGATACCGGCCTGCAGCAAGCCAGCCCTTCCCTGACATCAAACTCCAAGCAGACAGCAGTCAGCTGTCACAAGGCATGCCAGGATCAGCAGCCATGTGGGATTGGTGGCATGTGGAGAACCGGCACCTCCCTGAAAGCAGTGATTGGAAGAGGGGAGTTCCCAGAGAACATGCTCCTTGTGTCCTATCCTCCACTGCAAGGCCCTGCTGGTCCCATTATCTGTTCCATCAGCAGCTCAGCAATTGGCTAGATTCCATAGTCATAGCAGGGTCTGATCGTGAAGATAGAGCCTGTCATGTCAGGCAGACTGCTGTAGGTACATGGGTGGCACAGATTTCCTTCTCTTGGCCTTATTACAGACACTGAGTGTTGTAGATTGGAGGAGCTTGCAGGAATATTTCTTCTAGGCTTTGTTCTTTGCTGGTATCTGGGCAATTCCAGATCCTGGTATGATTAATGTGCCCTGAGCTGGGACTGGAATGAGTTCCCTGAAAACATCACTTAACTGTGCACACCTCTGACCTCTTAACTTAAGGATTTTGCTCAAAAAGCAGAATTGTTCTGGAGTGAGACCTGTATTCTGGACATCTGGCTGTGAGAAGCAGGCTCTAACCTTGCAGTGGTCAGAATGAAACAACAGCTCCATCTCCCCCATCACAGGGGGCTTGTTCCCAGGGCATGAAAGCAACCTAAACCTGCTATGTTAGGAAAGACTGCTCTTACTGTTCCCACCAGGAAGGTCTCCAAAACACCATTAGAAGTAGGTAGGAGGCATTGCAATGATAGCAAGAGAATACAGAAGATGGCCATTCATCTCTTATTAGCATAGCTGCCTCACTGAGCCAAAAAATTTAAGAAGCTGACAAACAATAAATGATTTTGTTTCTCATCTGCACTGCGCTGTAGGACCAGATTTGGACCAGACTTACAGTCTCTAAATCGATTATCAGATGAAGTGTCAACGTTGTAAATGGACTGTGGGCTAGGCTGGCCACTGGTCTGATGTGGAGGCACTTGTGAGGATTGGTGGAACACCCCCTCACAGACAGGCGGTCGGCTCAGAAATGGAAGGGCAGGCTGTTAACAGCGCTATTAATAGGGCAAGCATTACAAAACAGCTTAAGGGGGTATTAAAGCACAGTATCCACCTAGGTCTAACAGAACATTAGCAGTGTTAGACTTCAGCTAGAAAGATGCCCTTGGGCACATGATGAGATCAGAGCTTGCTGGTCTGTGCTTATCTGTGGCACAAACCGGTCAGTGGTGGAGTCCCCATAGCGGGTGTCCTCTCCCGGCTCAGTGCTCTCTGTGCTGTAGGGCTCTCGGGCTGAATGTGCCAGCTCTTTGCTGCAATGGATCTGGTCTCCTGGGGCTGCAAAAATCTCAGTCTTTAACAGCAGGCAGAGATGTTCACAGGTGGAAAAGCTGTTCCATTCAATAGTAGGTATGGCAAAAAGCCTCAAAACAAATTTCAATGTGAGCATCTGGTCGTTAGCTTATTGAGTAAAACTTTAGGTCCCTAAGAACACACATTTGTGAACTGGCAGGCTCCTGCTTGCTAAAGCCAGGTGTAGCATAAAAGGAAGACCTTCAGCTTCATCAAGATGGCCCCAGAAGTTAATCACTGTTGCTCAAAGCAGAATTTGGCGTGGGAGATGAGCCTATGTTCTCAGACACTGTTCCACCAGCCCATCTTCAGAACTTGTCTCTGTGGGATATGGGTGCTTTGAAGACAGGGGCCAACTCCAGGAATACAGTTTCAAGGTTGCCAGGTCTTCTAGCCTGTTTGTCACAGGCTGGAACTGTGGCTTAGAAAAAGTGATTTTTATGTGTATGGTTTTATTGTTTTGCTTTTAATTAAAAAAGAAAAAAAATGTCAAAAAAAAAAAACAAAAAAAAAAACCCACAAATATCAGCTGATACAAGAGCCTGGTGTTGCCTTGGAGAACAGCCATAGGTCATATGAGAAGCTCTGCAGGACTCCAAACAGATCTGCATGTGGGTGTAGAGCAGGAGTTGCTGTGCCTTGCCTGCAGGAAGCCTTAAAGCCTGACTGATGCTACAGCCTTGACATCTAAGAGAGGTCAGAAGGAGAGGAGCAGCAGGGATCACTGCTTCTTCCATGGAACCAAAGCAGTCCCAATGAAGAGATGCTCATTTTCTCTTGAGGAAATCTTGTACCTGTACTCTTTTGGGGCATCTGTGAAGTGGATTTTTCTGCTCAGCAGGCACACATCCAGGCAGAGCCTTGCTGTGCTATTTCCTCCTCATGTGTCTGATCTCTGCAGTCCTCTGTCCCCAAAGAACTCTGTATCAAGTACTATCCATGAATTCCTCCTCCAGGTCATGAGTGAGAACTGACCTTAAAACCTAGTTCCTTTAGAACGCACTGGAGAGTCACTGCTCCCAAGATGTCTTCTGCATCTCATAATTATGACAGAATCATTGGACATGGAAGGGACCCTTAAACGCCATCTAGTCCAACTCCCTGCAATGAGCAGGGACACCTGCAGCTCAGTCAGGTTGCTCAGAGGCCCATCCAGCCTGATCTTGGCTGTCTCGAGGGATGGGGCAGCCACCACATCTCTGGGCAACCTGTTCTAGCGCCTCACCAAACTTCGTGGACACTTCTCTGGCTTTCATTACAGACCTTGACGTTGTCTCCTGTAATAAGATCACTTGCTGTGTGGCTTCATGTCTCCTCCAGCATGAGCACAGAGTTACACCATCATGGTTACTGGGAATGGGCCCCATGAGGAGCAAACGAGGTTGTCCCCTTGTGTTAGTTGGGGTTGCATTGACAAATGCAGGAAACTTACAAGCATTATCAACAT
The DNA here is from genome assembly GCF_026119805.1 of Tympanuchus pallidicinctus. Taxonomy (NCBI): domain Eukaryota; kingdom Metazoa; phylum Chordata; class Aves; order Galliformes; family Phasianidae; genus Tympanuchus; species Tympanuchus pallidicinctus. Next base: position 37,679,609 of record NW_026294747.1, on the reverse strand, counting down.
TTGATGAGTAGAGTTGGAAGAGACAGTTAAGAATACTGTGATTGGTCTCCACCGATTCTCTGGCTTGTAGCATTGAAATGATGGCAGTAGCGAGAAGATTTTCAGAACATTCCAACATAGAGCAAATTAGAGTTAATTCCTCCTGCTGTCTCTTTAACCAGACAACTGAACTTGAAGGTGGTGAGATGTTTAGTCAGAAGCTCTTTCTCAGTCACTTCTGGCCTGAAATTCTTACCCTCTCCCTCTTTTTTCTCCTAGATGAGTTGGGCATTTGCCCAAAAGGTGTCACCTCCAATGTGTTCCGGTTTAATGTGTCCTCAGCAGAGAAGAACAGCACCAACCTGTTTCGAGCAGAGTTCCGGGTGCTACGTGTGCCCAACCCGAGCTCCAAGCGCAGCGAGCAGCGCATTGAGCTCTTCCAGGTGAGTATCTTTCTCACCTTCCTCACTGCCTCAGGCCAGAACAGCTTGGCTCCATAGTGACTGTCCCAGCTTGTGGGTGCAAGGCCATAGGTAAGAGGGAGAAGAGATGCCATACTTTGCTCCAGGCTTCTTCCAGCATGTAAGCAGTGATACAGACACATTTTTTTCCAGTCTCAGTGTGGTACTGTCTTTTTCCCCACTCACATTGTCCAGCTGTTGTGGGTACTGTGAATTATGCGGCTCTTTTCTATACTGAGAAGGGGTTGGAAGAGGATCTCCTCACCAGCAGAGAAGCCCTGACACTTCTGCCTAAGTCCCTTGGCAGAGTTGTTCCTCTGAGTGTTGCAGTACAGTACAGTTGGTGCTAATCCAATGGGTGGAGCTCTCTGACTTTCACAGACTTACTGGAGAAGAAATGCTTGCTTTCAGTGTTCCTTTCATCAGCAGTTCTTTGGGGATGGTTGCTGGCACCTTTAGTGCAGGTGCTCATCTGGAGTTTGGTTTGAACTCTTGGTGTCCGCTGGCAAGATAAGGTCTGGTTCAAGTTTGGAAGTGGTCTCTGGCCATGCTGGATCACACAGCTAATGGGGTAGTTCAGCATCCAAGCAGCATATTCCCACAGGCTGCTGTCTGTCTGCTGTGTAGTAACAATGCAGCTAAAATTGCCCTTTAGCTGTTAGCTCTTAAGGTCCTCTTGGAATTCATCCTTAAAAGGCAGACCAGTTCTCCAGCTAACAGATGATAACAATTGCTAACAGACAACCCCAAAGCTTCTCCACAGGCTGCGTGGGATGAACCTGGAGTCCTGCAGCAAGGAGCACTTTGCACAGGCTGCTGGTGTCTGTCTGGAAATGGGATGTCAGAGCAGGGAGTGAGTTCTCCAAACTCGATCCATCCTGGTGTGCTTTGATTGATGTTGAAGTATAGAGAACACATGAAAATATCACTTCGTAGGATTCGAGAGACTTGCTGGACAAGGGACCCATGGCTAGATGCTCATTTACCCACTGCTGTTTTACTTTGTAATTCAGACCCACATTGCACATGTGAATACAGAAACAAAACCACCCGTTAGATCTATCACCGTATATTTGTGCTTCTGATGTGCACCCTGAAACAAGGACGAACTAGGAGAGGTGAGCTGCTTGGGGCCCAGAAATACAGGCTGGAGAAATAGGTTGGTTGTGAAGCATGTCCCTCTAATGTGCCAGGTATTCCTGGTGCTCCACGTACTGGGACTCACCTTCCAAATTTGTTTGTAGCAAGCTGTGGAAAAAGAAGGACACAGAGCTGTTCCTTCCTTGAGCACAGACTGGCTCACTCTCTACTGCTCCTTCTATCGCAGATCCTGCGGCCGGATGAGCACATAGCAAAGCAGCGCTACCTCAGTGGCAGGAATGTGCAGACGCGGGGCTCCCCTGAATGGCTGTCCTTTGATGTCACCGAGACCGTGCGTGAGTGGCTTCTGCACAGAGGTAGGGGTCACAGCTGGACTGGGTGTGACGGCATCCATAGAAGCGTGGATCGTGTTGTCAGGAGCATCTTCTCAGGAGCACCACTTAAATAGGAGGCAGCTTCATTTAGGTTGAGAAAAAGCCTTCCTCCGGAGAACTGCCTCTGTGTAACATTTGCTCCCTTCCTAGCTCTGTCCTGGAGTACCCACTGCGTAACTCTGGGGGCTGAGTCAGAATAAGACCTCATTCTCTGGAGGAGGAAATTGTTCTCGGTGAGAGACACTGGGTCTTCTTTTGGTTCTTTGATTCTAAGTGCAGGGGAATCTGTCTGCTGGTCTAATCTATCGCTTGTAACACATAGAAAATGAGGATTGCTCTGGTTTAATTTTCTTATGGGATAGAGAAAATTTATTAGGAAAAAACAGCAAGGATCTTGATTTCTTTAGCTGTTTACAGCTTGGCAGGTATAAAGGTGAGGAAATACCAGAGGCTGACACACCTAGACAGAACATACCTCTGCCACCGCTGGGCAGCCCAACAGATAGTTACAGGGCAGCTCCCTGCAAGAACACAGACCCCATTCACAGCTGGAGCATAGGCACCATGACTCACCGCTGCATTGGCCTCACAGATAGAAGTTAGGTGCCACTGAAAACTGGAATGCAGGCTCTGGCAAGCAGCCGCTCCCTGGAAGGGTAAGCTGTGAGCCTGTAGGCTCCTCCTTTCCGAAGCAACCCCAGTTGTGTCTTGATGGTTGGAGTTCAGTGCTGGAACTGTGGTGAGCTCTGGGCAGGCACAAGCTAGCTGACAGACATCAGATATGGTGCTTAGGAAAAAAGGTGCTAGGCACCTTGTCAGTGCCCCAGGGAGCCAGATGTTTTAATTCATGACACAGCATAGAAAAGGAGCTTTCATAAGAGCTGCATGTTCTGTGGGTCAGGCCCACACAGCGTGATGGGTCCAGGAAGTTATTATGAAAATAGATTTGCCTCTGGAAAGTCTGCGAGTGAGACCAGTAGCAGTTCAACAAAACAGGAGGCTGCAGCTGCTGAGAAAAATGCTTCCAGTGAAATTACTTGTCTATATCCAACTCACTCACTTTTAGATCTCTCCTCCAGACGCTAACCAGAAGCCAGATAGTAGACAGGTACTGAGAGCGGCAAATTTGATTCAGTACAGATACACAACACAGGCCAACTTTGCAAAATAGTTACTTTCTAGTGGAACTCTTCAAAGCTCACAAGTGCTTTTGGTTGCTGAATAGCCTAAAAGATGTAACCAGAAGCACCTTTCTCACCTGCCCTGGAAGGTCCCTTTAGCAAGAGTATGCATGGCTTTTGGCACAAGTGAAGCCACAAGATTCTGCTTCCCTTTCTAAGTCCTTTCTAAGTCAGCTCCTGTTTCCCAAAGTGAGGAACCTTCACTGTGAGACTGATCCCTGGTCTGTGGGCCACAGCACAGCACGCGCCCTCTGTGGAGATTCACTGTAGCTGTTCCACCTGAGGAATACGATTTTTCAGAGTCCTCTCCTTTTTTGCAGAGTCCAACCTTGGCCTGGAAATCAGCATACACTGCCCTTGCCATACTTTTCAGCCCAATGGGGACATCTTGGAGAATTTACATGAGGTCTTGGAGATCAAATTCAAAGGTGATAAAGAGCTGGGCTTGGGGAGGCTACTGGAGGGAAAGCCACGAGTGTCTGGAAAAATGAATAGGTCTTCCTTTGCATATTTGAGGATTTTACCCCTCATAACATTTGGCTTAAAGCATACACACTGCTGGGTTTGCATGTTGATCTTACGAGTACACCCACTTCAAACCTCGGTTACAAGTGAGAGAAAAGTGCAGTCTGGGTGGGGTTTGTGTGTGTTTCTGGAAAAGGAATAATTTCGTATTTCAGTGTCTCTCTGGGAAGCTCAGCTTGATGGATTCTCAGATTTCCACAGAGGCTCTGCTTTCCAGTTAGGGTGACTGAAACACAAGGAAGTCAGGCATCCTGTGTGAGGTGGCCTAGAGAGTCAGTGGCTTGGCTGGCCTAAGACGTAGGAACCTCCTGGCTTGCAGCCCTGGGCTGCAGCCACTGGCCCCCACAGGCTCAATTTCTGAGGCTGTTCTGCAGAGTGCCAATGATCTGACATCTTCTTTAAACCATTCATCTTCTTGCCTGTCCTGGGACTGAAGCCAGGAGCGAGTGGGATGGATTAATGGCCCCACCAGCAGTTTGCAAATGGTAAAACAGGTGGCCCACAGGCCTCTATTTCAGCCCTGCAGCAGTTAGATTCACCAGGAGCAAAGAGTACCCCTAGGAGGGAAGAAGTCCCAGAGTGAGTACACATGGTGCATGAGTCTCTTTTGCCCTGGTTCAGGGCAGGCAGAAGGTGTTAAGCATACTGAAAAGTCTTGTTGCGTTCCTCACTTCCATATTGATGTCCTCTTTGTGGATTCTGTTTCTGTCTGAAGGCATTGACAGTGAAGATGACTATGGCCGTGGGGACTTGGGGCGCCTGAAGAAGCAGAAAGACTTGCATAATCCCCACCTCATCTTGATGATGTTACCCCCACATCGCCTGGAGAGCCCAACACTGGGAGGCCAGAGAAAGAAGCGGGCCCTGGATACCAACTACTGCTTCCGGTAAGTGAGAATCCTGCCAGCAGCTGGGTCCCATGCCTGAGATGGGAAAGTGTGGTGAGACTTCACATCACGGCAAGGCAGTGCCTGCCAAGGGGGCTGCAAGTCACCATGGTACTGCAAGGGCCACGTGAGCAGCACAGCTCAGCTCGTGCTCCTTGCTCCTTGCTGGCTGGCCCAGCAGTCACTTTTGGCCAAGTTTCTGGGTAGAGGGAGGCTTGTGATCAGCCTCATGAGCACAGCCTGGGCAGAGACCAGGCCAGTGGCTGAACTGCCTGGCAGCATGTGCAGGCAGTGCCAGGCTGCTGGCCTGCCGGCTTCTGGCAAGCTCTGCCACTGCTCTGCACCCAGTGCAGGTCAACACCATATCCCACTGGGCAACACTGGTTCTGGTCCTTTTGCTCTGGAAGCTGCTTCATGCAAGCACGTAAAAGATCCCTTTTAGATTCATTTTGTGTCCATTCTGTGTTTCAGGAACCTGGAGGAGAACTGCTGCGTGCGTCCTCTTTACATTGACTTCCGACAGGATCTGGGCTGGAAATGGGTCCACGAGCCTAAAGGCTACTTTGCAAACTTCTGTTCGGGCCCATGTCCGTACCTCCGCAGTGCGGACACCACTCACAGCACGGTACATCCAGCATGTTATCCTTGTGGCCCTGTCACCTCTTTCCTCCCTCAGTCTGATGGCATTTGGTCTCTTCAAAATAGCAGAAGCAGTTTAGATCAATACCTGCAAAAAACTACAAGGAAACTGCAGGAAAGAGTCTGAGTAGTTCAGCAGGGAGAAATGGTCTTCCTATGGAGTCAGTACTGAGTCCATGCTTCCAGCTGAGGAGGAGGATGCTGTCTCTTGTATGAGATGGGGAAACGGCAGGACTTAGGATACTTATTTGGTAGTGGCCAGTTTTTGTTGTTCAGATCAAACATCAACTCTGATGGTTTTATTCTGCATAATTTTTCCTCTAGTTTTCATTTGGCAGAGGAATTTTGTACACACAGGTTGTGCAAAACTGCTATGTCACACACCTGCTGCCTACTATCACATGGGCAGCTGTAGCCCACAAGGGAAGGGGAGCCATGTCCCAAGCGAACATGGCTATGCATCAAGCTTTCTGCACCAGCATTATTTTCAGCTGTATAAATCCCACCAGACAGGGAGGAATCCACTGGGCTGTGAAATTAATGAGTAAAACTGGCAGAAAAGAAATGTTTTCAGGTAACTTATACATAACTTCTGTTTAACATGAGTACCTTGGGCAGCCTTAGGGAAGAATACCACCTGAGCTTCGCTACTGTCTAGAGCAAAAAAAAAAACAAACAAAAACAACAAAAAAAACCAAAAGCAATAGCAAACTATGGCCATGGAAGAACCAAGAGGAAAACACAGGCTAATGAGCAGAAAGTTAATTCCTAAGCAAGGAAAGCCAGAGAAGAATCCTAAGCTACTGTCTGCAGAAGGGAAAAAGAGCAAGCTAGACATGGCAACAGCTCGCTGCAAATTAGCTTCAGGTTTCATTAGAAAAAATTCTGGAAGAAGCAGATTCAGCTGAAGAATAGTTGATTGGGTAGAGATGATACCTCAGAAAAGACGCTAACATTTTCTTGGCAGCTTAAAGAATCTGCACAGCAGCAAAGCTTGCTGAAGCTAAAAGACTGCTATTGGTGGGAGCAGATCTAAGGGTACGAAGGAATGGACAGGTGCTGGGTGAGAAGCACGAGACAGGACAGGTGAACAAATAGCTTAGAAGAGGTAACATGCATCAGTTGGATCTGAGGAACTCTAACAGATACTGAACTGAATCAGCATGAGTGAGATTTTAATACACTTCCTGATACTCTTACTGAGCAAGAAGGGAAATCAAGTGGTAAAGTCAGCTGAGTGATCCCAGCAAGCTTCAGAACAGTACAGCTGCTGACAGCTTGCCAGCACCACCTCGGAAAAACACGGTGAAAAGCAGATTTCTCACCAGTCTCTTTAACCCACTGTCTCTGTTGAATACAGCAGCCCCAGTGCACATGGCACCCATGTGACACAGCCTGTGCCTTTGCTCAGTACCCCACAGGGCTTCTACCAGAATGACTGGAATTACACGGATCTGCATGATAGAACAGAATGTCTCCTTAGCACCTCTCACCCTCCTGTAAAACAGTTAACAGACAACGTGCAGGATGCTGTAATTTAACCCAAACAGGTGCTATGAGCCAAAAGTAGTGCAGGTAGGATTGTGTCTTAGCCTCACAATTCAAGATGTTGCTTACCACTGAAGAGCAGCCAGCTCTGGGAAGACACATGGCAGCTCTTTCATGGTGGTTACATGGCTGGAGTGTACAGTTGTCTGTGGTTTGGGGCCAGCTGGGAGAATGAAGCCAGTGTGGTCCCACAGGACACTGTCCTGGCTCCAGCATTACAGTGTAATGACTTGGAGGATGAAGTGGAGAAAGAAAGCATCAGACAGTTCAAAGCTGGGAGGGAACTGCGGCTACTCGAGAGGACGGGCATCCATCCAGCGCTATCTAGAGATGTTGGTTGAAATAAGCAGCATTGATTTTCTTTGTTCTGGTTTGGTAATAGAACCAAAGACAACACAACCTCAGGCTGGTTACACCCTGACTTACAAGCAGAAGTGGCACTATCCGCTGTACCAAATTAGAGATTAAGCGAGTGAACTACTTGTACTTCTTCCACCCTTAGGCATCAGCCAGTCTACATTGCTACCATTAAAAAGAAAAAGGCTCTGGATCAGGCCTGGGCAGGAGCAGGCCATGATCAGGACGTGGTAAGAATAGCAGTCACATCAGGGAAATGCCCCTGATTAGCACAATCCAAATACCTAGAGACCTGTTTGCTTGCGGTACCTTCTTGTTCTCTTAAATGGACTCCTGACTTTGTCACCACATTTAAATTTGTTTCCACAGGTGCTGGGCTTGTACAACACGCTGAACCCTGAGGCATCTGCTTCACCCTGCTGCGTCCCACAGGACCTGGAGCCACTGACGATCTTGTACTATGTCGGGAGGACACCCAAAGTGGAGCAGCTCTCCAACATGGTGGTGAAATCCTGCAAGTGCAGCTGAAAGGCACCCTGGGCTGCCCAAAGCCTAGAGAGAAACTGTCAGCATCCATTCTGCTCCAAGGCTAGCACAAAAGGAACTGGAGGTCAGAGACTATGCATGCAGAGGGCCGAGTGCTAAACCCTGTGGCTTTGGGTCTGGCAGTCCTTGGGAATCTCTTCTGGAACATTTCTCGGTCTTGTTGCCAGTGTCGCGTTCCCTCTGGGAGTCACTTTGACGACACAAAGGCCACACTCCAAAATGACTGGACAGTTGATGCGGAAGAGAAAGACAGAGTGAAGGAACTGCTGTGTATTTGAATGCTGGGATAGTTGAGCAGGGAAGGCAAGGGATGAGAAAGAGCAGTTAAAAGGAGGGATTGGAAATGAAGCAGTGTTTCCCCTTCTTGCTATAGCTCCCTTGGGACCTCTGCCCTCCCCAGTGGCCTGAAGAATTATGAAGGTTTTCCCTCCTGCAGGAGAAAATCCTGGAATTTTCTTTAGAGAAAGAAAATGCACCGAGAAGCTGCTCAGAGAAGAGATGCTCAGAGATACACATAGACTTGCGTTCCTCAGAACTGTGATCCAGGAGGCCTGTATCTACAGTTGTGTTTCTGCCAGACCTGTAACTTCAGTTGGCAGACCCTGGCTATTGGTTTCCAAAAGCAAACTGCAAGGCCCCCATTCGGCCTGCTGAGGTGGGCAAAGGCAAGCAGAGAAGGTGCTGAGCCCATTTTAAGGAGGACTGATGTCTCTATTCAGCTCTTTTCCTTTTCTGGAGTTTCTGAAAGATGGCTTCTGGGTCAGGGCAAGAGCATTATCTGGGGGGCACCTGGATTTTGGAGCCATTCACTCATGATCTGATAACACCCTGAGGACCTTTTGTCTGTTGTGGTTTGTGATCTCAACGTGGCCCAGGCCTCACCTGCCAAGACTTAAAAAAGAAAAAATATTAATCTCAAAAACATTGTAAAAAATAAATATTTGGGGGGGGAGATGGTTGTTTTTTTCTTCCCCACCACCTTTCCTCCCCCCACAGGGATGCTGTTGAAGGGTTAGATGTTTTTTTGTTTTTAAACTGCTACTACTGTGGCATACTTGGTCACTTTAAAATCTTTCCCTTTTCCTGAGTATCTCTTCAAGGAAATGGGCAGAATTTAGGTCAGCCAGAAAGCTCAGAATGGAAATTCCTTTGTACCTTCAAACAGTGTCTGCTGTGTATGTGCCCTGTCCTTCCTGGTCCCTCTGACAGACATGTCACCTCTCACATCTGATTTTGATAGATTTATATAAAGCACCCCTCAAATATAAAACATTTCCAAGAGTACTGTTTAAATAATCAGGGCATTGCAGTTGTCACAGCTGACAAAAATCATACATTCATTGGAATATATAAGTTCTGCCAGTACAGACTTGTACACAAAGGCCAGCCTCCTCACATTTACCATGAACATTTCATACACTTATAAAATGTTCACAGATGTGGCCCTGGCAAGTAACCAACATACTGTTTTTTAAAAAGTGTGCTTTTTTCAGCCTCAGATACTCCAAAAATTACAAACCTCTAGTACTTGCTTGCATGTCAGATGAGACACAGGCTGCCTCTCCTTCAACCACAACTACTTAATGTTCTAAAGACCACAGAAATTCCTCCTTGTCCCTTCCCACTTCCTGGTCCCCAGCAGTTGAATGTCACGACATGGAACAACTTAATTGCTTGTGGTCAGGGCTCTGCTTGGAATGCAGCTCCTGGTCCTGCCCTGTAGCTGCTTCCATACACCTTACCACAATGCTGCCATAACATGTAATCACAAACATCTCAGCACATCCATTAAAAAAAACTCCTCCTCCATCACCAGCTGGCAAGATCAGCAAGGGTGGGTCAGCAGAGGGAGCCTGCCAGGCTGCATGACATTTTGGCTGGGGCACACATGCTCTGAGAGAGGCACTCCCCAGTGCTCAGCTTTATCCCTTTCATCTCCCTGGGGCTCCTTGACCTGTCTTCTTGGTGTAATGATGAAAATTACTGCTCTGATCAGCCCTGCAGCACTAATTTATTGCTGTGCAGCTCTCCATGCCCATGCCTGCCAAGGGAGGGAGCAGGTAAATGCACTGCAACTTCACTACCATGCTGATAGACAGTCCAGAAATTTAGTGGCTGCCCTGGGGAGGGGAGGGAAATCCAGATGCCAGTTGGCACAGAAATTCTCTCTAATCTCCTTTTAGCAGCAGCAGCCCCTGGGGAGGTTTTGGTTTACAAGCTACAGTCTGTTCTTTGGTCATTGTTCCTCGTGAGCCCTGTGCTGGCTCTGCTGCATATCCAACTGAAGAGCTTTCTCGCTATTGAGGGGAAAAAAGCACAAGAAGGGGGAGCTGCAAAGAGCTGAGCAAGAACACGAGCTTCACAGTCATACGTGGCACTTGGAGCGTGCCAGAACCTCCCACAGATTAACCCTGGCAGGCCCCTCGAGGTGAGCCTGCGTTGCTAGTTTTGTTCACTGCTGCTCAGTGGCAGGGAGGGGCGGAGGAGGAAGCAGGCCGTGCTGAACTGCTTGGAAAGAAGGCAAAATGGAAGGGAAAGCAGGACAGAGGATTCCCGGGGTGTTCAACCAGTTAGGATTCAGGTAACCTCATGGTTCTTCCCGAGTCAAACACTGCCTTCAGTTACTCCTCTCCCCAGACTGAAGAGTTTCCTATCAAATGCAGTTTCCTATCTGTGTTTTAGAATTAGATTTGTAAGACAGGCTCCACATTCATTTTCTTACAGTTAAAATAGCTTTCTTAGGGTCATTTGAGCTATAATTTAGCAATCAACTATACCACCCACATGGGGTTAATAAGAGATTGAATCCACTCCTGGGCCCAGGCTTACTAAAACATTTCAGGACGCTAGTGTGAGAAAGACCAACAGATAGAGAGTTCTCTATCTGCTCTGTTACTAGGTGGCAAATTGACAAAGACAATGGGAATGAAAAAGTGGGTTCTTCACTGCCAACAATGAATACAGCTCCCAACAGTTCCCTCTTGTTATTCCCAGGGACAAACAGAAGCTGATGAAAACAATCCCACCGCACTTTCCCTCTCTTTTAACAAAGATCAATGGTTTGAAAGAGTGAAAAAAACACTATTCTGCACTGCCATAGGGAAGATCCTACCCAAACAATCAAATCACCATCTGTGTAGTTCTGTTTGTCTGTGGCATACTCCATTACAGCATGCAAGAAGTCTAGTACCAAACTTGAACACTTTGTTTTTCAGGCTATTGTGCAACACAGAGCTCTGCAAGGGACACTGTTTCTGTAAGTGCAGGAACATGCACTGATATTTCAACAAATCATGCACTTTTTGCAGGCTAAATGAGTCTTTGTTCTCTGGTCTGTGGTGCTGGATGGTCTCTAGCTATCTCAGAACACTTATAAAAAAGCAGTAAAACATCTCAGTTACTGCTGTATGAACAGGAGTATGCTTCTTGGTGCTTCACCTTTCCAGAACCAATAGGCATCAGTACTTATAGTAAACAAGACAGACCATGTCCAAAAGCAAAGACAAAAAGACAAACATATGTGTTCACTTCTCCAGCAACATCATGGCTCCGTTTTGCTCTGTCCTCTGATGTCTCACACCTCTTTTGCTGTAGTTGTACAATTTCCATTCTCCCTGTTAACAGACCCTTTGCTTACTGCTCAGTCTGCTATGAAGCTTTCCTTATCAATGACGAGGGTGTCCTTAACCAGAGCAAAAATAAAGGAGGCCTCCCTGCTCAGATCACTTCGTCAGTGAAACCACTACCTCATGGCAGAAGAGGATCCATTGCCTACGATGTCTTATGAGGCAGATGTCTTCAATACAATCCAAGGTTCAATGCAGGACAGGTTGAGCATCACAGTGTGAGCAGGACACAGCTCAAAGAGCCAGGTCTGTTGAAGAGGAAGGGCTCCTTTTGCTCTGCTTGTGTTTCTAGTAGCATACAAAGCATCAAGTATATACTAATGAGTTTTCTTCTCTTAATATGTGATTGGAAAGCAATAAAATCTATCAAGAAAATGCAGTTTTCAGTTTTCAAAGCTATGGTACCTACCCACTTGCAAAACTATACTGATTTGCAATAGCGCAGAAAAACAGATAGCTGTCTGGGCTGCCTACAAGCTACATTAATTGTGTTTTAGAATAACAGCAGTGATGTGGATAGTATGATAGAGTGCCTTATAATTATTTAAAATATCTATTAACATTTTTTAAAATTCAAAATCATTAGAATATATTGGTCAAGAGCTATATAAAAGTAATAACATGTTTACTATGACATTTAGCAAAAGAACATTTGAACACTCAGGTCTCTGCTTTACAAATGTTTTCTTTCATTTCTAGGGAAGTCATTTAAGCCTTTTTTCATTCTTCATGCAACTCCACAGGTGACAGAGAGATACAACTAAGCTGAGTGTCTTTAGTCCTCCCTTGAACAGAGGCTTCTGATACCCTGTATAAATGCAAGATCCTTTATCATGCAACAAGTCAAAACAGAATAGACAGTTTTACTTATTGGGAATCAAATTGTCTTAGAAACGAATGCAGATACATCGCTGAGAAATACAGCAAATGAAAATTGCCTATTAATGTTTGTCAATCTCACTCTTCTCTGAAAAACAGTACTGCACTTGAAATTCCGTAGTTGTGCTTATGCCTGTAGTTTCAGAAATAGCTTTACACAGTGCCTTGGATGTCACAGAGTGTTTCCAAGAAAGACCAATTTCAAAGATTACAGACATCAGTTACTCAGCTGCTTTTAGAACATCCATCCCTAGGACTAAGTTGCATAGGGAAGATGGCAGGGATGGTCTGAAGGCATTCAACCAATCAGCTGGTCCCCTTCTGGTACTGGACTATGATTTCATGGAAAATACACTTAGGGATAAGGACCTTTATATCTAGTACAAAATAGAAGTACTTTAAAGCTGTGGCTTGTAGCAAAAAAATCCCACATGTTATTGGCTTCCCACTTCCTGCAGACTTGCTGAATAGTTTTCAGGCAGAAGCTCTGTCCCCTGTGGTATATGCTGGCACTCTTGATTTACACCAAGGAATACCACTCTTTCAAGCAAGCAGGAGCTTCTGAAGACAGACATTTATTTCTCCATTCAGGGGGGTAATGGTCTTTGTGCAGGGTGATGTTCTTTATATCTCATTCCACTTAACTGGCTAGGCAGGATGGTACCTCATGCTATCTATAAAGACTGATGCAAGAAATAATTACACATAGGGGTTATGCGTGTTGCTGAAAGTGAAGGTGACTTTCTTTCCAGGTTTGCCACCACTCAGACATTTTTCACCAGCTGCATGCAAACATTCATCCTTCGTACACAGAAATTAGCATGAGGCATTGTAATAATAAACCATGACCAGTGCACGCTCATTATTTGATGCATGAAGCAAGTTGAGTCAGATCAGACCAGAGATTTCCTGACATTCTTCAGGAAGGATTTATTCTTCCTTTTGAGGTTATTATCCCCATTACGAAGCACGACAAAGCAAAGATCTGCTGTACAGCCATGGGAGAAACTTAGAAGATCTCTGCAATGCATGCAGTGTAATGACTGGGGAATGTCTTGGTGACCATGTTCTGGGCTTTTCTTTAACCAAAAATGTATGGTCTTTTGAAGTGCTGAAACTCTGTGGCCTACATGCTTAGGAAATCTCCACTGCTTTGAAGTATTTGTAAGAAACTTCACTTTTTGGAGGAAGCAGTAGCAGATAGTCTGACTTGCAACAAGAGCCTTTGGAAGATGTCCAGCTTACAACAAGCTGCTTTGAGTGACACCATTTGAATCTTCTCCATCAAAAGATGCTTGCTACAGATATCCCTAACTATACTTCAGGATCTGAAGATCTCATTTGGATACCATTATGCCAAGCAGTCTATTGTGCTAATTGGAAGAACAGTAAACAAACAGAACAGAGAGAAACAAAATAAAGGAGAAGTCAATAAAACCTCAGGAAAGCATAGCTTTGCAACAGCTACAATGTGCTGCCTATATTCCTTAAGTTGTCCTTTTTTTTTTAATCAACATCACTTGCATTTGCCCAAGTCATTTACAAGACCTAAGAACACTTGCAGAGCCACAGTTTGGCAGGAAGAGTCACCAATCTTTATTTTTAGCTATTTTTCAAGAAGAACTTTCAGCAGACATATGGAGACATGAGTGAACAAGAAAAAAACATCTGTGAACAAGAAAAAAAATTTCCCAGCTGATATCACAGACAAAATGTATACCACATTGAATTTCTCATAGAATGAGAAATGGTGGAAATAACATGATTTCCAGAGGGAAAACATCCCTGATTAAAACAGGGAAAGAATCATGCAACTGCAAGAACTGTAATTAGTGACACTAATGAGATGGCCACAGTCTCATTTGCCCTCCCAGTAGATGTACAGTTGTCCAACTGCATACCATGAAGAATGACACCGACATCACAGATGTACCAGACATATCTGATACAGCACACAGTTTTCAGAAGGTCACATAAGTAAGGCAAAAACTCTTAAAAAATACGAAGACAACCTTTAGTACTAATGAATACAAGTAGTGGGGAAAAATCCTTTCTAATTTTTCTTCTTCAATAGAACAAAAAGGTAATTTTTCTCTACAGTGGAATGACAAAGCAGTGACAGCTAAACATTTGGACTTGGCAGTAAAGGAACTTTTCAAAGATTGTCTCATGAATTTTAACACGGTAGTGCTCACAGCACATAGGCAAAAAGCCACATACAATGCTGAAATTCCTTTTAGAGATGATACCACCTGCAGCTGTCCCAAATAGACGATGAAAATAGATTGTGATTCCCTGAAATTCTTAATAATTGCATCAGATTTGTTCCTTAAGACTTTTTCTTTTTTTTTAAACTAAGAGGTCAGATAAGAAGCAATCCCTTTGTAAAGAATGTAAAATTTCTCAAGTTCATTGTGTGCACTGTAGGCACGGACTTTTAGAGAAGAGGCCCTGTTAAGTATACTGTTTTCCCTAGGGAATGATTATGATTCACTGAATACCACTGGTAAAGACTTCACACCAGGGTGTCCACAGTCATCAGTGATTCTTTCCTTTAAATTGGAAACAGAAGTGAAAACTCATTTTCAATGAAGGCCAATAAAATCCTTTTTTGGTAAGGTAACAGACAGAGCAGACTCCTCATGGTGCCTCATTTGTCACCTTTTGTTCAGGGGAGTTTGTCCTTCGTGGTGAAACTGCACAGAATCCAGTAAGTTTGGAGATGACCTGCTTCTGTTTCTTAACTACTCATCTCTAGAGCAGCACAGAAACTTGATCCCATCTTCTGGAAAGGGTAGTTGGGTTCTAAAGTCAGAAGAAAAGCTACCAAGTACTGTAATTGTTTAAGGTGTGCTGTGGTTGTGCACATTCACCCTGAAGGTTCTCGGCGCTCAGGCATTTTAGAAGACAAAGATGGCAAGAAGCAAATGTGTGCATGTACAAGATAATGTAAGAGCTTCTGTTAGTGATAAGTAACTTTCTTTTCCATATTTAAGTGAATAACCATTCACACATCACGTTATGGATGACTTCCAAACTGCAACCCACTTTCCTCTAAAATCACAAGTGATTGGTTGGTCTAGAGGTGAATCTTACGCACTTGTAAAAGCTTCAATGTTTTGAAAGCTTCTGCAGCATATACAGAGCTTGTCCAGGTGGAGGTGCGGACAATCTTGGTGAATGTCAGCAATTAAGACTTTCCTTAGAGAACCCAACACCACCAACACCAGTGAATTCGGGTGGAACATGCCACTGTCATGAAAGGCAGCTTTACTTTGGCTGCTCCAGCAGGCTGCACTGCGACTGACCAAATGAAACACTCATACAAAGTCAGACTACAAGACTGCCTATGGCCTACCTCTTCTCTGTGACAAGTAGTCAGCAGCTTATACCTGACAGACAAGCTAAGAATTGGAAAAATCCATCATGAGACTTCCCCTAAACAATCACCTGAAAAGGCTTAGAAACTTTCTGCTTGTTTTTTGGTTATATTTAATATACCTTAATAGATTTATTTTCCATGAATTTGTGTACTTGCCTTTTCAAACCACAAGCATGCTTTTGTCTCCATCTACCTTGTGACAAGAAGTTCCACAGGTAAATTAAATACTGTGAAAGAAAGCAGTTTTTCTCTTCCCCTTTGCTTCGAATGTGTTATCTGCTAGTTCCATTTGATTCAAAACTAGAACAATGATTTCCTTTTCACCTTCTCCCTTACATTTCTCCTTACTCATCTTCTTTCCAGTTTAAGAGTTTCTGCATTAATAAAACTGTGAACACTAAGTTTTGTGTTCTTGTTATAACCAATCTCCAGGACTGTCTGGCAGACCCCATTCTGTAGAAATTAGATCCTTTTGATGTTTAGCATAAGCAAGAATGTCTTAGCTCTAGAAACATGAGGTTCTAGAAAGAAGAAAAATAGGTCAAGTCCCACGTTTATATAAAGCTCAGAAATTTCTTTTTGGAAAAACACATGCCAGATTCACAGGAATAGCGTGTGCCCAAAGGAAACTGTATGAACAGGATCAATCAGCCAGATACTGCAAAAAAAAAAAAAATTTTTAAATCCAACTATTTAAATAGCACTAAATAACACCAAATAACCCATACGGGTTCAAACAGTAAGCCCAGGATTCCAATGGGAAGCAAATGTAGGAATGAAAGGGAAAAAGTCCTTGGAAGTTTAATTAAGCAAACCTTAAGTCAGATGTTTCTTGGAAGGAATCTCACATCTCTCTCTTAATGTTGTAGTGTGCTCATCACCTGAACACAGCACAAAATGTCTGCATAAACTCTGTATTACCTCACCCTTCAGGACTCTGGTGTGCACCTGTTCAAAACAAACAAGAAAGACTGTTTGTCACAAAGCAGACTCCTTCACTTAGAAGTGATGCAAACATCAAGTAGGAGAGAAGAGGATCCCCTGGTAACATCAATTGGTCTCACCACTGAACGAGTTGCCTGAATGATTACTGTGGGCTTTGTACTGGCAATTTTCTAATAGTAAACAAGAGCACTTTCAACGAAACTCATTGGTGAGCATAGGAAAGTTAATGTCATAAAAGCAAAGAGAGACAAAGTAAGCTCCACGTGAGGAGTATACGTATAATTGTACTCCCCTCATGTTCAAATACTATAAATCCAAAATGCTTCACCATTCTCCTTTCCTTTCTTGTACAAGAAAACATTTTCTGGAAAATGCACTCACTCCAAGATGCTAAAAAAACAGTTTCATGCAGCTCTACTGAATTTCTTAACTGAAGCACTTTAAGAGAGATTTTTGACAGACATGGAAATAGCAGACCTGCAAAGAGACAAATTAAGGATGTTACGTTTGGCCCACAGCACCCAGCATGCACAAACACACAGAAGGACTCAAGGCTGAAGATCACATGGAAGTAAAGAAAGTAAGAGGCTAGAACTGCAGGATCCCCTCCTGACTCTCTGCTGTATTACTGCACGTGCTCCTCAGGTAACAGCAGTAGCACTCAGAGCTGGGATCAGCAGATGCACAAAGTAACACTCACATTTCCTTTGATGCTCTGGCTGCCCTAACATATCCAGAGGCTGAAGAGGAGTTCAAAATCTAAGTGTCTCAAAATAAAGGACAAGTCTCAATATCTCTGGATTTTTTATTTGTTAGAAACAGAAGAAAAAAAGAAGAAAAAAAAAACAGAAGAAACAAGGGATGTAAGACTTAACAGCTTCTAAAACTGACAAAACCAGTCCCTTCCAAAGGAAGGTATCCTACTGCAACACGCATTTCTCAGGACACTTCAAAAATCTTAGAGACAAGATGTCTGATACATTTTTACTAAGTCATCACAGTTACAGATGTATAGTTGACTACGTTTAACATGTAGTGCAAAGAAGCTCAGAAAACATGCTGGCTATAACTGAGTACAACGTTAGCTGAAAATCAGTGGGTAGGAGACTGGCAAAAACTGACAAAAACTGACAAAAAATTAACCTACTTTCATAATAAGCACAAATTTGCCAGAATTATCAATTACAGAATGCTGTTTCTGTTAAAGATCCTCTGAAGATAATCACCTTTCCTGGGCTAGCTGTGCAAAGTATCTATGTTCTAAAACTGAGAACAGGTTCAATGGTGGCTGTAATCACCTGAATAAAGAAACTAGATAACAGAAACAGATAAAATCAGAATTCTGCAAGGATGCGTATGCCACAGCTACTCAGTCCTGCACATGATACCTAGTCGAATAAGGATAATTTGGATTCCCTAGGAGGAAGCAAGGAATAAAAATCAGTTATCTCCTGAAGCTAGATCTTGTAGGGAAACTGCTCTTTAGATAGTTCTGAAACAGCTAGAGGCTACAGCCAACACCAAATGTGGCAGAGTGGGCTATCAGAAGACAGACCCAAGATTTTGAAGCAGCTTGGATGCAGTAGTTTGAAGTAAAAAATTCTGCAACTGAATTTTCACTAATGATGAATCAACAATGTAACACACGTTAGAACATTAGAAACATGTATCTCAGAGATCCCTGAGTGTAATTGGAAGAGTACAGAAGAGACTTGATCTGAAAGTAACATCACAAGATTTTTCAGAACTCCTGGTCATTGAGGATAGTGGAAAAAGCAGAGGACAAATGATGCAGTGATACTTGAAGAACACAGATGAAAGATGCAAGGAAAGCAAACAGAATCATGACTGCCTAGGAACTGAAACATAAGCCAATGAAGTAAGATTTTGGATAAATTAAGTATTTGATCTCTGTCACATGCATGAATGGAACAGAAATAGAAAAATGCATGTTCTTTCCTATGAGTTCATGCCTGGAGCAAACGACAGTTAAGCTAATGGGCAATGAAAATAATTATTTAATCTTTTTACAATTCATCTGGTCTTGAATGACAAGAAGTATGCACAACACAAGAGTGAACATGAATGCAAGCAATCTTCCAAGAGAAAACACTTCTCCTCTCTGACACTGTTTCTGTCAGCCTTTTGGATTGATCATTATCTAATTTGTCAACATACAAGAATGATCTCTTAACACTGATTATGCAGCGCAGAAATGACAAGGGAGTTGTGGAATAAGAAAACAGATCAAACGGGCTCATAAAATGCAACCTCTGAGGGCTCTGATGCAAACAACAGGAAACACTGTACTCTCTGGGAACCACAATCATACTGCTTGCAAGGGAAAAGCTGGAAAATACCATGAAAACAGGCAAGCTTTCCTTTAACCTGGCATCAGCGAAGAGCCAGAGCTGAAGCTGCTTCCTGTTCATTTCAAGCAAGGGTGGATCTTCTCTCCAATATATTTTCCAGCTGCTGATGTTGTTTTCTAACACAAGCAAATTAATTTTCATAACATTAGGAAAATTTTAACTGAAGCGCTTCACCAAGCCACTATTGCAACTGATAGGAGCCACCTGGGCCTCAGAGTTCAACCTTGGGTCTGAAACAATCAGCCAATTAAAGACGTTTATATAGCCTAAACAAACACAAATCAAAATGCAAAAATAAACCACACAAATATAAGCATCCAGCAGCGAAACAATGACAGATTTAAAATCCCATCTAAGAGCAAATATTTTGGAGGTGTGAATTAATAACTGAAATTATAATCAAAACAAACAAATGAAATTACTTTATTCAAACTGAGCATTTCCATGGCTCTGTGCCAAAATTCAAGATGGCAACGGTAAGGATGTTTCTACTCATATGGTCTAAGATTTTTCCCTGCTGCTGGTTGCTGTGATGGCAGCAAAGAATACTGGCTGCTACCAGACTAAGACAGCCTGAAATGGCTGCGCAAATGGGGAATCTTTACATTCAAACTTGGACCTTGGGAGAAACAATACAGACAGGTGGAGAACCTCTGTGTTATAAAAAGATCTCACAGTTAGTGATCAGGAAGAATTGGAAGAGACCCCCAGACTCATCAGCAGAAGTTCTCAGAGGCAGTCATCAGCTTACAGCTGCATCTCCAGCTTCCACAGATGCTCAGGTACTCTCCTCTGTAGCTTGTCCTCTCAGCAGGGACTCCTGTTCACCCTGCCCTGGATGTTACAGGAGTGTGGTGGTCTGAAGTCACTGCTGCCTCTTTCCTCTGCCCCATACTTGGAAGCAAGACTCTGGATTCCTCACCTGGTGTTCAATGCTAGTCCTTTTCTGCAAGCAGAAGCTGGAGGAAAAACAAAACAAAACAAAACAAAACAAACAAAAATATCAGAAGGTAAAGCTTTTGAGTACTCAGAGCAGTCTGTTTTATTGAAATGCTGCTGCACCACCCTGCAAATCTCAGCTACCACCAGAAATCTGAATTCTTCCTAATCTGAATCTCCCTATAATACAGCTTTCCTCTACAGAAAGATCACATAACAGTGTGACAAACCTAAAGTAATAAGCCGCTGTCTGAAAAAGTGCTCTTAGTGTTCCTTTCAAGCCTCAAAATACCCTCTGCACTTCCTTATGTAACTCACCTCTTCGCATGCTGCTCCAGTATTTCTCAATCCTTCTCCCATATCAGAACACTTTTGTTTTCTGCACCTTTTACTTATTTGCTTGCATGGGAATCTACTCCCGCACTCCAAAAGATGCTGAGGACCTGCATGCCAGAATAGTGGGCATGTGAAAAAGTTTATCTTTAAAAGAAACATGATGGGGATTGGAAAGATTTTCTTCTTCCCACCATTGAAGAGAGGGATTTTAATTCTGTATACTGCTACATTTTCCTATTTAGGCATGTTATGGGAAAAAGTCAATGTCATTGTCACTTCTTTTTCATAAAAATCCTCAGACATTCCTTTAAAAAGAAAATTCCAAAACACTTAGAAATGTACTACATTTATTTTGGACAGTTTGCATTTTACAGCTAATCTAGTTGGTAAAGCTTGTCTGCTGTATTTAGCTCATCAGCTTGCTCCTAAATGTGAGCGACACTTGTTGAGAGCTGAGTTTATTAAAAATACTGCTTTATTTTAAAAAATACACTCTCCTTGAAAGCCCAGCGTAGAGCCAAGCATCACACAGCACAGAGGATCTGGAAAGATGTTTAGAAAGCAGCACTGCCAGCTCTGTCACTGCACAGAAAGTTTGGAACCTGAATTAGGAACAAAACTGTCAACCATGTGTATTAAGATAGGATACCAGTCCAGAAAACTGTCCCTTGACGAGATCCTGATATTAAGAAAATGAAGGCATACGGAAGAGACAGCCGACTTCAACCTCATCTTCCCATCTTGAAGAGGCATTTGAGCCTTCTTTGTCTTACAGAAACGCACTACACAGTTTATATTTTCTCACAAATGGAATTAGAAACACCTAATGAAAGCTCCCCTTGCGTGGCTACCTTGAGGACTCAACGCGGGGAGAGGTGTTTACATGCCTAAATATAAATATGTGCATTCTTACCATAAGCATAGCTTAGCTCATGCCCATTGCTACAATTCAGTTATTTCAGAAATATTAACATATGTAACTTGATAAAGTTTTAATATTTCAAAGCTACTTGCGAGCACTCTGCATCCTTTTAAGTTCTGGTTGAGCAGGGGCAACAGAAAAACCTCAGATTATTAGTGACAGCAGCCAACATGAAGTGTTGATTCTCTGTGGTGAGCACCACATACAAATATTTAACAAGGTGTTGAAACATGAAGTATCTGCCTATATGTCTGTCCACATGCTTACATGTCATCCACAACTACATGCAAAAACACCACTTTCATATTTAGAACAGTTAAACAGAGGCAAAAGGTTTATCTCAATTTTGTGAATATGCCTGAGTCATAGGAAATCACAGCTATGTAAAAGGGATATTTGCATGCTATAATGCAGTGCTATATAGATTTTCCCAGCACAGATGTAGACAGTTTTAGTTAGACACCAGCACATAGTCTACTCTGCTTCCAAGTTGCAGGAATGAGATAGAGCAGAGTACCAAGCTGGTTGACAGTACTAGGTCAGGGACCTGTGCTAACATTTTTTTTAGCACTGGTTAGTTCTATTTCATCATACCCAAACTTCTCACTTCTGCCACAGACTTAAATGTCCAAATCTCCTGAATCTTCCTGTGCTGAAAACAGGAGCTTACATTCTCCCTGAAAAACCCTAATAACTCTAGAAATTCAGATCCTTTATCCCAAAGCAGAGGGAATTTATAATCCAAGTGTGATGTCCAGCATTCTCTTGGTACTATACAGTACATCTAAGAAAGGCAATAAATAGATAGGTTTTATTTATATCCTTGGGTGATTGACACTAGCAAGCTAGGACAGCTGGCAACTGAAGGCCAACCTTCCCTCCCCCATCTTTTGGGCACAATTTCAAGTTGGCTTGCTGAAATGGGCAGATGAAGGAAAGCAGCCGTTCCCAGGCATGATAAAGCACTTGAGGGGGATGACTCAAACAGGATGCACACAACTGTATACAATTGAGCAAAGTCTCTCTACAGTAAAAGAGCAGCGAGCAGTCTTAATAACAAATGGAGACGTGGTGGTGGAAGCCTCTCTGAGGGTCTCTCCTCTTCATATTACTTAGAAGACACTGGGTGGGCTCCTCCCCCTGACTGCTAATGCCCTTCTGTATTTGACAGCTTTCATTCTGCTTTTCCTTATTCAGTTTCCTACTCTCTGGTTTGTTGTGGCTTTCTCTTCTCTGGCTCTTCGACACATTTCATTTCATAACTTCAGACACTCCTTTTATCCTATTCACACACATTTTGGCTTCTATTTTTAGCCTCAATAAAGTAATGCCAGATTAAAACAAAATCCAATTTGGATGGGCAAAGTCATCCTCTCTATAGGTAGCTTAACGCCAAATGGCCAGATGTGAGACACTGGTAGCCAAGACATTATATAACCTCTCCATAGTCTTTGCACACCTGATTTTGAATGACATTTCCAACACAAGGAAATGCAGGCAGTTTGCCACCACCTAACTACTGAGAACAAGCTCAGCCTCCAGTCAGGCAAAAATGCCAGCTGCCTGAAGTTATTACTTATCCTGCTTAGGAGCTCTCTTTGAGTCTGTCAGAAGTGAAGGCTCCTGAAATTCCAGCTGAGTTCAAGTTCTCAAACAGGGAAGCCAATTTCTAGAGGCTGTTCTTCGTTGAATTTCTGTTTTCCCAATGTACCTGAAACTTGGAAGATCCTTTCCTTGAGGATGTGGCATGAGACCAGTAGCAACAGGAAAAAGGCTTTCATGAAAGTCTTTCTTTCATAAAAGAAAGGCAAGAAGTTGACCGAAGGTGTAAGAGGCAGGCTGTTGTCACAAGTTAAACAATAAATGTAATTTCTGATCATTAGAAGTGAACACATATCCTCGGCTCTAACTGAGAAGTAATAGCTGAGTTGGCCATTACCCCATTAACATCATCAGAGAAGGACTGAGAATGCTGCTTCTGGCAGAGCTTCATGCTCTGCTGAGATTAATGAGACTTTCACAGTTTTCTGGTATCTGGATAAGCTCAAACACAGGCACACCCTGTTCATAATTTGTGGTGCATCTATTTTTTTAGACCCACCAATATGTGTTTATTGCTGGTCATAAGGTAGTGGCTCCTTGCTTCCACAAAGAGTACCAAAAAACAGCTTAAGGAGAAGGCCTTTCTCTACTTCTCTTCCTTCTGCTCCGTCTGGTAATACAGGCTTACCTGTTATTATCTGACATGGGATAGCTTCAATAAATATGCTAGAGAAGAAGTATTTTTTTCCCTCCTATCCTTCCTTATGGAATCATGGATGTCAGCAGGGGAGAGAAAGGTGATTCAGGATGTTGCTGTAGTGCATGGAATAACAATGGCTTTAGAAAGATAACGCTAAGAACAAATGTGAAACCAAATATCCATAATAACTGATCATAACTGATTCTTTGCCCTCCCGAAACGGGAAACACAATAGTAGGAATCGCCTCATCTTCCATCTGAAGCTCAACTGGTTCCCAAAATATGATACAACAAAATGACTGTTTCTCCATAACCCTTTCTCTGCATAGAGATGGCACTACAGATTGGATAGAGAGATGCTGGCAGAATTATTACTACTGCTGTTGCCAAAGGCTGTTCACAGGGTGAAAGGCATCACTGGAGAAGTTTGATGCAAGGTACAGAGTATCAGACCACTCATCCCTTTCAGTAATCCACCGAGAGCTTCTCAGCCAGGCAGGTATTTCTGGAAGGATTTTCATGGAAGAGATTGTTGTGACTTTCTTCCTGGATTAAGATAAGATATGAGCTGAGACCATGAGTTGCTCTTTTGTGTCGTAAGACATATTTTACCTGAAAGTCAAAGATGTCCAAGGTAGAGGTTACTCAAGGTGCCTATTTTAAGGTCATCTTTCTAACTCAAAACCACTTGGTGCAGTCAGTCACAGCAACAAGAAAGAACCAGGAAGGTGGCAAATGAAGGCTGGAATTAACAGGATTAGTGAGAGGGAGGAGGCGTACCAGCAATGCACCATGCAGAAATCTGAGTGACTTCTTTTCCCAGCTGCTCTTGACAAAGGATTTGGACAGTGTGGTGAGACCAGCTGAAATTGTAGCCAAGGTTCCTTTTGGGAATGTGGTATCAACATAAAAATAAATACATTGGTGCTCAATAAGCTACTGCCTCCCTATGCTGCAGAAGAGACTGGCAGAAGCTGAGGAAGCCTGGACAAGGCTGGGCAGCTGAGAATTCCATCCTACTGTAGCAAATAGCTGGGGGTCTGACACCAGCCATGCACAGTGTAAGTACTTGTTGCATCCCATCCCATCACTACTCTTTATACTACATGTCATGAGTGCCTGTTGTGTTTTACTGACTTTCTTCTTCTTTTGCTGGTGCAAAGCAATTTTTGAATCTTGTACATCTGCATGCCTGCTAAAATAGTCTCTTCTTTCTACAAGCTTATATAAAAGTCTGCATTTCAAGAATGATGATAATTCAGGCAGTGGGTAGCCAACAGTCATCACAGCTCAGACATCAACTCCAACATCAATTCCAATTTCTTGTCTCCAATGAAAAGATGTACATGAATTTCTCATGAAGGCCCACACAATAATGTAAGGTATAAAAAAAGCTTCAGAAATACACATTATACTTGTATATTTCCTGTAAAATATAAAATCTTGGAATTGCGGTAGATATAAAGAAGAGTACGTGAAAAAGTATTCCTTACTATCACTGTTGTAAGCTATTGCATTCATTACTCTACAGCTAACCACACTGCTTGCACACTCATCTTAGTTGGACGGTGCTCAAATACTGGTCTCCTTCTTACCATGGAGAAGGAGATCACTAGAAAACTTAAGAACAGTGTGCCTTCCACCTAGACAAGGTCCAAAACAGCTTGCCAATCCCCATATGCTTCATCAGGATCCAATTCTAACTTCTTACAGATGATGACATACTCTATTTCAAACAGCTGCATACCTTCAGAAGCTGGCACTTATGTGGATATGGGAGCCAGGTTACAAAGTTAACAGACAAGTGTGAAACATCCTGTAACTAAGCTCAAATACAGACCTAGAAATCACATTGAGTAAAATCAACTGCATACCACCTAGCTCAAGAAGTTTCCTTACTAAATTCAGATTAAGTGATTTTTCAGCCAAAAATCAAGCTAGAAGAATTTTGAATATTAGTCAA
The DNA here is from genome assembly GCF_026119805.1 of Tympanuchus pallidicinctus. Lineage (NCBI taxonomy): Eukaryota > Metazoa > Chordata > Aves > Galliformes > Phasianidae > Tympanuchus > Tympanuchus pallidicinctus. Next base: position 37,654,405 of record NW_026294747.1, on the reverse strand, counting down.
ATGTAGTATTTCTTAACATTTCTTCTATTCCTTTAATAAAATAAACTCTCTCAAAACTTTCAGTAACTCAGGTAAGAAACTAACTGTCCAGACACTACAAATAACGCCAAATGATACATTGCAGATTTCAGTGTTTAGATTTTCACGTCTCTATACTCATAAGAACCTCTGCCTTCTCCCTCATTACTCCAATGGAATACAGTTCAAAGGGAACTTCAGTCTCTTTGTAACATTACAGTGAGGCCATGAGGATATAATGGTGGCTTGTTTCAGAGTCCTAAGCTGCTTTGCAGAACTGCTTTTACTCTTGTATCATCTCAAGAAATCTGAACTCAAGAGCTTGAGCCCACTGCACACCACCTCCTACAGTTGCAATACTAACCAGCAGTGAACTGTTCTCTGTACAGTCCAGTTAAAACATTCCATGTTGACTCACTGTTATTTTGAACATCCTCTTCACTTTTGGTTAGATCATTTGTGACACCTTTATGCTTCTCTGCAAAGCCCCAGTAACTACTACTCCTTGGATAGGCTATCTGAGTAGACAAAGAGAATGGGCTAAGAGCCAGAGGGACAACAGCCAAAGTCAAATGAAGGTCCCAATAACCAGCAGGCAATGGTAGATCCTGGTACTCAACTGAATTCCTCATTCTTCCAGGATGTTTTCTTCACAGAAGCAGTCTCATACAATGGTATGAAAGGGTTGTGCAAACTCTGCAATTAACTGTCACACAGACTGTTATCCAGTTAAGGTCCATTCAAGCTTCTCAAGCATTTTTAAACATATTTGCATGTGTATACACAGAGGTTCTGCTCAATTCCTCTTATCTCCAGAACTGTTCACAGCCTCCTATCTTTAAAATCTTGCAGCTTATTTTGTAATCCGCTTTATGAGTTGTGTCTTCAACTCTTCTAGTTGGTATCCAGGATATTAAATACATGTGAAACAGGAATCCTAAAATAAGCTGTTGATGAGGGAAATCAGGGCCTTAATGTAAGCAATCAATGAAGAGTCAAGAAGAAAAACAGCTGTTCCTACAGGAAGAACCAGAGTAGTCTCTGAGACACACAGACTGGGCACAGCAGCCTCTGACGCATACCAGTGGCTTGGTGGAAAGCTGAAGAAAATATCATTCCTCTTGTTTCCAAGAACAAACATGTTGCTCCACTTTGTTCAATCACTGCAAAATTTAGCACTATTCTGTGAGCTACACACCTCTTCTAGAGACAAGGAAGCTTTGAGTGACTTGCTCATCAGATCCTAGTTCTGACGGCCTACCACCAAAATTACAGCGTGGCAACCACGAGGGTGCTCTTAAAGCTGTTAGAAAGGTTAGAATTTAGCATACAAACACCTTCATATAAGTCCACTCAGTCATACCTTGAAAACTACATTTTATATTTGCTTGTAAATTTATGTATAGTATGCAAAAAACTCAAACTATACAGTAGATGAGAACTTTTGTCTCAATTATATATATGCTACAGTGTTGACAAAATTTTATTTATTTTGATAATCTCATTATATTCCATTTCTAAGCTGTTACGTTCCAGTGTGGTGTAGGGTCTTTGTTATTGACAACAGCTGTTCACACTATAAAATCTCTGGTAGGGTAGCTGAAGTTTCAGGCAGGTGGTAAAGTGTAGGAGGCAGTTTGGAATCGTACAGTAAGTGCATGAGTTGAATGTTTGTGCTGGAGGATCAGCCATAAAAATTGATGACATTAATGTTGGACATGTCACCTTTAAGTTTCAGAGCCAGATATCCAAGAGATGGATTAGGCGGTTCACCTCTCTGCTAACTTCTATTTCAGCCCATGAAAACATAGACAAGACTGCTTCAGTGATACTCAAGTCACATTTTCAAGGTTTTCAAAGTAAAAGCTGAGGTCAGAAACATAATTCTTTCAAAGCACTCTAGATCATAATTTATCTGTATTTGCCATTACAGCATCGTCACAAATTACTGCAGGCCACGGGTAATATGGGTTCATCAAGACTACGCTCTACTGCAAATATGACTGCATCAATAAAAAATTCATTGGGTCCCCATTTTCTGAGATCTTCAATTCGTATTAGCAAAGAAACTTCTTTAAATGAATTAATCTCTAGGGAAGGATGAAGATTTGATTTTATAGGTCTCAGTGATCTTTCTTTGGGAGGTTTCACCTCTACTGACTGACTTCACTATGCAGCTGATTCACAAATCTCAGTGACATCCTTCTGAACTAAGGCACTCTTCTGCAAGACTGAAGAAAAATGTAAAGAATGTCCTGGCCTTTTATTACAGTCCAAGCTTGAACAACAGAGCATCTTTGAGCCAAAGCCTAAAGCAGGGAGGCCATTTTAGCCAAGTTTTTTTCCCAGCCACATTTTTAAGCATCTTCCTCTTCCAATTCTATGAAACCGAGTCTTTGCTCCCTTTTGTTTAGTCTTTTCAGTCCTGGGAGGAATAAATTCTCTATGCAGCCAAAGCCAAGCTGTTACCTAGGAACCACTATGTGCAGAGTAGACAGCTGTGTTTCTTCCTTTTGCTAAGGTTTTTTAGTTTTGCTTTTTTTTAACTGGCAGTTCTTGAGAAAGATGAAAGCATCCCAGCATGGCTACACCCCTTTCCTGGTCTTCAGCACTCACCTGTGGAATTTGACCCCGGTTCACAGGATGCAGCACTGCGAAGGCTGTTCTGGAATCCGTTAAGTTGCCTTTCAACGGAGGTCACCCTAACAAGTAAAAACATCAATTAGAAAGAGATGAGAAGGCATATACCAAGAAAGAATAAAGGTTCTGAACAACAACAAAAAGTTTTAATGAGACTGTGGCTATGAAGCTGTGACTGAACATGGTGTGAAACAGGTAGTGACAGCAACAGCTCCAAAAAGGCAGGGGATGACAGACGAATGCTCAAGCCACCAACAAGACTTCAATGCACCTAAAACATCTAATTGTCCCACACCTCTTGGATGCTGATTTTGAAGGATAAAGAAGATGGATGGTAAGCGGTACGAAAAGCACAACTCAACCAGTAACTCTGTGGTATCCTTACTCCAGTGATTTGAAGCAAAATGATTAGGCAACATTAAAACAAAAATGCACGAGAGTAGCGGGCTTGGCAAAAACAAGCTTCATTCAAAATCTAAGTCCTTGCATCCTGTCTTAGTAGAGACAACTCATTTCGGCAAGATTTCTCACATATGTCAGAAACTGAGACCTGCAGGATGCATTTAGTCTCCAACAGTAAACACCCAGTCCTCAAGCAGATATTCATGCAAATCCTCCTGCATTTAGCTCAGCACCTGAGTTACAGTAAAACAATACTCTATGGAGAACAACTGCACTTCCTTTAATTATTATAAATACTCATTACCAAAATGACATCAAGCTCTCCTACATAAAAAAGAAATCCACTCATAAAAGTAGTATAAATTGTACAGCTGCAATGATCTACTCTGTTTTTAAAAATTAATCTATCTATTCTTGGTTTGTCCTCTCTTCTCTTACACCTCTGCCTTTTCTTCCTCCCTGTCCAACTCTGTTCTGATCGCTACACATTTCTGTATGCACACTCCTGTTTCTCTGCCACAGTGCTTCTCCTTCACTCATTCATATCTGCCATGAAACGGGGTTACTGTGAGCTCTTCCCCTGAAGAACACTGTAAACTCCAATCCTCACGTGATGCCCTGATTACTAACAGACTCAGGCACATGTGTGCATTTACTGCAGTTTTTTTCTGAAATGTTTTGCCTTCAAATTTCAAAGGCAGCAAGTTGCCAGTAATCTGGGTGCTTCTTGCAACTGCATGGCCAGAGAAGGCCTCCTATACTTTATGTCAGCTGCATTTTAGTAAAGTAAATTGAAATCTATACAGGAAAGGAAGAGGCAGCAGATACAATGTGGAAAGCACAGCCCATTACTTCAATCAGCTGTAATTTGAAATGCTGCTGTCAAATGAGGTGCCTGTTTCTATGTTTATTGTCTGAGAGAATTTTGGATCTGTACTTCTGTTGTGTTTGTTTTTTTTTTCTGCTGACAGTGCACAGTCCATCCAGGGGCAGAGAATCCAGATAGATCTTTGTGCTTTTTATATAAACATTGCATGCTCACACTTAGCTTGTCCACTTCATTAATGCAGCACAATTGACAGACAGATCTTGCTAATCTGTCTTTAGGTAGAATAGAAGACTAGCAGTTGAAAATGTCATCAAGGATATCAGCAAGTACAACAACAAAAAATGACAAGAAAGTTATACTTCTACCTTTAAGTCTGCTTTACTTTTACTGCTTCCCACTACAGACTTGCCTGTCCCCTTTTCTTTCTACATCTTGGTTTTTGCAGTTTCAGCTGCCATCTCCATACAGCCCATTCTCAGACAGATCTGTGGTAGATCTGTCACCCTGCTAAGCTCACCTCTCAAGGTCTCTCTACTGTCCTGATAGAAATTCTAGTCCTGGAACATATTCATGATTTAAACTAAGTAAATCCTTTTCCATTTTCTTCCCCCTTGAGTTGGTTGAAATCCCATAACTTTTCTCATTTTCCTGCTTCTAGCATCTATGTCATTTTTGCTTCCATTTCTCCAGTGCAATCTTTTGTTAAGTCCTCCATTTATTCCTCTTTAAAACTAACAAACCCATCCTTTTCCCCGCTGTCCCCTTCACTTAAATATCTAACATTGGCCTTTTTTCTTGCTCATACAACTAAGCCCTCCTTGAAATTGATACTGACTTTCTTCATTCAGGCACTAAGCCACCTCTAAGCTACTCAGTTCTGGATTGCAAATTTGGAGGATGCTCTTGTTCCACAGATGCAAAGAAATATTTTCTTGACTGAATTTTGAACACCTTTGTTGTAACAACCTATTCCTGGGATATCATGAATGTGTCTAATGGTCCAGTGGGGACACAAACAAATTTGCATCACATAAAGCCTAGAGTTTGACAAGAGGACAGCAACAGATGTGAAGAGCCAGAGCCAGGGAGCTTGTTCCTCTGTTGCTCTTGGCCAAGGTATCTCCACATGTGTATGTGTGTGTATGATCTGAGGCTAGCCAAGGGCTAAGAGCTGCAAGGCCCAGTGAGCCCAGCTGTGTCAGGGTGTTAAATCAAGGCATGTCTCTCAGATGCACTGCTTTTGCTGCCAGAAATGTCTAAGGGTCAGGCAGACTGATTAACCCACATGCTCAGGAGCTAAAACAACAAGCATGCCTCAGTACAGCGATAGCAAAAAAAAAAAAGTGGTCTCAGCAACAGATGCATGTTTGGTCTCCTGCTGCCTCTCCTCTTTTTTGGTGAGCACTCAGCTTGCATGTGTGACAGCATCAGCTCACTTGAGACACTTCATCCGTGTCTGTGAATAAGCACATATGGGACAGGATACAGACCAGAAATACAGCATTTTACAGTGCTTGCTCTATGGCCATTCTTTTGCACATTTGCCCAGCTTGGCCAGCCTGTCCTAGAACAGCTGGCTGCTGCTGTGTTCAACTTTAATCAGGACTCCACCCAGTTGTGGAGTGGATTTCCTGAACCCTGGAGAAATTCATCACCTCTACCCTATTTCTGTGTTAGTTACAACCATGCAGAACTTTGCATCTTCTACTGCTGGTATTGTTCACAGCAAATAAATAGCCAAGAGAAGAACAAGGCAAGATCATGTGCTATGGTGTAGGAAATATTTGTTCTTCCTGAGTAGAGTTGTTGAGAATGATATTTACAGAGAAGTTCAGTACAAGAAATTAGGCCATGCTGACCAACCCCAACAGTTGTTCTGTTTCAGTCTATCACTGGTAAAATCAGAGATTTTGGGCTTGCTCTCTCCCTGATAAAATCTTGAACTGTATGCTCCTTTCATCTATCTGGTATTTCCTCTCTTTATGTACAGCAGTCTAACACTGGCAGCTGTATTTTTCTGAAAATCTTTCATTTAACTAATAGTTCTGTTCACAGGCTGTCCAAGCCTTGCCCTTCTTTAACATCAAAGAATCATTAAAGCTGGAGAAGACTTCTAAGATCATCAAGTCCAACTGTCAAACTTGATGCTGTCACTGAGAGCAGCTCTCTGAAAAATTACCATAGGAATGATAGTTTAGAAATCTGTATTTATTGTAATTTAGTTGTTCCTAAAAGCAGAAAGATTTTTTGTCTACCATCTGTACCAATTCACTCTGGGTCCTCACAGTTGTGCTAATATATTTTCTTGCTTTGGTTGCCGTCATCTGTAATGTGAAAGTTCTATTCAGCAAATGCTGCTTCCAGGGACATCTGCTTCATCCCATGGCTTACAAATACTATTTATGTGCCTTCTGTTTCAAATTTTTTACACTCAGTTAGCAGCAGGTTTCTTCATGGTTCACAGGCAGCCAACAGTGGCAATACAAGCAGTGAAAAGGACCCAATCTGACTTCTGGAAAGAAAGAAGGGTTTGTTGTATCAGCTATTCAAAAGCTATCTTTCCACTTGTAATCTGAGTACAATTAATCAAAACTATGGAGCCACAGGAGATCATTTCATGAGCCTGTGTTTCTAAGTGGAGCTACACGTTAAACCATTTCTCCCAGTCACCACAGTCTTTTTCCACATCTTTAATGTGGGCCCCAGTCTTCCAGTCCATTAGCTTAAACAAGGAGTCTGCTTTGGACACAGAAGAAGTGTGTCTTAAAGTCAACCCGCCATCTTTTACAAGTTGAGAGACTGAAAAAACAAGAGAGACCATAACTTGAAAACACAAGACTGAATTGTCTGGCTGTTTCATTACTCTTTTCCTTTATGTTTTAAGCAGAGAAGCATCCAACTTACTAGACTGTATCTGAATTAACCAGTAATGTTCACCTTTAGCATCTCACTCTATCTGTAGAAGTGTTTCTAACCACTTATTCTTTCCCTCCTCTTCTGGAAGCCATGTGTGCTGGCTAGGATAGAAATGATAATGCGTGCAAAAGGATAGAGAGGTCAAAGAGACAAAGTTGATTCTAGTTTGTCTTCACTGTTCAGTCTCTGGAGGAATTCTACAAAAAACTTGAAAAAGGTCGTTATTAAGATGTTAAACAAAAGCCAGGTGGTGCAAGAACAGGCAGAGAAATAAAGGTCTGACCTACTGAAAACTATGAAAAAAAGAAATGAGATACAAGAGCTTAAACAATAGTATGGGATTAGTTTCAGTGAATCTTGTGGAAATAATACATAGCAGCGAGGAGAGATCTGTAAGGAGAGGTCAGGAAAGCAGCCAACAAGAATTAGGGGTGAAAGTGAGCAGTAAATCAAAGATGACCTGACAGAGAAACGAAGCAGCCAAGAAGCCAAAATTAGATTAGATGTTACAAAGAGGGATATCTGCCATCTCGTAACCTTAAGACAGAGTAGTCTCACACTGGAAAAGTACAATCCTGGGTGCTACAATGCAAGAACTCTGACAAAGTGAAGAAAATATAGTAAATTCAAGACAATTAAGGATTTGGCAGGTGGAACTATTATCTGAGGTTAACAAAACCTCAGTAAGTCTGAACAACATTAGGAAACTCTAAGAAATAGAAGGATTTTCAAAAGATGGAAAGTATTTGCAAGAGAAAGTGTTGAGGGTGGTTCAGTATAGAGGAATGAGGTACAAGAAGATGAAATAAAGTAAGAATTCAGATTGTGCATCAGGAGAAACTTTCTAAAAATACAGTTATTTAGATTAATACAAAGCCTTCTGTAACATACTGTGGGGTTTCTTCCATTAAATTTACTTGAAAGCAGTCTGCCCAATGTCTGAGAATACTCTGCACAAAATAACCAGGGACTGTAGAGAACAGGCTAGAGAATGTAAGACATATTTTTTATCTCTAATCTAGATTCATTTGAGGCAGAGGCTTGCCTCTATCCACTCTTCCATGCATCTCTGGTCTACTCTTGACAACACGTTGGGCTAGACTGAGACACAGCAGCTTTTAAATTATTAGTTCTCAGCACGCTGGAAATATAGCTAGGCACTGGTGTTTTCCATGTAAGTGAAAAAATGTTACTTCAAGGTCCTATGAATGACAAGAATGGGTTCTGAGCTTCATACTGGAGTCTAAAAGGCAACTTGGAAAGTATTTCCGGAGTGGCTCCTTGCAGCCTTCAATACTTGGATTAGTTTGCTAAAATTCTGAAGGAATCTTTTGCTTTTTTTCCCCCTTCTGTGCATTTTTGGTGCTGAACTTTTTCCGGTTTTCCCACACTCCTGCCTGTCACAGAGCAGAAACCACAAAAATGCAGCAAAGTAAAGTCTGTCCAAGGAGCTGCAATTCCATCTCATAAGAATAAACATTTCTTCTGCCAAGAAGTGAGCACAGCACACCGGCATCTTCAAATACACATCTCTGCTGCCCGACAGAGAGCCCCACTGACACAGCCTGTCACCTGTACTAACATGAGCTATCCAACATTAAAGAATTCAGATATCAAATTCACCAGCATATACCTGCCAGACCTGATGCTTGCATCTGCATTTGCTGAGTTGACAAAGTCTACTGACATCTTGTTTTCTTTTTAGATAGTTTTGGAGATTCACTTAATATGCTAGCTCTTAAGATAGTAAGAGTACAAGCAGGAAATACACAAGTTTCCCACACACTGACAGTGCCCCAGCATCTTCATGAAGTGTCTTCTATCAGTACGCTTTTATTAAGCCTCCTCTCTTTAAACCAGGAAGCAAACAAAGAACCAGGAAACCTCACAGGAACCTGCTCTGAAAGCTTTACAACTCTTCTGGGTATAGAGTATAAGAGAGGAAGTTATGAATGCAATTTCTGCCCTTCAGGAATGAAACATGTCTGAGGAAAAACTTGCCAAAGGATGTAATTGACAGAACTGCATTAGACTAAGAGAAAATAAACAGAGAGAGCTAAGGGAGCTAACAAGAAATGGAAAGGATAAGAAAAATGGAAAACAGAAGCCTTGCTCACATTCTTTCCTGATACACGGAATACAACAAGAAATGGAAAGGAAGGAAACTTAAAATCAGTAAACAACATTTCATGGTAAGTGTGTTATTTTGTTTTTAAAGATAACATACAGCAAATTACTGTATTTTTGAATGGCAAGCACTGTAACTTGAAGCTTAGTAAAAGTTAAGGAAGGATGAGCATTTCTACAGATAACAAGGAAAACAATCACTACATTAGACATAAACATGTTAAATGAAATAAACAGTTCTGCCTAAAGGCATAAGTCAATCATCATACATTAAGCTTATGGGAAAACTTGGCTCAAGACTAGATTAGCTTCTTAAGGATACTGGTGCTTTACTTACTTTTTTCTTTTTTTGGCAGCCTCTTCTGACCCACCAGACTCAAACCCTCATCAAAGATTAAATAAGGTGCCTAAACACAGCTGACAAGTTATTTGCAACACCTGCATGGGACTGACACATAAAACACAAAATCTACAGAAAACTTGTGCTTATCTGGGGCAGCAGTTGGAGGTTATGTAGACTAGCCTGATGCAATTAAAATGGCACTAGCAACTTGCATTTAGGTAACTGACTCCCAACCTGGACAGGACTCTTCACTGATTCATTCTGGCAGTTCCTATGTAGTTGTTTGTATGTTGTTACAGTCCGGCTTACCTTGCCACTGTGAAACATGAGAATGCACAATAGTGCACATTTAGTTCAGTACTTCAGTTCACACAGATCAAGTTATTCTGAGATTTGTCTTGAACAGCCTGAAAGACCTATGTCTGAGTCACACATACACAGGTTCTGCTCCTATACTTCTTTTTAGTGGAACCAGTGCCAACTTCCTGTTGTAGATGGAAAGAGATAAAACTTACTTGGAAATCCTCTGGGCTGCAGTTTTTCTGACCACTGCCTGTCTGTGGTTTGCTGGAGGCTTTGGAACCAGCTGAGAAGGCGTACACTGGGATGGCACCACTTTGTGCAAACTGGCTGCCTTCTGGATACCTGAAGTGGCACTTGATGTCTTGTGTGCACCAGAGCCAGGCGACATAGGCACATGGCTGGTGCTGGATTGCGAGTAGCTGGCAAAGAGAGCCTGGTAAAAGCAAAACAAAACAAAATCATAGTAATTGGTGAATCTCTCCCTGAGTATAGCTGATAGCTGACAGATGAGAGTGACGTTTTTGTAAGGGAGAATCTCTTCTCAGTGAAGGCAACCTCACAGTTTCCAGAGCAGTTCCAAGCACAAAAAGAACAGTTGTCAATGAAGTAGTTTTAAGAGCTGAACTGCAGCATCTAGGAAGGCAGAGAAGCTTATTACTACCACACAACAATGCTGTTCTGGAGGAAAAAAGAAACCGAAAGGTCTTCCCCAGTCTAATCGTGCAATAGACTTCTATAAACAAAGTTTTTGTTGCTTTAACTGACTTTCTGCCTTTACCCTGGTTAGCTGTTCTTTGTCTGCAAGCTGGGATTAATACAAAGTTCTAGGAGAAAAAAAAGCTAGGTGGAATATGTTAAAATACCAGATCTTCCATCCAACCCTGTAGGTGCTTCAAGTAATTGGAAAGCTTTAAGGTATAGTCTCTGAAAAAGGAGAGTTGAGGTCAGCAACAAAACGGAAATCCCCAGGAATACCAGGGAACTGAGAATATTTCTATTCCTAAAGCAAGTGCGAGAGCAAGCACGTTGAAGATTTGACACAGAGAACAAAAGAATCTGCATGTTGTGAGCAATACACTGGCATGGCAGGGAAAGGGAAATGGCTCCCTATGAGAGCTCTGCAAACTACTCAGCTCTTTTTAGAAAGGAGTAACTTGCTGGGATTTCTGCCTTTACTTTCCTTGAAGTTTCTATTGCCTCTGCCCTGGGAAGCTAAGCATAGCCACACAGTTCGGCAGCTAGAGGTCAGTGATAGGAGATGAAGGGGATGGCTGAGCAATTGCCTGTCACCTCAGCATGACCTTGGCAGCAGTCCACTTCACTGCATTTGTCCATAGCTCCTTCTCTGGTGAAAAACACACAAAGCCACAGAGAGTGGGCTCCAGAGAAAACCACAGTCTGAGGGCTGGCTGAATCTCAGCACACAGACAGGAAAAGCCCCTCTCCCCCGCAGTTCTCTGGTAAATGGCAAGGCAGTGGTGTGTGGGAAGGCGTTTCTGACAGGCTGAGCTCTAGGGAGAAAAGGAAGTGCAGGAGCCAAAACAGGCCTGTTTCCTAACGAAAGTTCACTGACAAGATCCTCTTGAGCTCCCAATTCTTAACCTATCCCTCCCCTGAAGCTCTACCTTGATCACAGCTTTCAGCTTTAGAAATAAGTAGCTGGTGTAAGTGCAGAAGTCTGGAAAATAGCAGTCACACCCCACCTCCTCTCAATAAAACAAACCAAAACGAAACGTGGTTCACTGTGTTGCATCTTAGAGACTCCTGCATTACAGGGGTGGAATAGAGACCCTCAAATCACTGCACCCCCTTCTTACTCAGGAATGCCACTTCACTGTTCCCTGCTTCCCCTACACATGCTTCCTGTGGGTATTGGTTGTTTTTTTTTTCCTTCTTGTTTTTAAAATCATTATGAACCTGGTGCCTGCAAAGCACACAGTCTGAATCCCTTCCCTGTATTAACAGGAATGTGTAGGGAGGATTGTGACTCTCAACAAAACGGCAAGAATGGATGCTGTAATGAAATCTGATCAGCAAAAGATAGGCTGAGATCTGTCTATGGAAAGATCATGGATGTTTTCTTGAGGATAATGGAATTCCAAAATAGCCTTTGTCTCCATGCTGTGCTGAGATTCTGGCTGCCTTCCAGGCAGAGATAGAAGCTGACACAGACCATGGCTTCTGGATTCAGCTACAAAGCATACTGCCCTGCTGTGAACTCAGTGGGGTCAGAACAGGAAACCAGGAGAAGCTACTGTGCAAATAAAAATGGGCAGCTGAACAGAATAGAGCCTGACTGCAAAGGTTGGGAAGATGCTCCAGAGATACCCAGAAAGTGGGAGATATGCCTCAGCACTCAGGATTCTGAATGATCTGAACCTAGTTAGAGCAGAAGCCTTAAGAAACCCTGCCAGAAGCAGTCCTGAAGCAGGTAGCACCCTCCAAAATGATGCAGAAAAGGACAGCATTTACCCTATCCAGCACACAGAGAAAGTGATTTTCCCCAAGCCACAGTCAGAAGTAACATGAAAAGTGAGGCTGTGATCTCAGAGAAGATCCTGACTCTCAATCCCCTATTTGCCTCGTTCGATCACACCTTCCCTTGCATCCACACCTACACACGTACGCCGTAGACAAAGTGTCTCTTTTTGTATAGGATAACATTTTTAATCAGAATATCTCAACATATACAGCTTGTATATAGTATTAGCCAGTAGCAACTGAACTAGGGCTGCTCATGACTGAAAGCAGGGAGGTACGCAATACTTTGAAGAAAAGCAGATTAATGAACTTCAAAAACAGAAAGAATGTTCCTGGCACTTAACCATCCCTGTACCTAACACCCATTCCTAACACAGTAACGGAACAAATGTTGCAAGCAAAAACATGCTCATTCTGTGACCAGAGGAGCTAATGAAACTCATTTCCTGTGAATCTGCCTTGGTTTTGAATCTTACAGTTTCTAATATAAAGCATGTGCCAAATTATGTTTCCATTCATAGGTTTGAAGTATTCTTGTGTGGATTTTCTGCTGTATAATTAGGAGTGGCCCAATGCTGCAGCTTTGCCTTGATGAGAACAGTAGCTGAGTACCCATCTCAGATTCATAGCACTTTAGTTTCATTTTCATACTTTCATTTGTATAAAATATAGCTTTGAGATTTCTATACCGTGGTCATTTGGTTTAAATTGAATCAGCGAGCCTGACAGCAATGAGAGACCCAGCAGTATATAAGAACTGACAAACATACTCACACATGTACTGCACAAAGATGTGTGTAGTTATGCAGAGAGTTCCTAATTGTTAATGCTGGAAACTGAGATGTTCATAAGGAATAAATCATAACAAAGATTTAGTTAAAACAACAACAACAACAAACAAACAAAAAACCCCAAACCCCAACCTTTTAGAAAAACAACTGCATTTCTGACATTGCAAAAATACAAAGAATCAAAAGGCTTGGATGACTTTTGGATTTATACAAATTGTTTAGCACAGGTTCTTCTGAACACACAATATGTTCAGCTAAATCAGTTTGGATGCAACAATCAGTTGAGTTAACAATTCACAAAATGGCAATAATAGCATATTTTGACCTTACTGTTTAACTGTCACAGTGTTAAACTGCAGAAAGAGAAGAATCTTGGGGTCATAAATATATTAAAAGGAAGAAGAGAAAATTCAAGGTATTCCCTGGATGTCCATATACTGAAATGAAATGATTTGGTGCTTTCTTCCTTTTTCTGTCTTTGATATCGAACTGGAAGCCACATCATTATTTAGAAAGATACTGAGAGAATAGCGATGAGATTGGAAACATGGCACAAAGTTTCAGGTGGTGTAAATCACAGACCACTGCTTTCAGAACAGTTGTTCTGCTTCACCTAGACTGAGATTTTGACTCATCAGCATCACAAGATTCAAATAGGAAAGATGGCATTTAGCACATCTGCAGGGAAAACAGTCAGAGGGAAAAAGCTGCAAAGCAAGAATAGCAAGAGACTGTAGCAGTCCAATATATAACAGTTCAGAAAACAATGATGTTTAAGCTGCATTCAGAGAGGCCTTATGTCCTCAGGCAGGAATAACATAGTTGTAGGAATATTAGGAATGTTATCTTGAACACTCAAAGTTCTCATTAAGATCAAGTAAACTGCAGGGAATTCAGAAAAGAGTAAGATACGTGAAAAGGGATGATGTTTGCCGAACTTGACGCAGTAACACTTCTGAGAACTACCATCTTCAAATGACTGAAAGATGAGAATTATTTAAAGGATGAAATTAGTCCAAAATTTTATTGCATAAAATCTACTTACGTTTTTGATTGAAAACGTGATCATAACTGACCACATAACTCATTAACGTGATTTATGTCTTGTTAAGATGACTTTTTGTTTTTTATATAAGCAGGATGATTCCTAAATACAACTGAACTTTCCTTATTTTAATTTAGCTTTTTATTCCCATGTGACATGTTTGGCATAAAGATCTGAACTCAGTAGATGCTAGGCTAAGCAGACTGAACATAGCCACACAGAGAAGGAGGAACCTCCCTAAAGCTACTGGCATTTTTCCAGTACAGGAAACAATTAGAGAATAAACAAGGATGGTATATTCACTGCCTTGCCAACTGCAATAGAGATACTAACATTTAGGTCATAATGTGTCACATGAGGTCTCCTTTAAACATTAAAAATACTGCTGTAAGCCTGGTTTTCTTGTCTTCTGGTTTAATTTTGTAATTCTTATTCCTTGTTTTTATTGGTATCAGATTTAAGCTTCTTGTCTCCACTTTCCAGCTCTGTCCCTTCTATTTTTTTTTTTCCTCAGGCTTTGTATTGTCTCTATTCCTGGTCCCTACCACTGCAGAGCTTTATGCGTTTATTTGTCAGATTGGCATTCAGTCAGCTTGGTGCTTTTCTTTTTATCCGAAGAATAAAATACCTGTTCTGCCACTGAAGACCTATTTCCATCACACTGCAGAGTGAGAACTAACCTCCACATACAATGAGCGGAAATTGTTATTTTTTTTTCCCCCTTCTACACAGTATTTGCTGCCCTGCAAGCTGCAAAATGCTTGGAGGAGAAATCATCATCCTGAAGTGTCTGGAAAGCACTCAACCAAGAGTGGGTGCTACCACAAAGAAATACGCAATAAGCTCTCATGATCAGATACATCCACAGCATGGCAGTGGGGAGCATTCCTATTACACAAACAATTGGCTAGGAACTTCTGTGCTTTCCAACACAACTAGCTCATCTCCAACATATCGAACTCATTAACGCACAAGCAGAAGCATTTGCCTGCATTATTAATCATGGTGCTTCTGTCATTTGTTCATATGCTATCCATTTATATACAACTAAACTAGCTTATTTGTCACAGGCGGAAGGAAAAATGGGCAACTAATCATGTTGTACGGTCATGCCATACCCAAGGCGCCTTGATAAATACACTTCAGCTACTGAAGTGGCTGGTCTGCCTTCCAACAGGAACTTGAACAATGACGTGAAATGTTTGGCTTGAACAAGTCCTGCACGCATTTCCTATGACAGTCTTTCAAGTAAAAGACCTTCCCCTACCGGGGACACGTTTATTTTGTTAATAAACTTTCACAACTTCAAAGCGTTATATAGAGGTGTTCAGTGTCAATCAGAGGAACTGACCACAAATGGTGGAGATCATTTTCTAGAGACCATCCAATAAATGCATAACAGCAGACAAGGCTAAAACAATGGTTACCCAAGCTCCAGAGCAGCCCTTTAATTCTAATTAAGATAATTCAGGAAGATTCAGGTCCCACTAAAAAGGGTGAATCCAAAATTGTGGAGCCCACAGACCCGTATCCTATGCTTTTCCATTCTTGAAATGCAGTGAGGTTAAGTACTTGTTCTCCTCTTTATCATTCCCTCCCCTCACAGCCAACCTCTGATGGTGGCACCGAGTCTCCAAATAGTTCTGCTAGAACTTCCTCCCCGTTTTTATCACTTGTAGCACTTAGAATGTTAGGAGAAGCAGTGGAATTTCTAAATACACATAGAGTTTTGGGGGATCTTCTCCAACATATTTTCTCAGATCAGAGTACCAACTGTTGATTGTGTTCAGAACAACTAGTTAGTGCTGTGACTGAAAAATATAATCCTTCTAACCCTGTTGGGGACTTCCTATAAAAGATCCAATTGATTCTAAACTCTGACCACTCCCAGTTATGGTATCTTGTCGAATACTATTAAGCTTTCTCCATTCCAGCATCCATGCCAAACTGCATGGGGAGAGGGAGTGACAGAGAACATGATACTGTATCAGAAAAAGGCATTACAGGGAAGGCATGAGAAAAGTAGAAAACAAACAAGGAGATGCAAAGAGCAGCACTGAATTTGAGGGTCTTAAGCTATGCAGAGGTCAGAATAAGAGGCTTACCTAATAGCCTTTCCTGCATCTGTAGTTGTCACTCTGATTAAGGTAACAAGAAATGCCTTCCATACTTTGTTGATATGACTTTACTACAAGACTGGACAACAGCACTGATACAAGGATGCTTTATCATGAAAGTGAAGATAAGGCTACGTGAACAGAGGGAGGAGGGAGCTGACAAACTTGAATGTAGCAAACAAAACAACAAAGCACAGGGTAGACTTCATTACATGAGAAGGTACACTGCTGAGAGAGTTGGTAGTGAGAGTTAGGTGGCTTAGGTGACACTAACCAGAAAATGTGTTGAAATCATGCTTCCGATGGGCAGCAGAAAAAAGTGGATTGGACACCAAGGAAGGAGACATAAGCTAGGGATTGTGCAAGTAACAGAAAAGAAAGGGCAGTTCCTGGATGGTCAGGTCAACAAACTGAAGTCTAAGAAGGAAGGGATTAACAATAGCAAACTGGAGAGGGAAGTCAGGTAGAACAAAGATGAGAGTAGAGCAATGACTGGGAGGGGCATCAGAGGTTCCACACAACTGTGACTGGAAGGGGAGGTCTGGCTGACTCCATACAAAGTTTATTGTGAGGGGATGTGTCCAAAAAACAACCATGCTATCAAGATATAGTTTTCACTACAGAAAGTCTGACAGCCCCCATGTTCAGCAAATCCCTTTCTTCATTAATGGCAACTTCAGAGCAGCCTGAGCCTGCGGCATAGCAATGGCCTCAATACTGCAACTCTGAACTGCTTGGCTCAGAGAGAGAAGGGAGGCAGAGCAGCAAGGGGGATCTTGTGGGGGTGAGTGGAGGTTTAACAAAGAATCACTTTAGCAGAAACTCCTGAGTAATGGCACTGCCCGAGGCCAAGAATAACACCAGCTCAATGTCAGTAATTAGAAGAGGGCTCAGCCAGGCCCCATGGCCAGCTCTGGCCTCCTCACAAGCGCAAGCCTGTTTATAGTCCTTTCCCAAGCTCACGAGCAGCCACTGCTACCCACCAAGAGCTCCTTGGATGTGGATGAAAGGAAGACCTCCTGCTCCTGCTCAGAGGGGCAGCAAGAAATCTGTAGGTGGGGGAATTTGGGGACAGAAACCATGTGGCTACGTAACAGCTTTGAGAGAAGGAGTGTAAGGAGCAAAGGGTAAAGGACCCCTCCTTCAAGATGCTCTGAGAGAAGGATGGGGGCAATTTGCCTAGAAGATATTCTCAAAGACTCTGACCAGTGACTCATATGCTTCATAGGAGGGAGAGTGGGTGTTCAGACCTCCACGTTAGCTCCGTTCGTGGTTTTGTTGGAGTCCAGTCCTACCAGACTGTCCAGCAAATATCTCCCTTCTAATTGAGCAGTCTCTTTTGAGTGGAGATTTGTTCACCCAAACACTTTTTTTAACAAGGAATATTTTCAGACATCATCTGGAGGAAAAAAAACACACCTCCCTCTCCAAAATAACAAAAAAGGGTAATGAGTGCAGCAGTAAGCTAACTGTAATCTTGGAAGATTACCCAGACAGGACAGAAAAGCTGTTCCAGTCACAGTGGTCCACCCTTGGCATCTAGGGATCACCCGTCAATAATATAAACCCATTTTCATATTTCCTCTAGCACTTGGGCTCTCATCCCATTTTTTTTTTTTTCCTAGCAATTATAACAAAGGAGTCACATGTCTGTCAGGTGTCTCAGAGCACAGCAGTGAAAGGAAAATATTAAATACCACAATATCAAAATGGATAGGAGACTTTGAGAAGATTTTCAGGGTTGCAGAAAAAGGTTGCGCCTGGCATGAGGGGGAGTGGCCATGCACCCTGCACAATGTAAGATCTTAAAAGAAATTAATGTGGTTTTTTTTAGAAAAAAGATGCAGATCCTCCAAAATAATTTTTAAGTTTGCTAGCATGCTGCTTTTTTTGGTAGTTACATCTTATTAGAAGAAATCCAGGAGGAGAAGAATTTAGTCGAGCTAAAGTCCTAATCTGCTTGACACAGAACATACAGTTGCCAAATACAATTTCAAGACCCCAGATTTGGAAACACCAAAATAGGAGTGACCAAGCTTGAAATACTACTACCCACGAGCAACACAAGCAAAGGCAGAACTCAGCAGTTCAGTAACAAGATTAAGTCACAAGGAGCTGTGGGGACTATACACAACTTTAAGGCTGCCTGAGGCAATGCAAGGTAATGCTCTGAACTTCGGCAGAAAAGAAAGGAAGCACATGCCAACAGCCAGGATGTCAATGTGGTGAAAAAGGCCAGCAGGAACTGCAGCATCAAAATTTTATTAAAATCACTGCAGATAATATTAGTCTATTGTAATACTCTGGAAGAGCTATTTCCTCAACAAAAGCTGTGCCACATGTATTGGTTTGAGGTTGTTCCTACTTAGCAAAGACTTGGTCAGCACTATTAAGTCCAAGACAGGAGCTTTCTTAGTTACCTGGTGTCGGGCTTGGCTTTGCTCCAATAGCTGTCGTGACTGAAGTTTTTGCTGCTGAAGTTGCTGCACGGCTAAATTCAGCTGATAGTTGGGGTGTGCCAGTGGACTCCGTGTCACTTTGCTGTAGACATTGTTCTCCACCTCCCGTTCCCAGGCAAAACGATCACTCTCTGGAGCCCTGAGAAAAGAAAAGTCATCACATTTTTGCTTGTTTGCCAATACAGACTCTTGCTTACAAGGCACCATTGCTTCCTAAAACCTCCTTAATACTTAGACAGCTGCAAATTTGTTTTAAGTGGCTTCAACAAGCACAATACCTGCTACAGGTGCCATGTGCCAACTGCTTGTGCCTTATTAAGGAGCTTCTTGAATTCTAGGGCAGAATTACATTAATAGCTGTAACACCATGTTTGAGAGGAACAAAGGAAGATAAAAGCAAAGAGAAACTTAACATTGGAACTGTGGCTGATCAGCAGTACGGAGATGCAGTGTTGCAACAGGAAAAGAGCAAAAGATTTACATTACTAATGAGATATTTATTTGCATTTGTAGAGATTGCTAGTATGCTAACACAAGGCTCACACCAAGTACATGCATGCTGCAGTGAGGGTAGAATAAAGGCATGCAAAATAATTCCCTCAGAGAGGACAAACGATTAGAGGGATGAGACTGCAACTGTGGCTTACACTGACTCCACACAATTACAATCCAAAAGATGTAAGGGGACTGAAGATGGGTTCATTTCTTTCATCATGTATGTAATGCAATCCTTACCCAGAGAAAAGGCCTCCAGCAAAGAGGCAGTTCTTATAACCCAGGCTTACATGGTGGAAGTTCAGCTGTGGTCTGCAACTTGATCAGTACTGACAGAAGCTCACCAGCTTGCTTTGAAGTTTGTAAGCTGTGGTGAGAAGGCAGTACCAGCGCACTTATGCAAAAGGCTGCAGGGCTTTGCAGAGAACAGGTGGCAGACTGACAGAGCCACAAGTTGTCCTGAAGAGGCTACGATGGCCCAGCAACTCACACACAGCAATCATAAGAGAGGATGCCATACAGCCTACTGTATCTGACACTGCCTAATAAAACCTTCAAGCCCCAGTGCCTGAGCTTCCCAGGCTTCAGTTGATCTCTGTCATGTTTCTCTCAGCCACTCTTTTTGAATGTTGCCCTTTGGTTCCCAGGGCAGACTTTCCTTGTGTTTCCCGTGTATGTCATAACTAACTGGGTTGTAGAAGATACTTGTTGTCTTACATTTCATGCCATAATTCAGAGTGTAGGTTACAGTTTTGACAAGAGTGTTAACTGTAGTCTCCTTGTTTTATGATATCATCAAAACTTACAACCTAGCTTTTCTGAATGTGTCACAGCTTCCCCTATAATCTTCATTATCACAGCAGCTCCTTAAAATGTTCTGAATGATGCTTCAAAACACACCAGAAGAAACTACCAGCCTTATGTACTCTCTCAAAAACAGCCTAATGTGTATCTTTCAAAGCAAATTATAACAAGGACTCTAACGGGTACCTGTCCATACTCAGTTCCTCAGCAACACAGGAGTAAGACAGTCTAGTGGAAAAGAAGTTCAGCTGCCAGTATTTCCACCCCTGCTTCCTCCACCGCTACCGCATTTTCTCTTCTGGGCATTAGCATTCTCTGTTCAAGGGATCCCACTTCCTCACTTTGTTGCTTCCATTGTACCCCAGCAGTGCAATACTGGATGCATTACTATTGTTCCCTGCTATCTGCTGCTACACCTCAGCAAGATTCTCAGTTCTTTTTCTTTCACCAGTGCTTGGAAAACTGTAATGTTGCTGAGAATACTTGGGCCTTGAAAGACAAGCTGTAGAGGTTTGAACCTGACTCTGAGGTTAGATCTCTTGGGAGATTAGCTCTCCTTTTCTGAACCTGCCATTCTTCTTCTGCCCTCTTTATGGAGCAGGAATCATCTCCTCTTATTAGTTCATGAAATAACAGTTCTCTAACATCATCCAACATCTGAAAATGTTATTATAAAATTAAAATAAATTTCTTAGGCTTTCAGCTTTCCTCACTTTCCTCTCCTGCAACACCTATTTTTTTTTTTTCCTTGCCTTCCAAAACTCTTACATACTTTTTTTTCACTTGTGGTCCTGTAAAAGAATCTCAGATACTTTCCCCTTTCTGTTTCTGTCTTCAAATGAGATGAGTACAGGGTAACCTCCACAGTGATTATGTTCAGGATGTGTGTATTCTTTTTACCTTTCCTCAGTCAGTAAAGTGGCCACTGTTCTCTATTACTGTGGTTCCGTCTGCAATTGTTCAGCTCTGGATCCACAGGTGTTGCTGGTCTCCCAGCACTGTCCCCTACTGGGCAAGGGATGCCACAAAAACCAGTGCAGAAAATCTTTGAAACGATTCCCAGCTGCCTTCTCTCCAATCTTACCAAGTGGCTTAACAGCAGGCTGTCGCCATGTGGACTGAACTCTCACCCCAAGGATAAAAACTGCTCTTTCCACTGTGTAGATACTGACTTCCTCACCAATCCAGATGTTAAAGCTCTCTGGACTTCTCTCCTGTGTGAAGAAGCAGCTGCAGTCTCTGTTATCCTTCCAGTAAAGTCAGGGACAAGCTCTTAGCGGAAGAGCACAAAGAACTGTGCTGAGCTGGGGACGTACCTTCAAGAGATGGTTGGGGGTTACTGCAGATCAGCTCTTGAAACAAACATCAAGTGCAGAAGACACAAAGGTGAGCTCATTCAGGAGATCCACAGAAGATACATTAGGGCTAGGTAAGCAGTTTCATTACTTACTCATCAGTACCACTAATAAGATCATGGTCTTCAGTATCTCATTTGAAATAATGTTTTATTTGTCAATTTGCTCTGAGTAACGTTTTCACACCAGTTATTCCCTATTTGAGAAAAATTCCTCATTTGAAAAAAATGTTCCCGAAGAAAGTAAGCCAGCATGATCCCATGGGGATACCTCTCATGGATCTAATAACTAATTAAAAGCACGTGAAATGAGACAGAATAAAGGGACAGTTTCCACATGAATCTGTGCTATGGTCTCTGCTGTTCAAAACACTTAGAAATGATCTAGGAAAGAGTGAAATTTTTTAAAAAAGTTTGCAGCTGAAAAACTGAAAGTCACTGAGAATTGCAAAACAAACATCACATTACCAAAGAAAATTACCAGAGGTATGGAACAACGTATATTGTGGAACTATTGCAGGACTAAATAAATAAGGACTCTTCACTGTGGAAAAAAGGACAACTGAAAGGAAGTAGGAAAAATATATTTAAATTAATGAGGTTCAGGGAGAAGAAAAATGGAGAACAATTACTTCTCATACTGTAAGATATTGGAAAAAAAATATGAAGCCACCAGACGAGCAGGTTAAAACAAATGAAACAAGGCACTTTTTCTCTTAATAAGTAATAAAACTGTGGATGCCTTCATATTACAGGAAGCTAGGGATACCACAAATGTACAGGGTTCAAAAGTAATTGTACAAACTAATGTAAGCAAGAGCCACTAGAACTGTATATATACAAAGATAACACCTCCTGCCCAGAAAATCACTGAGTCCCTGAGAATACTGGGGAATTACCATCATTGCATAACATCACCTAATGCTCTCCCCCCATTGTTTTCCATAGGCTGCTGCCTGAGCAGGACACGGAGCCATACAGTCCTTTTGGTCTGAGATAATGCAATCAATTTTGTTTATGCATCAAGAGTCTTGAAACAAAATCTGCTGCAGGTAGCAGTCAGAAGTTAAGAGGAGTCAGTTAAGTTCCACCATTCATTCTAGAAACTAGCATCTGTTCCAATTCCTCTTG
Organism: Tympanuchus pallidicinctus; assembly: GCF_026119805.1. Taxonomy (NCBI): domain Eukaryota; kingdom Metazoa; phylum Chordata; class Aves; order Galliformes; family Phasianidae; genus Tympanuchus; species Tympanuchus pallidicinctus. The sequence goes on along the minus strand of NW_026294747.1, from coordinate 37,632,150 downwards.
TATCATCTCAGAACCTGCAATCCATAAATTCAATCCTTTGATCATAAATAATGCCTAGGAAACAAAAGATTGAGTGATTGGTTCTAAAACATGAAAGTCAAGATGAAATGAAGGAGATAAAATTGATATAAATGAAAACTCCATTGAAGTTGGACCTGCTGATAGCCAAACTGGCTCTGTGCCACACACGTGATATATAGTGACGAGTTTGTAGTACTGTGAGGGCCACTAACAATGGCAGAACTTCAGCATCACTTCCTTGATCCCCATTTCTTCTGTTTTGAGATAACTAGCAAAGGATTAACTATTATGGGAAGAAAACTCTGAAGTCTGATAGTCCTATTTTTAAAAATGCACGGAGAATGCTGCCTTGATCCAATGTTTGTTCACTCTCAAAAACTTTCATTTGTTTCCTAACTTGTTTTAATCTAATTTGTCTCCTATTTTAACCAATACTACAGAGTACAATAACTTTTTAATGACATAATATTACCTAGATAAGTTTAATTTAACTACATAGGAGGACACTCTTGAAACCATACTACCAAATCTTTAGGAAGAACTAAGTTAGAAAAGCCAAACCAATCCCACAAAACTGGCTAATATTTTCTTGCACTGCAGATGGTCATATGCAGATCCCTACAGTTCCAATACACGTATCCTTCACATCACATGATGCAGCACAACAGTGCTCACTTTTTTTCTAAATACTCTGCTGAAAGTACTGTTGCTTGTCAGAACAGATTTCACTCTCACGGCCTGCAAAATCCTTCTGGATTGAGTATGCTCGTCAGCTGCCATGGGCTTTTCTTCTATAGATGGAAATCAATATAAATTCATAACTTAAAGCATAAAATATTCGATAAGTGAACGCGCACGCATTTGCAAATCTTTAGATCACTTTCATAGAGGGGTAGTTTATCAGCACTTTCAGAAAGTCCCCATATAACATATTACCACACTGCTGATACTACATCTAAAGCCAAACTTCCCTTAGTACAAGAAAATTGGGCTTAGGAGAGACTCAATATTCTGCTGCCAGTGACATGCTCCAGCTCTCAGTCTGTTTGCCATGCTCAGAGGAATGCATCATGGTATTGGTTCCTATTCTCAGCCTCGTCTTATCAGATGCCCTAACAAAGCAAGACAGCACCTTTACGCCCTTCCTGAAATTAGCTTTTCTGCTTAAGGTATTCAGCAACAGATTCAGCACAGTAATGAAGCCTGTAAAAAGGCTGTAGAGGACCTCACAACTTAATAAATACTACAGGGTTCACATGGTAGAAAAACTCTATAAAAACAACCTAGCTGAAAGAAAAGCTTTTTCCACAACTCACATCTTTTTAGACAAAGTCAAAAATAATCAGAAAGAAACTTGTACCCCCAGTGGAAATGATGGTTCATTAAGAGTCGGTACCAACAGGTTTGCTTGTTTTCAGTTCAGCATTATTCCTTGTACAATAATGACTCCTCGAATGCATATTTGCTTCTGTCCTTACTACAAAGACTGCCTGTTGGGAATCTCAGACCTTAGAGGTGAGAGAGAGAGTCTGGAGAACGGAAGACTTCCCTTTGGTTGAGCAACCACGCAGCCAAAATCAAAGTGCACAAATCCCTGGGCCCCAATGGGATATACCCATTCAGATCAGGGTCTGCTCAGCCTGGGGAAGAGAAGACTGAGAGGGGATTTGATCAATGTTTATGAATATCTAAAATACAGGAGGCAACTGGGCAAGGCCAGACTCTTTTCAGCAGTGTGTAATGGTAGGACAAGGAGCAACAGCCTGAAACCAGAAAGTAGAAAGAGCCATACAAGTACATGGAAGAACTTCTTTGCAGTGGGGGTGACAGAACACTGGAACAGTTTGCCAGAGAGGTTGCGGAGTCTCCTGCTATGGAGATATTCAGTACCTGCCTGGATGGCTACCCATGCGACCTGCTGTAGGGAATGTCCTTCAGCCCAGAGGTCAGAATTTATGACCTCCAGAGGTCCTTTGCAAACCCTGCCATTCTGTGCTTACAGAGGACAGGTATATACATGTATGTACGTACATGCGAATGGGAAACAGAAATTCCCGCCTGTGCCACCAGAGGAGATTGAGTTTCATTCTATCAGCCAAGCTGGTTGGGAGCTATCTTCTCACTGCTTGCTCAGGATTATTTATGGGTTGCTTAGTCTAGAGACCTGGCCAGAATTCAGACCTTTACTATGTACAGGAAATCTCAGCCTTGGCATTATGGTCCATCTTTTGTAAGCAAGATTTTGTCCTTCCAGCAGCTCTTAGGGCTACTCAGTATTTTTGGCAAGAAACCCACTGTGTTCCTTTCTTTGAACTGCAGCTTTTATAAAGCCTGAGCCAGAATTCCCTATTCCTCTGCACTGACAGAATAAGACTCTCTGCTGCAAACTTTTTGTCTCACAAAAGATACAAGCTTGCTTTCCAGAGAAATTTCAATATCTCTCTCCCTTGTTATGATCACAACCTAGTCTAAAAGTGCTAGAACACAATGCACTAACCTTCAGGTTTGCTGGTCCTAAATTCTCTTTCCTGCTTTGGTTATCCATGAGGATGTTATTCAAAAATCATTAGCTCTCTTCTGGTGCAAGCAACACTTTCATAATCAATTACTTTCACCCATGCTAGAAGCTAATGCAGATATACTGCAGTTCTACATGCTAACAAAATACTAATAAATGCTAATACATTTGTTCACTGACTACAGGGAAAAAAAAAAAAAAAAGAGAAAAAAAACTCTAAATAAAGTAGCTGCTGTAAGAAAGGAATGGGGTGATAAGCTTCTACAAAAAACATGGATGCTGACTTCTGCCCCTACTTCAAACGGATTTATAGGAAATGTCAAGGAATTAAGCTATAATCGAGTCCACTGAAAGCCAGCCAGAAAATCTTGTAGTTATTTTGTTATTATCTAACATATAGCAAGTCCTTACTGAAAGAACAACTTCATTTATGCTTTCATACACATTTCATGCTTTCATTCGAATTTCAGCTGAAGCCTTCTTCCAATGGCACAGCTGGGCACTTGCTTGACATTGACTCCTGTGTAGCAGGCAACAATATCAATTCATGCAGCATGCTGGTGTTTCCCATATATCACTTAGTAAACAGAAATTTTGAAACATTTGAAAAGTGCTTACGTCTCACTGAAAGGTATGCAAACTATGCTCAAATTACTTGTGCAAATGGAGCTTCAGCAATCCTGAAAAATAATGCTTTACGTGTAACTCTACTTAGTTTGTAAGAAGCAATAGGATGACAGCAGGAGGTCTACAAAACTGAGTAAAGAATTCTCGTCCTTTCAGACTAGGTAACGAGCTAACAATGATGTTTTATATCCCCTTTCTGTAAAGGCTGTAGCTAAGGAGGAGCAAGGGCCCTCTCTGGCAAGAAGGGAACATAGAGCATTTATAAATCATAGCTCCCACCTTGCCAAGGAATGTAAGACAATCTCAGGCAGTAGTTTCTTGCCTACAGGGCATTCAGGTGGTATGACAGGTCCAGGAAGCTTTCAGTACAAAGCCCTGGTGGGCACCAGCTGCTAAAAAAGTAGTTGGCCTAGTAACTAATGACTCCATCTAGCGTGGCAGCTCCCAGCATCCTGCTGACTTATGCTCAGGCACTCAGAAAAACATCAAACATTTTCTTTGGCACACTATGTGTTTCTTCCATCCCTAACAATAGGCCCTAGATTGGGGCTGGCTATGGAGCAATGATAAACACAGTGGGACAAAGCCCAGGACGCTGGGGGCCTGGCTGAGATGCAGAGCAGTCGGGCCTCTCACAGTGCTGCTTGCCTCAAGGCCTTTCTTTGTCTCTTCTCCCTCTTTCTCTCCCCCCAGATTCAAAAGCAGTAAATTAAAAATTAAGAAACAGAACATCAAGCTTTTCAGAATGGTTTGTTCCTGTCCTCTGCTGTTATCAAGAGTCTCTAGGAAAGAGCCATTTTGGTGTAGCTTGGTCAGCAAGAGCTTCTATTTTAGCATGGCCTGCAGATCTGACTGCTGGAATATGCAGACCCCCTACAACACAAAGCAGCTATACTACAGAAGTAAAGAAAGGCATCTTTCCAAAAAACATCAACAGGGAGAACAAAGCAGTTTTGATACTCCTAAATGAGCTCTGCCTGGAACTTTGGAGACCCCATGAAGCCCAGAGCGCGGTCCAGAACTCCCCTGGCAAAGGTACAGCCAGACAGAGAAGGAGCAGGAAGCAGAAGGGCTGTGTAAAAGGAGGAAGCCATCACCTAGTCTGCCATCTGCTTTCAGGCTCTGCAAAGGAAGCCATGGAAAAGCTTTCAAAGTTAATAAGCAGCCTATCGAGACTGCATCGGCACAGTAAATGTGGAATGGTATTTTGGGTTCAAATCCAGTTCAAAGTGACACACACAATCTCCCACAGTGAAGGTGTTACAGAGATGTAGGAAAGCTTCTGTCCCAGAGCACCAATCAAAACTTCTCTTAGTGATGAGGCACAGATGCAAGGAACTTGTAATAGGTTCAGCCTTAGCTCTTCTGCTCCCCACTTTCTCAGTAGCCTCAGCTGCCTTTACCTACAGAGCAGGTAAGAAAGTCATCAGCATCTTCATGCTGTAAGACAGCAGATGTACCAGGTGCAGGTCAAGTTGGTTTAGGGAAAGAACAGAAGTTCTGTGGAATTAGCAACAATTTCCAGATTCTTTCACAGGTTAGCGATTAGAGCTAACAGAGGCACAATTTAAAGAACCCAGAACATTTTTATGTGCATAGTTTTAAGCAAGTGTCAGGAGTCCCCCTCTGCTATTCTCACAATTCCTCCTTTACACTGAGAGAGTTGTGTTGTTACAAGAATTTTATTGAAAAACAAAGATGCATGCAAAAGCATCCAATTTGTCTGCTTGCAATGCTCATGTCCGAGGGGCTTGGTGGAGTCCAGGTGTCATATCATCAGCTGCACAACAGCACAGACAGGTATACACACTCAGTATCTTGAACTTTCCCTAACATCCCCCACTAAATTTAGATTTTCGCATGCTCTTCTCCTTACCTCAGATCTAAACCTTCACTACAAGATCTATATCTCCTTCGAGCTTAGTCAGTCTCACCAGACTTTGGCCTTTCAGACTTTCGTGTGCTCTTCTATAACCTTTCTGTACTTTAATCAGTATTTGGGGCTAGAAAGGCGCTCAAATCTGAATGCTTTCTGGATGCAGATGCACAATAGCTATAGTGGAAAAGTCCCTTGTCTGCCTGCTCCTTTGTTATATTCTAACAAGTTCTATCCAAATTCCTGGGCTTTCTCCTTTTCTGATATATGCTGCTGATAATACAATATATTTTATTTCCTGCTCCCTGGCATCTGTAAATTATTCCTGCTTTTTCCCTGACACTGACTTTCAGAGTAAAGATAGATTTTCTTATAAGACAGACTGTGTAGTAGCTGCTAAACTCTGCTGCAGATTAGGAATTAAGTGCGTTTTAGGTCTTAAATCTCTATATACAGGCAGGCTGGATTTAGCAGGTTGGAAATGAGGTGCATCAAACAGATTCGTGGCAGTCTAGCAGAGGAAGAACAAATTGAGGTTATGGAGTACTAATAAATCTCTGGAGGTAGGCCTAATCTACCTCAGCTATTCCAAGATTTAGCTGGCATTATAAACCTCTTACTTACAGGAGCACTAAACTCACCAGTCTTTAGAAATGAAATATTTTCTCTTCAATGGAGCCATTTTTCTGATGGGGCCTTAGTAGCATCCTTGGCTGCAGTCTCTCATATCTGGGGAATAAGGGGCTGGTAAAAAAACAGGTTTTTTTCCTTCTCTTTACACACGGCAGCTTTTAAATTCACTATTAGAAAGACTAAATGAGGAAGAAAATTAACAGCCAAATGGCTGCTAAAGTTCAGTGCCACCATGCTGCTGTGGTTTATCAGGTCACTGGAGAACCAGTAAAGGTAACTAAGCATATCTCCACCACGTGATCCAGATTAACAAATTCACCTAGCCTCAGTGAGTGCAAACAAAGGGGTGAACCATACAGAGTGAGAGGTGGTGGTGGTCTCATGTTTCCCGCACTTAATTCCATACTTGCAAATGCAAGCAAGCTAGCAAAAAGATTTTAATAACAAGATATGCAGGAAGATTAACACAGAAGCCAGCTACTTCTTTCAGGAGGAAGCCTTGGGAAGGATAACCTGCCTACATTTATGACTTGTAATTGCCTGAACTGCCTTCCCCCACAGCACACCCCCAAATTTTAAAGCACTAATTAGATATGAAATTCGAACAGAAGAGATGGATTTTGAGTAATTTCCCCTCACCACTACTGTGCTTTGCTTTGACTGGGAAAAATCATTCAGACTTGGGTAACAGGGTACCTAACTGCCACCTTACATTTGCCCTTTTATCCTATCCAGTGAATTCAAAGCACCAGGAATTAAGATGCATTGCTGTGCCACTTTCAGATGGGAAAGGTGTTCCTTGCTAGAGGCTCCACTATAAAACAATAGCATGGATGGAGTGGACCAGCACAAAATGTGACTTGTACAGACAGCACAAAAGCTTACTGAAAATGAAAACAGAACAGACTGTTGGGCTCTACTTATTCCTGATTATATGTTTTGTTAGTGGATGGTAACAGTATCACAAGAGGATGAAAACACAATAGGCACCACTATCTGCCTAGAATAAGCTTAGGCTGGGTCTGTAAGTGAAGACACTATTCTGCCACTGTCCTGGAAGCGCATACTCCCTAGCACTGTTCAGAGGCGCAAGGGTTAAGTCAGGACCAGTAGTTTAGCCCTGCACCCTGTAATGCCTTCTTTGAAAAGCCGCTCACAGTTTACAGGGAAAGAGTGAGAGTGCAGCTGCTCTCCCAGCCAACATTTGGTTCCTATTATAGGGAATAAATCTCCCCCTCCCCCTTTTCTATTTTTTTTCCCCCTTTTATATTAAAAGTCCATCAAACGCATTTTTTTCTCCTTAATATTTTTCCATTAAGTTTCCTCCTGCGTAGGCTTTCCCAGAGTGCTGTGCTTCTCACTAGATGTGCCCAAGCAGCAGCTGCAAGATCCCACTGGAATAACAGAATGGAGCAGCTCACGCCTCTCATTTAAGTCTCAAGAGGCAAATGAAAACTTAGAATTGGGCTACACTGGTGAAATCTAGAGCGCTTGAGAAGAATAAACAAACAGAAAAACAGACTATTGAGCTTGGTAGGATTAGAATTCAGGAGATGGGAGAGAGTACTCCAAATGCTCAGCCTCTGCTCAAGACTATAAATACCCTGCAGAACTAAATGACCCTGTCTCTATCAGCCTCCCAAAAGATGCAGGAGAGGATGGCATTACACCACAAGTCTTCCAGGGTTCCACCAGGATTGTGCTGTCTAAGCTTCGTACTTCTTGAGGCCCAAATGATTTTTGAGTTATGTCATTCGACTATGGAGTACAGATGTCACGTTCTCCCAACTTCAGACAGTTTGTCATCTAAATACTAAACAGACAAAGCTAAACAACAGCATATGCCTCCAAATTCTACAAAATTTGCTCTGAAGTTCATGAAAGCAATCAAATTTGCTTGACATCCACTATACTTATCATTTTGTTGCAGTAAATGAAGACCATCTTCAGGTGTCTTTTAGAGAAGCCTTTATAAATCTTGATAGCTTAGAGAATCTGTTTGTGGGGACAAAGCAGGCTGAAGTACAGAGTTCCCCAGCATCATGCTTATAAACCTTAAGGCCGAAAACAATGGCCAGGTAACAGAACTTCACAAGAGAAGCAACACTTCTACATTCAGAATCTGTATGCCTAGAGGAAAGGCCAGAATCTGTTCTGCACTTCAAGATCAAAGATGTGCAAATTCAATTAACCAGGAGTTGTCATCATCTGAAGGCTACTTGGGCAACTATAATATTAGGAGGAATGGTCCAATGAAAAGAGTACTGCAATGGCAATAGGAAGGCACATCTGATGCTACAAGCCAGCAACACAGCTAGAGTTGCCTAACATCTATCTGCAGAAACACAAACAAGTGAGAAAAAATACAAAACATGAACTAAAGGTCACTTGTGTGGGTCCTTGCTGTGACGCTGTATGCGTGTAGTTAGCAGTCTCCAGGTTTGGGATAATTCCCCAAGCACCGATACATGAGCAAAGAAGAGGTCTGAAAAAGATCTTTCTTTCCTTCAAAACCTAAACAACTTATCAACCTAGCTCCAATGCAATGAAGCTCAAGGGACTGCCCATTAAAAAAAATAGACATACACAGTCCCCTAAAACCTTACATGCTCACCCAAGAATCACCATTTTTCTCCATATTACAATTTTGATTCCTTATGAAGTTTCTGCTCTTCTCATCCCTCAGATAAACTTACATAAGGTAACAAGGTACGGCAACAAACAGACTGGATTTGAGTGACCTCTCAGTTGCTGAACAGACTGCTTTTCCTCCTCAGGCTCCTCCCGCCGTTCCATTACGCTGGAGTTAAGAGAGTATTTATTTATTTGCCTCCACCTTCTGTACGAAGAATAATTCACCTGCTGGGGCTCCTTGAACAGCAGGGTGGAGAAAAAGTAGGATGCGGCAACTGTGTTAGCACACATTTTTTATGTCTATAAGCACCATGATTATACTCCAAAATGTAGCTGGGGAGTGGTGGTGTAATATGTTCAAAGCCATAATCAAATGCATAATGGTATGGGCTATTACTAGTGCAGAAATTGACCTAATAACTGTAGACGTTGCATAGACATGGCTAGCATATCACACATTGCATATTTCTGAAAAAAAGACCATTGATACAGAGGCCACAGATATATACTGCACACAAACACCAAAATACAAACTTTCATCCATCTGAAGAGCAGCACAACACATTGGTACCAAAGCAATCCCAGAGTTGAGTAGTTATTTTACATCTAGAAGATTTTCTGGAATCTCTGCAAGCCTAATTCACATATAATATTGTACTTGTACTGTAAGAGGTAAATCCTGTTTTTCGTCCAATATCCTTAGAGATCATGGAAGTTTCCTGGAAATGCTTATTTCAGCCAAGACAAAACAAATTTCTACCCATGTTCTTCTCAAGCTAAAACTGACAGAATTTCCCCAAGTCTGTAGTGCTCCTTCTAAGAATCCTCCAGACAAACCTTACTTGCACAAAAAACAAACAAACAAACAAACAAAAAACAACAAACCAAAACACAGCACACTTTTCAGTAGAGAAAAATACCTTAAAAACTAACAAGGTATTTTTCAAAAAACGTGATACATTTTGGTGGTAGCTAAAATGCAACCTCAAAAAAAAATTAACAGAACATCACTTCCACTTGAGTTACGTGCTATCTACTTCTAATGTTGAAAGACAAAGTATTTTTATAAAATCTATAGCCAACGTTGGAACAACAACAAAAATCACTGCATCTCTCCCCCCAAAGCTCCCATGCATCTGTCCACCACTATTACCACCAGAAACTAGTATCGACATACCAGAACTAGACAATAAAATCTGCAATAAAAGAGTTGAAAAACTTCTATTTTTATAAAGCCTCACCTGAAAAAGCAAGCTGTTCAAGTACTGCAGAGCAAGAATCTCTCCATTTTTGGCACTTTGTCCTCCAGTGATTAATACCACAGAAGCACATTCCCTTGCCAGAGAAGACTATTCCAGTTTATGACAATTCTGGCCTCGCTGTTGTTCCTTTTTTGTTTTAAGCTGGACAGAATAAAATCCCGACTCCATTCCCAGTGCTGTTCCATAAATTCCCATCTTCTACTGGGATCTACCTACCTCTTCATATGCAGAAAAGAACAGAGCTTAAGTATTGCCTATAGCATCTCCCATAAGCCAGTGTTTCCACAGGAAAATTCACTGAGGAGTTCATGTTATCCTAAAGGAGTTCAATATTTAGTGTAAATAAACTGAAATAAAACACCTCCTTTCTAGCAGAGAAGAACTGGGTGAGTAAAGGGGAAGCTCCTAGCTAACTACCTCCAGCGCTACTGCAGTGAATGGTGCCCACTCCTGCTTTGACAGGAATATTCAGCCCCCCACAATTCTCTGGATCTTAATTTCCTTACTGGAAAGATAATCTGGTCTCATCATTTTGAGAAAGGAATTCTGGGGCGTTATGGACATAAATTGCTGCCTACTTCATGTAGCCATTACAGAACAAAATAGTAAAACTACAACAATTACTTTGGGAGGAATCACTGTCCTGATTTTGGCTGAAACAATTAAAGCAGAATGGCAGTAATTTGATAAGCAAAAAAAAACTAAAGTGAACAAATTTGTTCCTCTGACGGGCCAAAGCAAGTGCAAGGTGTTTCCCTGATATGTGGCATGAAAGCACTCTAACCCAAAGGGTACAATAAAGCAACTCTATTGCTAATATCCACACTCTTCGTTTAATTAATTTTATTCCCCATTTATTTTCTCCATTCTGGCATGTGTAAAGAAGAATGTAATGCATGAAGGCTGGGGGCAGAAGTGCAGCACGGGCTGAGGCAGCATACCTGGCAGCTGCTAAAACAAAACTTCAAAGTCTCAGTTCCCTTTGAAAACCCATCAGGCAAGAACCATTCCTCCCCTTTAGCTTCTTTAGGACCTGGTACACTTAACCACTTCAGCATGTTTGGCAATTCTTTGGCCATTTCCAAAGCAGGTGCTGGAGTGGAAAATTGTGGGAGAGCCCCAAAACATCCAGTTGCCTCCCTCTTTCCTTAGCTGGCAGCAATGCACATGCTTACCAAGCAGGCCAGCAGATGGACCACAGTTATGTACAGTGAACAGGGAATTTGTGATTATACCACTGAAAGTACAAGAAAAAACTCAGGCTTACCTGGGTCAATCCTATCTTTCCCCACGAAGCTACCAAATCTGACAGCAGACAAAATCTGTCATTAAAATAAAGTGAGTAAAAGGATGCTCAGATAGTTAATGTACAGTACAAAGAACTGGTGTGATCTAAAAGGCAGTTCCCAGACTTAGGGTTTGTTGAAAGATCCCTCTCTGTGTCAGACCCAGGCTGCATAAGATGCTCAAGTTGCACAAAAACTTATGTAGATGACCTAGAGCTTGAGTTCTTACGCATGAAAATTCTGCTTTTTGCATCCAATGGCAGGCTAAGAGGTGGAGGATAAGCTCTTGTTTAATTTGCAGCATCTAGAAGTGGAATGTTTTAAATTCAGTCCCTTTGAACAGGCACACCTATTTGTGATGTGTCCTTCAGTACAACCAGAAAAGTGTACAATACATCTGTGCTAGCTCTGCTGGTCATCCTAACTGAACACTCCGTCCATGTTTTCTCCTCAGGGGTTTGAGAAAGGTAGAATGGGATGGTGCTGCTCTCTTGCAAATCCAACTTTGCTCAGCTTCCTTAATGACTGATTGCTTCTGGACTGTATATGAGCGTTGAATACTTCTAGTGACAGCGGAAACCAAAAGCTAAAAGCAGGTATCTACAGAGAAACGCAATAGCTTTCATAGGAATTTGTGGTTAAAGTTGAAAAAAATTATGCAATCCTATATTCCAGTCCAACCCAATCCCTTCTTCTGGAGCCAAAATGGAATTGTTTCCTACAGTATACAGAGAAAACTTTATAATTAGTCAGAAGCTCCCAGACTTAGGGAACACAGATGGGAACCATGGAATCAGTACTTCAGGAATTTCACCAAGTGATTGCATGCAATGCTAAGCACGAACACATCAAAGATGCAGTTGCAGATGCTAAATCCTTATAAGGACAGACTAAAATATCCCAGCCACTCAGTGGAATAATGTCCTTTCAAGAGTCCCTTCCTTGCAGAGATAAGGCACTCCAGGAAGGGGCCATGACAATTGTATCAAATGTCCAAATGAGATCTTTATATGCCTTCTTTATACTACATATACTATACTTTACTATACTATACTATATGCACTATACTATACTTTATATGCCTCTTCTTTATACTTGATGTCTTCTGTGATGTTTCAGCCAATGTTCTAAACAGGACAGACTTTTCTGAGAAACACCAGTACTGCTACACTACTACAGTCTTGTTCTTTGAAGAGATAAATGTGGCTTTTGGATGCCTTGAGCTGAAAAGAGTAATATCTGCACAAAGGATAATCTTTTGTTGTGCACTGTGCTATTGGCTCTCTAGGGATTAGGCAGAGGTTAAGATAGTAAGCAATCTCTCAATTGCACAAAGGTGAAAAATGGACATCAGACCAAAGTTGGAACTAAATTACAAGAGTAGGTGTTACATGGTTTTGCTCCCTAGAAACATAACCACCATTTCATAGTTCAAACTACTTGTATAGCAGGAATTTACATCATTCCAGAACGAGACCTGCAGATTACAAACAAATGCAGCAATACAGTTTTCTTTCCTTCCACAGAAATGCTCTTCAATAACACAGGCCTAATGATATTTAGTCACATGTTCAGGTTCTACAATGCCCTAAGAGATAATAATACACTTATAAGGAATTTATTCTGTTTAGAAAACACCTATAAAGAAAACTGATGCATGACATGAATCATTTTGTCCCACATGACTTGTAACAATGTAGAAATCTGTGCATAACATCAGTTCACTTTCATATTTTATACTTTTGCATTTCATAGAACGGCTTGTGTTGGAAATGACCTTAAAACAAATAGCTCCAACTCCATAATTAAATGCTTTAAATCACTCAAGTTAGCATAATCAGCAGAAAATTGGAATTTCACACAGAAATGAGATGACTCTGATCTTCAGGGGAAAAAAAAATCAGTTATGTAAAACCAAAATCCTGAACAGAATGACAACATATTTTCTAAAAATCTAAAAATTGATTGAATTTAAATTTCTTGAAAATTATCCCAAATTAGCCCAACTACTAAAACTCGGCTCCCAAAATTATTTTGCTAATAAGATATTTTATTTGATATTTTTAAATGCGGTAATGCATTTATTCAGAGAAAATTAAACAAATTAAAATTAAGAACTGAAATACTTGGGAACATGACGGAGTAACAAAGCCATCGTTCTTATGGCTGTCTGATTAAATTAATTCCATGTTAAATCAAAGCTCCTCCATGAAGAAATTAAAAATTAAAAAAAAAAAAAGATCAGCAGAACACTCAAAACAAAACCCTACAACAGCTGTTCCAAACAATCCTAACAGGCAGCCCACTGCTTCATAGGGAAGATACTCTACGTTCCTTGATATTTTGATATGAAATTCTGAAAACAGAAGCCTAAGGGTACCACTGTTAGTAGGACAAAAATCTCATCTCTTGTAGAACATTTTGGAGCTACCAAATGCAGTTTTTTCTAATGAAGAGATGCATTTAGCAATGCACCTATCTTAAGAACAAAGCCTCTGAAGTACTGCTTTTGGGGTTCCTGGAGAGTTTCAAGAGCCTGTGCTTGTATCTTCCATACACTCTATTCTCCCCATTTGATTCTTCCTAATGACTGAGATGGTGCCCTCTTTGTCATGCTCACTGCTTAAGTTGGACAGCCTTTAACTGCCGTTTAAAGTATCAGCCAGCTGAAGGTATTTATGGAAAAACCAAAAACTTAAGCATCATGAGTCCGTTAAAGAATCCTGCATCCAAGTATTTGCTAATGGAGCTGAGATCAGAAATGCATTCAATAAGAACACACTTGCTAGCAAAGAAGTTATTTCAAGCTTTTTGTAACACCACAATTTCAGTTTTCAGTAGACTTGGATCAGTCAGGCTGCCTTGGCCTCTCCCCACCTGGTTTGCTTGTGGACAGTAAGGACAGTAATTGGATGAGAAATGCTAATAAAAGCTCAGTACATTCAACGGGAGAGTTTCTGGAAATTGGTAACTTTAAACATTACCTGGTGGTTGTTTTATTTATTTATTTTTAAGGAGGATATTCGTCATCCAACTGTTGTAACAGAATGAACATCTAGGAACAGCTGCTAATGATAAAGGATCCTGGATACATTGGTGTTTCCACATAATTCTTAATTTATCCTACTGCTGTAGAGCCTACCTTTACCAGTACGCTAAAAATCTTTGTAATAAGCACTGGTTCTGGACAGCCCAATGTCCAGCCTTTCTAAGCTACTGAAATGCATTCTATCTTATTATCAGTCAAGTCCTCTCACCCAGAGTGTTTTGGTCAAACTGTTCCCTGGCTGGCAGTATACAGCATTAGGTAAAGACTAAGAAAACACCACCAGCACTACTCACTCACACTATACATACCCTAAACAAAAACTGGCATTCCCCAGGGGAGTTCTTCAGATCACACAATTTGTATGTATACTTCAAAAACCTATGAGCTAGTAAGGAGGATCTCCAAACAAAGCTGTCACCACATACACATGGAAGTTGAAATACTTTCCGACTTTTTAATGCCTTTTTTTTTTCCCCTCCTCCTTTTTCAAAAGAGTTTCTTGGTTGTTGTTTTTTTTTGTTAAATGTTGGAGCCCTGCATAGCTCACAAACGGCTGCTGATTGATACCTGCAGCCCAGAGAAGCCCAGAGAATAACAGGCTGTTATGGAGCCAATAGAATATAGCAACATAGAATTCACCAACTCCTGTGTCAGCTACAAAACCTCCCCAGTCCGAAAGGTAGGGAAAATTAGGTGACAAAATAGGACCTTCATAGGAAAGGCTGATTAACACTTTCAGGGACAGGAAAGGGGTTTCTCTCCACTCTTGGAAGGTAATTCCTGTTATATCATGGGACAACACATCAAAAAGTATGGTGTTCATCCTGAACAAGCCAAGCCAAAGCATGACTTTGGCTTGGATGGAAAATGTGAACACATACTGGTAGTGGAAACTTTGCTGTACAAGGGAAGGTACCCCCAAAACAAAGCCTAACAGGAAGAAGAAAAAGTCTTTGGCCCCTTTTGCTACCTTCTGCTCTGGCATTCTTTTTTGGTCACTGAAACCCCTGATTTATCTGAGTTTGACTTCAGGCTCTTTGGCTACTGAACTCAGAGGGTTGTCCAGGGACTGTCCCACAAGAAGACTACCTTCTGGAAAGGCTTTCCACATGGATCTCAGATCACACACTCTCCCAGCATCTGAGAGGCTTACTGAGAAAGAAAAATCGAGTTAGGATTATCTTGCTTTCTCAGCTGCAGAGCATGGTATCTTCAACACAGAGACACCTTTGCTCTGAGCAGTAACCAAACTTTCTAGCATTAAGACATCTGTTTCTTCACTCTACACAAATCCACTTCTTTGTCTCTAAAAGGTACAGTGCAAACTCAAACCTCCAAAATATTCACCATGAGTTCAGCTTCAGGACAGCCCTGGAGAGCATAAGGCAAATGAAGGAAGGGTTGCTAAACTGTCTTGTCCATTACAAGACTAGCTTAAAAGGGACTATCCATTGTTACAAAGCAGAAGTTTGCTGTGTGTCTACTGGAGTGGATTCAGAACAATGCACTCTGAGGCTTCAGGTGCCTTACGGTGACCCACAGGAACAGCACAGTTCAAAGATGGGCCCATTCAATCCCTGTTTTCTTAGGTTACACAGACCTACCTTAAGATCATGCCAGAAAGAACACTCTTCTGGGAAGCTTCCCAGTGCCCTTCTCAGTCACACAACTGTGAACTAAATCCAACAGCTGTGGCATGGTAGCATTTCCATCTCACTACCTGCAGAGCCAAGCAATGGACAAAACTTGAGGTCTCTGTGTGGGAAAGAGCCAGGAACGGATAAAAATATTGTTAAAAAATTAGGAAAGGGGAGAAACCAGACATTCGTGGGATTCCCTGACAGTTCCGTGCAGAAGGAAGGGCTGGGCTGGAAAAAACAGGGCCCCAGGTTCCTGCCAAACTGTCTGAGGCCTGTCCTTTCCAAATAGCTCAAGGAAACAGCCAAGGCTCCTTTGTAACCCTTTCAGAACTCTTCTACAGAGAAAGGCTGCTTTAGGCAGAACACTGGGCTGCTGGGGTATCCTCTTTCCTAGAAAGCCCAGAGAGGCAGAGCAGTTGATCTCCCCACCAAAAACTACTGAAGTGAGAGCTGTGGCCACATTAACCCTTTGCTCACTACTCTGCAAAGCAATTTCTAAGTAGTGATTGGGAGATTTAACTAAATACAGAGAAAAAGGAGATCTGCAGATGACTTTACAATATAAAGCACACAGAAACTCTACAGAATACTTTAAAGTTCTAAGATTAGGGATGGCTTGGGAGAGAGGGTATGAGAAAAGATCCTAAAAGATTTAAATTAGGTCTATACTAAATTAAATGGTTACTAGAACCATGAACAGCATGTAGCTTCTGCCACAGCCAACAAAATCTATTAATATGAGCTAAAAGCCAGAAGAGAGTTCATTGGTGAGAATTAAAAAAAAAAAAGAATCACACCAGCCTGAACTGCTTATACCTGTTTCTCAGTGTTACATTAACTGTATAGTCAAAGAAAAACAACTATATATTAATGAAAACTCAATGTTTAGCATGGTCAGAAGCCAGCAAGGTATAAGTATATGCAAGTTATGAGTTAGATAGTAAGTTAAAAATGACAACATCACATAAAATCAGTGTTTCACTCCTACTTGATGTACTGCTTTCAAGTCCTGTCATCTGAATAAAGACAGCCAGCAAATTATTTGAGGGCTGGAAGACTTCCATTCAGAACTTGAAAAAGAATGGGTCTGTTTAGTTCAGGAGAAACAAGTAAGGAAAGAGATGATAGAAACATACAGAATAAATAGTGCAGAAAATAAAGAAAGCACTTCTGTCTGCCTTGACATATTAAAGGGGCAGAGAATAATGGCAAATTTGAAAAAAAATTATAAAGGAAGACTTTTGCGTAATACAAAATTCACCTGTGGAACTCACTGCTACAGCTCATGAATGAGGCGACA
Source organism: Tympanuchus pallidicinctus (assembly GCF_026119805.1). Taxonomy (NCBI): domain Eukaryota; kingdom Metazoa; phylum Chordata; class Aves; order Galliformes; family Phasianidae; genus Tympanuchus; species Tympanuchus pallidicinctus. The sequence goes on along the minus strand of NW_026294747.1, from coordinate 37,615,304 downwards.
ACCTTTCCAGACAGTAAAATGTGATTAATGACAACAACACCCACAGCAAGGCTACCTATGTTGAACAGAAAATATGGTGAGAAATATAAGTCAGCCATCAGCAGCTGGAGGGCCAAAGCAAGTTTTTCCCAGAGACAGGAAATTTATTTGCTGCTAGCCAAAAAGTTCTGCACTTTTACTGAAGATATTAGTGCTAGTTACTGCAAAGGACAAAACAGGTGAAGTATAAAGATTAGCAGACTGATCCAGGATGGCAAATCCTATGTTTACATTGGAGAAAGGTCAGTTAGGGGAGGCAGGTGAAAAGAAAGAATCAAAAACTGTGATGCTGTATTATCTTTAGGGAAGGCATAAAAATGCTGTTAACTGCCCTCCACCTACCAACACAGGCTGCGTGGTGGGAATAATGGAAAAGATCTTCATATCTTCTCTGAAAGGAAGTCATAGTAAGTCAGAGCCAGGTGCTGAAAGAGAAACCTGTCCTCTCACATTACTAGGACTGTTTGCAAAAAGCACAGTTGCCCAAGCTCAGCAAACCCTCAGAGGCAGCGCAGATGCTGTGCCCCTTCAGTCAGATGGAACCAGCCTAAGGAATGCCCCAGGCTGCAGCTGCAGGCCATGCACCAGTCTGCTCTGCCCCGATGCAAAGACTCAGCTCTCACCTCCAGCTCCCAGACCCAGCACTGGCTCCTGCACTCTTGCTGCACTCAACCCAAACCCCCTTCGCCTCTGGAAAGGGTCCTGCGATTAATCTCACTTATTACCTCGGAAAAGTAACAGCACAGCGGCTGCCAGCCAAGTCCGACTCAACAGTGTCTGGGGAGCTGAGGCTGCAGGGCCAGGCCTCAAACTGTCTGGGCAAGTCACGAGCTTTCCGCCTTTCCTCTCCCAGAGGCTCCAAGCAGCCAGAGCCAAGGCCTGGCTGTGGGAAGCAGGGATCCTTCGAGGCAGTGCCAGCCTGCGGTGCTGAGGCTCGGGGCAATTTCCAAGCAGGATGAAAGTAATTGAACCTGCCATCACACATTTCTTCAGCGTGACCAAAATATATAAGAAATAATACAAGACAAGCCATGTATTTATGAAGGTGTAGTCAGCCAGTTTGCCTTGAAAGTTAACAAGTTGTCACCAGAGACACTGGCAGATGCTTAAAGGCAAAGATTACCGGGGAGGTGGAAGGCTGCTCCATGCACTGCTATGTGGTATATAATAATACCACATAATAATCTAATATGAAAAAAGAACTCGTACAAGCCAGAGACAGGGAGTGCTGCAAGAACGTAAAGCTACTCATGTAGAATTTCTGTTTTTCGCCCTCTCTCCTCAAATTTCCTCTCAATATAGTAATTCTACATCAACCCCCAGACTCAGGGCTCCCAGAACTATTGTTTCTCAAGGGCCATAAGTGAATTCGGTTGTGACAGAGCTGCCCAGGAGGACCAGATGGGGTCACAGAAAAAATAAAAAAATCATTACACCCATTCTCACTTATTCTCCCATGGAAATAGTGAAATTTAATTAATTTAGGCATATAAGATAAGACAGGAAGAAAATCCAGGCAACAGTAATCAGCCTTGTGTATGTTCTAATGCAAATAGCCCCTCTTACTAAAGAGGGACTTTTCTATACAAGCCTTCCTAAACACAACACTCATCCCTGCAAGCAGCGTGATAAAAGGACACTGTGAGCTGGAGGCTCTCACAGTGGTTTAACAACTGAGGGAAATCAGCATTGGAATGATCTGTGTGAGATTTGCCTCATAATGCGGACTCCTACTCCTGATCAAGGATAGCACTCTGCTGTTGTTAGGTATTAGAAGGGCCATCTTTACAGCAGAAGGAAAGAAAAAGACTATATAAGCATGAAGCCTCTAGAAAAGTGGTGCAGTGCAGACAGACAGAGTTCATAATCAGACATTTCCTCAAAGGGAAAAAGAAAAGGGAGAAACAGTATTAGGAGAAAGGAACAGGGAAGGCAGTGCTGGCACAGAACTGGTATTGGTCATGTTCTGCTGCTGCTGCTTTGGCACTTCTGTGCTGCCAAGGTTAGGGAGGTGTTAAGGTCACTGCAGAGTTTCTTGAAACTGAAGGTCTGTTGTGGCTGTCAGTGCCTGCTGCCTTCTCTCTTCATTTCCTCCAGAGGCATCAGTGCAGTACAGTCTCTTCACAGTCAGCGTGCACCCAGCTGCTATGCAAACAAACAGGCTCCAGCCACTTGGCAAGTGGAGCACAGGACAGAGGATGGACAGTCTCTACCTGTCCAGAGACAGCAGGGAGCTTGAGACATGCTACTTGGAAGACAGGAAAGTTACCACTAACCCTTGAGATGCAGAACTACAAGGCAGTACACATGCAACAAAGAGAAACAGGTATATTCTTACAAAAATGTAGCATTAACTGCCAAGATTAATACAATTATCACATCTTTCAATCTCAGAGGAAGATGTGATTTTAAGACGTGCTGGATTTACCGTGCCCGTGTTGATTTGCACATGACCAGTAAAATACATGCAGTGCAGCCCACAAGCAGTTACATGAATGCTTTAACTATACAGTGGATGGGCAGCACATCTAATTCATAGAATCACAGAATCATAGAAGGGCCTGGGTTGAAAAGGACCACAATGATCATCTAGTTTCATTCTATGAAATGATCATTCTAGTTTCCTTTGGACCTCCTCCTAGAGCTCCATGTCCTCCCTGCACAGGGGGCCCCAGGCCTGGACACAGTACTCCAGATGGGGGTAATTCTTCCAGAATGCCTCAGGTTCACTGCAGATCAGAGCTAGGCAGTTAGGGGTTCCTGAAAGCCTAGGATGCCAGATATCTGGGTGGAATCTTCTGCTTTCCCAACCCACTCAAGACTTCCAGGCAAGAAATAAAATAGAACTACAAAAAGCAGAACCTGTTTTGGAACCTGGGCACATGGCAGGTATATGCACACACCCACAATGCCCTAAACTGTTCTTATCACTACAAATGACAGAACAACTTAAACACAGAAACCCCTAGATAAGAAAACTGAAAAACATTGTTTTCAGCATTTAACTCAGTTCAGGGAGCCTGTCAACAAAACATCATTTCTTGATGAGCCTGAGCACCTTGGCTAAGAAGTGAGCTAAGAAATATTTGCGGCATGTTAAACAACGAGAAGAGCAGAATCCTTTGTTTCTGACTTTAATAGCAGTCAGAATCTAAGCTGTCTGGTATAAGTTGGAGTGCCATTTTAGCTTCTCACTGATGACAGAGAAGCTCGCTTGCCTGCCTCCCTCAACCAAGTTAGATAAATCTGTCAAAAGATACAAGGAAAAAATATGCAGAGCTAGATTGGTTGTGTCTTTAGTTTTGAGAAAGCCGTCCTGAAAGACCCAGGAGCTAATGAAACAAAGGTTCTGGAAAAATACTGGCCATGTATCACTGCTGAATGCTTGCCAACACACTGCCTGTGTGAGTTCTAAAAGATGAACCTGTGCAAGGATGGCAGAATCCAAGCTGTCCACTGACAACACAGAAATCTGTACTAATTAGAAAGATTTCTCTCTCATTAGCTTTGGCCCAGGTCATGGAAATTAAGTGATTTGCAAAGCCCAAAAAACTCTTTGAGAACAGTTTCAAAAACAAGTGAGATACCAGTGGAGATTCCAGTGCCAGAAGCTTCTAGGAAAGCCTACCACCACCATTATTGGTGATTATGCAACTATTTGCCAACAGTACTCAGAAATTAGTTTAGGTTCTGAACAATAAATTTTGTTCTCTTAAACAGTATTTTCTACTTTTATTGTGCAACTGAAAATGTCTTCAGGAGCTGACCATTGCCACATTTCTAGTCAGGTCAGTGTCAGGAAATCAGTTCCAGTGGATAGTAAGAAATCACTTTCATTTTTGTTGTTCTTAGGTTACATTATTCATGTTAGGATAAAATCATATGCAGCAATCTTAAACACTTTCCTTATAAAGTGCATAACTAACCTGTTCACATGGCTAAGGCAGAATGTGACTAAGTAACATTTCTTACTGGCAGAGTAAGAAGCTGAGACAGATTGGAATAAGACCTTTAGGACTATGGTTACAGGAGAGAGCAGGCTTGGCAGAGCTGCAAAGAGCTATAGAGGGTAATATAGGCCAGGCTACAGCAAACATGGCAAAGGGCCTCTAACAGCCATGTTACAGAAGTCAAAAGTGAATCCCTATGCAACTTGGAACATCACACTTCTTGTACTTTCTTCATCTCGGACGTAGTGAAAGCCTAAACCTCAGTCTGACTGGGAACAGAGACAAAGCTTATAGGAAGTAACTAAAAAAAAAAGTCTTAAAAGGGACTGCACTATAGATTTATAATATAACATTTTAACATATCCAGCGTTGTTCTGTCTCGGTATTACAAACTCAAGATTGCCTTTGTCTTTTGGCAGAGCTGACTATTAATTTGGCAACTCTTCTACAGAGGCTACATTCAAGCACAAAAAAAAAATGGAGAACTAACTTCTGCCCAAAGAAATTTAGATAAATCGTACTGGGGGAGCTGAAATTAAGGAGAAAAATTTATTAATAATACCCTGAATCTCATAGCTCACAAGTATCACAATAAAATTTTCAAGCAAAACTCGTAAGCAGCAGAATGGCTTAGTTTTACCATACAGCTCTGCAAAAACTGTAGTGACTGAGTTTCAGAGGCAGATGTTTGAACTGGAGCCAAATAGAAGCCAGATAAGAGACCCATTGACAAAACATTTCCATCCTTGCTAAATTCTACAACTGCTAGACAAGAACCTCAATGGAAGAAAACAGGAAGCTTTTCTTCACATAGTCATCCAGTACTGAGCACAGGCTGACACTCATTAGATGACCCTCTGTGAACTGCTGAGCTCCAGTGTAACAGACCGAGCAGCAAATTAATCATTTGAAATACTAGCTATTTCAGCATATAATGATCTTGATGCTCTTTTTGGAATTCTTTCATTAAAAGAAAGTTCACAGCCCAAGTAATCCAGCATTGTCTCAGGATATTTTTTCTCCATATTCATGAAAAACTTCTAATTACCAGTATTCTGGACATTTTAGGCAAGCAGCCATGAAAATAAAGTAATGCAGCAAAGGGTCTTACGGTGTCTTTCTGTCTCTTGGTTTGAAAATAGTAAGGATGACTCAAGTACTGAAAGACCAAATGTTTCATAAAAAGTGTAACAATCTTATACCAGCCATACACTTCTGAAGAACTTTTGGATCCTTGTATAGAAATAGAACAATTTCTATAAGCATTAAGCTACACGTGGAATGCTAGATGAGGCACAGTTCAGAGTGCAGCTCTGGACATTAAAGCTAGGTTGTCAGATCGGCAGGTAACAACATATGACAGAAATGGCTTCAGAGAAAGGTGGTAACTACTGTGCCTTCTGTGGAGACTCATAGAAGATTATGACTGTAATTCCTTTCCCACAATGTCTGAATCCATGCAAAGGTGTAAGTAGAACTGAGAAACAGCCTATGACAGCCTGCACTCTGCTGCTCCCTCAAACTGTGTAGGAGAGGAAGGCAGCTTACACCTGTTGGATAGGTTCTTTATTTGGATTAGGTAATAGCTACCCTGGCTGGTCTCCAAGAGCAGAATCACCACCTCTCTTAATAACTGCAAACCCCAGAGGCAAACGTTGTGCTGGAACAGAAACAGGCCAGGAATTCATTTCTCACATTCCTCCTCTTTAGGCAGGACGAAAAGCAGTGACTGACGAAATAAGAAATTTTTTTCTTGAGCTTTCCAAATCCCATTCCAATCCTTCTATTGAAGAACCCATTTGGGAAAAGATGACCATCCAGGTCACATGCTTTCTATACTGTATATCTGCCTTTCTGACCTTCCCCCATTTTCCAGTAATCAATTAGACGAATTAATATTTTCACTTGTACATTGTTTTCTAGGCCTAAATGCATGTTGTGGAAGTCCTGCCTCGTTATTGAATTTAAAAGGACAAAAAAGCACTAGCAAATGCAGAAATCAGATGTCTTAAGCAGTTCTGAGCCTGTGTTCAGTCTAGACTTCTGCAGTAGGCTCACCTGGCACTTAACTTCCAAGATCTAGAATCCTTGGGGTAAACAGCTTTTTTTTCCCTGCAGAATCACAATTCCCTGAGTCCCATGAGTGTATCAGCCACAAATACAAATTCCAATGTCCAAAACTAATAAAGAGCAGAAGGAAGCCATCTGAAAAGGAACCTTAATAAAACACTACAGAGTACTGCTCTATTTTTAAACAATAGAAAATTGATATTCAAAGAAAAAGCATGAAGATGAGTCCTTGGTGGAGATTTCTACAGCATCAGGTAAAAGTTTGCATTCTGCTTATGTCTTGACACCAAAGCACCGAAACTTATAGAGATGAGAAATAATTAGAGAAAAGAAACTGACATTTTCCTTTTCCCTCCCTTTCCATGTGTTCATCTGTTTACTGATTCCACCATGAAACTGCTGGTACTAGGAACACAGGTTAGTTTCAATGAGCCTAATTCCTACCGTAGTCCTGAAGAGGAAAAAGTATTTGTCCTTAGGCCAAATCTTCTGAGCAAGAGATCAAAAAAATTACGGATGAGCTTCTGAGCACGATGCACTCTCCTTCAAAAACATGGAGCATCAGTTTTAACTTACCTGACTGCTGAAGAGATGCATCTTCTGTCATCTGTAAGAGAGTCTGACTGAACAGCCCACAATGGCCCTTTTCTGTTGAGCACTGATCGGTAGCCTGGGGGCACAGCTGCATTCCCCTTGCCTACAGCTCCACTTGCTAAGTTCAAGCTTGTTAACTGTGGAGGCAATGACAAAGACATCAGAAACCATTAAAAACCAAGAAACGAACAAAAGATGGCACTAAGCATACCTTAATACATACTCTATCCAGTAAGTAAAAGCACAGAGGAGGAAAAAGACAAGAATCAGGCAAAAATCCTAAAGCAGGAAAACATATCCTGCTATAGAACTGATAACAAGGACACAGTTAAAAAAAATTTCTATATTAAAAAATTAACTCTGTAAAAGACAGGTGCTTATATTGCACTTTCTGAACTCAGTGTGTCTGTCCAGTCATCACAAGTTGTGTCACTGAATGAGCCATATGCACTCTGTCCTCTCCATACCCTACTCCACAGTAAATGCACAACGCATCAACATATGCACATCTGATTTAAAACTCAGTGTCTAACTCTATCACACACAAATGAACATTCCTACCCACACCACCTTCAAATTGTTCACACAGGTAGCTATATAAAATAGTCAACGATAGCCTAAAATCAGATTTGGTATAAGTTTGTTTTATCAAGTTCTAAAGAAATCATGAATTTGTTTTAAGCATCTAAAACATATTTCATTGTTTCTTTCTCTAGACATTCTTCACATGTCTTCTGAAAGGATCAAACTGTGAGCATACACAGCCTGCTGGTCTGCAGAAGAGAGCCTAAGTTCATACAGTAAAGGCAACTATTGCAGAAGTTTAATAATGCACCTTAAAACATTTTATGAATGTTGAAAATGCTATAAAGGCTGATGATCTTTAACAATGTGATCACATATTGCTTTTTTAGAAGTACAGAACAACTGTACACTAAGATTAAGGTCATATGGAAAAGGCAACTTGTGTGTATTACCCCGCTCATTTCTGGGGCAGCTGAAAGGTGTGTAACCAATGGCACACAGGACAACTGGAAAGAACTGAAAATCTAGCCCTGCATCTGCTCCAAATCTCAAAGGTAAGTTACCTAATTGTAACTTAACTTCTTATAAATGCATAAGCATAGCTTGCAAATTCCCAGCTTTGCTACCCTAACAATGCTCTTTTACCAGTATTTGCATGGAATTACTCTAATTATAACAAGTATATACAAGCTGCGTTGTGTGATGCTGCACTCACACCTACAAGTCTTATGCAGAACTGCACAATCCATTTGCTCTGATTGAACTCTGTAACGTAAACTAACATGGTAATTGGCAACACAAGATGATGTCACCCTTTCAATAATTTAGTACTATAAGGCATTTAGCCACTTCCTGAATTCAGAAAACACTTCAAGTTCTGGACAGAATTAATTTATTGCAATTACACACTGTTCTTCTGCCCAGTTCTCCAAAATGGATCCTCCTTCTGCCATATTCTTTCCCAGTTATATCCTATCCCACTCTTCCTTCAGCCTGTGCATAATTCTCCTGCATTAAGTCACAGTTTCCAGGTCTTACAGTAGAACACGCTGGGCAAGCTTAGAAATGAGCAGTGCTACCCACTTCATATGGAAAAGAGCATTAGAAGTCACTTTGGCCCCTCTGCTTCGCCTTTAAATTTAAGCCTTCTGTAGACTTAATTATTTAAAGCCTTTTCATTGCAACAATAGAAAATATCAAATCAGTACTAGGTCTTATAGTGCCAGACACCATACAAATACATAACAATGACAGTCTGTGGCCACCAAGTTTTTATGATCTGAACAAAAAAAAGCAACCACGAATAGTAAATGAGGAAGACAGAGGCCAACATTGTACATGAAACAAATAGTATAGATACAATTCTTAGCTTGTCAGTAACAGCAGTCACAACTTTGCTCGTAAAGACATGTAAAACTACAATGACTTTAACCAGCCTTTTCTCACCAGCATTCTGATACCAAGACACATCGAATCTGATGAATTATCAGCTCATCCCTGCTCTATTAATGTGATATGCTTTCCTCTCTAATATTATAACCGCTATTTTTTTGAAAGCTGTCTTTCTAAGCAAAGCAGGTGAGCAAATAGTTTCGTGTAGGTAAAAGGGATGTTTCACACATTCCAGAGAGACAGGTGTTTAAAATACAGCAGGATTAAAGACAGGCAAGGGATTCAGAATGAGGGAGAGAACACCAGCGAGATAGTAAGGTCTGGCTGCTGCCAGCCCACCCAGATGGGTGTTACTTCTTATTACTGTGCCATGTGCTGAGACATTTCAGCTGCTGTAATTAGCTTGCCAGGACGCTGCTTCGGTCGGTTGCTGAGGGAACCCCAACACATCTGTGCACAGCAGTGGTTTCGTTCTCCAGTTATTAACCCTCCAGTACACCTGACACAAGAGAATCCTTCATACAGAGGCAAATACTTAGCAACAAATAAATTCTTTGGCTTAAAAAAAGATAATGTATGGTACCTGGACAAAAGCAGATACTGAAAGCTCCAAAAAGAATAGCTTATAGCTTCAAAAATAGGAGTAGCAGGAAAAAAAAAAAATCTCATAAAAGGACTAATGTGGTTCAAAAGGAAAAGACGTTAATTTACTTGGATCTACAAGAAGAAAGCATTTTTTGTTTTTAATAACAAGTTTGAAAGTAAGCAATACACTTGCCTTCTTGACAGTAGAGATACATAAGCTTAAAAGAACCAGATGTCCATGGTCTTGCTTAATTCACAGAAATATTTTTCTGAATAAATTTAACAAAAGCAAAAGTCTCAACTCTTGTATCCAGTACTTTTGGGTATCATTCTGCAACCTTAATTTAATTCTTGATCTTCTTTATAATTGAAAGGGGAAATTATATAGAAAGTTATAAAGGTTGGAAAAGACCTCTCAGATCATCTAGTCTAACAGTCATCTACCACCTATGTTACCCTCTAAACCGTGTCCCTCAGTATGACATCTAAATATTTCTTGAACACCTCCAGGGACACTGACTCCATCAACTCCTTGGGCAGCCCATTCGAGCACCTGACCACTCTTTCAGAGAGGAAACTTTTCTTAACATCCAACCAGAACCTCCCCTGGTACAACTTGAGGCCATTCCCTCTTGTCCCATTGCTGTTACCTGGGAGAAAAAGCTGACCTTCAACTCACCACATCCTCCCTTCAGGGAGTTGTAGAGGACAACCAGGTCTCCCCTGAGCCTCCCCTTCTCAAGACTAAACAATTCCAGTTTCTTCAACCACTCCTTGTAAGACTTGTGCTTCTGTCCCCTCACCAGCTCTGCTGCCCTTCTCAAAACACACTCCAGGGCCTTGATGTTCTTCTTGTAGTAAGGGGCCCCAAAACTGAGCACAGTACTCAAGCTGTGGCCTCACCAGCACTGAGTGCAGGGGATGATCACCTCCCTGCTCCTGCTGACTGCACTATTTCTGATACAAGCCAGGATGCCACTGGCCTTCTTGGCCACCTGGGCACACTGCTGACTCATGTTCAACCAAGCACTGACCGATCACCAGGTCCTTTTCTTCTGCACAACCTTCCAGCCACTCTGCTCCAAGCCTGTAGCACTGCATGGGGTTGTTGTGACCAAAGTGCAGGACCTGCCACTTAATCTTGTTGAATCTCATCCCATTGGCCTCAGCCCAGTGACCCAGCCTGTCCAGACCCCTCTGTAGGACCTTCCTACACTCAGGCAGATTGACACTTCCTCCCAACTTTGTGTCATCTGCAGACTTACTGAGGGTGCACTCAGTGCCCTCATCCAGATCATCAGTAAAGATATTAAGCAGGATGGGTCCAATATCAACCCCTGAAGTACACCAGCCATGACTGGTCACTAGGTGGATTTAATTCCAGTCACCACCAAACTCTTGTCCTGGCTCCCTAGCCAGTTCTTTACCCAGCAAAGAATGTACCTGTCTAGGCCACGGGCTGCCAGCATCCCCAGGAGAATACTGTGGGTGACAGTGTCAAAGGCTTTGCTAAAGTCTAGGTAGAGACAGCTGGGCCAGATCTCCTGGCTGTCCCACATGTGCCATGAAATGATATCTCCAAATAAAAAAAAAAGGAAGAATGAAAACCAGCATTTTGTGGACAGATAACCTTTTAGAAATCACAAGCAAGAGTCTAAAGAGGAACTTTCACATTCTTGATCTACATTACACTATTTTTTCAATAGCTTCTCACTATCACATTAGAGTACTTAATCTTTCCTTAAATGAAATTCACCTTGATCTTGTTTCAAATAGAAGAAGCAGATATTCTACTTTTTCCAAAGTAGCAAATGTTAACAATAGTAATAATAAATGAGCAAACAACTCAGTGCTACAGATCAGCCTTCAAGGATTCAGGTAAAGAGTCCCAAAAGATCAGGTGTTTTTCTTATCAGTTTGCTAGACTCAACCAGTGGACACATCACTGCTTGAAGTTGTTGCTATGCCTCTTCTGGCAGTATGGTAAAGTAACTTAAATATTCACTACGAACAGCCTGAACAGCGGATCCTGAGTTTCACTATCACTGTGTTACAGCAGTGAGCAAACAACACAGCACAAAGATGCCTACTTCACTCTCCCCAGTTGACTGTTGTAGTATTTTTCTGCCAGAGGTCAGTCATATCCTGTTGCCTATAAACAATGTGCTGAGGACAAAAGATCTACAGACTATGAGGCCGTTTCTTCTATTTGGAGCCACATTCACATCTTCTCTATTTCACACATCTCAGGCTTCTATTTGGGTCATTCTGACTGGTGAGGAGGAAAAGGAATCCTAGAGGTCAAGACAGTTTGAAGATCAAGACTAAGAGAAAGGCAAAAGGATGCAGTCATCATAGACTTTATAGTTTCTTCCAGAAAAGCCTTCAATAGGATGAAGAGTTTATAATCTGAAACTGGAAGAAACCTAACACCCCCGAATCTGGAGCAAAATATACACTACCAAAAAGTTTCAAGTTTGATCATTTTAACAGTTCATTGAAAAAAGTCCATTCTTTTAAAGAAAGATGGGACATGGATTGAGGTTAAGACATACGTAAGTTAGAAGAACATTGGAGTTACAAACAGACCAGAATCTTTAAGTTTTGGTGCCTCAGACAGAATAAGACAACACTACATAATAAGCTCAAAGAAGAAAGCATGCCATTAGAAAACTAAAAAATGTGCAAAATGTCTAATAGTTTAAGAGATCTTCTCCTTGGTCTCTTGATCTACCTTACCCTGTATGCTTAGTTTGACTTCAAGACCCACCTTCCACCTGAGTCAATCCCTAATTTCCTATTTTATTACTTATTACTGTTCATCCATCAATGCAATCTTTATACCCAAATAGTTCGTAAAACAAATATCTCTTCTTTCACTACCTGGCTTGCCTAGTCACTGCATTCTCACCATTCCTTAGGCATACATTCCCCCAAAGCTTTTGGGATCAGTGAAATATTCACATCCCAGGAATAGAGGTAGGAGTTAACAACATACCATATTAAAAAACGTAGATCTTTGTTGCACTATTTCAATTTGTTTGTTCAGCTTCAGAGATGGCTGACATACACTATAATAATATAAATATTCCTTATTAATCTGTCCCCTACCCACTTTTCACGTTACATTTTCTTGGCTTCACCACAGAGATCCCAGGTACATCTGCGATCTAGCCCAGGCCCGTATGACTTCTAGCACAGCACCCAGGTCTTCCAGTACTACTGGAAATTGTCCATCCGTATTGCAGCCCATCTTCCTTAAGGTACTGAGAGGCTGAAATCCAACAGAAAATTTCAATATGGGAAGTTGACTCTTTTCTGAAATGTCAACAGAAACTCCAAACCAATCTCAAACACAGATACTTTCACTGTCTGAGCAGTTGACATAAAATACACCTACTATAAATTCTTTGGAGAAATCACACAGTACTGATGTTTTTGTAGGGCTGCCTTCTTGTGACCCAGGTCAGCTTGCTGACCACACCCCATTCACTAAAATAGCTTCATTTTATACTGAGATTTGAAGTTGTAGGGGCAACCAGTCAGAGGGGAAGAACTGGGGCTAAAAGGCTGCAAAGTGTGAAATCTGTGCGTGTACCAAAGCTGATCTGGCCAAAGGCCTGTGACATTCCTTCTCTGCTTGCTGAGCTTACCAGCTTACAGGATATACATATGCATACAGAGCAGAAGCCTTCCAGTCTCCAGAAAATGTTCCAGACAAAGACCTGCCAGAGACATTCCTGGGAAACCTGACAAACTTGCAAATTCCTTTGTAGAGTCTCCAGCGTATGCATCCATTTAACAATGAAAAAAACTCCTATGTTCATACTGCTGCTGTGGATTGCTGAACTCCCCTCTTCCTCCTCCTGAGAAAGTCAGGCTTTCATTTAGACACTGGCTTCAAACTTCCCAGCAGTAGTGATTTGGATAATGCATATTCGCTCATCAAGGTGTAATCCTTCCCATAACAGAAGCACTAGCTGCTCAGCCTGACCCATTTAGTGACTCTGTAGATCAGCAAACATTGCTGCACTGTAACAAAAGCCTCTGCTCCTATTCTCTTCAGCAACTCAGAGCAGAAGGGTCCAATTCTGGCACTGCAGAAGCCACACTGACATTTTTGCTTCCTACAGCCTCTGCTGATATCATTTGTGTTACTGCTGAATCTACAAGTTAGCAGCATTAGAAGTCATGTCAATTCTTGTGTTAACAGCTTGAGAATGAGAAAAAGATGGGGCCCTGCAGCAGTACAAACAGCTTTGTGAAGAAAGAAAAAAAAAAAAGACCTCAGGCTTCATCTCTTGGGCTCTTGCTCCTCTTCCTGGTTATAGACTGAGATGTCTTCTTCCTCTATCTTCCTCTATGTCTCCTCCTCACTCTCTCAGAAGAAGGGTAAAAGTCAACTAAATGGTTACGTAAGGGAAATAAGTCAGATTAAGACTCAGATAAAGTAAGCTGAGTCAAATCAAGGGACTAACACTGAGAGTGGAGAAAAAACAAAAACAATCACCACCACACCAAAAGCATTCAGTGAGAAAAATATCCCTACCGTTTTGAAAACATTTGCGGTCTTTTTTGTAGCCACCACACTGCACTGCTCAGGTCCAGGACCAGAGGAGCTGATGACCACTGGGACCTGTACAGCATTTTGCCTCACTGGCAGTTCGTTCTGTGGCCAGGATAATGCAGACCAGGGTCTCAAACTGTGCAGATGAGATGGGTAACAAAGTTTTGCAGTAAATGTTTAGCTGAAGCTCTTTATTTTGAGATTCTTTGGCATAAGATTTCCCCAAAGTCACTCTGAGGCACTGTAAGTTGCCTATTCCATTTATTCCTCACTTCCTCTCCGCTGTTTTAACATTTAGTAAACTCCTCTTTTTCTTCTCAGTTTCAGTTTTCTGTCCAAATGAAAAATATAGAATGAGGAGAGCACTCCATCCTCCAATAGACCTGTCAGCTGTTTGCAGGAATGCTGGCTGCTGGATCTTGGGCACTGACTGCTTGCATAACTGAGATGGAGACAGCTCGGTCTGGCCCTTGCCTGGGTGGTCTGATGTTATCCCTAAGATTGAACTTTCTGGCTAGAAGTATTGGAGCTATTCCTAATGATAGCTGAATCCTGAAATCTCACACCCTCCCTCACAGAGAAGGGCAGAGCTCCCTCCCACAAGGCTTCCCTTCCTTCTCTCCCTCCTTCTGGTAAAGTTGGCCAATTCAACGCATTTTTTTGTACACGAGCATTAATAACTACAAAGTACTACAGCCTGGTAGATATCAACCACAGCCCTTGCCACCAGTCTGTGATAGGGACCTCACACAGATCCAGCACTACAGGATAAAACCTTCTTTTTACCTTGCAGCATATTTCAGAGAGAAGTAGCTTGCTATTCACAAAGGAAAGCATATAAATATCCAGGATCCAGTCACCTGGCTCTGGATCTATGCACATGCTGTGCATTTTAACTTTCTCCCCCAGAAGGTCCTGCAGTGCAAGCACATGGAAATATTTTATGCTAAACACACCTTAAGAACGGGCTTTAGAATTCATGCCTAGTAGGGAACATAGCAGAAGAAAAAAAAGTCTAGATTATTTTGGTCACAGCCTCCATCCATCTATCCATCAGGGAAGGCTAATCACTAATATCACTATTGGTGATTGGTGACTGGTGATAGGTGGGTGGATGGCTGGACTGGATGATCTTGTAGGTCTTTTCCAACCTTGGTGTTTCTGTAATAAGTACAGACAAAAAAATCTTACTTCATCTCTCCTGAAGTAGTGTAGAAGCCAATAAAAATCTTAAATTAGAAAAGAAGATAACAAAAGCAATTTAGCCCCTAGTACAATAGAAAGGGTTTAATTTCCCAAATTCACCATCAATGTACCTGTTGTTATTCTCCAACACTATTCCAATAGGAATAAACCTAGCTCATGTTTGGCACTAGGCAAATCAAACAAGCAAATTTTCGTGACAATATGAAAAATAGAATTGACACACTGACAGTGTTACAGCTGAACCACTACACAGCACATACTGACAAAGACATCAGCATCTTGTAAAAATAATTATCCATCATCTGCAATGCATAATCAGGGAAATCCCTGATTTCAGATAATGATTTCCTCACAAGTGTCTCGGATATCCTGCTATCATAAAGGAAATACTTAGTGTGACTACTGTAAAACAACGTGGTAAGGAAAAGGTCATAAATATGATTACAGAAGCACAGCACGCATTCCTCATCACATTAAAGACAGAAAGCTCGTTCAGAGCAACGGCCCAGCAAAATTGCTGTCCTGCTTGACACATTTCAGAGGATAGAAGACACTTTAATTTCCATTTCAGTTAGCTGAAACATCTACTTGATAAGGAAAACTCATTACTTCTGTATGTTAAAACCTAGCAATTTGTCATCTGAAAAGCATCCATTATTCTAAGGTAAATATTCCAGATCATATTGTCCACATAAATCTACAATATAGCTCTGAATCCTGTTTAGCATTTGACCTTTATGGCATCTTGTTTCAGGAAGTCTCAGAAGATAAGCATATGGTGTGTTATAGTAACTATTCCCTTTTATCAGTCTTTACTCTGGTGTCTTTGTACTAAACTGAATATCCCTCTTATCTTATGATGAGAAACATAAATAAAACCATCATTATTTACCTTGTTATCCAACTGCCTTCTGTAACTCCTGCATTTCTATTTCCTCCCTAAACAAACTATCTTCATTTCTATTTATTTGAATGCATGGCCAACTGGTTCTGGAGCTGGATGTGCTGCTTTAATTTACATAGAAACACGTACAGCCTTTATTACCAATAAGCACATTTGTTACGTTTCTGTCCTTCGTATCCACTTCAACACCAACTCAACCTTTCCATAGAAATTTTGTCATTATACATGTTGCATTTCTTTTAATTTCTTAAAGGTATACTTCATCCAGCCATAGGAGTCTCACTAAATATTTTTTGTCTATCTTTTCTTCTGATAGTAATTTCACTTCATTACCTGGAAAGAAAATGCAGCTCCTCCGTACCTACTACAGTGGAAATGTGTACAAAAGAAATTATTTGATCTCTCTAATACTCCTATTATCCAAGGCTTATTTCTACAGAGCTAGACTATATCTCCATTATGCCAGTAATGTACAATGGCAGAATTAAGAAAATCCAATTCTGGTGGCATCCCAGCACATCTCCCCCTGGCAATCAATACCTTGAGTATTGTGTTCAGTTTTGAACCCCTCACTACAAAAAAAGACATCAAGGTCCTGGAGTGTATCCCTGGGGAAGGGCAATGAAGCTGGTGAGGGGCCTTGAGCAACTGAGGGAGCTGGGATTGTTTAGTCTGGGATTGTTTAGAGTCTCAGGGGAGACCTTATCCTCTCTACAGCACCCTGAAGGGAGGTTGTGGTGAGGTGAGGGTCAGCCTCTTCTCCCATGTAACCAGTACTAGGACTAGAAGGAATGGCCTGAAGTTGTGCCTGGGGAGATTCAGAATGAACATTAGGAAATGCTTCTTCTCCGAGTGAGAGAAGATCCTGGAGGTGTTCAAGAAGCATTTAGATGTTGTACTGAACATAGAAATATTGGTGATAGGTGGATGATCCTAGAGGTCCTTTCCAGCCCTGGTGATTCTGTGATTCTATAACTTGAGCTCATTATACTTGAATGTGTCCTAAAAGCATTTTTCATTAAATACAATTACAAAAGTTACCCCAGGAACTCCTTATTTTCCAGTCCAAGATGGAATACTCTTCCTTTATCTCTCCCACATTCTGGAAACCATGCAGTAAGTCACTATGTAAAGATGAAGTGGATTAACTACAAATTCTTAATGATTTTAGATCAATATTTCTACTGTATACCACTGTGGAGGCATGCCTTAGCATCTCCTCGTTGTAAGCATGATTATGCACTGATAATTTTTGATGATATTATATAAACTATTTTTCAGAAACACAAACCAATAAAATGGAAAACTGCATATTATGAGAACTGAAGATGAAGTTCATACCAGGTAACTATGAAACCACATTAGTAGGACATTATCTTCCACCTCCCATCTTATAAAACCTTGTTTACTTTATGAGGATCATTATGAAGTTCCCACTTGCTGTTTCAGAAGTGACTAAAGAGGACTGACAAGCCAACTGATATAACCACAGACAGTCTTGTTTTCTAAAGACGTATGTTAAACTTCCTTGTTCAAGGCTCTTCAGCTACTTACACTTAAAAATTTCCCTTGAACATAGTCATTTCAGCAGCCAATTGACTTAATAAATAAAATTTACTACAGACAGCAGGATATAGAAGTACACTATAAAGCTTGGATAGTAGAAGCAATTCTCACAAGAAGTAGAATGGAAAACAACCTTGCCAGCTGCTCCTGGAAGAAGGTACTGTATTAGAGTACACCTACCCCCAAGACACAGCTGGGTACAACAGAGACAGTCAAGTGCACTGAACAAGCATGTAGAAGTTCTTGCCTTTGGAAAATAAGCAGCCCGCAGTAGTAGTAATATTTTCAATAGTCATCTCTTTCACTACCCTCCACCACATCCCTCAACCAATAGTCCTAATCTTGCCATTAACCATTACCAATACAATCTGGGGGATGAAAAGATTGAGTACAGCCCTTTCAGAAAAGACCTGCAGGCACTGGTGCATAGGAAGCTGGACATGAGCCAGCAATGTGCCCTCACAGCCCAGAAAGCCAACCATATCCTAGGCTGCATCAAAAGAAGTGTGGCCAGCAGGATGAGGGAGGAGATCCTGGCACTCTGCTCTGCACTGGTGAGGCTTCACCTAGAGTACTGCATCAAGATGTGGAGTCCTCAGTGCACGAGAGACATAAACATGTTGGAGCACATCCAGAGGAGCGTCACAAAAACGATCCAAGGGATGGAACACATCTCCTGTGAAGACAGGCTAAGAGAACTGGGACTTAAGCAAGGAGAAGTCTCCAAGGTGACCTGAGGGCAGCCTTTCAGTGTCTAAAGGGGACCTGCAGGAAAGAAAGGGACAGACTCTTTAGCAGGGTCTGTGGTGACAGAATAAGGGGAAATGGCTTCAAGATCAAAGAGGGTAGATTTAGGTTGGATATATAGAAAATGTCTTATGCAGCGAGGGTGGTGAGGCACTGGAACAGATTGTCCAGAAATGTGGTTGATGCCCCATCCCTGGAGATTTTCAAGGCAAGGGTTGATCAGGCCCTGGACAACCTGATCTGTCTGTGCATGTCCCTGGCACGTTCATTGCAGGAAAGTAGGGTAGATGATCTTAAAATGTCCCAACTCCAAGGATTCTAGGATTTCACAATTTTCTAATCCTCTGCTCAATTTCTCTTTCTTCTATAAAAGGATTTTAGCAGTGTTCTTGTAATTTCACAGAAAATCAAAATTCTGGTCACTGTAAACACTTCAAAATAACAATATGACAGAAATAAATTTTTAAAATTTACTTTTTCCAACACAACTTGGCCCAGCTCAGTGCTGACACAGAGGCCTGTCACAGAGATTCTACTGCTTATGTACCTGCTGTGTAAGGAGACTGATGTGGCTTGGTGGGGAATACTGACAAGCTGATTGTTTTTCTGCCAGCTGCTGCAGTTCTGCTGCTACCATACTGGGGCTGTAACGTTTGCCCAGGGAAGGAGCATCTTCTGTACCTTTGTTCATCATGGCAGAACTCACACGCTGCCCACTTGGACTGCGGTGGCGCATACCTACAAAAAAAAAAAATCAACAAAATATTCAGTCATACTTCAGTCATACTTGGTGAGCAGTATCACAGAATCACAGAATGGTTTGAGTTGGAAGGGACCGTAAAGATCACCTAGTCCCAACCTCCATCCATCAGAGCAGATGCCTTCCAGAGATCAGGTTGTTCAAGGTCTCATTCTTGAACACTTCCAGGGAAGGGACATCCGTAGTCTCTCTGAGCAATCTGTTCCAGTGCCTAACCACCTTCACAGTAAAGAATTTCTTCCTTATATTTAATCTAAATCTATCCTATTTCCTTTAAAACCATTCCCCTTTATTTTATCTTACAAATCCTGGTAAAGAATTTACCCCCATCTTTCTTGCAGGCTCCCATTAGGTACTGGAAGGCTACTATGAGGTCTCTTTAGAGACCTTTAAGCTGAACAACCCCTACCCTCAGAGTCCCCCTTCAGAGAAAAGCTGTTTTGGCTCTGATAATTTTTATGGTCTTCCTCTGGATCCAGTCTAATAGTATGTCTGACTCCCTCAGTCGGCTGTTCACACAGATTCAAAAGCAGGTACAACACCTCCTGCGGGTTCTAGGGAGAATACAGCCTTCTATTCTGTGTAGGTTTTCTCTAGATGTGCTTTAATCAATGCTGAACTCACATTCTCTTCAACATAATGTATTTAATAGCACATAGTGCCAGAGAATTTTGGCTACCTGTTGCACATGTTAAATCTATAATGATTTTCCTTCGAAACAAATGGATTCCTTTAAATAAGCAATGGAATTGGGAAGTCAGATTTATTTTAATGCTAGAAAGTTTGTCACTATAAATACAGCAACCCTAGTGAAAACGTGCTGTTGCAGAACTCAAAGCAAACATATAGTACCATTTCAAAGAAAAAACACGTTACCAGGACCATGGCCGTAAGCTTGCGTATGGTTCCCAAAATATCTGAACAGATTACCATCTGTGTCCATAAATTTCTAGTTTCTTCTACCTTTCAAAATCCTAACAATCTAATGTTAAATTGCTTAACTATGTGCTATCCCAGAACAGTAAAGGAGAAGTGTCTGAATCCACTTAGATCTTACATTTTTTGTGATCTTGACATACCTTTAAGCATTCAACAATTGTGAAGTTTGACTAAGAGACTCCTCTTCTAAAGAAAAATGAGGAACTAAGAACTGCACATAGACTGAGGAAGGATTTCTGCTAACTGAAACTACACTGAAATCACTAAAGATAAACAAAAAATAGTAATACAAACAGGAAAAAATATACAATACTTTATTTCCCAGCTTTTCAAAACAAGTTCAATTCCCCATTCATCTTCTCAGTAAAAGGACATTTTTTTTTACGAACAAGTGTGTGCTTCACGCACTCCTCTTCTCCATGAGAAATTTAGCACCATTTGAACAAGACTCAATTCCAGAAATGTAAAATTCCCACCTATTCCAGAACACAGATTACAGAATCTTTATACAGCACCAGCCAGTCTTTATGCAACACAGAACACTCACCTGCTTTTGCAGAGGTTGATCGGGACAGTCTTTGGCTGTAGATCTGAGCAGCTCTCTGAAAAGATGAGAGTGGGCCAATGGTGTAGCTACCAGAACAACGATGTAACCCTGCAAGGCTAGAAGCCTCACTGGACATTGGGTTTGTGAAGACAGAAGAGCAGTCAGTGGCTGTGCTCTGGCTCTGGGACAAAGGTAGAGAAGATGAGGAATGAATTATCCTTAGACCACTTGGAGGAGTCGGCAATGAACAGTGACCAGGCACCTGTGGATTTCCAGAGACTGCAGGTTGAGATGGTAACTGGGAACTGGTACTTCTCCGGAACGTGGCACCAGAAGCAGAGGAAGCAGCACTAGGAGGGCAGCACCGAGGTAATTTCACTTCAGCATTTAAGGAGAAGGTGGATCTTTCTGGATCTACAAAAAGAAAGTGAGTACACTACATTAGAGAAGCTGCTTTTGATGTCCTTCAGATGATAACAACAAACTCGAGATACCTCTGTTCATAGACTCACTGAAGACAAAGCGACTTCATCTATAAGTAAAAACAGTGGCAGCTCTATGTGATAAACATCTTCTTTCAAAGCTTGTCATATCTAGATTTTTCCCCACAGAAGAGCAGCTAACTCACTCATACTGCTCACCCTACAGTACCTCTTGGGTTTAAAAGAAAAAGATGCAGAATGTTTCCCAAAACTGAGCATTCAAATACTTCAGTTTGTACCCACAGATTCTAACACTTGTATTTATTAAAAACAGCATACACATTCATTTCTTATTTTGATGATGAATGAAGTCAGTTCACTCACAGGTTGATTTCACTTCTTTGGGTTTACAGTCTCTTACTCTTCCTTCTACAGGCAGATCTGCAACTGAACCTTTGGGTTGATCACCTTTTATTTTTTTCATCACCTCAAGGTGGTCTGTAACAATTAGGAATTAGGAGTTAGAAGATGGAACAGGACTGCAGAATTAAAACCTTGTTATAATGGACCTTCCTGCTAATATTGTAGACCATGAAACAATATTGATCATAATTGTACTGTCACATACAGCAACAAGGATGACTAGAATTGCACAGCTGATACTGCACTTTCTTCTAGGGAATACTTAATTAGACTCAAATGTGAAGACTCCACCCTCCTTTCACAATGATCACTGTAGGTAGCACCATTGAATTGGTCTTGGTTACTGTCATTTCTTATTTTGATTACAGAATTTCACATTTCTAATTTCAGTATCTTCAAATTTCCACATTCTGATATTAGTCGCAAGTCATCATATCTAGAGTTCCTTATAAAGGCTAGTCCCATGCCATACCACATCACTGAAAGAAGTTAGGAGTGCACTAACTCTAGTCTTCACAAAAAAAGAAAAGAAACACAACCTCCAGAAATTTGAATAACATTCTGGATGGTCTTTTCTCTTTCTACAGACTCAAGTGAAATTGGATTAGTCTGGGCAACATAATCTCAAAATTGCCTGCAACACTTACCCTCCTGAGGCTGATTCTCTGACTGGTTACTGGTGTTCCTGGGTTTTGTGGTCCCGGAGTTTGTTCCTAGGAAGACACTTGCTGACTTACTTTTTTGTGTGTAAAATGTCAGCACTTCCTCCAAGTCTCTCTCACTACAATAAGGAGAGAAGAAAGGACCTAAATGAAGACTTTAAACTTTTCTGTCTTTATGTAACAATCAAGGAATAAAGAGGGTGAAGAGGAAAGTGGGCAAAGAGTGAGGCCACACAAGTTGTTTGCATAGCACTGCAAGGTAAGAGTGGAAGGAAAGGAACATGCCTTGGTTAAATCAGTTTCTCGCTAAAACGCCATTCTTTTATGCAGCAGAAAATTCAAGGGACCCGGGAATAATCATAGAATAAATAAATAGCAAACAAAAATGCCAAACGTGCTGAGGAAGATTAGCTCAACAGGAATGATCCAATTTTTAGCTCAACTGGTGAATCTTTCTCAGGTGCTCTTTAGGACAAGCAGCTATCATGTTCATGAGAGAATTCATCTCACCCTGTTTTAAAGCCATCATTAACTTCAGTGCAAAGGGGGGGAGTGGAAAAGGAAAGAGGGAGGAGCTTGTTAATTAGCCAAAACCACAAGACAAACAAGCAGAAGAGTCACAGTATTTCTGTGAATCTCACAACCTTGCATAGGTTTCTCTTTTGTTATTTTCTAGGCAAGAATAGAGTTTAACTACCCGTGTCATAAGCCTCTGTTGGTCCCGAGCCAGTGTTCAACTACTTAGTTGTGCAAGCTGCAACTTTGAAAAATACATATATACACACACTATGTTTTCCTTTTGCTGTTGCCTCAGCATTAGTGAGTACACAGAACACAAAATTAAGTAGTGCCAGAAACACTTCAAAAAATATAACAGGCATATCAGTTCACATAGCAGCACTTATAATCCTTCAAAGTGTCCTCTACACATCAAACTTATACTAATCTTAGGTAGCCTGAGCTTTGGTAAAAGCAATGTCTAAAAACTGGCCCCAGTGGAAAAACAATTCACTGTTGTCTTCAGAGCATGCTGCAAAGGTTAACTTCTCCCCAAAAGCAGTAAGAATAAAGTAAAGAGAAAATGTAAGAGTGAAGAATTTCTGGTGGAGAGATGCCTTCAGATTTAAGTGAATTTACCAGCACATGTATTTAATTTTATGCTGCAATGAGGATGTTTACAAGCAATAGTTGCAGCATGTGTATAACTAAACACAATACACCCATGTAAATATTGAAGTTAGAGTGAATGGGACAATTTCAATTGCACAGAAACATTTATTATCTATCATCTCCAGGGCTGCACTCACTGTGCTGTAGAACAAACGCTCAAAGTGAAGAACTGTTCCCTTTTCATGGCTGCAGTTTGCTGATAACAAGGTTCAAGCATAGATCAACGCAGTGCCAGCTATCAGAGTTCCCAAACATACCTAATGCTGCCTAGGAAGATGAAAAATTATCTCTAAGAACTGTTCTTTCTCACTTGGGAAGATGGTCAGCAAAAATCTCCAGCCTCAGTCTAGACTCTGCATCAGGCCACAAAGGCTTGACAGCCAGTAACATGAAAACTAGAAGAGTATATAGTTCTATAGCCCTAACCAGTCATCTCTTTTAGCATTTTTGGCAAAAAGGAAAATGTCCTTGGAGGCAACAGCCATTTTTGAGACCAGAGATGTCAGAATCAAGAACATACCACAGGCCTATGTAACCTGCATTTCTGGTGACAGGAGTAGATTGCTATGATAGATGGCAGTCACATCTCAACTCTTGTTCTCTTCTGGAACAATATTCATCTGAAAGGCAGCAAGTTGGTTGGGATTTTCTTTTTTTTTTTTTTCTTTTTTGAGCCTGTAAATTTGTTGTGGTAATGACTCCAATTTTTTCCGCAGAATAAATATCAGAGAGTCACAGAATGGCACAGGTTGAAAGAGACTTCAAAGACCATCTAGAATTCTAGCACCCTGCTGTGGGCACAGCTGCCCCCAGCCAGACAGGTTGCCCAGGGCCACATCCAACCTGGCCTTGAACGCCTCCAGGGATGGGACACTCACACCTTCTGCAGACAACCTGCTCCAGGGCCTCACCTCCTGACATGTAACCTAAATCTCCCCTTTTATTTAAACACTATTCTTTCTTGTTCTGTCACTATCAGACTGTGTAAAAAGTCCATCTCCCTCCTGTTTTTAAGTTCATTTTAAGTACTGGAAGGCTGCAATGGGGTCTCTCAGGAGCCTTCTTCCAAACTGAACAAGCCTTGCTCCCTCAGCCTGTCTTTGTAAGAGAGGTGCTCCAGCCCTCTGAGATTGTGACTCCTGAATTTACCTGAGAAGACTTACGTATCACTTACTACAGATCAGCTACTAAAAAATGCTCTCCAGAGGAAAAGAAAAAGCAATGTAATAACTTAAATACTAAAAATGATAGAAGAAGTAATTGTCAACTTTATAACAAAAAACTGAAGTGCATTAAAAAGGCAGATGAACTCTACCTGTCCAGATAGTAACAGAAGTCCCTGCCAATATAAGCATATAACATACAGGCTAACAAAAATAAGCCAAAGGAATCAAATTTTGTGCTCAAGAATCAGAGGCTTAAGGAAGTAATTCTGGGTCACTGAACAATTTCAGACCACTCGACAGTCAGAGGGGCTATAATACCATTGTTTTTCCACACAGTACTACAGGCCATGAAGAATATATATCTATTTTCACAATAAATTTTCCAGCAGACTAGTCTAAATCAGTCAGATCAAGTTCTGAATATACACAGGAAAAGCTGTATTTTCTCTCATTAAAGAAACTGCTTGCACTGAACTGCCTTAGCAACCCAAAAGGCTAGGGTGAAGACAGTCTAACCCCCTTCCTTCCTCTTCTCAGGCAGTATCATCATGGAGGGATCAGGAAGACAAGTAGAAAGCATGTAAGTTGGCTTCTAGGAGCAGAAACTTGAGAGACAGACAATTGTTCAACCACAGCAATTCAAGGCCATCTGAGAAGCAGCTCTAATTTCATTCTCCTTCCAAGGGACTCTTAGCGTTACAGGAAAGTAGACCACAAGGATCATCAGCATTAGGTTGGAATTTACTGAGATCAGAGCAACCACTGCTGTCCTGAGGATCTACTCAATTGTCAAAACATTTATTGTATGTCCTTCTCTACACACCAGATGCTGACTCTACAAGTATTTGCATGTTGGGAGTGAGAAAAGAGAAATCAAAGTTCTCTGTCCATAAGGTGGAGCAGCCACTAAAATCAGTAAAGGTATCTTAGAGCCACAGTCCCATCAGGGCTGAGAGATCATCTACCAAATGGAATAAAATCTGTTCCTACCTTGCTCTGGTAATAAAGTTCTGAAAACCTTCAGGATTCACTCCCTCCTCTTCCTCTTCCTGCTTCTTTTTTGATCGCTTCTGAATCATCTGTTCTGTTTCCTGTGAATAAGCAGCATTAGTCTCTCTAGGAAGTTACTCTGTTCTGTGGCATAGCTGCCATGCAGAGAAGACAAAATGTATTTCCTTGAGATCTAAGAAAAAAATAGCAACTCCAAAGTTAAATATATTTATAATTTGGTTCTGTGTGCAGCCCCAGAGACAGCATGCTTAAATGTACACTAATGTACAGTATGTACATAATGTACTGAATGTACACTAAACTCATTCATCTGCTTGACATAGCTTTTTAGAATTGACTTGCTGAAACGATGCGAAAGCTTAAAAAACACATGCTCCTGCTTCAAATATATCCTATGCCAGGACATGAGACAGTATGGAGAGGAAATACATCGGTCTTTGCAGATATTAGATCTCCCTTCTACTTTTTCTGTCACAGTTTTTCATAATAATTTTTATTTGAGCATCTGTCCCATAAGGAGATACTCAGAAAGGCAGAATAACAGAATGTAAAATTATATTGCAGAAACTCAGTGAAGAACATTGCAGAGAACATCCATATTCTGTATTGTAAACTAAGAGTTCTAGAGTTAAATTATTTCATCCTGCAGTAAATTGCTGAGGTCTTAGCTACATACAAATAATAATCTCCTATAGCAAAAGCAAAGAAGTAGAACAGTACAACCTGTGGCAAATACATACTTATACACTAGAATATGCTGTAATAAAAGATGATAAACCTTTGTTTGTGAGAATGTGAGAAAGCTATCAGTTATGAATTATATTTTACACTGGAAGTTATTGACATTAGAACTTGTACTGATACAAACACTTGTGTTAATTCAAAACAAACTGAAATTCCAATATCAACATATAAACTTTATTCAACCAGACTTTACCTCCATTTCCTACTGCTACTCCAAGTTCTCCTAAGACAAAAGGATCAGATACATCTTGTGAAAGATAATTCAAGAGAGAGGGAGAAAAAGCTTTTCTGGGCTGCCTCTCCTCTTCACTATGTAAGTACAAGTCTTGACAATATGTGATCTGTTATATAGTTTGCTGGAGGCAGTGTTTTTTTCTTCTGTGCAATTACAGAAGATATATAATAACTGGTAAGAGCCCCCTGCTAAATCTGAAGTTACAAGCGAGTGAAAGAAGTCTGTATGTCGAAATTAGACATCAAAAGCCTTGTAGCCTGGCAGTCTCACAAAAGCTTAAGTGTCTATGCTCTAAAACCTCTAGTGATCTGTTTACACTATGTTTTAACTAGGAAAATATGTTTACATATTGACTTATTTTCAGTTACGCAGCTTTTTTTTTTGTGAATTTACTTTTGAGAGGAAAATCCTAATGTTTGAATACAATTTGAGTGGAAATTATATCCAAGCAGTTGTGTTTTTCAGTCACCACAGAACCACCCGAGTGTACTGCAGTTCTCCTAGCACAGTAATTCACTGAGCATTAGGTATGCACGACACTCCCTGGAGCAGATTTGTTTAACACCAACCTTGCTTTGACAGATCAAGTTACCAGATGTCAGTTCTGACAAGGTACTGTAAGTGAGCATCTACTAACAAGGAGGAGCTTGGAGGCCTGTGTGCACAGCAACCTCTGAAAGCAAAATTCAAACTACCCTTGTTACAATACTGAAGAAATGCTAGGAAGAAATACAAGGGAAAGGAAGCTGTATTTACAAAACAAAATTATCAAGAAATCACTGTGCTAAGAGCAGTACATTCTAAATCTAAAGAGGAGAAAATTATTTACATTTGGACTTCTGTCACTGGGCATGTAGAGTTCTATACTATAGATGGTTAGCATTCCCTCAGTATACCAAATGAATGCTAAAATACATTTCACATACTGTTCTATATAAAAATTATTTATCTCTATAGAAACATAATGAAAACAGGGAGAAATGGGAAGAGGCCTTACAAAGCATTAAAATCAAAGACAGAACAAAGAAATAGTGAACTACCGGTTAAATTCTGTGGTTTTTTTTCTATGCACATTCTTACAGGACTGCACATATTACATAGTAATGCTGTTGTCCATCTGACAATTTGGATAAATAAACTACCATTACTTGATGTGCAACTGCAAACAGGACTGAGTAAGTTAAAGAACAGAGCCCTTCAAATAACCTTCTGTTTGACTATGACAGTAACCAACAAAAGATATATTACAGGAAAACAACAGAAATCAAATGAACTGTGCTAGTTGTGATTTCTTACGCAAGTTAGATGCACAACATATACATTTAAACAAAAGGCATTTCTGAGGGTTCCTCAATTTTAGAAGTCATTAATAAATTGGTAGGTATATAGCAAAGGGTGTCTCATGCCTACTTCCTGACCTATAATAAGCACAGCAGATGGTGCTGTTAGAACTGAAGGAGTTTAGATGCACTGGATATCCTGCTCTGGTTTTTGATAGAATATATTAACAAGATCCACTGTGGTGGCACAGAAGTAACAAAGCCTGAAGGTTCTGAGGTAAACTAAATACCTTAGCCCTCTGCTGAGTAGAATAAGCTACCAGAAGAAGAATTAATTCATCACCTTGTTATAACAGATTATGAACTCGCCCAACTGGTGAGCCAGGATACGACGACGATCATTTAGTCTTAAATGACGGCTGGGAAGCAGCATCCTCAAGGACTTCTGAAGATTGCTGGCAGCTCGCTTCAGAAAGTGTACTACGAGCTCCTGCAAGCAAGAAAGATGGAGTTAAGAAGGGATCATCTGAAAGATGTGGAGAAAAGGGAACAGAGGTACTACAGTAGATTCTGACTGGCAAAATCTAAAGGTACTGTCAGTTGTCAGTGCATTTTCTCAGGACAAGATCATTTTGTAATATGCATTTTTAATACAGCCCTACAAATCCTAGACTCTGAAGAAGGATGTCATGCCTTGTCTGAGGACAGACAGAACTGAGAACACTTGGTGAGCGTTTGACAATGAAAAAAAAAAAAAGCACAAAGCAGCAACAACATCAAACAACTTATAATGTCCAATACCTTTGGAGAACATCTCCAAAACACAAACAGTAGCATGTTAAAGATGGCTGGTGACAAAGGGCACATGTTAGCATAAAACCATCTCAGTATTATCACAATGAAGGGAATCTTGGTCAGATATCTCCACTACAGTGATGTAACCCTATTTCTTCACTTCTCATATGTGTACATTACCATCACAGCTTCTCCATAGCAGGGCTTGTCTTTTGTTATCTTGTATTCCAATATTATAGTAAAATAAGTTTTCCTCCATAGATTGTTGCCGCTGCTCTTTTCCTCCCTTCCTTCCTTCCTTCCTATTTCTGAGGGACTGGGGTGGGGGGGGAGGGCAGAGGCCTGTCGCCCCTGTCACGGGCATAGATTGATCTGGTCAACTCTGTGACAGGGCTACATCTACAGTCATGTAATTCCAGTCCCACAACCAAGCAGGATCAATGTCTGCATCCACCCCCCCAGTGGAAGAAACATATGAAAAGACAAATCCTAAGACATGGTGCATCCTGTGAGTGTTTTGAACCCTTTCTGTGTTGCTTTGGGCAAGGAGCACTGCTAATGCATAAATGAGCAGCCTCACCTACAAGCTATTGGATTCCACAGTTCGTCTCCCACTGCCACTACTCCAGACTGGTTTGATCTGTTATTTTAAATATTGATTCTTACAGGATAGCAGACAAAGTGACTCTTAAAAACCCAGTTTTAATTTCTCTTTGAGAAGAACAGGAGTAACATCTTCCACTGAGTTTAACTCATTACTCCTGACACACAGTTCAGTTTTATCTCTGAACTGTACTGGCTCTTTCCCTGAAACACACATTCAGCAAGGACATATTTGTTTGCAGAAAGCTAAAGAACCTACTCAACAGTGCTCTGGTAGGGAGGTATTATGAGGGAATCTGAGCTCATTGCAATATTTAGAACACATATACATTAAACACAGGACTTTAACATACTGCCTAGAGAAACATATCATACGATTTTAAAAGAAAAAGAATACAAACTAAACACATCCCCCCCAAAACACCTATGCTAGATGGTATCTTTCTTTTCTCTGTCTCTTACTTTTTTTTCCCACAACCTGAATACATGAAATACACTCCTAAGTACAGATGGCTGCAATGAGTAAAACATTACAGAAGTGGAAAAAGCTTAGCAGGGTACCTGCTCTGTTTGAGTGGATATATATATACTTTTTTGTAATGCAGTAGTAGCATGAATTAGATACTGCTAAATAATCCTAAGGAATCTTAGAGGAGTTCTAAAGCAGTTACGGTCAGAGCTGAGAGATCCAGTGAAGAATCAGGGAAAAATCTGGGCAGCTCAAATGTCAACCGCACTTTAGTCATCTAGCATCTACTCTGACATTGCTCAGGTGTCAGCCAACATTCCTATCTTGTCTGTATGTTAAAATATAGAACTGACAACCAGACAAAGATAAGTATAATCTTAGAATCATAAAATGCTAAGAGTTGGAAGGGACCTCAAGGCCATCTAGTCCAACACTCCAGGGATGTGCACAGATAGATCAGGTTGTCCAGCGCCTGTCCAGCCTTGTCTAGAAAACATCCAGAGGTGAGGCATCCACCACAACACTAGGAAACATGTTCCAGTGCCTCACCACCCTCACTGTAAAATATTTTTTCCTCCTACCTAATTAAATCTATTCTCCGTGTTCTATCACCACAGTCACACAGTCTGTCCCCTTCTTTCCTGTTGTTCCCCTTTAGATTCTGACAGGCTGCTTCTCTAGGCTGAACAGCCCCAGCTTCCTCAGCCTGTCCTCACAGGAGAGGACCTTGGACCATTTTTGTGGCCCTTCTCTGGATGCGCTCCAACACGTTTATGCCTCTCACGTTTATGCCACTGAGGATTCCACATCTGGATGCAGTACTCCAAGTGAGGCCTCACCAGCCCAGAGCAGAGGGGCAGGCTTGCCTCCCTCACCCTGCTGATCACAAGGTACTTTTGAACCACAGTTCTTCCAAGGATTGGAACTAGTCTCAAAACTCAGGACAGATTTTAGCTGGGCTTCTCTAAGCTAACACAAAGCTTCTTACCATTTGCTCATCTTCTTTTGCAGCCCAGGCAGCATTCTGGAACTGGTCACCAGCATCCTTCATCAGTCGCAGCTGAACATGCTGTAGATAGGCAGAGAAAGCCCTACGGGCCTGCACTTTGCTGTGGACCAAGAGAATCACAGTCAGCTACTCAGAGTAGCAGTGGAAAGAATTACAGGGGAGTATATTCAGCAAGGACCTTGCAGGTGCAAAAACATTTACACTTAAAGGAAAGAGAATCACTCCACCCCACCAGTATTTCCAAGGAGACCTTCAGTTCACAAAGATAGAGTGCATAGTTTCACAGATTCAAGAGACAGCAGATGCCCTCTGATTTCTTAAACAACTTCAAAAAATTGAATCGTCTTCTTGCCTTTTCACAGCCATTGCAACTCTCTTCCAAAAGTCACAAACACCAGTAAAACTGTATTTTTAAGCCCAGTTCGAGGCTCTCCTGGACCTTCATCTTCACAAGCATTTTGAACACAACAACAGACCATAAATTAAAGAGCTTAGCATCACTGCCAGAATTCTAACAAAGGCCATGCAATTCCCATTGGAAGTGACAGAATTAAATCTATGAAAGTAAGCTTTTCCCCTGCTGATCCAAGGACAAAGGCCAGATTTCATTGAGCAAGGCACCACTGACTAAATAATAAACATCAGCACAATCTGCTGTGCAGCTGGCTGAGCATCTTGGGAAGCTGTGAGCACAAACTGAGGAGAAGACCAGGGTGAGACAAGGAGGGACATTGATTATTTTTCCTTCACAATAGCAGTCACTTTAGCATATGCGTCTGTTGCAAGAAAAATTGCTGAAAACTTTACTTTTTCTGTTCAGTGTCATTTTGGCCTAAACTCTCTCCTCCAGCCTGTTCCCTCAGTCTCTTCTTCGTAGTTTCCTCCAGTGCCACCATAAACTGTCACTTGCACTGTCAAGCACAGTTTCTCCTTTCATTTTGTAAAAACGGCTTTAGTGTCAGTGACTGATCCCCCTTCTATTACAGGCAACGTCAATCATTTCTAAAAAATAATCACATTTCATCTTAAAAAAGAAAAAATAATAATCTCACAATCGTGAGGTTTTTCACATCACTACTTTTCTGAAATGGTATTCCAGATCTCACTGTTTCAATAATTAGGAACCTTCTATTACTGTGCAGCCTAGCTTCATTCATGGACAGTTTTGATCTGCTCTTTCTTTCTCCAGCATTATCCTATGGGCTGGTTTCTTTTGGATGAACAGGCCTGGTTTCTTTTGGATGAAAACGTCATTACTTCAGCTCTCTGGCCTGTTGACCCCACAGCAAAGCTTTTATCAATGACAGATCAGATGAGGCCAAGCCCAGCACAACCCTGGAACATGAGGTCACTACAAGCCTTACACACTTCTGTGGGGGGAAATCCCAACATCATTGGGTGCTGAGCAAGATTCTGCCATGATCAGCAGACAGAGCTGACATTCTTGGCAGAAGTCAGTTCTATATATAGGTAGATGACATTATTGCTATACCCATCCTCAAAAACATTTCAGAATCTTTTGTTATAACAGCAAATGTTCTTGCCAGAAGAGAACCTCAAAACAATTCCCGAATTCATTTGATAATTCATAAATCCTCCCAGAAATTAATCTGAGAAGGCAGATACGAGCAGTATATTTTTTCTTCTACCTTTGGACAATTTCCACACAACACAATGTTTCTTATATCTGTGTAGGAGGGTTTTTCATTTTCTAGATGTATGAGCACTTCTTGTTCTTCTTAACCATCTGCAAATAGTCACTTTTATCAACTGAATTTAAGGGGAAGATCACTCCTCTAAACATCTCATAGGACCCAGACTGTTATTTTTCTATACAATTTCCTCCAGTACCACCACTCTTTTTCAAGCGGCTGAGTCATCCATCTGAACAATCTGCTCCACAGTCATGCTCAGCAGCAGGCAATAAGACGTGTCAGTAACTTATTGCTCTCAAATGACCTTTTGTCTTGCTCTCAGGAGGTGCAGACTCTGAACATCATAGTCTGCTGTTAGAGATAAAAATTTCATCATCCAAAACATAAGCACAACAAAGAGAGAACTATATTTTTATGGAGAGCTAGCACTGAGGTGTCCTTTCCCAATCTTCCTTGAATAGCTTAACAAATAAAAACTGCACTTTCTTTGGAAATGCAGAGAATGAAAAGACATTTTACAATTCAGCAGCAAGCATCTTGTAATTAAGACAAAAGCATTTTAGAAGCCCAAGTTGACTAAAAGTATAACTTATGTCATCATATTACAGAACAGCAGTGGATGCTACAGTTCATGCTTTCCAGTAACTTATGTCATCATATTACAGAACAGCAGTGGATGCTACAGTTCATGCTTTCCAGTAATCAAACAGGTCAGACATTTAGGTAAACCGACAGTTTTTGCAACCATCTCCTTTCTGTGTCAACTATTTACTAAGACAGTTACACAGCCAAAAATCCAGGCCCTTCAACCACAGTCTCCTCTAATCTCCTCACTCTCATTCATAGTGGGGCAAGTAAGTCTATATTCTCAAAATTTTGATAGTAGCTGACAGTCAAACTCAAAGCAATATACAGAAATCTCTCACCTTAGATTTCCATTTTTTTTAAGAATCTGCAGCAAGTTAAACTGAGACTTTGAGTCTGTCTTTTCAAGAAATGGCCCTCCTTCATTTCTTGTTTTCTTGTCAAGTTTTTCTGTCAATATCTCCTTACTAGAAGTTTTCTCCAGGTCAGAGAGCTTTGGCTTGCTTTTCAATTGCCTGTTTGAAAGGGAGCCAAGAGTTCCACTTTGTTCTTCATTTTCATCTGCCACCCCCTCTTCCTCTTCACCTTCTGTGTCCGTGAGGGACAACTTTGTTGGCTGTGATGTCCCTGTAGAGAAGAAATAATCTATTCTGTGATCAAGCCATGGGCACTGTCCTACAATAAATATGCTTAGGTTTATTCCTGAACACTTCTGCCGGAAGGAGAAAACGCCATTTTAGAACAGCATGATAACTACTGCTGCCCTTTATTATTCCTTATGGCTTTCCATTTAAGTATCAAACAGCTACAGATCTTAACTTCACAAAATGAGAAATAAAAGAAAGGTAGTTTCCTATGCTCCATCCTGACTTTTTGGCAGGCCTTGAGT
Source organism: Tympanuchus pallidicinctus (assembly GCF_026119805.1). Classification (NCBI taxonomy): domain Eukaryota; kingdom Metazoa; phylum Chordata; class Aves; order Galliformes; family Phasianidae; genus Tympanuchus; species Tympanuchus pallidicinctus. Next base: position 37,581,795 of record NW_026294747.1, on the reverse strand, counting down.
TCGCATATATGATCAACTTCTGGATTTTTGTGTATCACAAAAACCAAAGCTAAAAAATCTTAACTTTAACGTGTGCCAGTAAAGATCACATATTTTAATATAGCTCCACAAGTCATCACGTAACACACAGCCTCTTCCATGGCAATCAGAATCATGTCGCTACTAGAAAGTTAGATAAAGGCATAAGGAACAGTCACTTATAAAGATCATTCCCCTCTGTATCCTTTTAAGTTTTTCTCACACTGGCTTAAATAAAAAGCATTTCTCTCTTTTCAAATGCTTAGAGGTGGTTCAAGTGTAGCAAATCTAGTCTGGAAGGTCCCTAGTTTTCATCTTTCTCTGAACAGCTGGAGGATTATGGAGACCCATATATAGTGTAAAGTGCAACTACAAGCTAATGTTCAAGAAAATATTGATCACCTTTAATCAGATATGTAGAGATATTAATAGTGGGAATGGAATTCTTAGAATTATAAAATGGCTGGAGTTGAAAGGAACCTTTAAAGGTCATCTAGCTCCAAAATTCCAACATGGCAGGGATACCTGCAACTAAATGAAGTTGCTCAAACTCCCATCCAGCCTGACCTCCAGCATGTCCAGGGAAGGGGCATCCACAACATGTGAGCAACCTGTTCCAGTTTCTAACCACCCTCATGGTAAGGAATTTCATCATTGTATTTAATCTAAACTTACCTGCTCTTAGTTTAAAACCATTATCCCTTGTCCTGTCACAACACAGCGTGGTTAAAAGTCTCTCCTCATCTTTTTATACGTCTCCTTAGTAATTGAAAGGCCCTATTAAAGTCTCCTTGGAGCCTTCTCTCCTGTAGGCTGAACAACTGCAACTCTGTCAGCCTCTCTTCACAGGAGATCTGTCACACCCCTCTGATGAATTTCACAACCTTAACCATTTTCTTGACACTAAGAAGGCAGGAAGCCCAGAAGAATAATGAAGTGAAAATTATTAACTCACGAAATAAAAACATCAACCCCTGCATTCCCCTAGGGACTGCAATAGCTAGAACAACCAACCCCATCCACACAGACTTCAAATAAGAAAATCTCATGGTTTTTGGGACTTGATATTCATCTAACATTCTCACTGTGCATACCTGATAACCTTGTTTGTGCTGCTCTAGCTTTGGTACGACATCGCCGGTGCTTCCTTAACTCCAGTGAAACAAGCTTTCTCTCATAAAAGAGAGAATGAGAGTCTACAGCTTCCAGATTCATATCCGGCCTCCCATTAAGATCTTGTCTGGAAAGTATAACAGAGAGACATACTTAAATGCTCTTTATATTTCTCTCTCTGATGGTACAAAGAAACTTGGCAGATTAAATTTCTTCAATAAATGGTTTTCTTCACACGGAGCAAAAACAATTACTATCAGTCCAGATTTGCTCCATTTAAAGCTTACAAAAGTTCAGAGCAAATCTTTCAAGTACTTCACTGCATTCACTTAATGAAATTGGTTATGTAAGGTGTGAGCAACACAATTCTTTCCTATTTTGATTGGTTTGGGGTCAAATGGGTGTTGATCCAGGACTTAGAAAGCAAAGCTATGGAAATCTAAATTCAGAATAAACTCTAAAAATTCAAATTATTTAAGAAGCATTTACCTAGATCTTCCAGTGAAAAAGTCTCCTTTCGTCTTGTCCCTAAAAAGGGGAACAAAGGCAAAAATCACCCTTCATTCTTGATCAGTATCTCTATTTAAAAGCCTCAAAAATCTTACATATAAAACTAAAAGACCAAATTCATAGAATTTCTTCTTAATCCTATATTAAAGGAGGATAAAAGGCTCTACAAGAGGAATTGTGACCAGATGTTCTAAAAATAATGCTTACATTTTTCTAACCCATATGGGAGATGTCATTTCTTACCACTAATATCTAGAAACATCCCTGAAATTACACAGCAAAGTATCTTACAGTGCAGTCTTACCTTTCTTCTGTAGTAACTTTACTGCAGAACTCAGATAAGAAAAACTGTGGAAGAGGATGGATGCTAAACACACAATGAAAGTGCATAAAGCTCTCAAGTGAAGTTCAATTAGCAGCATGAATCAAAGCATAACCCAAGGAAAGAGGCATCAAATCATACTTGCATATGTCAAGAGAGAGGGATACTAAACCTCTGGAGTAAATTTTCAGTGTTCACATGAGGGAAAGTTCTGATAGGAATTTATTTTCGAAACAAAAGGTAAACAAGGACCACCTATAATCTCTTCATGAAGAAACATATGTGCTTGGAGGTTTTACATGTCTGGAGTCATCTCTTTCCTATTCCCATGCCTTTCATGTATTGTCCTTTTTACCCTTAAATTTAGAACCGAGACGTGTAGGAATAAGAAAAATCTCCACAATAACCAGCACACCAGAAAAGTGATGTACAACTATTACTACCCTTTATAAATCACAAATTGACGTTTATAACATTGTATAAGTGAACCATCAATGTTTTTCATGCTGTTTGTGTCCTCTGTCTCCCTCCCAAACTCAAAATCATTCTACCTGTCTTGAAACAGACGTGTAGCCAGCATGTAGTTCATTGATGTCTTGTACTCTAAAAAGGATCTGGAAAAACAAAATACAGGATGTATCAAGGTACAGCTCATCATATTGAAAGACATTATATAGAAAAAAAGTACTCTACAAAAAACATCCAAGAACAAGTTGATTGAGACAACATGCTGTACCACAACAGAAAAGAGGAAATGAGGAGAGCTATCAACCCTTAGATGAAGTTCCTGATGAGGCAAGAGGCATGAAGAAGCACTGTACACTGGAAAGAAGAAAAAAAAAAAAGCATAATATAGAATCACTCACTCCTATATAGAGTTTATGGCCCAATGAGAAAGCACACAGGTACACAGTATATGCAGCTGTAGGATGTAAAAGCAGATAGCAGCAATAAGTTATTTAAAGAGAAGACATTTTTATTCTGATAGAAAAGCAGTATCAGTATCTATGAAACAGTGTTTAATAGCTTTCTGTAAGGTGCAATTAGAGAAAGCAGCAATAATAAACAGTAATTCTACCAAAACCCTCAGTACAATCCTGACAGCTGACCGCATTAAACTACACGTACATTACACAGAATATTCCTCAACACAAAGCATCAGTGTAATACTGAGCCATCCTGATGGATTTTGATACATACCCATACAGGTCCCATGTCAATGGGGTAGGAAATATGCGGATGAAACCTCCTCTCCGTTCATTCTCATCTCTCACTCGACGAAGAACTTTTATCTTAGAATGGAAACAAGAAAAAATATATAGCCAGCAAAATAGATGCACTGGAAAAAGAACCTTAGAAAAATCCCTCAACGTCAGAGCATAAAAATGATATCACTGCAGTCCTTGGGGTGAGCTGGGTATGCATGACATACATCCTTAGGCATTTTTATCTTGTGTTTAAATTCCACAAGAATCTCCCATGGCTGGGTTCATATCATGTATGCTTGGCACAACTGAGGGCAAGGGGCAACCCCAAGAGTAAAAGTCAGGAATTCTATTTCCAAAAAAACTGTACTTCTATCACGGTTTTCATACACATCCACTTGCTCTTTGCTGAGCAAGTTATCCCACACATGGTGTGAAAGCCAAGCTAAATAAAAGATATTTAATAGCCTACTTACCTCTTCCATGGAGAGACCCAGCATAGAGCTTCCTTGCCTTCCTGTTGCTTTTTCTCTCCCTGAGGGCATGAAGTTTTTCATTTCAGCATCACTGGCAGAAAGAGGACGGGTACGCTGCAGAGACACAGTGCAAATATAAAGCTTTCCCTTCCTCTCACAAATTTCTTAATTTTTTTAAGTTACATTCAAACAGCCAGGACTCAATTTCCAGCAGAATCTACAGTCTAGAGGACTACATCCAAAATTCAAGCTCCTACAGTCCTCTCTTTAAAGAATCTACACCCTAGTGGGTACCAAGTGTGAGTATTCATATTCCTAGTTTTAATCAAAGCAGGACAATTCAGACATCACTGCCAGTATTCACATCCCTAGCCCATTCAGGGGGAAAGCATGAGTGCCCAAAAAGCACCAAAGTCAGGATTCACACCCTCAGCACAGAAAGATCCATGCGCAAAGGATAATAAAGCCAGCATTCACATTCATAGTCCTCCAGAAAACACAGGGTTCACACATCAATGGTATTAGGAACATGATTCTCTGTCCCTGTTCTGTATTCCTAGCATGGGAACACAACTGCAATTCACTGATGAGATAAAGTTGCAGGAAAACCTAGGTCATTGTTATGCATACGTAAATACAAAATGCAAATTCAAATTCACATATGTATGTAAATTGAAAGAAAGCCAATGAGAAGAGTTGCAGAAAATAAATAATTTCCAAGAGAAATCAATCTGATAAGCTGTTGCGATGAATTATAACAAAGAACAGGAATTCAGAATATCTCCAGATTAGTAGGATTGTATGCAGGGTGCTCTGAAAGTAAGGCTTCTTACTTCCATGGATACCACAACAGATACAAAGAGTAGAAGAGCTCCATTTGGTAGAGCAGATTCTTAGCTACAAAATACTATTTTTCAACATAGTCACAGCCATTAGATACTCTTTTTTTTTTTTTTTTTTTTAAACTAGCAACTGCTGCCACTGCTGAAATGCACCACCAACCACCCCACTGTGCTCACATCCACTGTCTGGTCTCTATAAACCTTCAACAAGCATTGATAAATGTCAATGGCATCCATTTTTCCCTTGTGGAAGAACTCAGTTTCACATCTTTGATTCATCCACACTTCCATGCCAGACACCATTTTGTCAGATTGCTCCTCTGCTGCCATCAGTCACGCAGCACGGTTCAACCTCTACTGCCATACCACCACCACCTGCTTCTGATGTTCTGGGCCAACGTCATAAAACAGGAGGCATTACTTTTAGAGCAGCCCTTGTACACTCTTAAAATTCCAGCAAGACTGAAATCTTTTAACACATTCTGAAGTACATTTTAAGCTTGTCTTAAGCCCATTTCAGATGAAATGCTTCTGAAGATTAAGAAAAAAAGCATTAAAAGTTGAGCTCAGAAAGTCTCATGCCTTTATATAAAATTCAAACTACCTCTTAGCAGTACACCAAACAAAGAATGTACTAGAGAGCTTTCTTAGTTTAGAAAGAAGTGAAAAACATGACTGAAACCTTAACTGGGAAAAGTCCAATGGAATAATCCATACTGCTCAGTTAGAAAACAAACTCATGGCAACACCAGATTTCATTTTTATTTGTAAGAAGCCCTTACAGAATCAAAATTGAATTCCAGTCTCACTTCATTATAAATTGCAAGGGGCTGTTCAGAATTCACAGATGAAACAACCACAACAGCAACAAGCATTGCACTAGAAGGGGTTATGCTCTACAGTGAAGGCAGAGAAAATTTCAAAGAAAATTGACATTGCAATTTTTTTCTGAAATATGTTGTTAATCCTACTGGAAACCGGTTAAATAGAACAAGAGAGAATGAGGCAACCTAGATGAGAGGGGTAGGTAACAAAAGCGTTTGTAAAAGAAATAAAAATGTCCGTACTCAAACATGTTTGATTGATGCTCTCAGACTAATACCCTCCCACTTAAGGCCATCTCTCTTCGTAAACTTTCCTCTAAGCCAAAAGCACAGCTCTACAACTTTGCTTCAGTAATTTCCTCCTTTAATGCAGGACTCTGCTATAACACAGAAATGCCTCCAACTACACAAAATTCTTGCTTTTGACCCAGCTTATCTTTAGCAGTGTAGATAAATCCAACCACTTTGATTTAATCTCCAAATTCTCCAAGCATCTCTCATTCCCACATCATGATTTTCATTATACTAATCACTGACAGCAGTTGGCATAAAGATCTTTCCTATTCTCTGTGAAACCTCATTATTCAGTCAGATGTTTTTCTCCCAGTCTTATCTTTTCTCATAGCCTCAGCTAAACTTACATTGAATGACCTAAAATGGCAGCCCACGGAACAAATTTGGATCTCAAGACAATTCCATCTGTGCTACCTTCCTTCCTGCTGGGAAATCACAGAAAATTAGAATGAATCATCACTATTGTGCTAGCTCATGAAGCCCAGCAGTAAAATAATGCCTATCAAGTCCTCACACAGTCAGGTGCTTAGAATTATAAACTAACACTGATTCATCCATATGGATTGCATGGAGGGTGCCAAGACTATCGTACAAGGTAATGTTCAAAATGGCATTCTTTACATTGGTGAAGGAAGCTGAATCAAGTCAAGTACTTACCAGTCTGGTGTTTGTTGGTTGGCATTGTGCAGACACAGGACGCTGAAAGAAACACACAAAGGGGAAAAATAAAGGCTTGTATTCTCCAAAACACTATCATCTCTGCCTGCTATGCAGAGGAGCAGTGAGTGCCCTAAAGCAAACAAGTATAACTGAAGTCCAGAAAAATAGCTAACAGCTTCTATCACTTTGTTTCAGATCATGCTCACATCCACCACAAAAACATCCTATCCCTGTTCCAGAATACAACACTAATCCTAACTCAGACATGCTCAACAATCATTGACAATGCATCTGGACATATGCATAATTTCCAAAAGCACACACATACACACAAACAAACTCTTTAAATGGAGGAATTCAACTCTCAAGATCAAAATTCATATTTTTGTAAGATAAGAGCTACCTACGGGAAAATATCTACTAGCTATTTATTGAGAAGAAACAGATGCTGCCAAGCAGAGCTTTTAACAGAATGGATAGAGAAAAAAATAGTAAAAATCCTGACATTCCAGAAGCTTAAAGTAAAAAGCTTAAAGTAAAAAACTTAAGTATCCATACATTACTCCAATTTTTGTGGAAAAACAAAATGTTACTTAACATTCCAGCACATATGCAGAAACATGATCAGAATGTCAAAAAGTACCCAATATTACTTAAGGATTCATTTGGCACCAGGTCTACAAGCAAGAAGTATGACTGAAGAAAACTATTATCATATGAGCGTAGATTCTTCTTGCCTTTGGTGGTATTCAGGCTGTTTTTTTCCTCTTGTGCTCAAAGGTGTAAGAAAGGATTCTCAAGAGATGTATGTATCATTCGTAGTTGTGCTACTGCCAAGTTTGTTTCTATAGTTGGTCTATACAAAACATGCCACTGTTCATTTATTGCATACAATTAATTGAAATGGTTTCAGTCCAAATCAACAAGTTACAATGGAAACCACTCAACTGTTGGTCTCGCTAGAGGAAGAAAAGCTTTGAGAGACAAATCAAAGGAATTGCACAAGAAATCTGCGGTCCAGACTGGTAAAACTCATGAAACATTAGTCACTGTAACCAGCTCATGATCCAGAACACTAGTATCAGGCTTTCTTTCCCAGGAAGTGATTTTTTCTGACGATTAAAGATGGCCTATGCAAACAATTACAACTCAGAAATCCTGAAGGAATTTTAAAAAATAATATAAAGTAGTCTTTGCAAGCAAGAGTAGGCACAGAAGTATACAAGATTCAACAACATCTGACATAAAACATACGTCAAGAGCAGACACGATATTCTTGAAGCACAGAAAGATCTACAGATCTAACTACTCATGGGATTTCCACCTCAGTTCTTAAAGCAGAAAGCTATTCCCAGTAAGCACAGGTGAAGCAGACAAACATCCCAAAAGAAAATTTAGACTTATCTTGCGATCACTGATCTACCATATGAATCTTTGCATACTTCAACTGTTCAGGCCTTAAGAGCCATTTGTAGCCCTCAAGTAAAATTAATCTGTAAAACTTAAAAACTCCTGAAAATTCAATGCTTTCTAACAGCTCAATTTTCTGAGACTACAGCACTTTTTTTTTGGTTGAGGCTTTTCTGTAGTTCTACTGGAAATCCAGATAACCCCACCTACTGAAACGGTGCGAGTTGGAAGGCACCTAAAATATTATGTATTTTCAACACCCTTTCTAGGAGCAGGGACACCTTCCAGATGACATTGCCCAGAGCCTCATCCAGCCAGGCCTTGAAGACCTCCAGGGATGGGACATCCACAGATTCTCCAGGCAGCCTGTGCCAGTGCCTTATCACTCTCATTGTGAAGAATTTCTTCCTAATGTCTTATCTGAATCTACCCTCTTTTACGGTAAAACCATTATCCTTTGTCGTTTTGTTACACTCCCTGATAGTCTCTACCCTCAATTTCAGCCAAATTCAATGAGAATTACTTACTGCTACCTTCCTCAGCTCTGGCACGTTGAAGTCACTTACCTGCAGCTTCTGGTATGGGTTTCTCCTGACAGACTCTGATGAGTGATAAGCAGTCCGGCTTGATCGCTGGCCTGGATCTTGACATACAAAGCCTATGGGGATCAGGATATCAGTGAGACCTTATAGACAGATAAGCTCTGAAACACAAACCTAGCATTCCTGCTAATAGTCACATTCTGTACGTACATAAGTTTCTTGTCACTGCTTAAGTATCAAAAAAGATGCCTCTTTTTTATGCCTAGCATTGTATAATTCCAATCTTTGCACATCACATTGCGCATTGCATTTCTGGGAAAAAAAAAAAAAAAAAAAAAAACAAAACAAAGCTCACTCCAGAAACAACTACTTAAATCAGTAAGTTGGGCTGCTGAATATCACACACAGGCTCCTCCCTCAAACAGCTGTGCTGTGTACTTGATGACAATTCTATCGCTTCTAGCACTAGAGGTAGGTTGCTTAAGTACCTGAACCAAGATGTACTAACGCCTAAAGGTGCTATGCACTAAAAAGTCATGCAGTGTTCACAGTCTTGGCTCCATTTCTACAGAGCATAAACAGAACTCACACACTCAACCTCAAAGTACACATATACTGATTCTGAGCACTAAACAAAAGCCAATTGCTTAAGACAAAACAGTATGTCTTAAAATATCCAAGTATCAACTCTTAGTATCGCCTAAACACAAACAATTAGATTATTTACATGCTAAAGCTGAAATGTCCACCTATGATTTCCCAGTGCTGAACGCAGTGGTTCTCCTTAACTAGGATGTTCCTCTATTATAGTCATCTAGTAACCTAACGAGCTTTCTAACATGCAGCTCATTAACATACTTTTTATCATTTCTAGATGAGGTGAAGATTCAAGAAGCTCTTTGTTACACTCACCTACAAGGGTGAACATATCTGAGAGCATGCTTGCTTTGATCTTGAGGTCCAAAGGTGCATCACTACCCCACATACAACAGAGAACAAGCAGGATTATTTGTCTGGTATTCAATCAGAGAAATACATCAGTAGACAAGATCCACTGTGGTAAAATTTCTTTGCATTAGATTCTTAACATACATGTAATCAATATGCAAGGAGGGTCACACACATTAGGTAACCAGCAAACAGCAACAGATTCACCTAGTTTTATAAACACTTCATCTATTGATTTCTTGACGTTTACACAGCTTTTGTCTTCCGATGCAGAAATGTCCAATCTTATTTTAGTTCTGCTTATGCTACATTTCATAGAATAAGTGTTTCTGTCAGAATTCTCGGAAAGAAAAAAAAAAAAAGACAGCAATCTATTCCTTTGCCATGTAAAATCATGAAATCAGAGGGGTTAGCTCTAAATGCATGGGAAAAATCAATTAATGAAGGTGAAAGATATGAACAGATCAGATATATAGTGACAAGTGATATATATCCATAATTTTTCCAATAGACATCAATGAATAAAATTCAGATTAGACAAATGAAGTTAGATTTCTTGGGAAGCAGAAAAATCAACCACTTTTTACAGTACAGTGAGAGACAGTAACAACTTGGAGAAAAAGACTGGCAATCATAAAGCAAGGCAAAGGATGCATATACTAGTTAGAGTTTTAAAATGTAAAAATAATCCACTACGTACATATGAGCACAGACCAAAAGGCCCAGAAATTAAATACACTGGCACCTGTGAACTAAATGGGTACTGTGGAAGCTTCATTAGAATATAAAGATCAGAGTAAGGGCCAAGACAGCACTCATATTTTGGATTTCACTGAAAGAATACTAGACCAAAAATGCAACCCCAAGAATACATCTGCATACACAAGTCTCATAATGTATACACTCTGCATATGCATGTGGGAATTCGTCTGCATACACAAGTCTCATAATGGCTGAACTCTGCTTTGACTCCAAAATCTTAAAGTATCTGCTTGGCTAAACAGATTGAAATCCCACACAATAGTCTGGAGAGCTTCAAGTTTTTTTCTATGATGGGAGATTATGAAGTGTTAACAACAATGATGGACTGTAGAGGAGAAAGAATTAAAAAGAAAATGGAATCCCAACTGGGTTCTTTCAAAACCTTTTGCTGCAGTAAGTTTATTTCTGCAAAGGGAAAAGCAAATAAGTGTTCAGTCAGCTGTTACCAGTGGAACAAATACATCACAGACCTCAGGAAATCATGCTGTCCTAGGAGCACAAGTTGCAAGGCTGACCATCTTCAGCAACAGATCACAGCCTCAGCCTGGAAATCACTTACCAGGCCAGTGATGGAGATAGGTTCACTTCCAACAGCCAGGGCTTGAGAGTATCATCAATAAGGACATCAAATCCATACAGCTCTGAAAACATAGCATTATAAATTTACATTACAACACCTTTAAACATCTAGAAAAATTCAACATTATTTTATATCAGGTCATCTCTATCTACATCATTTATGTGAAATCCAGCTAATTCTCTAGGGCTGAATAAGTAAGATTTCAAAAGTAGGAAGTTTCACTCCCTCAGAATTCAAATTAAAAGTACTCTGTAAGGAAAAGAGAAAAGCAGAAAATGAGTCTAGGAAAATGTTATATAGAAAAATGAACTCTTTGCCATCCACAAACTTCAGGTCATGCCGAATTCGTTTTTACACAGAGTTTACACAGGGCTTTTTTTATTGGACCCCAGAAACAACAAAACTTTTCATCCCCACATTCATTGTTCCAGTCAGCTACAGAAAATTGTATCTAATTGTATCAGAAAGAGCATCAGCATCTTTCCAGTTCTTCCTCTATGTTTCTCTGCAGCATCCTCACAAGTATACAAGGGTGTTCTCTACAGCTCCACCAACATGGATTACCTCCCACAGCTCTTTACCTCTTTGACAGTTTCCCATTTTATAGTAAATCACTGTAGGAATATTAGCTTCTAAAATGTCTCTCTCCTTCATAACATATTACATCCGCAAGATGTGTTCTGTGCAGGTCATAACGAAGCCAGCTTCCCTTTCCAAGATGGATTTTACTGTTTTGTTCTATACACAAAATCTCTCTACTTTGGACCGAGTTGCAAGAAGACAAAGACAACTGTAAATCAGAAGTTGGCACTAATGCAGTTTTCTCTTCCAGCATTAAGAAACATATTTAATGACTCTGTGTGCAACTCATGCACATTTTTTCAAAACACTACGGAACAGGGTATTGGCAGAGAAGAAGGCTTTCCATGGAATCAACTGGTGCCTGAAGTGGAAGCCGAAGAATTTATTTGCCATGCTGCTTCCCTTAATTTCTGCTCCTGGCCTTTTGTCGTCTGCCTGATGCTCATGCTGGCTCCAGGGAGCTGGACTGCCTGACAAGATCTTCCTGAGCGGAGATCTGTATGAGAGCTCAAGTAGCTTATGATAGGAAGATAAAGAGCTACAGGGAGGGACTTGGAAGAGGAAGAAATGGCAGTAGGATTTGAGAGTGTTGCCTGCTCACTCTTCTAGACACCGTAGCCAGAGAGTGAGTAGAAAGCAAAACAGCAGAGTTAAGGAGTCGGTTCATTCCAAAGAAATGAGGCTGAATCTACATTTGGCTCTCTTGCTCCCCAGACTGGAAAGGCTGCATTGTAGGAAAAAGGAGGAGGTTGTGATTATGGGAGTAAACGTTAACAAAGCATTTTGTCCAAAAGAAACCTCTGATGCTTTTAATACGTTATTTCAAAAGACAATTCCAGGTTTAGGGAAGACCTGTGACTATTACTGCACGGTAAATTCCAGCGGACAGGCAGTTCATGCCCAAGACACAGAAGCAGTGAGTGGGCCTATGACAGCTGCTGGCCTGCAACCTCTCAGCCCCAGTCAGGAAGCAAAGCATTTTGTTTTGACTAGCTTACACTTCTTTCACTGCTGGCCATTCCCTCCCTCAAAGGACCTTTGCTAGCAATCTAGCTTCCTCTGTCTTTGTCATTCTATTTCACACCTTTCTCCCTTCCAAGTCACTTGCTTTTTAACCCTCCCTGTTTCCCACCCCAGTAAGTCCTAATTACTCACTCATCCGCCGTTACAAATACATATAGGATACCTTTTGACCTTGGCCAATCCTGACTAAACTGCTGCTGGTATTCCATTCCCTTATGGGTACCTTGTTTATCAGGACAGTAGGATCCTCCGGGCAATGCCATTGGCTTCATTTCATTGATAAACACATGTATCTAATGTCACATGCAATGCCTTCGAGTCTCCTAGTTAGACTCCACAGCCACTCCACAATGGCTAAAGTCTCCTAAGCCATATCTGCAGTACCTTTAGGGCATCAGTAGCAAATTATCATCCATGTTCTGATAAATGTATCGGGTTCCCATACTGGGCATAGCACAAAGAGTTCTCAAGTCTGGCTGAGATTAATTAAGAAGATTAATTACCTATATTCCCAATTATAGTAATGTCTCCTTGGCATTTTCACACGTGGAAAACGCACAACCTGGATTAAAAACAAAAGTAGTACCCTCTCACTATGAAACTCAAAATTACATGTACAAAAAATTTAGAATCATATAAATATAACAAAGGCCAGAAGTCTATCCTCTGAAATTATCAGTTTCAGCAAGACTGACACTTTCTTCTGAGTGAAGAAAAAGGCCAGAAGAGCCGTTGCTGCATCAAGCTTCAGTAACAGTAGATTTACAACAACTCATCTTGCACCACTGTTCTTATTAAAAAGGAAAAAGGGAAGAAACCATGATACCAAGTTTCCACAGTGCCTTCTCTCACTCCACTCACCCCGCTACTATGATCCACAAAAACATTTCATCCTTTCAATTTGCTAAATTAGAATTATATCAAGAGGTCCTGGCTATTGCCAAAATTCAGCAGGGACAGCCTCTATTCTCTCATTCCCATTAAGAGAAATCACTGCTACCAGAGCATGCCAATCCTCCCAAGAGAAGTGCTAGCTTTAGACTGAAGACTAAGAGCAAACAGTTCAGTCAGAGATAAATGTTTATTTTTTAGTCTTTAATGAATGTCATTAAAGAATAAGAGGAAGGCTTGATACATTTTCTCAAGCTTTTGGTTCTAGTAAACTACCATATAGTCAAAGTTTGGCTTATATTTCTGCCAAAGACTGCACTGGTTCTCCCTTTTAGACAATATTACCAAAGAATTCACTATTCTCTGTTAAGTCTAGCAACTAAGTCACAAGTAATAGCTTGCAGCACAAACAATGTTTTCATAATTTTGCATAGAATAAGCTCAACTGCTAGAAGGTCACTGTAACTCTGGTCCTTGTTCTCAGCTCACTCACTAGGGAAAGAGCAGCAGATTTATTGCAGAAGAGGTTTTCTATAATTTAATGGAAGCAACCTGAAGTTAGGAAGTGACACACACAGAAAAAAGTTGCAGAGTTGCAGAGTGCAACCCTTCTGCTTTTGCAACAAAGACAGATTGTCCCATTTTAAACGAGCATATCTGCAAAGACGCTCCCACTGATTTTCAGCTGAGCTCTGGATTCTACTTCATCAATCCATTAGATTATTAGATCCATTAGAGATCCATCAATTAGAGACCACTTACAGCCACAAAATGACAAGTAAGGAGAACAGTGCCGGGACAGACTAGCTCCTACTGAGCTATCACTAGAAGACATACTGCTCAAATGTTTCTTACCATTTAGTTGCAAGCTGATAGTTTCAGTCAAATTTGAAGATACACATATACTACAAAAACTACCTTAGTACATTATAATCATCATTAGGAGATCCATCCAGGATGGTACAATACTCCTGAGACTGATGGGAGGCAGAAGATGCTGAGGACAATCTTCTTCAGATTCAAAATGGCATCTTTACATACTGGCTCTACAGCAAAGACTGGCAGCAAGGAAATAAAAGCAGAATGGATTAAGCTTCACAGAAAAAGAATACGTGTGGGGAATAGTTGTTCTGCTCTGGCTTTGTCATATACCTTAATCCAGTTTCAGAGATGAAAACATATGCACGTGGTATATGTAAGGCTGGCCTAAGCTTCCAGACAGGGACTTTCCTAGAATAATGTCAAGCAAGCGTGCACAGAAATTCCTTAATAATCTCAAATTTTCATATCCTTCAAAATTCTTCAAAGATGAGGCCAGCACCATTCAATGCTAAAAGTTGTTAGCACTCTCCCAATTGCTACTGCTAGGAAAACCAAGAGTTCACAAACAACAGTAGTGTAGATGGTTGAAGACTGGTGATTAGAAATGAATAAAGACTTTAAGTATTTAACTCACCACACAAGTAGTACAATGATTTGCCTGCTCTATCCTATCTTGATATAAATGAGATTTAGAAGCATAAGTATGATCAATTCAGCCTTAGAACAAAGTAGAGGCTAAACAGGACATTCAGTGCCTTGCTGGGATCAAGAAACACGTACATTACTCTACCCTGCCTTGCCTTCTTGAATGCACAAGTGCTCAACAGTGTCACTGCTGAGTTGACCAGAGCTGGGAATGAAACAGAGGACTTAATGTTTTGCTTCTCCAGGCTCGTATGTCACTACACAGGATGCTGGTATGAGTAAATCCTGCACACAGGCACTTTCATTTCATCCACTACTAAACAATCCTACATAGAGTTTTCAAATTGCCTGAAAACAGCTCTCACTGTCTTTTCTAGTCCACCCTGAAGTGCCTACACCAGAAGAGAACAAAGCAGTCTTTAATCTGCTTGAGCTCATGTATCCCCATTGCACCTCCTCTTCACACTGATATATCATGTCTTTCAAAGTCAGTGCAAAATCCAGTTTCTACTTGAAGAAGGCTCCACCAGTAACCAATAACTGAACTGGTTAAGAGTTTTTACCTGCAGCTTAATTTTAAATAAGGAAAAAAAAAGAGTGCTGAGTTCACGTTGTTATTACAAATGCATGAAGAAGGCTGCAAGAAAGCCATGTAGTACTTCACAACTTTATGATGCAATTCAGAGGAACAAAACTACTCAGCATCTGAAGACCTCTGAGAACCAGTTATTAGTAGAGTGCAGTTAACAGCTCACACTACATGGCTAAAAGGGAACTGACTACAATCTTTCTGCAAATATTCAGCAGCACGCCACTTTGACATTAGAATCATTCTGACCTACCACTCTCACTTTCTAGGCAAGCAAGGGTAGCTGGAACCATACAGACTGTCTCACCAGCCTTGTTTTAGAACATGAAGAAGCCATGAATGGAGTCTCTTCCCTTTAATCTATAAGACAAGTATATCACATTAAAAATTTACTGCGGGAGTGAAGCATCACAGCAGGAGATCTAAATTATTACAGAAATAAGAGGAAAGCCTAATCTAAGCAAATTAAGTACTTATGACACAATTTTTAATCAGGAAGGTGGTAACTGTGCTGGAGTCCTATTTCCCACAACAGCATTACAAGTACTGGAATAAAATACACATCAAGTTACTCATGTTCATCGATAATATTTTGAAATAAGGCCTACCTCTGTATCTGTCCTTCAGATACTTGTTTTATAAGTGTGAGGCATTCTTTAAATTATCAGTCTCTCTCAGGACACACATGCAGTTTCATTGTTTGCAGCCCAGAGGGAATTAAAAGGCTCCTGGGAGCCTCTGCATGCTAACTCGAAATCTTCATTCCCAGTTTTCTTCCTCATGTTAACAGCTACTAATTCAGCCATTCTGAACATTTCCAGCTAGAACAACTGCCTTTTTTGTTGGTTTTTTTTTCAACACAGTCAAAAGTGGCACAAACAAAGTGACACAGGGATGAAGAAAAAGCCATACAGCATGACAAGGGAAGCTCAAATCCTTGGGACAAGGACCACCACTTAATTGCAAGGGAAGGTGGCAGAAAGTGTAGAGCTCTGGAAATGCCTCAGGCTCCCTAGGGAAGCAGCATGGCTCCTACTTAAGCTCTCTTTCCTGGGAAGCTCTAAATTTATGTTTACATTGAAACAAATGGAACAAAACAGTTTATTTGTGGGGGAGCATCTGAGAGGGTGGTTAGCGCAGCCCTGGGGAGGCAGCAGGAAGTGGAATAACCTCAGAGCCAGGCCCAGCAGAAAGTACATGAGGAACACGAATTTCCACATACACAGCTTGCTGGAGTCTAGAGACACAACAGAGAGGAATATAGGAGGAAAAAAAAAAAAAAAGAGGTAGTTAAGACAGCTTTTTGTTGTTTGTGTTTTGCTTTTTAATCCAGCTGTTGATGTTTCTGGAATAGATTCTGGAGAATTACTACTTCACTAAAAAGACCTAACTCAAGTCCCCATGTATGCCAAAGCTCTCCAACTTTGAACAAAGACATCAGAGCTACTTTGGGGAAGCTAAGGTAACTTAGCAGGTCACTAACATATCAGCCACGTGTCCTTGGATTTTCGCCACCCCTAAGAATCCAAAGATGACAACATTTATATTAGAGTGTAGAAAGCTATACAACAGTAAATACCCAAGTGCAATGCAAAGACCACACAAATGGAATTACCTGTCACAGCTAGTTTAAACATAAGGCCCAACAGCTAAACACAGAAACTGAAACATTCTAGAGTCTTCTCCCCTGCCCCAAGACTGCTCCCTTGTGTGTGCATCTGCGTGAGCTGAGGGCAGCTAAGAGCAGGAGGAGGCCTCTTCAGGGAAGGTTGGGAAGCAGCCACTGGAAAGCAGGAGAAGGCACACTGTGGTACCAGCCACTGCTTTCTGGACCTCTTCCCAGCATCTGCTGCCAGCAAGTTCTCAAAGCTCTTTGCCAGCACATAGTTCTGCATCCAGCTACTGCCAGAAATAGGCTTCGACGCCGCCCTGCGGAACTCTCACACAAGTACAAGCCCAGAAGCATTACCACCACTGTCATTCCAGGAACTGCATTACACATCTCTTCTTTAGCCATCAAACCCCTGTAGGACTATAAATCAGAACTATATCAAGCCATCTAGCCCAACAGAAAGTATTAAGTACTCTGAAGGGAGTATTAAGTACTCTGAAGCTATCCTTTGCAAGGGCTAGTGGGTCAGTTATTTCAACTTTCCAGCACTTCTCCAGTTGCCTTTCATATCACTTTTCATTATCCTCTTTTTTAGTATGAGACTCTCATGAATGACACCGGCACAGCGGCAATTGCAATTCAACAACCTCTGGCCCCAGAGGCCTATAGCGAGCTGAAAAACAGAATCAACTTCCTTGCAATAGGAAATGCAAGCACTGGAAAGATGCAACTTTCAAACAACAGTCAAAAACCAATCAACACAGATGTCACCAGTTCCTTACCAAAGCAGCTGCCACGATGTGAAAGAAAAGTTTTACAAGCTGTAGCTATGGCCTGCTCAGCAGATACTACAGTCTTGATAATCAGGTCTTCCACACTGGCCATCAGTGCTGAACAGAAGGAAGAAGGGGAGAGAAAAAAAAAAGTAGATTGTGAAGCAACGCACCATATCTAGAAAAACATGAATATTTAGACATCAGACAGATATCTTTGTGAACCAAAGTTCATGAGAGCATATGAATGGCAAAGCAATCTTTGGAAGTCCATGCAAGCAGTAACATATGCATGCATACATAACCTACTGCAAAAATGGTCACAAGTGAGTATGATACAAGAGTATAAGTACAATGCAAGTAAGCAGAAACATGTGGCAAGCACATCAGCACAAGTCAGCTGGAGTCTGATCATTGCTCTCTCAGGGCATTAGGAAGGATTAAGCGAGAGTGTATTAGCAAGGTAAGCCTTTAAACCACAGCCACTAAAGTACAAAATATTTTTTTGTTGTGGAATTCCATGTAATACATGTTCCATGACATTGCACCTTCCTCTAAAGTAGCTGTTCCCAGACTAGGACTTACAAATTTCTTCAAAATGATATAACTATTGACAGCTCCCAGTCCTGTCTATAACCTGCAGCTTCAGTTACAAAGCTCTCTCTGGCTCCTGTATAAGCCCACAAACAGAGCTCAGAAATACGAAGCAGAGTCAAAACAGGGAGCAAAAGGCAGGAAAAGATGCACATTAGATACAGACCTGGATCCTAAACTCAGTTTGGGATCAATCATGCAACAGAAAGAACATAGTTTCTGTTTTCAAGGACAAACAACAGAGGAGTAAGAGGAGGGGGGAAGGAGCAAACATTAGAGTCCTAGTCTGACAATCTATAAGGATGATAGCATAACCTCTCTCACCCCTCAAAGGGAACACAAGCAAACACATCAAAACCTCCAGCAAACCCACGCAAATATTTGGAAATCCCTGTCCCAAAAAACATCCAGTACCAATTGACTAAAGAGTTTGATTTAGACATACAATTACTATTTTTTGTGTTTAGCTGATGACATGCAGGGACCTGAATGAGTATGCAAGCAAATTCAGATGTCAGCCTCTCTGTCACAGGAAGCCTAAGTGGAAGCAACAAAGCATGGGAATGTAAGTGCACATAAACATCTCACAGCACAAAAAACTTGCCAGCCCAGACAGAATCAGCACTTTCCAGCCAGAGTTCTGCCTTCCTAAGACCAGAACCAGATACATCAGAGAAAGGTGCAAGTAGTTTTGTAACAAGAGTTACAGAGAAGCCTGCTCACATTGCTCAGCATTTTACTCAAGAACACGTCTTTTACTTGAAGAGGGCAGTGGAACAGGACTTATCAATATTAATAACTACATCTACAGAGCTGACTGAAAATGTATGGTATAAGTAATCAGACATACTCGTGATGGGGAAAAAGTCTACTTCCATCTGAAAGCCAGATTCAAGCCCCTTCCTACACCTTCTAAGTGTTCCCTGGCAGCAGTTACAGGATGGGCAGAGCTGCTATCAGTAGTGTAACTGATGGCTCAGTGTCACAGCTAATTTGTCACTTAAATGATACACCTTGATTCTGCTCTGCATATGCATTTACTCCCAGCAGACCTGGCAAAGGTGGGGAAGAGGGAGCAACTTTATATGAAACACAGACTGAAATGAAAACACTCAGCAAAAACCTGAGCCATGGAAAGATGACACCACATCCAAGATCATTCAAACTGGCACAGCTCTCCAGAGGTTGGTCACTCATCAGACTGAACAGGCCATGGGAGCAGTAGAGGGAGGGAAGCTTTTAGAAGGGATGGAATGACCTTAAGAAACGGGAAATGTAGGTAAAAATATTAAGAAACACACCCTGTGAAAAGCTCAGAATACTACTTGCAAAAGGGAAGGAGACAGGCCTTACCTCTGGGGATAGGACTCATCTCTAGGGATAGAGAATAAGTGCACAACTCTAGTGAGAAAGCTGTAAGTAACGACGTTTCCCTCCACCCTGCTCTGATGCTAAATGGGATTCATTATGGCTCTTCCCTGACTTCTTACAATTCGCCCTTGTGGGATGATTAAGATCTAATAAAGGAATAAAACAATACAATCTCTACTGACCTGCAGTGTCTCTCCCCTCTTGTTTTAAGTACCTCAGCATTGCGCTCATGCTCCACTTATTTCCATAATCTTCCACTTCAGGATCATCACAGCTAAAATAAACAAGTTAAGTTTACACCAATGGCATAACTGAGGACTGGTACCAAACTTAGACGGAGGTAAGCTGACCCAGCTTCTAGAAATTAAGTTCCATTTTTCAAGTACCTGACATAATCTCCACTCTTCTTGTTGACACTGTAGTTGGTCAGATGCATAAATTGGTTTTTAATGTTCTTCGATGCCTGGTCATACCTCACAGTTGCAAACCTGAAAAGAGAGAAAGGATTTATAATGTTTCTGGAATGAGCAATATGCTTGCTAAATACAATCTATTACACAGACCATTTGACTCCAACATCTAGGGAGAGGATGTAAGCAACATGACTTCATCAAATGCAACCTCTCTTGACCAAAATAAAATAAAATACAGTTTAGGGCCACATTCAGACACATTTCATCTATTTTTCAGTGTCTTACAGCAGGAAGCTCAATTTCTTCTCTTGGGAGTTTTCCAGACCTAACAGTATGCGTGCTAGACACGTTTTTTTCTTGGCTGCTTCAATTCAGGCCACTTAGCTTTATTGCCACAGCCCCTCCAATTTCACATTTAGAGCTACCATGAACATGTAATATCCACCAGTCCCGGGAAATGCATACACACATATAGCAGGTATGCTACATGTGCATATTACAGATAATATTCTATGAAGTCTCTTATAAACACAGCTGAGTTCTTCTGTACTCCACAGAAGCCTTAGAAAAGGAATAGACTTCAATCTCTGCTGACTGTAAATCCTACAACTGTCAATCCTCTTTCTCAAGAATAAGTAAGGAAACGAGGGACAGAACCTGCAGACCAGATCAATTTGCCCAACAAGGCAGCATCTGCTCCAGGGTGTCGGGGACTATGCAACCCTTTCATATCCCAAAGATGCCATCTGACTTGCGCAGGAGGAAAGGACAAATGGACTGCAATCAGCAGCAAGTCACAGAATCACAGAAGTCACTGCTATCTCATTCAGCTCGTTAGTCTGAACCCTGTTACAGTCAGCAATACCACAGTTTAAGCAGCTTGTTTTTCTATCTACATCAGTGATGACTTTCTAACTAAAAGGCATTAATTATCTGTACTGCAACCAAGTAATCCATTAACGCCCTCTTAGCCATACCTTGTCATCAGAGATGTTTGCACTGAAATTAACCAAAGAACTGATCCAGCTGAAAAGGACAGATTTTAGCTGAAGAGATTGTTTTTTATTTTTTTTTTATTTTGCTTTTGTTCTGGGAATGAAGAAGCAGAGAGAACAGTAGAGCACATAACTACAAATGGAGTCAGTAAGAATTTTTTTTTCAGTAGCCATACTCTCTTTGCTCAGCTACTCAGCTTCACTTTATCTGCACTGCTAAAAGAGTGAAGAGTGCCTGTCACTGCACAACATGTCACCTAAAAACAGCTTTTTTGCGCCGAGCTGTTAGCAAATCAGATCAGTTCACCATGCAGAAAGGCTTGGGGTAAAAGAACACAAGGGACAGCACTTGCTCCGAATGCGTACAGGAGTAAAGGCACAAAACTGCATTCAATCTTACCAAAGCATGCTTGTTTAGGAAGAAGTTGACTGAATGCTGAAACAACAGATGTGTCTTGGGGAGGGAAGGGAGCTTCCCACAACCAAGCTCTAGTACAGCTGTCCAGGCTACTCCTCCATCATAGCTCATAATGTGCAGCCAGACGGGAAGTGATCACATACCTCTATCAGGAAAAGATGCAAACAGCAGCCAGGAAGAGCGCAGGACTGTTTCTCCTGACGGCTATGCCAATTTAAAGCCCTTAAAATTGCATCTTGGACAGAAGTCACACTCTAAACATGTAGCTGCACGATCAGCCTTTGTCAATCTAAGGATATACTGCACCTAAAAGCTCAGTGCCTGCTGACATGCATGTTCCAGCCAATCTCCTTGATTCCTTTCACAAATTGTGCAGCCACAGGCAAGTCAGATAAGTTCACAGATCTGACAGAACACTTGAGCAAGTATAGAAGGATACCAATTAACTTTCAATCAGATACAGACACACTTTCTTCTGGGTACGATAAAGGAGGTTGTTAGGATGTACAGTCAGAACACAGAGCGGTGTCTTCACTTTAAGAACAGCCATTGATTAACTTGAAATAAAACAAATATTAAGCAGAGGATAATACCATTTGTGGCCACGTTGGTAACATTCTAGAACCACATGGACCTGCCATCAACTGCAAGGAAATAATTTTCTTATCCTTTATGTCATTAGTTTCTTTTTCACGATATACTTTCAGCCTCAGATTTTTGATAAAATATTTTAAACAAAGGCTCAAGAACAGAATCCAGACCATCTGACTGGCAGAACTATCAAAAAGAAGGAAAACAATCAACAATCCCACATACCCCAAATTATCAGCTGACCATAAATAAATAAATAAATAAAAGCCCATCCAAAATAACAACAAAAATCCCATACCTCCATATTCTTCATTCCAGCTGTTCTCCTATACTACTATAGTTTAAGAATTTAATATCTCAGAAGAGATAAAGGGCAAAAAGGTAAGGTAAAGTGGAAGTAAAACATATGCTACCCTAAGAAGAGTAGCACGAGTGAAAGAAAGCACCAAGCCAGAAGACCAAGTCATTTCCAAGAGAGGAACAAAAAATGGAGGAGGGAGAAAGGGAAGGGAATCTGGAGAATCTGGATGCACAATGAATTTGAAAGAAAAAAAAAAAAAAAAAGGAACTCCCTTCACTTTATTAATGCCATCTCTCTTTATCTTTCCCTTATTGTTCTCCATAGTTCAGAAGAAACTGAAGTACACAAGAATATCCAACAAGTTGCACAATAATCTTTTCTTTAGAAAGAACTGCCAAAAACCTCACTTCTCAGTGAAACTGAAGCCACCAATGCCCTCATTTGACAGCCATTTTGAGAAATCTCTCCAGAACAGTACAAGCAAATTCATAAAGCAAATTATGCCATAAAATTTGACATAATTTGTATGCCAAATTAAACTTATTTTTAAATACACAAGTGGGAGCAGAAAAAAAAAAAACCTTCATGAGGCAACTGAGTGGCAAGCTTAAAAAAAAACAACAGCATAATCTTTCACCATATTTCTCTCAGCTTTAACTGTACATGAAGTTAGAGCAGTTGGCAACAGAAACTAGCTGGGAAGCTTGGATTCCTTTTCCACAAATTTCCACAGCTTAAAATATTAGCATTTCTCTTCAGTTTAACTGTAAGTTTCCTGGATTTAGCTCTTCTGCTTTGAAAATACTAACAATCCTGTTATGTATTTGATTCTTAATCTTCATCATTCCACCTTAACAATCACCTTTTAGCAGCATACTGAAAGCACCTGTTGGTAATACACTTTCAGCCAGGTCCTGGAAGACAGCATAGGCAACAAGCTATTTCAAAAAGTCAGGGCTCCTTCAGTACTTTCAAGCAGTGCACAATTAGTTTTACTGCACTTCTGTTGCTGTCATTGCTGTCAGCTATGTATGTAACCAGAAACATGCCGATATCAACCCCTAGCAGATAACTTCTAAACAGCAGTTTGTTAACTTTGCAAGCCTTGCATTAACTTCCTTCTGCTGAGACCATCCTGATTCATTAGTTGGTCTGAGTAGCATTCCCTAAGACAGATGTTACCATAGGATTTACATTTCCATAGGAATTGATGATTCAGAAGAGATTCCAGTGTACTTGTATTGTACTGTATGTAAGTACAGTACTGGCAATAGCCCAAACCTCTTACAAGAAATCAGCACTTGCTTGGAATGGCAGAGCATTACTATCACTAGTTATAATTACCTTCACCACTTTACAATTCCACAGCTTTTTATACAACACATCATTGCACTTTTCTTCCAAAGCAGTAACAAGGCTAAAGTAACAGTAAAGTAACAAGGTAAAGCACCTGCTGCACTTGGTCTCTCTAGGAAAGAGACTTGTATGCTACAGAATGTCTTGCTTCAACAAAAAATCAGAAATTTTTAGATACAGTAAGGTTAGAGGAACAGGCCTGTAAGATTGGAAAGCAGGAAAAATTCAGTGTTTGTAAAATCTTCTTGCAAAACCTCCTGAGATTAGAATAAACTTTTATTAAGTCTTTCAGTCTTTTAGAGGATGATCAAGCTTCTGTCCACATCATTAAAAAGCACCAGTAACCCTTTATAGACCCAAACCTTGAACATTTATCAACTAAAAGAGCCAAGATCCTATAACAGTTTAAAAACTATATGGGAAGGTGTCACAGAAAGTCTGATATTTTCCCTGTAACACAATTTGCCATAAGCACATGCTGCAACATTCTGTACAAGCTGTTTTCCTAAGCACTAAAGGCTCCATGCCCAGGTATCTCATATTACTATAATCCAGCCAAACAGTGATGAAGGCACAAATAACTGAAGCCAGGTCATCATCCGCCCGGATAGGACTGTTTCTTAGCCAAAGTATTACTGGTAGATGCTGCTATGTGGGAGCCTGCAATCAGCCAGGAATCCAAGAATGCTCTGAAATTACAGCCCAATGTATCCACACAGGGAGGCACATCTTCAGCCAAAGGAGGCTATTTTATCACAGGAAAATCTTCAAAGATGCCATCTTGTGCTCACTACCACCCCCCACCCCCTTCTTGCTCTGTTTCAGCTCACTGTTATTTTCACCCTGTTGTACCAATCCTATCCAAGCCAGGAACTACACAAAATGCTTTGTGTGTTAAAGAAAGCCAACACACTCGCTGTTCTGTATTGCTGCTAGGTAAACCTGTGTGTCCTGAGTGGTTCAACTGCTAAATTCACACTGCTTTGAAGTCTTAAAGAGGATTTTCCTGTAGGACTTCTTAAAAAAGTCTAGGAACAGGTGAATTTTCCACTATTAATTAGACAACACTGTCACTTCAGTGCAGTGCAAGCAGATATGCTATTTCTTCTATCTCATGTAAAACATAAGTTCTTTCTGCTAAGAATATGAAATCTTATAGAGATGATCAAAAATGGAATTTATGCTGTTCTACATCCACCATCAAAAGGATATCTGCTCCGTTTTGGTTTGAACTCAAATTTGTTTTCTCCATAACAAAGTTTCTTAAGCACAAATTTTCATTTGACAATGGTTGTTGATGGGGGATGGAAACAGACAGGAAGAAGGAATAGTTCCCTATCACAGCACTAGCCTGGGTCACCTCTGTGCTATGTACTGTGGTGCTTTCACACTGGCAGGTAGCTCAGCTCTACCATAACACTTTCTCCCAGCTGCTCTCACGTAGCATTTTTCTCCTTTCTTAAATCTGCTCTCCCAGGGGTCCCTTCTTGAGCTGGCTCTGATCTGACATGGAGCAGCTAGATGCTGTATTCTGCTCACAGAGGCCACCCCTGCAGCACAGTTACCAAAACCTTGCCACATAAGCCCAATATGACATCACACACATGCTATTGCTCACAGATGTAACCGTATTCACTGCTCACACCAAACAAGTGAGAGAATCACTTTCAACAGCTTGTTTCCCTGGCCTTGTTACGCTACCATTCTCCCAGACTTTCCCTTTCTGATGAATTTTACTTTTTAAAAAACTGAGGAAAAGGACAAGTTAACAAAATTAAGGACATTTCCTAGCATGATATATGAGAGATTAGATTCCAAAAGCTTCTAGACAGAACCATTCTGAGGGAGCTTCTTCCCCAAGACTGCAGCTGGAAACAAAAGAGGTTAAACTGAGGTTGCCTGTGTGCTCTTCAGTTTCCACTCAAATTGCTGCCAGCAATCCAGCCTCCTGGGCAGAAGCAGCAGCAATCAGATTACGAACAGCCCTTGCAGCCTTCACTCCTTCCACTGCAACTTCTCTTTCCTGAGGACAGAGTAGATGCCCTTTAAAGCTGAATTTAAAATCCAGAATAGAAAAGCAGCGCTCATATATTCAACAGTTCTAACAGAACACACCTCCTTGCATCTCAGCTGCAAGTCACAAAGGTACATGCCAGCTCAAGCCAAAGGCAAAAACTAGTTCCCTTTACCTGCAACTACACAATGCTCACCTTCAGCAAGAATGCATTTGCCTTCCCGTTGGCTGCATTTTCCATTGGATGGCAGAAAGGGAAAGAGCAATCAAAAGCAAGCAGTGGCAGGATGGTAGTAGTGGCAGCAGCTGGTCTAACCAGCAGGAACAAACACATAAAGGGAGAAACCCTTACTAAAACTTTCAGAGGAATCTAGGAAAATCTGCAGTCATCAGGTTAACACTAAATTACCCAGAGGTATGCCAGCTCTTTGCCTCCCTGTCATGCAACACACTTCCCTTGTAAAAAATCACCTTTGATATTGAGATATCGAGCCACTACTGCCCTCTCTCCCCTCCCTGTAAGATCACCTTCAAGTAGCCCACCTACTCCACAAGTGACACACACAACTTCTGCCCCTTGACCTAGCAATCTAATAAATACATCACAGAGCCTGCGCTTACCTCCAGAAATTCCCAAATTCACCATACCACCCCAAAGTTTTACTTGCCCCAACTCACATCCTCACACTGCCTTAGGATAAATAGCCTACCATTCAACTACCACTCATTCAGGCAGGAAACTATCTGAGGGGGTGCACATTGCTCTTATTCTTAGTACTCCTCCGGGAAATGAACTGACCACAAGGTGAAGTTTGTCAGATGCAAGTCAATTTGCAAATACGTAAACTGGATCATTAAATATTTACAGAAGTTGTTGCACGGGTTTGCATAAAACTTGGCAGCTCTGGAACGCCTGAGACATCTAGCCAGAGCCTGGGAAAGGAGGAGGAAAAGAGAAAAGACCCTGGAGTGGGAGAAAGGAAAGAATACTTAATCCCTTTTCTCTCAAACAAGTGCTACAGAAAAAGCACACATTACAACAGTCTTTTCCATGACTACACACAGAACTCCTGCCTAAATGTCCTGGAAATAACCAGTACAGTGTTCCTATAAGCACGCGTCTCACATTTTATACTTGGACTCACTTTCTCAATCTATTTTTCCTCCTCTTCTCCCCTCACCCTCTAGTAATAGATTCTATAGATTCTAGATTCCCTGTTAGTATACTGGCTGCCATTTTGTCTAGGGAAAATGCCACACAGAAGTTTGTTTGCACCACTGGTTGGCTGCACCATTCTCTCTACAGTTCTCATGAACTGCTGCTGAGGTCAGGACCAAAAGAACCAAGCACCCCTGAGGTAATTGTTCAGTGGACAAGAACTGGTAGAAGAGAACTACAAATACTTCCCTTTTAAACAGTACCAAGGTCTGGGTTCTAGAATGCTATCCAGGAATCTGTTCCTTTACAGCACAGGTCAGAAAAAAAAAACAAAAACCCGTAGAGAACATCACAATCTCTCATCAACATTATTTATTTAACAGCATCTACCTGATACATCTGTTAGGAAGAGAACAGGAATAGACAGCAAACCTTGCAAAAGATATATATTTAAGAAAAAGTTTCAGTGACATCTCTCCTATGGCAGCTTCCCCAGCCAAGATAGATAAAATGATGCAAGCAGTTCTATGTTAAAGAACAAGATCCAGGAGCAACCTACCCAGAAATAGCAGGGAAAGGAAAAGACTTTGGGGTTTTTATGATTTTTTTTGTTTTTAAAAAAATATTTTCAGAACAAATTTGTGCGTTTCAATACATGCACTGCCCTCAGCAGGTTTGTTGAACCAAAGAAATGTAAGGTAACATTGCAAGGGTGACCGTGTGCTAATAAGGTTGCCCAGAGAGGTTGTGGAATCTCTACCCATGGAGATGCTTAATGCTCAAATGGTTCTGAGATTCACGAGATCTGAGTGGCCCTACTTGCACAAGGGATTTAGACTAGATGGTAACCAATCTTCCAATCTTGACCACACTGACAAATGGCACCTGACGTGGAAGTACAGAACTGAATTACTCCATGAGGAAAAAAATTGCACTCACTGACATTCATTGATGCTTGCTGAACATCTGTGGAGACCAAACAGTGAATGGATATGAGCATAATGAGATGGTGGGTGGTGTGTTTCAGCTGTGGCAACAGCAAGTCACCTCCTCTGGTGCAGATTTTTACAAGTGCAGCACACAGGCTCTTCTTCATCACTGGTAAAAATGCATGACTAATGGCAGTGACTATGTTGAAAAATAGAGCAAATTCTCAGCTACAAAATACTATGAAGTAGTACTCTTTGTACCTGCTGTGGTTTCCACATGAATACATAGAAGGCATTACTTTTGGAGCAAGCTCCATGCATATGCAGTGTGCGTATGGATACACATGTATATAAAAATACACATTGTGTTTGTACATTTATAATGTTAAAGTAATACTATATATATATTTATTACACACCCCCACTGTGTTACAAACAGTAGCAGCCTTAGGCTCAACGGCTTAGTTTTACACAAGCAAATTTAAGGTAAACAACAGAGTCTAAAGTGAGCTAACGGATGTCTGTATACATAGTACATTTTTATTAAGAAAATCATATTAACCACGTGCAGATGGATCTATGCTCCCCTTTGGTCATTCAAACCCTGCTTCTCTTAACAGAGGGAAGGAAGCAGTAGAAACCCTCCTGTCTGTACGCAGTACTCACTGGCCCAAAGCCCAGAGGAGATGCTTAATGAAACACTGCTCCACAGCTTCCATGCAAGGTGATGTCTACCTAAGTGGTTGCAGTTTACACCCAAGTGCCCACGTAGAAACAAAATGCATCCAGAGGCCGACAGGAATTACTGCTCCTGTCAGAGCAGTAGGGGGGGGGGACCAGGCTGCTACAGCAAACTCTGGTCTAAGCACAGCCTGTGAGGTAATGTGAATTCCTTGGAAACCACAGGAATCCAGCACAGAAAAGGTAAATATCCCAGTGGAGCCAGTGCTAATTAGGAAGCCAGGCTACCGAAGGAGGGGTTCTGTCATGGGCTGGTGGGAGCTCAGGCAGCAGGAAGGCTGCTCGTGGCAGCACTGGGAAGCCCAGATGCCACTCTGTCTCAAGTCACCCTGGAAGGTTTCCCCCCCAGCTGCTGCTCCTTGGGGGCCTTTGCAAGAAGTCTTGGTTTTCAGCTCAGTGTTGCTTTTTTTTTATTCATTTCCCAATCTATTTTTAAATTTCAGTGTAAATGCAACTAACACATTCCCACTGGATTAATGCCCTTCAAGCCACTTAGGCTCTGAACTGTGGCTACCCAAATCTTGCAGCTTAGGTAAGAAAGAGGCTATGGAGAAGCATCCCGAAAACAGACACATTTCCCTATGAACTACCACCATGTGTCAAGGCCCATTCTCCTGGCAGGCACCAAGCAAGACAGGACTTCTTTCTTTCCATCTCATATTGAGATACCTAGGAAGAGGGGAAAATCACATGGGAGACTGAGAAGCATCCCACTCCCAGTTGGTAACACGGGCAGGGAGCAGCCTGTACTGTTGGAGGGAGCACTCCCCATGTCCTCTTCACGTGGACTTCAAGCACAATAGGCTTGCTATTCTTTGAAGTATGCCCCTCCAAAAAACCACACAATCCACCAATTCAACAGCTGCCACAAGAACAGCCTTGGGGCTTCCACCTGCTAGTGCCCACATAACTATTCATTGGGTACGGTGAGTCACCTTTAAAAGCATTTTCTGAGGTCAGCCTCTAATGAAAACTCTGGTTTATTAACACTTCACTTCCTATGCATACTAGGATTTAAAAGGTACGGCAATAAATATATTTTATCACATATTTTAAGAAGTCAGACAAAACAAGCTAGGTTTTAACAAAAGATCAGATGATTGAGTTATACACTTGGTCAAACCTGGACTAAGCTTATCAACAGCATTGCTCTTTCTAGAACATATGCTTCAGCTGGTCAACTCAAATCTATAGCTTCAATGCAATGCAGAGTTCTCCAGGCTGCCAAACACAGATGATCAATTTAGATGATGGCAAGACCAGAAAGGTTACATTGTGATGACAATCTGAAACACAGAACCCATTCATGCTACCTTTCTTAAGTCTCCAGAAGTCTGATATCTGATGATTATCTAAGATTATGTAGTAAGTACTGTTTATTCTGTGGGGGAGAAAGTAGGCAAGTTGCTACAAAAGGAAGCTGACATGGGCATTGGCAATATGCTTCCGGAAGATAAAGGACAAGAAGTTCTAAAGTCAACATATGCCAAAAAAATTGCCTTGAAAAGGAGAACTTAAACCACAGCAAATCAGCTGTTATTCAGTATTTCAAGTACAAACCAACCAGCAAGACTTGAAAGCTTTGCTGTATATCTCTGGGTATACAGCCTTCATATCTCCTTCAAAGGAAATTTTCTCCTCACTCTTTCACAGTCATCCAGGCTGGATCCATAACCCCCTTTCTTCTTCTTGGCATTGAGGCTTCACGTTCCTGTCTAGATCACAACTTGGCAAGTCTAGCAATGCCAAGAGAAGCTAAGCCTAGGGAAGTATCTAGTTATTACAAATAACAAACATACAATATCAAATCTGTCCCTCTGCAAGAAGATCATGCATCTTATGATTCTGATAGCACTTCTTTTCTAGTAGAGATAGTAGTCAGTACTTCAGTTCCTGAAGTAGTCAGGTTCCTCTCGCATTAGAAATACACAAAGCCTAAGACTGGAGGAACATATTACCTCTCAGACAAGCTAGAAGGAAATGGGGGGAAAAAAGAGCATTTCAGAAGAGCAACCCAGAAAATGCCACTCCAGCTACACTTTAAAGACTACCTATGCTTTCAGAAAGCAGAGACCATAGTTCACTGTTGCACGTCCTTAAAACAGATTGCTTTGTTCTGTTGGTGGATTGCCCCTCAGATTCCTTTAATGCTGCCTTTTATACCAGGCCATTACCTCCCTGTTCTCTGCTACATATTGCTCTCTCAAGCACTGGTTTTGTTTTTGTTTTTGGGGGTTTTTTTGGTTTTTTTTTTTCTGAGTAAGAAGTAGCAACTAGGTTCCTCTCCCAAAGGTTAAAGCATTTCCAACCCCACCTCACAGAATTTTTGTCCCAGCTTTACACCAAAGCATTACACCACATGAGGCAATAAAGGGGTCTCTCCCAGCACTTAACACCACAGTGTTAAATGGTAGGGCAACAGGAAGCCAAAATCCAGTAGTACAGAGATCCTCACCTCCCACCAAGAATCTGAATTTGGAAATCCAGAGGATGGGAAAAATCCAAATCACTAAAACTGAAGACCACTAGTGCCATCTGCAGGACATACAGAGCATCCCAAGTTTCCTTTTGGGATGAAATAGAATAAGGCATTTTTGGCAGATAAGCCTCTCTCAGAATCTTAGTTATCTTTCTTAAATTCAAAAGAAAGTTGACATCTACCAGGGAAAGGACAGTAAATTAATTAACATATTTGATAGTGTAGAAAATACAAATGCTGATGCAAAATTTAAAATACAATTTGAAGGTATTAAGACTGCAAAGATCAACAGGTCTCTAAATGTTTGTTAATTTATCATTATACAGAAACTAAAAAGGTTTCTCTTCACCTTGTATGCTCCTGTACCAAGAGAATGAAGAAAGGGCATGAAGAATACAAAATGGATTCAAGAAGAATCTAATCTTTAGAATCAACACTTCAATAATGGTGTGTGGCTACTCCACTATCTAAAGTTGAAAACCAACTTTATTACTTCCTCATGTAATAAAATCCCTCACTAAAGACCCTCTAATCTATATAAAGAAAGCTCACTAGACAAAGTGCAATGAAATATAGTCTACTTCAAAAATTTTTGCAGAATGCCAGAAGTAGCACTTCCCTCTCTTATTCGCTCAGAATTACAGAAGGAAGCCAACATGTTTGTTGATCACAGAGTGCACGTACACTGAGGAAATAAAAAAAAAAAACCTCCCCTACCTGGCCAATCCTTCCTCATAGAGATAGATGACAAGTGGATCATAGGATGTAACCAGAACATACAGGCGCACATCAAATTTGAAATCTGAAATGAAGTTGCCAGAAATCAGTGACTGCAAATACCTTTCATATATCATAGCCAGTTGAGAAAATGCAACAGACCCTAAGAGCAATGGGAGGAATAAACCATTACCTGCTGCTGACATATGATGCTTGAAGCCTAACTGAAAAGCTTCCCAATTTCAAGGAATTTTCCTTTTTTATGCCTCCTGGTACTAGCGTAAGATAGACGACTCAATCAACTAAATTCCTGCAAAGGTTGCAGAGCTCTTCAGTTCCTAGAAACAGGAGTGCATGAAAGCAAGAGCAATTCCAAAGCATACTCACCATCTATGAGCAGGGGGTTGCTGATGTAACGAGAAACCAGGATGTTGTCTTCCAGTACAATCTGATTTGGCTACAAAAGGACAGAGAATTCAAGAGTGAGAAAACCAGGAGGCTCAACGAGTAATAAGACCACAAGATCAAACCTATCATTTTTCCAGCTTTCACCTCCTAAAACCTCTTTGTATCAAGCATTATGTCAGAGGGTGGGGGTAATAAGACCATAAACACCTCCCCTCACAACACAACAATGAAAAACTAACAGTCAGTCACAAAACACTTTTGTAATGAGATCCTAACAAGAAGCCTGAGAATGATTA
The DNA here is from genome assembly GCF_026119805.1 of Tympanuchus pallidicinctus. Taxonomy (NCBI): domain Eukaryota; kingdom Metazoa; phylum Chordata; class Aves; order Galliformes; family Phasianidae; genus Tympanuchus; species Tympanuchus pallidicinctus. The sequence goes on along the minus strand of NW_026294747.1, from coordinate 37,549,570 downwards.
CATTAAGAAGACCACCAAATCTTCCAGTGAAATACTTCTTAGAGTAAACTGCAGGTTTAACAGCCCCATGGCAAAACAAAATAGGCAACAGAAGTAAGAAATGGCTGTTGTTGTCTGTTTTCTAAGCACTTCACCAGACACAGAGGAGGGATCTACTTAGAAGGCACTGGAAAGAATATGTTATGACTGCTAGTGAAAGTGTCACAGGTGAAATGACTCCTCAGGTTGCGATCTTTATGGCTAGTATCCAACCCTTTTGACTACATGAATAGATAGCTTCTACTGAGGGTCAGTTCACAGCCGGGACACAGTATGACAGAGAAGCCACCCTTGTAGGTAAGAACAGAAAGCTCTACGTACAATAAAAATACATCACAAAGTCATGGGACCTGTCGAAAGACTTACACAAAGCAAGGAGTAAAAGCTTTATCTCCTTGTAACCTGTTATACTTACTCATGGTAACAATTTCTTACAAAACAGTTTCCCAGAGAGAACCCCATCACCCTGGCTTTATTCAGTTTTACAGGTATTCAGCTTTATCAGTGTATGGAGTAGGAAACTTAGGTATATATATGCATTCCATATAATACAAAGGAACAAACTCAAATTCCCTCAGCACATCACAAAAAATGACAGTATGTTTGCTATGGACCAGAGAAACTGAGAGTTTAGTTTGTTTCAAAAAACAAGCCACTGTGATAAGAGTCTAGAAGACACTCCCTTAATGGAATCACAATGAAGGAAAATGAAGCCTTTGGGCTAGGCTAGCTGAAATGTTTCTGGAACAGATTTACACAAAGGGAGACTGGTCCCAGAAGGGTCTTTTTCCCAACTCATGGCCAACTGCCATAAAAGCCTGAGCTCATTTTTCTCTTTCAAGCAAAGAAAAAATCTGAGTGCAGCTCTGGAAATACTTACTTCATACACTTGGCAAATTATTCCTTTATGTTATGGGAAGGGATCCAGGTAGAGAACAAATGAAGCAGCATGACCCCTTCCATGCAGGGGAGGCTAAGTGAGTGAAAACAAAATAACTCACCAGTCAGTTTTGCTGCTGAGAATATTTATTGGAATATCCTCGTGTATTTTGGCTCCTATCCAGATATATTTGTTACCTATGACAACCTAACCCCTGCAAAGTCCCAAAAAGGCAACATAACACTATGATCAACATACCAAATTCAAAGAATAAGCCTCTTTACACCTCAGTTAAGGCACACTGGCATTCAGGTAACAAAACTCTTAAGACTGATACACATCCTACTGAGTCACATATGGCTTCATTTTAGCTGGTCTTTTCCAGAGTTAAGAAGAGGATGCTTTTTGAGGACTGTTTAGGTTGCAAAGGGCAAATAACCAAAGAGAGTTCTGGGAATCTTCCTAAAGTCAGCCTACTGTCAGACACAAAAGAAAGTATGAAGCAGCACAGTTTCCCATAACTGTCTCAGGAAATACGAACTCACTGCTAGTAAGCCAAGACTCGAAAGCACCATACAGGCTGCAAGGTAAGTGCAGAGTACAAAGAAATAGCTTGCTTTTGATTACACAAAGGCCAGGACAAGCTATGCCAGCGGCTCTGGACTGTTAAACTGCACATCAATGCACTGTTGAAATCCAGAGCATGGCCATTGTCTGCTTAGCTGTTTCCATGCCTCTCACATGGAAGCTGACACAGTTTTGTAGACAGTGTTACTGAAAAGTGATGGTGATGCACTGGAATGCGTTGCCCAAGGAGGCTGTGGATGCCCCATCCCTGGAGGCATTCAAGGCCAGGCTGGCTGTGGCTCTGGGCAGCCTGGTTTAGTGATTGGCGACACTGCCCACAGCAGGGGGGTTGAAACTAGATGATCTTTGAGGTCCTTTCCAACCCAAGTCATGAAAAGTAATCCTTTTGATAAGTACTTACATTGTTTATCAGGTAGACACCTCGACCCCTGGAAGAGGCCACAGGCTTCACTATCCATGGGCCTTTGTCCTTAGAATAGGTACCTGGTTAGAAGAAAACAGCATAAGTCTGAAACACCTTCTGCATTTTGCTTATTTACAGAGGAGTAAGAATGTTGCCTTCATATAAGACTTCAAAACTCTAGGAGCAGATCAATCTACTTTATTTTTACTCCTTAGGAATCACTACAATTATTACTGACACGCTTTTCTCTGCCCTGTAACTCATTTGTCATTGCTCTTCTTTACTCCCAGACACTAGTCAGAGATGCTATGAAGCTGATCATCAACACTGTGAACAAAGAAAACTCAATTCTGGGTGAACAAAGAAAACTCAATTCTGGAGCCACAACCCTCAACCAGCTTCTTGAGAACATACACAAGCAGGAATAGGCAGCAGAGTAAAAGCAATACAAAGAAATCATGTGAGTTTTTCAACTGTCTTTCCGGTCTCATCAACCACTGCAGTGATCAACAAACTAGAATACTCGCAAGTAATACCTCTCCCTCTAGCAGTCACTTTGCTTTAGGGCTGGGTATCATTAGCAACTCTCAACTTACTGCAGAACTCCTGGTACTCTGCTGGGAGGATAAAGGTCTGAGGTAAGATATGGAACGTCTTGAATCCATGGGACAGCTGCATACGACTGACATTCTTGTAAAGCCTGTCCTTTCGTGTCAGCTCATATGACCTGAAGATCCAGAACAAGAAACTTGTTATTTTTTCCCCAGAATAAAAAAAAATAACAAAACAAGAAACAAATAAAAAAAAAACCCAGACACAATGCAACAGCCTATTACTAAAGCATCTGCATTCCTCTCATAGGCCTCCAACTTAAATTACAGCTACTCTTCTGCTTTTCTTTCTCTATTCTATGGATGCATTAATAACCATTCTCATCTGCAGTGCCTTTAGCTATGCTCAAGAGGGACTGAAGCAAATAGTTACAATGGTGCTTGTAAACTTGTTTGTAAATCAGCGGCGTATAACCACAACTAAGAACTCCAAGCTCCCAAACAGTTTACTTTTCTCCTCAAGTAGAGAGGACTGGGGAATAAATCAATATTTGGGCTATGGACATGCACTTAAAACTCACATATCTCATTCAGATTCCCAGAATGAAAACAGCATGTGGCACAAATCCAGCTGGGACTTTAAAATATGACAAATATCTTTTTCTTAAATAAATAAATAAATAAATAAATAAATAAAATAAAATAAAAAAATAAAAATAAAAAAATAAAAAAATAAAAAATAAAAAAAAAGCTATGCTCACATTACTACAAACCATGACAAAGACATACAACAAAACTTGTTATCAAGACCTTACCTGGGAAAATGATTCACTTTCTGAATATCTGTAAGGGAACGCAGCAGGTAGGGCTTCAAGTGTGATCCTGTCCACATGAGATTATAATCACTGCTATTAGGGTGCACCTAAAAAAGGGCAACACAAGAGACCCACGCATAAAAACCATGGAAATAGTGAGAAGCACCACTGTTTGTCCTACAGACTGTGTCCCTGCATCTGTGGGACCAGAGCAATTCCAATTTAAGACAATTTCCTCTACCCACCTGTAATATTGGTTATTAGCCAGATTCTTGTCCTAAGCTACTATACAGTGATGCTAGAAAATAAACATACTGTTTTGTTGGGGGTTTTTTGTTTGTTTGTTTTGTTTTGTTTTAAAACAGGATTGTGATTCTGTTCTTTTTATAGACCATCTAAATCCAATTTAAAAAGCACTTTAGATTTCTCCAGGAAACTTGGGAGATCAGATTTCTCAACTTTGCTTTATTCAGTAGAAAAACGACCATCCAAACGCTTCTCTCAATTGTCATAAGCTGCAGACAGGACATTCTTTAAAGCAAGGCAGGTGCTAGGAGACAAATATAAAACACTACAAGAACACTTGTTAGCTTGGTAAAGGCTGAGAAGCAAAACTCTTCGGATCTTCCTAAAGGTACGAGGCAGTGCTCTAAAGCAAGAAGAGAAACACACAACGCACAACCTTGATATCCCTTTTCTCCCTAATTTTGCAGGCTTCACAACATATTTCCTCTCTGACTGACAGAGCACAAAGGGCAGTGGTAGAAAAGGGGAAAAAAAAAAACCAAAACACATCACTGAGAGGCTTCCCAAGAATCTTCCTTGTTATAACTTGACATAGAAACAAACATATATTCACCCAGGTTCCAGCCCAGCACTCACCTCATGGAATCCATGTGCAGTCAGTATGCTTCGCACGAGGCGGCTGTCCGTTCGCACAATCTTATAGGACAAGTGATAACGCTCTTAACAGGGAAAAAGACACAATATTAGAGTCTGCACCTAGAAAAAATTAACTGAAGTTACCAACACTGCCAAAAAATAAAGAGCACCATAGGGCTTAGTACAGCTGCACTTAATCTACAATGAAGCATCCACACAGTAGATGCACGTAGCAGGCAAAGAGTGAGGGGGAAATGCCTGTGTATCTCCTGAGGCATGAAGTCTATGGCACTGACACCTGTCCTCAGGTATAACAGTGCTGTGTCACTGAACCCCATCGTACCAAAATGAAAACCATGCTAACAAGTGCACAGATCTGAGTTTTGGGGTGACGGATTTTTTTGCTGTTGTGTTTTTTTCTTTTTCTTTTCTTTTTTTAAACAGCTCTTCACAGACTGCCTTATAACACTCCAAAGAATGATCTCTTCTCAACTGAAGACTGGTATCCCCTGCCAAAAGCACTCATGCTATCTACCCCTCATTGATGTGGCTAGCTTTTAAGATCTAAGAAATGGCCAAATGAGACCAAAACAAAACACTACGAATTTTTGTTCATGTATCGTTAAACTGTGTTCATCTTCCCATACATAACTGGGGAAAAATAGTAAGAAATAAATAAGGTGATAGGTGAAAAAAAAGAATATTCTATATAGAATTCTACATAGAATAGAAATTAAATAGAAAAAAAATCATAAAATCAAACTCAGTAAGCAGCATTGGAGCATAAGATACACTAAAAGCTGTAGTACAAAAGGATTTGTTAATCCATAAATGAGTGCAAAGAAAATAGAGGCAGAAATCACAGAACTAGAACAGAATCACTTTTTCAAGTGATTCTTTTTCAAGGTACTTTACAAATGACTTCAAACCAGGAACAGAAAGATGAACGTTAGATAAAGCCTCAGTAAACAAGTTCTACCAACAAAGATAAGTCTAAAGAAAAGAGTAGAAATATCATCCAGGACTGCACAGAGCTCTAAAGGAAATATAAGTTGTGCTATTCCATAGCAAACTTGTTCAATTAAAAAAAAAAATTAAATACATAAAGACCCACAGCCTGAGGAAAAGCAGGAGGATACCAGACTCCAATTAGAATATAAGGTACAATCACCTTCAGCTTCTGCCATCAGCAAGCATGTCTGTAACTCACATCAAAAAGATCAGGAGTTTCTACACACAAGTCACCTCCACCCCTTACCCAAAGGAGTCAGGAGCACTTCTAGTTGGCTAGGACATTAGAAATGAGTTTAGCAATTATCAAAGAAAGGGAGAAGCAAGAGACTACAAGGTGTCAGCATCAAAAAACCTGGGAGCATTTTCAGCTTTTCCCTAACTCAGCACATCTAGAATGAGTTCCCAGCTGCACACACCCGCCAGTACTAACTCTCGCAATCTGGAGCGACTCCTTATAATAACTTTGCCTTATATAGAAGCTCTTCCTTATTTGACACTGGACAGGTTTGGTCTCCTGATGGCAGAGCTGCTACAACAGCAATCATAGACTTACAGCCTTACTCAAACTTGCCAGGCTCTGAGGCACAGACTTGCTATTAAAGCTTACTACTGTTATTGTCACAGTAGGCGGTAATTAGGGAGGAAGGAGACTCCATTTCCTGATGAAACTCTTATAAAACTCACTGGAAGAATTGATTTTAAGTTCTCAGCAATCAACCAGTCAGTTTATCTTATGGTCATAAGTGGCACAACCTTCAAATATGATCTGCAACCAGACAGTTCCAACTCAAACTCATCAGAAGGGCAAAAACAGGCACAATCTAAATATACAATAAACATTCACTGACCGGCCAAGCATTTCTGAATGTCTCAGTGCTCAGACACAATAAGATTAGACGTTTCTCTCCAGCATGCCCTCTTCCCCACAAAGAGAGGGAACATCCAGGTAAGAGATTTCCTGCTTCACACCTTCAGGCCAAAAGCCATTAAATTGCCTCACCCACCTCCAATTAGGCGGAGGTAGCTGTCGTTTGTCAGAATGGCATCAGCATGAAACACAAAGATGGGGATCCGCCTGCAGCCGCCACCGGTCCACCTGATGCACGGATGATCCCTAAAACAGCAAGACAGTTAGCACTAGCAGATGCTGAACCTCACACGCACACAATGGTTACCACGATGATGCAGCATTCTCCATACTTGCCCACGCTTGCCCAGCTAGCCCCCGGGCAGGACACGCAGACAAACACACGCTGAGCACTCTGGTGTACTCAACTATGAAATGAATCTTCTAAATCACCCTCTTTGTAGGTAGCTCTTGCCATTTTAAATGGGAATTTTGCTTCATTTATATTGATTTTATTGAGTGTGATTTGGAAGAAACTTCACAGATTTTCACAGCAACACGTTCTCTTGAATTAAAGCCTGAGAACAAGATCTATAGTTCAGGATAGACTACAATTACTGATATCCACGCAGTCAAACCTTACAATGCCAATTCCAGTCTCCAATTTAAAAAAAAAAACATGCAAACCTGAGCATACTTCCTGCTTGTAACCAGAGACTCTGAGAGGAGCAAAAGGGCAATCGTATTGAATTCAACAGACTGGAAGAGATTTGGCTCCACACAATCCATGAATTTGTCTGTCCCTCCTTTTTAAATTTCTGTCAAATGCAGTGAAAAGCAAGCCCAGAATTTGACAACGATGCCCACAGCCAAGTCAGCTACAGGTTGCAACACAGTGATCTGTTCTGCCCAAAACATCAAGTCTATGTTGGAAACTATAATGTCCTCATGAAGGACATGCACACTGAAAATTAGAAGTAATTATACAAAAGTCTAATGTGACAGAAAGCAAACAAAGCTTCATGTTACTCCCTGCTCATAGAAACAGAACCATGAAAAAGTTAACAGGAAGCAGAAACAGAGGGGCTGGGAAGATACCTATGCTATCTACACAGATAAAAAGAAACTGAAAGACTGGCATGATGCTAGACAGATGTATTTGGCATTTGAACATGCAAGATTATCATCACCAAAGGTCTGGGGACACTACAGAAGACAAAACACATCCTTCACTTACAATACAGGAACAGAGATAAAGGACAACTTTCTGATGCTGTGACAAAATAAGCCTTCTTCAGAGTAACCTTGATCCTCTTTACCAAGTCGCCCCCTGACAAACCAAGTTTACAACCCCACCACCTGTTCTGCTACCTTCAGAAATAACCGAAGGAGTGCAGTTAGCTACTCTGACTGGAAAGGACCCAGGAGGATTCCAGAATTTACACTGCAGGACAGAGCCTTATGTAAGTGGGAAATGAGCTGAGGCAACAGAAGGGGACTTTACATTAAGCCTGCCCTGAGGATTTGCAGTAAGGCTACCAAGGCACAGGCAATCCTCCAGGTGACAGTCATTCATTCCTAGCGTGACACTTGGTCACTTAATGCAGACACATTCTAGTCAAAGGCAGTTGCTGAGCTATTCATCCATAAGAATCTGGCAATTCCAAGCCAACTTTTTAGTACAAAGTGATGCCCTCTCTACAAGGGCATTAAGGCACTGCTGTTTGCAGCTAGACACTGGGTCACAATATGTAACGAGAAGAAAACAAATAAGACATAATAAAGTAGGTGCAGCTGAAGCAGAAATGGGATTTCGCTTTGAGAAAGAGAGCAATTCCTTCCCAAGCAAAAATAAAAACAGACATACATTAGACACAAATAGGGGCCCCAAAAGCTAAGCAAAAATATTAGAGCTCTCACAAGACTGCTTTCAAAAAATGGCACATAACATTGTGTTTCAGTCCACTACAAAGTACATTTCCCTTCTCTAAAGGGAATTAAAACTAAACAAACGAAGAAGGGCATGAATTTCCATTCATTCTATCATCAAAGAATTTCCCAGCTCAGGAGCATGACAGAAAGAGATCAAAAAAACCAGAATGTTTACAGCAGCCCAGCTGCACGCCCAGCTCTGAAGAACGTGGTGCTTTCAGGCTCTAAATGTATGTTTGCCTGCCCACAGCTTGCAGACACGACCAGAATCAAGCTCCTCCACAGGTAAGACCAGGGGAAGGAACACAGCAAGAGATAAGAGAGAGTTTGTTCTCCACTTACTGCAGCCCGTCTCCAGCATCTTCCTCCTCTTCCTCCTCTTCCGAGGACGAGCCGCTTTCCTCCAGACCCCGAGCCACACCCGCCGGCATCTCCTCCGGCCGCTCTCATGCAGCCGGCTCGGCGGCCTCAGAGATCCCTCCTACAGATCCTAGGGATCTGACAGCAGCTGTTACCTGCAACAGGAATTAGCGCCCTAAGCGCGCAACCGGGCCGAGCAGCAAAAGCCGGGGGCCGCACAGCTCCAGCCGGGCCGCACAGCTCCAGCCGGGCCGCACAGCTCCAGCCGGGCCGCACAGCCCGAGCGCTCCCAGCCCGCGCCCATCAGCCCCCCTTCTCCCCACAGCCTCGCCCCAGAGACGCGCCCCGCCCGCTCCGCGCCTTCCCCACGCTCCAACGGCCCTCCGGGCTGGAAGCAGCCCCCGGGCCGGCCACGCCCGACAGGGCGGTCGAGCCCCGGCCTGCCCCACAGCCTCAGAAGAGACGCCCTAAGAGCCGCCGCTCCGGCCCCGGCGCCGCGGGGCCAGCTTCCCGCGCGCCGTACCCGCTTCTTCATAGCCCCATCGGCGCAGCCCGATCCGGTGGCCACTCCCGCCGCTTCCCCGTTACTACAACAACCGGCGGCGGCCAGCCCCGCCCCGCCCTCACTGCGCGTGCGCCTCCGGCGCCGTCCCTCCCGCTCCAGTGCGCACGCGCGACGCTTCCGCCACCCCGACCGACAGGCAGCGTGGGGGTGGGACCGGGCCCCGCGTGAAGCGGCCTTCGATTGGCGGAGGTGGCCCTCGCGGCCGCGTGGCGCGCGCGTGGAGCGACACACCCGCAGCCAATGGGAGCGCAGGAGGGCGGCGCGGGTCGGAGCCCCGGTGCGGGAGCGCGGCGCGGGGCCGCGGCGGCGGCAGTGGCAGCGGCAGTGGCAGCAGGATGAGCCGCTTCCTGAACGTGTTGCGCAGCTGGCTCGTCATGGTGTCTGTTATCGCTGCCGGGAACACGCTGCAGAGCTTCCGCGACCACAGCTTCCTCTCGGAGAAGCTCTATACCGGCAGCCCCGGTCTCGGTAAGGGCTCGGCCTGCAGCCGGAGGGACGCCCTCCCCGTTGGCGAGAGCGCTCCTCACCGCGGTTTTTCCCTCCCTGTGCGCAGTGAACGGGCTGCAGGCGCGGACGTTCGGCATCTGGACGCTGCTGTCCTCGGTGATCCGCTGCCTGTGCGCCATCGACATCCGCAACCAAACGTACGTGGGCGGCGCCGGGCGCGGGCGGGGCAGCGCTGGGTGCCGCGCTCCGAGGGCCGCGTGTCGCCGGGCAGAGGCCGTGCGGGGCCGGAGGAGCCCGCCGCTGTCCCATAGGGGGTAGTGGAGCGACGGTGGGAAAATGTCCCGGGTGACGCGCCCTTAGTCAGCCCCGTCTTGTTGCCCCGTTCCTCGGCTCAGCCGGTTCTCACCCTGTTTGCTGTGCCCTCCTGCTTCCTATGCCACCAGCGCTCTGCCCCTTTGCTTGCCTCCAGGCAGATAACGCCAGTGACAGCACACCACTGAACATGCCACACTGTTTTCCCAGCCACTGCCCAGTGACCTTTAGTACCTCCCTGCACCAGGGACTGACTGCCCTCTGTGCTCCACAGAGAGGACGAGAACAGGCAGTGTGTGGCTTTGCTGCCTGTTGTCCTGGTGCTGTGAGTTTGCTAACCTGCTTCTTTCTGCTCCAACAGCCTCTACTACATCACACTCTTCACCTTCTTCATGGCCCTTGTTCACTTCCTCTCTGAAGTCTTCATTTACCACACTGCAGCCTTGACGATTGGAGTCATGGCACCCCTCATGGTAGCAAGTAAGCAGAGGCCCCCATCCTGCTGCCCACCCCCAACCTTTCTCGGAGTTCTCAGCTCCCTGAGAACTATCTGTGGGGCAAGGAGGAGGTGTTCATGTCCCATCTGTGCAGCCTTTTTTTTATACAACTCATGCTTTATCTCTATCACAGGTTTCTCTATCCTGGGGATGCTGATTGGGCTACAATACCTAGAGGTAGAAGCACTGTCAGAAAATAAGAAGAAAAACTGAGACTGAGCGCACTGTAAAGGTCAGCACTGTCTCCTCACTGCCAAACTTCCACTAAAGCTCTGAACTTCTCCAGGATGCCAGTCCTAGTGGCAGATTGATGTTGGACTCTGTCAATCATCCTTCACTACTGAGTGTTTTATCTTGTCCAGGCAACATTTCAGCTGACTGGTGTCAAAGATAAGCCCCCACAGGAGCCTGTCCAAGCTTGCAGGGAGTACTTGGTGACTGCCTCCCTGCAGGAGGGCAGGGAGTGCCTCAGGCATGCCTATGAAAATGCTAAGGCCTGCCCCTGCTGCACCCATGGGGAGGAGGTACAGAGCCACCTAGGGTTCACTGAACATTTTGGATAGGAAAGAGAAATGTGTGCTGCAGTAGTCCAACTGTGTAACTTGCATGTGTGTGTTCTGTGCAGGGGCCATTTCTAATAAATGACAGAAAACTGATAGATGCAATGTCTGTATTTGTGCTACTCAGCAGCAGGTAAATGCTCTTCAACTTTGGAACAAGTGGTTTTAGTTCTAGAGTTCTAGAGTTTAGTGCTCTCATCCTCACTGTGGAGCACAGAGGGCAGTCAGTCCCTGGTGCAGGGAGGTACTAAAGGTCACTGGGCAATGGGAAAACAAGGTGGCGTGTTCAGTGGTGTCCTGTCACATGTTGCAGTTCCCTTCATTGCAGGACATGTTACCCTGCTTTACAGCACCTCTATCATTCACCAAGTCCCTTCCACCAAAGCTCCAGGTCTGACTGAACATAGCATGCGCACCCAAAGAGAGTTGTTGCAGCTCTCACTGCTGCAGCATTCTAATGGCAACAAACTGCATACATCTGGAGCAAGGATTGAGCTTCCTTCACAACGAGCTGCAACTGTAACAATGAGCAAATGGGAACAAGTTGCTTAGAGCTAGCTAGATGAAAATCTAGAGCAGATGGGCAGTGTACAAAAGGTAGGAAGGAACCAGCAAGAGCTGCTAGGGGAGAAGCCTATCCCTGGGAGGAAGAAGGAGGAAAAATAAAAGGAAGAAAGAATGTAACAGTAGCAGTAGGCAAATAGATGATTTTTTCTATTCTGCATTTCAGGCTACTAAAAACAAAAAACAAAACAAAACAAAACAAAACAAACAAAAAAAAAAAACAGTTTCAACCCTATAATTCAAAAGTGTCATGTTTCATTGTGTACTTAAAATGTTTTTATTTCATATGAAAATTATATTTAAAAGCCAGTTTAGACCACATCCTCAATCCCAAACTATCAAAAAAAGGATTGTTTTTTAAAGTATATTTTCATCCAGTCTGCATTTGTGGTTTTCTTCCAGTAAGAAGTACGTAACTGTGTGATATTGGTATAAGTACACTTGATGTCTCCACCAAGGGATGGATGCTGGAAAGGAAGGTAAAGGGTTTTGAGGGTCTATGCTTGTGACTGGGAGATACCCACAGTTCTGTCTCATGCTGGTGTTTAGGAAGGCTTCTAGTACAAAGCAGAAGCCTCCATATTCATTCCCACTGTGCTAAAAACATCTCACCGTAACAGCGCAACATTGCCCTGACAGGTCATCTGATATTCCACAAAGGCTTTTGTGTAGTGTTAAAAGTTGCAAAAGGCACTTCATCAATAAGGAGGAAGATATGATCCCCAGCCTTGAGAGCCTGTGCTTTGAGTCGCTCCTGCTGCTAGCCCAGTGCTGATCTGGGCTCAGGCTGCAGCCACGACACTAACCCTTGCCTCTAGTAGGAGATCTATTGGTGTCTCTCATTTATTCCTACTATCCAGGAACATCAGAGCAATCCGAGTGAATTCTAGGTGGATCTTTATCTACAGCCACATATAAAAAAACTGGCACTGGCAGTTGCACTGCTTTGCACTGTTTGGCTGGTGTTGCCCCCTACCATCACCTGTGCAACATGGAGGATATCGCAGGAACTCAGCACAATCTCCCTTCCTGAGAGCCTGGTCACAGCTCTCCCAGGGCTGCTCACAGTCCAGCACTGGCATTCTGTGTCATTGCTTCCCTGGGAGAGGAGGCACAGACCACATGCATGGTGCCACCCTCACCTGCTCAGGACTCGCCTGAAACTGGGGCTTTTCTGCAAATGTGTGCTTTTCTTCCAAGCATACACGGGGTGAAGGGGAGCAGTGACTTTTCCCAACTTCTCACTCAGTGCAGTCTCCAGAACAACAAGGTGCGGAGGTACAACTGAAGGGAGCAACGCCCTTCTTGTTTCACACTGTCATGCTCTACAAGTAGTTCCCAGCTGCCCCTCTGCCAGAATTCACATGTAACAGGATGGTGGAGCTAGCGAGGGTGAGAAGGAGGGCAGGGTGGTGTCCTGCATCTCCAGCTCTGTCACCTCTCTTTTTCACAGCTTTGACTCCTCAAGGACTATGGGAACAGTGCAGGCTTCTGGCATCACTTTCTGCAAGTCAGAGAGAGAAAAAGAAAATGGTTAGGCTCTTGGGTGGCCACACTTGGGCTTCAAAGACTAGCAGAGGCTGGCTCATTCACAGCTCCCCACTTGTGTGCACAAATCACAGAACCACAGAACAGGTCGGCTTGGATGTGACTCTTAAAGATCATCTGCCATGGGCAGGGACACCTTTCACTAAAGCAAGTTGCTCAATGTCCCACCTGACCTGACTTAAAAAGAATCACCACTACCACACTGAGGGCTCAATCCAGGAGTGCACCTGGCTCACTCTTTCAGAACATTCCATGCCCAGACAAGGGACACTGCAGGCAGCAGAGCAGAGCAATGATCCCACTTCTCTGAAGCTGCTTGCAGGAGTCCTCAGATGATGTCACAGCAATACGAGATTGACCTCAAAGTGGTGAAGCTGCAGGGTCAGTTCTGTGGGCAAGGGAAGAAATGGGAACTCTTCCTTCACGCCATGGAGAAGGGCAGTATCTGTGGGAGCCCCAGAGAAGTTGCACCCTGCGCACTCTCTGTATCTTACAGCAGGAGGCTCAGCACAGCAACTAGCTCCAATTCTGACTTTTCTCTGGCATGTCTGAGGCTTCTTCATCTCCCAGGCTGCTTTTTCCCCCCCCCCCCCCCCCCCCCTAAATCCCCTGAAAGAATTAGCCTGATTACCTGAACTTTCCTACAATTTCTGCTCTTAAAACAGAAGCAGCTGTACAGTCATTTCACAGAGGAAAAGCAAGGGCAACACAGCTTGCTGCCAAATTAACACAACCTGGGGCTGCATAAAACAGCTGAACTTCTGCAATTCCAATTCAGCCTCCCTGGGTAGGGCCACATCAGCCCCTCTTGCTGCATCCTTGAAGGCTGAGTTATGATTAGACCTTACACTCCCAGGTCCCCCAGCAGGTTTCAGAAATCTCTTCAAGTTCTGGCTAGATACACTGAGACACCTCAACTGTCACTGATTTAGAAGACAGCATGCAGACCTGTAAGGGTAAACATGGGTCTTGTACGGCCTGGACTCTGAGTTAACTCACTGCAGCGCAAGACTGAGACCTGAGGCAGGAGTCAGAGGTGCACAAATAGGTTTGCATCCACAGTGCTGTTTGAGATAAGCCCAGGCAGCATGAAAGCAAGAGTTACAAAACAGTTTCACTCCAAGTAGCTTCTTACACAAACAGCAGCTGAAAAGGTTTTGGAGAGGTCAGCAGCAATATCCGAATGCAGAGTGAGACCAGAAGAGCTTCAAAGACATGCCTGGAGGCAAGAGCCAGGAAGCACACAAAAGGAAAAACTTCCCATCGGCAGGAGCAATTGCATGAAGCAGTGCTAAAGGTAGGAGAAACAGGAAAGCTGCATTTAGGCTTGAGAAAAGCCGTGAGTCATAGAAGCATGCTGGCAGCTCTGAACAGGCTCCCCAAGCACCTCTGGGAACTCAACACTTCCGTGCTATGGAGATACAGGGGTGATGGTTTAGGCCAGGACACTGGGCTCCATGCCTTGGGACAGGAAGGCTGCTCCCACAGGTGGGAGACACAGTATTAGAAAAGGACATGCAGGTGGCTGCCCATGGCTTTGCAAGAAGGCTACTTGCCATACAGTAAACACAGAGAAGTTGCAGGGAAGTCGAAGAAACAGGAGAGGGCGCACACACTGTGCCTATTATGCAAAATTCCATCTTGTTTCTTTTTTTTTTACTGGTAGTATTTCACTAGAGCTGGAGCATGCTCCGGCTTCCAAGCGACTCCAGTATGGTACAGGAGTAGAATGCTTTCCACGGTGTCGTGGCCAGCCTCTAAATTACACTATCATAGGGATGAAAAGGCAACATAGTTTTGGGTGTTCCACTGAGATTCAGCAGACCCATCTTCATACTGGACAAATGCACAACCATCAATACATGGTACTGAGCCCTGACTGAGTCCTGACCTATCCAGGACACAGTTTGAGAACACAGCAGAACTTGAGCCTCGTTTTAAGCAAATCCCTTATTGTCCCTGCATGTCTAGGATGGCCACTGACCTGCTCAAAATCACCTACACTCGTTAGTGCTCAGCCCTGTTGGTAGAGTAGCACTTCAGACAAAAGTTTTGAATTTTATTGCAATTCAAAAGCCAGGACAAGCCAGAAATCACTTTTCCACCTACAGTCTGCTATCAAAAATAGGCTCTTGATGCACACAGACACACAAACCCATAAAAAACCTCCTACTATATGAAATCGATGTAAAGTTTCCTGAATACACTTCAATCCAATTTGTATATTCAAAGAGAGCTAGCAAAGCCCAGTCTGAAGGAAAAGACAGTAAAGACACCTTGAGATCCTGCACAAGCAAACAAGCACGATAACTTGTTTCTTAAAAAAAAAATAAAAAATAAAAAAAATTCACATATGCTTAGAAGTATTTCCAAAGAATTGTTGCTTAAGAGCTTTCTTGTAGAAAGGCACTTCTGACTTAAAACAATGACAAAAATCAGCAAAGATGTTTATTGCATAATGTAAGGAAACAATAATGGACAGTTTGCATAGATGCTGGAAACCAGGAACAGATGAGCACAGGCTGTACGCAGCATAAACATGACAATAATATGGATCCCAATTCACTACTGTGAAACACCAAGATAGAATGCTGGAATGGCTTCAGATACACTTACAGTAAAATATAGCCCATTTTACATGATAATGAGTCTTTGTGGGCATTTGATTCAAGTATCCTGAGATACAGAAAGCTAACCCTGCTGATGCTCTAGGAACTGACACAAATGAGAGGACTTTTGGAACTACATTGCAGACTTCTCAATAGAGAACAGTGTTCACAATGCCATTTAGATCCACTACAAGTTCAATTGCAGCATCTGTTTAACCTTAAGCAGCAAAAAGGCACTGACAGAAGACAAAGTGCTTGCGAGCACAAGGCAGGTCCTGCAGGAAGAGGAGGAAACCATCCTGCAGTGTTGACAGTCACCAAAAGTTCTGACAGGCAGCCACCTGGAAGCTGTGGCTCCTGGGCAGACAGTGCAGGCAGATAACAATACCGACTCTTTTCGCTGATGCTGTGGCATTATACATTCCTCTTCTCTCTGACAAAGTCAGCTGCTCAGCCAGATTCTAGACTTTCTATTTCATCACCAGAAGATACGACTTAGTGAAGATCTTTCTGTATGAGAATTAGCACGTGTATTTTTTTTTTCTGTATACTCTGTGAAATCAGACTGTTTCACAGTCCTACTCTGCACCAAAGCTGAACATCCAGTTAGCTGTGACAGTTCTCCACCCAATCATTTCTATTTTCACACCAGAAAGATTCAAACCTTGCTAGGCCCAATACCAGATGACAGGTCCCACACAGAACAGTAAGTCAACCATCCACCTCCACCATGGGACTGCACCGCTGCTGGGTCAATATAAAAAAAAAAACATGCTGTCATCAACAGGGCTACACAACCAGCATTTCAGTGGACAGGGTGCACAGCACCACAACTCTGCAATCTCTGCAAGCTCACATCTGACTCTGAATGTGTTTTCTCCTTGCAATAGCTATAACACAGCATGCCCGAGCCTCACAATGCCTGTTTTGCAGCTGGGATGTGAGCAGTAACACTGGCAGTTGTACCAAGACAGGACCATTACCAGTGAAGACAACAGCATAAGATTCAGACATCAAAAAAACTACCAATATACCAGAACAGGCTTGCTTAATTCATGCAGCTACAGCTTCTCAGCTACAGTTCTCATCCCAAACGAACACGATAGATATATGCCAGCTAAAAAAGCCATAGACATGGGGACAGCTTTAGAAGAGCTCAGCCCAGAGGCAAATCTTGCCCAGTGCATGTAACTGCTCCTCATGCTTGCATCAAAGTGTGGCAGCTTTACACTCCCTGTACTCATGCCCTATCTTAGCGGGTTTGAGGCGATTTTCTCCAAGAGACCCTTGTGGCTTCTGTCTGTTAGTCCCATAGATCATGGCCACAAGATGATACACAGATTTGATGAGAACCACAGGGTAGCCCAGTTAACCTGGCAGAGCAGCCAGCCAGCATGCAAAGCAGAGAGCAGTGAGTAATAAAGCACCACACCCAAAGCAACAGCTGAGAAAATGCCAAGTGCCACTAAGATTCACAGAAAGACATGCACAGAACTTTACAATTTTCAGGTGCTTATATACCAAAAGGCACCAACCCAATGACTTTGTTATTGGTTGTGAAGAAAGCCAACTCTTCTACAGAGCTCCTGGTACCACTTCCAGACAAGATCTGGATGGTAAAAGTAACATCCAAGAAGGGTCTCCAAACACATTTCCTCTCCCCTGTAACTTACTGTCAATTCAGTTCTTCATCTGCTCCAATACCAGGCATTGCAGTGCTGCACCTCTTTGAATGCCTCATCCAACACAAGCTTGGTGGGCGTTCACTACTCCAGAAAGCTGTCTTATCTTTCCTCTCAAACCCATAACCCAGGAAGGGCAGCTGTCACCACTCCATGCCTGCTGTTGCTGTCCCAGAAGTGTCATTGGCTTGGTGCCTGTGCCACCCATGAGTTTTCAGACAAATTAGTGTGATTCTCCTACCTTTGTATGTGAGCTAGTAAACAGGAATGGGAATTGATGGGATTGGGGTTACAAGCTACAGTCCATAAGCCGTGATCTGATTGCTGCCTTGAAGTCTCTGTAACAACAGCCACAAGTCAGATCCCAGAAAACATGGAGGCAAGTAGTGAAGGGGAGGAAAAAAAAAAAAAGAACAGGTAAGAAAGAAACCAGTACAAACACCCAAGCACAGGTAAGTCAGCCATGCCACATGGCAAAGCTCCAGTGTACTGACACTAACAGAACACCCACAAAGGCAGCACACTGCGCCTCTGCCTACCTGGTTGAGGGATCCATAATAACGCAGAATACCAGGTTCAGCCTCACTTCAATATGTCAAGCATTTGACGCTGGCTGTTAAGCCTGAGAAATAACCTGGTATGCCCAGCCATTTGTAGTGGAGGTGGAAGAGGTGTCTATCATGACTTCCACAGAACATGAGTCCTCAAGGGAAGGTGCTGTCACTGAAGTTTTTGACTGATGAGACCCACTACCTCACATGCATCCCTCTGGTTCTTACTGCAGTCAGTTTCGGAAGCTTTTAGGATTACGGAAGTGACCTGTACTACTTCTGTTCTGGTCTCAACACCTCCTCTCCAGTAACAAACTCTTACAACTTTTAGATTTATACAAAAAAAGTGTCAAAAGAGTACAATTCATCTGGCAAGATAAACGCCTGACAAGAAGGGAAAGGGCCTCAATGCCACTAGGTGATACAACCTTGATATTTTCTGGATCTTCTACAAACATGTTATGAATTAACTGTGTCACCAGAACTCTCATGACAACCTTGCTGCCAGAGGGCTTGAAGAGAAATGGATGGCTTACCTTAAATTTTATCTTGTTTCATCACTGCTAATCATGGTGATGATTACAGATTACATGATGAAACAGACTGCTTGTTACCCTAGCTCAACTGAACTAAGTCTCTTCCCATTAAGTCTACTCATACCAGGATTCCAGGAGAGCAGCAGTCTTCTATCTTAGTTGCGTGAACCCTGACGCTTACCATTCCTACAATCATCTGAAGTTGTCAGCCCCGGAGCAGAAAAAGCAAGAACTATTCTTAAGTTGAGACAACAGGAGACGCCACTCTACCCAAACTAAGTAAATTTACACCCTTTACTTTTCCCAGTCTACTCTAGAACTTTATGCACAACAATTACCCACAGCAGCATCAATTCCCCCTACTTATCCTACTTTCTGCCTTTATGCTCAGATAGTTCTATAAAAACAAAGCAAACAAACAAAAAGGCATATATTTTGTAACTGAAAATCCACTTTCCTGAGGAACTGATTAGAGTAGGGCTGCTTCTTAGACCTTTTGGTCTCTCTCCAGATTGGACTGGCAAGATTAATGGGAGAAAGGCAGCATCATCTTCTGAAAAAACCTGACTTGAGCCAGCAGAGAACTGAGCTTATTCACTTTTCTAGTCATGGTCGCTGATGGCTTCATGAACGCTGAATGGACATCTCTGCGTACATCCTAGAAGAGGAGTCCAAAGTATTAAGGAGAAGTGCCCCAAGAAACCACCAATTTTCTTCCTCTCCCTGCAGGAAGAACTTCCGAGAGTATCCACTGCAGTTCATTCACTGGAGGCCCTCTCCCACGTGCAAACAGCTGCAGTAATTGCAACATCACACCACAGGGATCTGCTACCCTGCCTTCTGACACAAGCTAGAAGCTTTGCCTACACCACTGCATGAAGTGTAAGGAGCTACACTGCTGAAGCCCTGATTTGGGTTTTGCCACTCACTTTCCTCCTGTCCTGAGCAAAGAACTCCACTTTGCAGCTAAAGACGGGGATGAAGAGGAACAGCCTGCCTGTCCAGGGAGCTGGAAGAGTAGTTACCCAGCTCTAAACAAGACAAAAGTTTGGTTAGAGGAGAGAAGCCAACACAACTCTGTCCCACAGCTGTCTTTAACCGAGAACAACACATGTAAAGCTTGGCACTCTCCCAGAAGATCAGAGCCCACAGAGTATGCAGAACGTTAAAAGTAAGCCAGCAGAGGCTCCCAGCAGCTGGCAAAACTGAGATTACATCCACCTGTCTGAACATGCCAACAAGGAGCTTCCCCACAGGCTGGGCAAGTGGTGGGACAATAAAATAGAATCACAGCTACAATCGTAACTCAGAAAGGGGCCAGCTCCATTCCCAGAAGGGAGAGCGGCTGAGGTTTGTCTGAGCCAATAGCAGGTGCAAACAGAGACTGAAAGGGGAATTACTCACTGTGTGTTCATTTTCCACATTCGCCTGCTGTCTTCGGAGATCAGCCCTAATAAATGCTTCAACAAAGAGAGGAAGAAAAATGTGAAGGTAGTTTTATTTCCATGCAGATCCCAAATCAATTTATCTCATATTCAAAGAGGTAAAGAGGCCCAAGGAGAATTCATAATGGTGAGCAAGGGAAACCACTGTCCCTAAAAAGGAACACAGTGCATCTATATGGTGCAATAAGGAGTCTCTGTCCTTCCTTTTTCAGAAAGTACATCTTGGAAACCCCAAAAAGCAACCAGGGCAAGAAGCCTTGGATCATTTTGCAACACAAACCAAATGCTTCAAGAAGTACTGTGACACTGCCACAGGGCTGCTGTGTGGGTTCTGCCCTTTCCTGAAAGTACTGCCACCCCTCAAAGCCCTTCAATTCACATGCCAAGTTCAAAGGGAAGAGTCACAGCAGAACACTCAGAAATTTAATTACCTGTCATAATGGACCCCAGGAACAGGAAGGAACAAAGAAAGAGATTTCCTGCCTTTGTCTCGAAGTGATCTATGATCTTCCCTTGGCCAATGGTGAAGGCAATACCGAAGATCTACAAACACAAGGTCAAGCTGTACTGTTATAAAGTAGCCTGTGCAGCTTCTCTGCTTTATCAAACTATCAGAGCACGCAGGCCTGACAAGCTGTTGCCCTCGTTAGGCTAAAGTTTGGTTATAAACACGTCCAGGGATACCATCTTTCAGCTGATGATATGACAGGAGACCCTCAAGGCTGAAAGCCCATCTCTGGGCAGAGGACAAGACCTCTCTTACTGAACTGCTAGGAACAATGATGGAAAAAGAAAAGATGACTGGCATCCTGATGGACATTTTCCTTAACGAAAACAGTGAAAAGAACGGGTGCCAGTAAACAAATGCCACAAGGATCGCTGCTTGAAAAGCCAGGTTCTGAGGTGCTTAGATCTGCAGCAATAATCACAGACAAGAAATGGGATTCAGGGCTGGAAACTACAGTTTGATATCTCTGCCTATTAAAAAAAAAGAAAGAAAAAGAAGAAAAACACCAACCTGTGCTGAGACATTAAGGAGCCCTGATGATGTTCCTTCTGATTCTGGGTATGTCAACTCTGCAGCAAACTCAAAGCCCAGGGGAAGGTACCCTGTCATGAAAAATCTGTAAAGAAACACACAGAAAAGAAAACTCAGTGACTGCTAGGAAGAAGACTGAAGAGGCACAATGTATCACAAATGCCTGCTGGATGCTGGACTTTTGCTTGGGAAATTTCCCATATCAATGCCACAGCCCACACAACTGCCTGACTCTTTGTGGCACAGGTCTCCCTCCTCCCCACAAACACTTTTGCTCACAGCCTCAGGCATGGAGCCAAGCCTGCAGGAGGCTGCGAAGAAGGAGGTAGTAAAAGCAGCATCTCCCAAAAGCAACACGAAAAGGCATCACCCCCAGCACAGTCCATCAGCCAGACAGCCCTACATGCATTTTCCTTTTGTCCTTATCCCACATGAGAGCCACAAGCAGGATGTGGCTCTCCCCAGTCCCTTCTGGGCCATGACTTTTGCCTCCCTCCTCATATCCTAGCAGCAAGCATGGAGGAAAGAAGCCTGTGCATGAACTTACCCTAGAATGCCTGCAGTCACAAAGACTACCCAGAGGTGGCCTAGATCCAGAGTGAAAGTGTAGACTATCATCCCCACCAGAGACATGATATAGACCACTAGTGTTGTCTGTCTGCAAGGAAAAGCACAGTCAGGGTTTTATATAATCAAATTCTCCACTTCACTCATAGATCTTGGTATATCTTGCAGCACACAGTAAAGAAAAAAGCTGTGCAGCTCTCACACACTCCACACTCTGAATTATCAGACCCTCACCTAGAACAGAGGGAAAACCAAGGATGCCGTTTCATGTGTATTTGTTTTTCAATGCACTGCAGTGATGCCTCTTCTTGTGTTTGAGCTAGCTTCTACATTTGGAGAGGTGAAATGTAAGCTGAATAATAACTAGGCTCAAGGATAGAATCACAGTTTCCTGGCTGTAGTGACCAGGTTTGAATTAGATGGAATTTCCATAAACAAGAGTCCCAAACTTCAAGTCAATGCCAAAATACATTCTCATCATCATAAGCCTCCATGATGAATCTGTGATCCTCAGAAGCTTCATCTCTGCTAGCAGGGACAGTTGGCACATTGGGAAAATTGTTTTCTGCACCCCCATCCAGTTTTGGTCTCAGTGCAGAAGTCTGAAGTTAGTTTCCCAGGCTTATGGTTCAAGTTTTTGAAGCAGTTTATAACTGCTTCACTATTTCTTGACAGTTGCCCATATTTGCACTTCACTCCTCAACTCCAGGCAAAGAAGATGAATGAGTTAGTGACCAGATGTGGTCAGGACCTTGTTTCATATTGATGCTATGTTAAGCTGCAAGAAGGAAGTTCCCAGAACACACAGTCCTCCAATGAGAACTAGGCTGGCTCAGAGAAGCAGGCAGATCTTGCAGTTTAAAGCAAATTATGTTTTCCACTGGAACTGCAGAACTTGGAGGGGGGAAAAAAAAATGAAGAAAACTTTTCAGTCTTGCTATGGATATCACACATTAGCAAGCTCAAAAAAAACAACTAGCTCTCCTCACTGATCTGTATCCCTCAGTCACTAGACTCCAGCAGTACAAAATGAACTGACAGTCACCTGCGAAAGAATGCAGGCTTCAGGACAGTGGAAGTCACACACCAAGAAATGCCCTAGATGTGCATTATTGAGTTTGACCCTACTTGCCACAGTCCCCAATAGACAGCTCTGACTGCAACTCCTGCTGCAGAAAACAGCCTCAAAGCATACAGGCAGTCTTCTGTTAAACAAGATTTTAGCAAGACTCTGCTCCCCTGAGTATATCATGGATGACAAAAAAGGAGACTTAGTGACAAGCAAGGTCCAAAATTTTGCATACAAACAAAGGGCTTAGCCAAGATGCAGGCAGATACTGGGGCACAGGGAAACAAAGGAACCCCTGGGGAAAGACACCAAGGCAGGGTGTTTCTCATGAAGTGACCTTTTGTCAGCACATTTGCTAGTCAGAGGACAAGGAGAGTGCACTATGACTCTAGGGGCACCCAGGGCATGGAAGAATGCCTTGTTTTGCTTGATAAGGTTCTTATCATTGCCATAAATCTCTTATGGGAGGGATAAAAACATGAAGAAACAGATTCATAGAGGACATTTGTGAAAAATACAAGGACACTGTGAGCTGTTCCACAATGTCCCTACAGGGACTGAAAGTTATCTTCAAGTGGGACAGGTACAGCCAGTCTCCTGGAAAGGATGTCCAATGCAGTGAGCATTGCTCAAAGTCACGTGTCCTGCTACATCACCTTAGGACAACTGGGCAGGATACGGTGAAGGCATGCCCACTACACCAGGACTAGCCTGGAAAAGGATTACAACAGCAGGCCCAAAAGGCAGACCAGGATAGGCTGGCCACTTTTTTTTCAGTGCAAACTCAAGTGTCCCATTCTTTACTATCTGAGTCTTCCCTTCTCTCCACAGATTTTAACATACTTCAGGCCTGCACAGACCCAGGTTTAAAATATCACTTAGGTACTCTACCTGGTCAGTGGAAGGAGATGATTATTTCTGAAGCAAATATGACAGTAGAGAGCACTGTCTGGAACTGTTAGACTGAAGGCCATGTGAATATTGCTATTAAAAGTTAAGTTCAGCTGAAGAGAAGCACTGACCCAAGGCCTTCGTCTCTAAACCAGGCTCCCCTAATAAATGCCAAGGCACCCAAAGTGAACAGGCAGTCACCAGGTGTCTTTCCAGACAGGAACCGAAGAATGCATAGGAAGTTCCATTTAACTCAGAATCAGAACTTATCAGAATTTTTCAAGAGCTGCTCAGCTCTCAATCAGCAATCCCAAAGGCAGCCTGAGCTCTGGGACAGTTCACTTGTACATTTGTTTGGGTCATATCTATGCCTGTTAATTCCAAAACTAAGAACACTGATGGGGCTGCTTTAGGGACTTGCCTGCCAAATAAAAGCAAGAATGCAAGGCCATTTGCCTGAGCACAACAGATGGGGAAAGCCTGATTTTGCACAGCCTCATCCCTGGAAGGAACTGCTGATGGGACAGTGATGATCAAACATCCACAAAAAGTGTTCTACAGTTCCTCATGTTACTAATCTCCTCCTGCTCCTCTCAATCACAGCTGGATCTCATTCACTTGCTTCTCTCTCCCTCTCTCTTTCTCTGAGCTGACTAAAAAAAGGACTTGACATCTTTCCTTCCTGATTTTCATGTGCTTACCATTTCATTCCTGACACTACCAGAGCAGTGCAGAGAAGGGGGAGGGTACCTGCCTAGAACATCTGGCATCTTGACAGTTTTTTAAATAGACTTTTAAATGAGGCTAAATAAAGATTCTGTAGCATTCTGAAAAAAAAAAAAAAAAAAAAAAAAAAAAAAGCTAGTTCCACAGAAATCCTAGTTACTAGGCTGCAAAGGAGAGCAAATTCCTAGCAGTTTTTCTTCACTTAAAGCTAAATCTATACCCAGATATTCTTAGGAGCCCATCGGATAAGTTTTATGGGTGGTAGAGCTCTATTTCTCTGCACTCTCAGGCTTCTCTGCCCACCTATGTGGCCTCTCAGCATATCCAGGATTTTATTTTCCATCTATGCTTGCCAAACTGTGAGTTCCAGCTCCGCCTGGTTAACCACAAAGTTCTTCAGCCCTTGTGCTACTACTGAGTTCTATTCACAGAGAGTCACGAAGACCATCTACCCAAGCAGTGCCAACTGAGGCTACCTTACCACTAACCCCAATCTGGAAAAAGACAAGTTAGATTGCACAATTAGCTACTGCAATTCACCAAAGCTGTGTTTCCATTTCCTAGGACTGCCAAATGAGAAATAAACTCAATGGTCGTGATCTAGAAATGACAAGAGACCTACTGGTCTCTCTATTAGTCATTTGCTCCTGTCCCGTAGCACGCCCCCAGGAGTCCTCATGTTCCATTCTTTCTTGTCAAAGAAGGCCAGTTCCTCTGCATTTCTGAACCCGTACTTGATTGCTAGGCTAGAGGCCATTTCCGAAGCTGCAAGACCGCAGCTTGCCAGATTCTCCTAAGCAGCCCACAAGATAGTTTAAAGTCAGTGGCACAAGGCAGTTTAAAGGCAGTGGTACCTTCCAAGATAAAAAGCTGCTGCAAGGAAAATACCTCTCAAGTTGCCTTCAACTCATCACATGCGTATCACCAGAAAAGCCCCATCCTTCCCCTCAGATAAATTATAGTCTCAAAGTGAGCAGACAAACTGGAAACTGATTACATGGATCCCCACAAAAAAAGAAAAAAAGAAAAAAAAAAAAAAAAAAAAAAAAAGGTGTGCTCCATTCCCTGAGACACGCTATACAGAAAAGTCTGTCAGCAAGATCCTGAGGACTGGGAGCTACAGGACACCCAGAGACCCTTCACTGTCTCCTTGAAAATGGGCACAGTATGCTGGCCAAATCTGCTGTCTCAGCCCACTAAGCAGTAAATCCAGAACCACCCATCCACAACCTCGTCACCCCTTCCCTTGCTTCTGTCCTGAATACAGTAACATGCACTCATACAATGCCTCTGGGCAGTGGATTAAATGTGTCTTTCATTAAACAGGACAAAGATGCACAGAAGCTGATTTGTAAGGGCAGAGAAATGGTCTGGTACAGTCGCGATTCTGCTTGTGCCAAGAGCTCTCTCATCCCTGGCAAAGCAGCAGTCAAGCTATCTTATCTCTCCCCTCCCCCATGTTTCCCTAAGGAGCACTATAGCACTAGACCTCATATGGGTCCATCAAAGACTAACATGCTGCCTCATACTTCAGACTAACTGGATTCTCAACAACTATGTTTTTTTCCCTGCAAACCCTTCCTAGCAATTCAGTCTCTGGACAACCAAGCTGCAACTGCAGAGTTGTTCTCTGCAACTCTGAGGAAGGAGAAGAAGAAGAGCACAGTCACTAGCAGCAAAGAGGCAAGAGACTTACTTGTAGGTTTTGGTTTTGTCCAACCAGAGGCCAGAGATCAGAGCACCAGCCATGCCTGACAGTACAATGGTGAGTCCAATCCTGCCAGCATTCACCTCCTCATTCTGTGGGAAGACACACACAAAAACACAGGAGCCAAGTCATAGCCAAAAACTGAGGTGTGGAGAACTCAGACATGAAGAGACACCAAAGTTAGTATCCCATACACGACTTCTTCTGTTAACTAGCTAATGAAAAGCAGCATTTGCAAGAACTCTTTTGGGTACACGCACTTTTCTCTGGGCCAGCCCAGAGAACACATGAACGCGCTGGCCAACATGAACAGGTACTCTCAGAGAAGTCAGCCTAAACTCAGTGATGCTTGATATCCAGCATCAGAATTTGGGCCAGATCAACCAGGAAATCCTGGGGCCCACTACAAGGTAGCACGGACAAGCTCTATTTGGCGCTCTGTCCCAGCTTATTGCATCACAGCAGCTCAGCACCTAGAGCACACACAGCTTTTAGGTGCAGATACACCAACAGAAATCACTGTCAGGAATAGGGTAGAGACAACTGCTAGGAGAATCTCAGAAGAGCGAGCTTATACTTGAGTCTTTTAGGGTATGTAGGAGTTGTCTTTTTTAGAGCTCCCATTCTTCACAGAGAGCTGTAAAGAACAAAAAGAAATGATGGTCTCTAGCCAGTCAGTCAATCCAGGCCAGAGCCAGTCAGAAGTGCTGCAGAAGCACTTTAATCCAGGCCAGAAGCACTGTACTTCTCACAGACTCTCCTTTGGCAGCTAATAATGGACAACAGCATGCATCAGAAAGCCACAAAGACTGGATGCACTTACTGGGTAGTGATGGACTACCATGCGGTTCAGCAGAGTGGACAGGGAGTAGAAGCAACCTGCATTCAGACCTGAGAGGAGGATAAAAATGAGGCAAATTCAGTCTGCTGCTATTCTGCTGTAGAAATGATCAAGATCATTAGGACAGCAGTCTACAGTTGGGCTGCAGAATATCAGGAGATACTACAGCTGGACAGGCTGGGTACTGGCAGAAATGCAGACCAAGGACAACTGGATCTCAGCATGCAGTAGGAAGCACCCTGCAATGTCAGGACAGTTCTTACCCGAACAGCCAGAAGAAAAGCTGTGCATATTTCTAGTAATGAAAGGTTACACAAGCTCTTCATAGGGTATCAACTCCTCCCTCACAGGCAGAGGCATCTTCAGCAGTGGAGCTGAGTTTTCTCAAAGCAATGGCAAAGTTGCTCAAAGCCTCAGCATCAGGTGAATCTCAGGGCCCAAGATTCAGTTTACAACAGTGCCACTGATCAGCAAGGTTTCCTTCCCAAAGAACCTGGCAGCTCTCTCCCGGCTGACAGTAAAGGACAATCTCTCCAAGCCAAGAAATACCAAAAGGCAAGAAGGAGCAGATCTAATGGCAAGCACAGACAGCACTTCCCCAAGGCACCTGGTGCATGCATCTGCATGAGGAAAGTCTTGCATTTTTACAAGATACCACTGAAGCCTGAAAAATAAAAAACAACTGTGAAAGTAATCGCCTTTCAGAAAGGGAAGTTAGATTAACTGTTAGAGGCGTCAGCCACCTGGTGAAGGTTTCTCAGTATCACCCAAGGTGAGAATGGAAACTGTTGAGGGTGATACTGGTCAAGCCATATTCAGACACCCGGCTGCAATACATATGCAACCCTGACTGTGTTGAATGCCTTCCTGAAGGGCATGGAAAACAAGAGTGCTTTTAAAAAAAATATATATATATTATTTTTTTTAAAACAGTAGACAAGCATATCCACATGGGTGCTGGAGTAGCAGTACCACAACGGCTACACTCTCACCTTGGGTGATACTGAGAAACCTTCCCCAGGTGGATGATGTCTGTAACAGTCAGCTCAACTTTCTTCTCAGAAAGTCATTTACATTTGCAGTTAGTTTCTCTTCAAGGCTCCAGTGAACTTAGCAGGGGGAGGGACAGGGACACAGATTTCACCACCGCAGCTCACATATTTACAGCTCCATAAAGTGGCATGGGATTTTAAAATTCTGGCTCAGATGCCAGAAATTCTGACAGCCCAGATACATGTCAAGTTCCCACTTCCTGTTTTCCCTCTTTCAGCCTCAGCTAAAAGCAGAAAGATGGCAATACATGGTAGAGAAGTGCAGTCTAGCAGGCAGAGTTTTGACAACACCCTGAAGTCAAACTCCTGCTTCCCTATTCCTGATGCCTTGGGCAATCCCAGACCCAACCCAGCAGCTACACAGCTCAGGAAGCAAAGAAGCCACAAGATTAACAGCTGGAGGGAAGATCTCACTTTGTTCACACACCATCCTTGACAACTTTAAGCAGAGCTAACTTCACAGCTTCATGGGGCAGAACAGACGAATAATCTTAAGTGAATGACCCCATAAGCTGACTGCCTGTGGCAGTGCTTTTGTTCCAAATGCATGTCCCAGGAAGTGACTGGAGAGGCAAATATGCTGAGTGACTTGCTCTTTAGGCACAAATAAACCAACCAACCCTTTTCAAGTGTTATCTAGAAAGGCTGGAAACTCCTGCAGCCTTGAAAGCTGGCTCTTTGCAACACCTGACTATGGCAAAGCACCCCACAAGAATCTAATCTGAGTTCATCCCATCTCCACCTCTGGAGCACCCAGCTCACTAGGAGACACAAAAAACTGCACTGTCGGGTCGTGGGAGTGTGGCAGATCAGAAGTCCTTTAAGTCTTTTACCCGCTGCTGCTTCATCTCAAAGCTGGGCACAAACATAGGCCAGTCATTTATGTATCTAGTACTTCCCACTTAACCAAGAGGACAGCAGCCTGCTGGTGACAGTCAGACTCTGGTAGCTGATGCCATATTAGCATGCCAGCTCCACAGAGGCTCTGTGATGCATGGGATTTCCAAGAAAGAGAAGGGCGCCTAATCCTAAACTGGGTGGAAAGAGATGCTGAGTTGGCAACAGCACTAGGCACCAGACAAAATACGAATTAAGACAACAAGTCCAAATTGCATTTGTGAAGGCTGACAAAAATGTAGGCATTTTACATGTCACAATTGCTTGGTGAAACTTCTCCACAAATTATAGTCAGCTGTTTGAATGCCTGTAAAATAAACAAGAGATGTGTCCAATGGTGCCTAACCGCCTTTGTGGATGAGGAAACCAGAACCAATAGCTGGGATAAACACATCTGAAGGTCCAGCCTCACCCGATTCATTAGTTAGTTACCATGGTTTACTTGTAGTGTTGTATAAGAACATTTTTGAGACCTCACAATGCCTCCTATATTTTACAAAGGCCAGAAAGGGGAAGTTTATTGCCTAAAGTTCCAAAAGAAGCTCTTACGAATCCTCTGACTAGATCTCAATTCTCCTGTAACTAAGCAGTGTATTACCTACAAGCCTTCCTCTTCACCTTCATCATCATCATCATCCAGAAAAATGATTCCTTATGCAGACCTCATTATCCTGTCTTTTCATCACAGCCCCTTTCCAAATGCTGATTTTTTGGAGCTGTCTCATCATTCCCACTTAACATTCCCTTCCCAAGCTTTCCCACCCTTTTCCTGCCCATTGCCTCTTTGTAGCAATGTGCAGTTCCAGTGCAGAGTTCAATCCAAGAAACTCAAGAGCTTCTTCATGCCCACTCCATGTCATGACTCAGCTTTACTGAGGCAATGCCAGCAGTCTTTGGGAAAAGGCAGCCTGAAGGTTTCCCTGATAAACAGTTCACCTGCACCAGCACTGCTGCAGTGCCACCAATGTTTCCACCACTGCAAGTCTTACCTCCTGAAAACCACAGGAAAGGAGCTGGCAGCTGCTGGTAATATCATTTTATCTTAGAGATCCACAGGCCTGTTCTGACCTGGCATCCCATGAAGGCCCACATTCTTTCTAAAGCCATGGCAGATGAAGCAGCAGGCCACTTCCCACTCTCTCCTCTGTTGCACACTATGCTAATACAAAAGCTAAGACAGGCTGCAGATATCTGTGTTAGCGAGGAAGGATGACTCAGTTGTGCTCTTGTGGCTGCAGATGTCTTAAATCTTGGCCAACATAACTTCTGACTTGATTAGGAAAAACTGTCCCCATTTTTAAAGCCAGACAAGTTTAAAAAAAAAAAGTTTCACTGCTTAGTTCCTTCTCTGAGTAACAGTCACATTATCTTCACTGCCAGCAGCCTTACAGTCAAGTTGGATTGATGTGAGGCTGACATAGGGAGGAGCAGAATAAATGCACAGGCTGGCAGGAAGAAAGGTGGGACTTCACATCATTTGTGACTGCCAGGAAGGAATTATGCCAGGGAGATCAGATACTAAATATGCCCTTCGTACTGAGAGCCTGCCTCTCTCATCTAGGGCTTGTTCACACCTATTAAAACTAATGCTTTCCCCTTTCTTTTTCCTGAAACATACATGCAAACTGAGCAGATGACACAATCCAGCTTTTAGCCAGCTTGCCTCAGTCTGTTTCTTGACAGCTTTTTTCAATCTCCACTTTCATAGAGGACACCAAGTACTAGAGAAAAACAAACAAAACACAACAGCAACGTAAACCAGCAGAGCCTACCAGTGGTCTGAGAAGTGTTTATAGTGAACTGTCACACTTGGAAGGGAGAGGAGATTTCAGCAGCTCCAAAGACCATTAGCAACCTCAGAAAATACAAAGCCATCATGACACTCTTTCCAATTGGATATTCCACCCACAAAATTCACAGCTGAACACAGAACCACAGAAGTTCACGCACTTGTTATCTTTCCTCCTGAAAACCTTCCACAGCAAGATGGGAAGAGGGGACAGACCACTCTGCAGACAAGCCCACAACTCTATCATACAGCCAGACACAGGCTGCAGTGGCCTTCCCTGTCACCACTAAAGAGAAAAATAGTTCTGGATAGGACATCTCAGCATCAGGAACAGATTCAACATACCACACTGCCCTCAGAGAAATACAGCAAGACTGTTGAAGAGAAATAGCAAATTCAGTATGTAAGAACAGATGGCAAAAAGAACGTAGTCTCCAATCCTTCCTTCTACTTGCTTTATAGGGATTGCCAAAAAAAGCTGGAGCAATCTGAACACCTACATGCTCCACATCACCTCCACTGGGAAGCCTGGCAATCATACACTTTCCTTGGAAAATAACTTGCACTCAGTGCAGTGACTTGCACTCAAACACAGCTCCATGTTTCTTAAGTAAACACTTAGATTAGTTCAAGTTACTAATGAACTAGAAAAGAAAAAAAAGAAAAAAAAAACAACAAAAAACAGAACTTGATAAGAAAATCCCCTGAACAGAAAGCGGTCGCAAGCTGAGAGAGAAGAAGTCGTACTGTGAGGTTGTACTGTGCTGAGCATGCTTGCGCTGCTTTTATTCTTCCCTAGCCATTTGCTTGTAACCACTGCTGGACAGACTGTGGTGCTAGAGGGACCCCTGATATGCGGCAGCACAGCTATCCTTCTGTTCCCCTAACCCTGCTCAGCCCAGTTACAGCCCTGGCACAACACAGAGAGAGGGGGAGAAGCTAAGTGTATCTACCAGAACAGAAAAATAGCCAGAACTTACCATAAGTGACCATAAGCAGCACAAAGTTGGCATTGCGAAGCAGGCGGAGGATCGACTGCACATAAGAATATTCCTCTGATGGCTGTGACTGGATCAGGGCCTGAGCTCGGCTCGGAGGGTATGGAGGCTTCTCTTTGAAGACTGAAACCATACACAAAATAGACTTGTTTGCAACAGGGCAACTAGGGAGCCTGAGCACACGAGGAGGGAACTACTCAAGAGATAGCACAGGGGCTAGTAAAATTAAGTGTACAAAACACATCAGCATCCTTCAGTTTTGATTCTCTGTGACACAGACTTATCCAGAAACAGGAGAAGAGAGTGTCTCTGCAACAACTCCTATCACTGGGGAAACACCTTGCCTTTAATAAGCAAGTTGTATAGGCATTTGGCAGAAGGGTTGGCAGGACTAATAGCATGGTCTGCAGGAAGGTGGAGAGACAGCTGCTAAAGCGTTGTATGGACATACAAATGCGAAAGAGAAATGAGAAAAGCCATCTGGCAAAGGTGGCCTGGTGCCCCACAGTGTCCAGTGCTTAGGAAGCCCATGCTAGGTTTTACATCAAGTCTGGCACCTCTCAGTCTGGACAAACTGACTCTAATTAGCATTAAAGCAGTGCTCAGGAATCCCAGTTGTCAGTTATATACTGCTGTACTAGGAGACACACCTATTTTGGTACCTTGTCTATTCTCTACCCCAGAATCATTAAAAATCTACACTTGACTCACCTACCAGGCAACATAAACAAGCTGGCAAGAGGAATCTCTTAAAAAACAATAATTTAAATATTTAGCAGGTAAGCTCTGCTCTCCAATGAGAATGCCAATCTGTCATGCAAATGTGTGAACTGGAAGCTAGATCTTTAACAGGGGGGACTGCATCTCTAGTGTCCTGCTACTGCCCATAGCACTTTTTTTGCTCCACTCCCAACTGGTAACCCTTTTTTTTTCTTCCTGAGAACAGCATGTTCTTGCCACATAGCCTACCTACTTCTCCCTATCCTTAAGATGTAATCAGCTCCAAGACATGACCCAAAGCCCAGCACCCTGTTTGTAGGCAAGACTGCGAACACTGAAATATTTCTATGATCAGTACTTAAAGGGCTTATTCATGCCAGGGTTTTATAACATAGACAGTCTAAAGATGAAATTAACAGTTTGGCAGGTTTGCTCACAAACCCCCTCCCCACCTTTCTACAAGGGCCATTCATTTTGGGCTTGAAGCAGGAAGATCTAGTATTACACGACACAGGCAGCGGTGTGCGGGGACGCTTCCCCACACGATCTCCACTCTCACAGGCTGACCTCAGCTCCACTTGGAGTCCTGCACACACTTCCCATCTCCTTACCTATGACGACCAGGATGAAGAGGGCTGTTGCCACGCCGGCTGTCATGAAGAACATGATGCTTATGTGGTAAGCCAGCTTCTCCACATCTTCCACATTGGGAACAAGCACAGGAGGGATCAGAAAGCCAAGCGCAATGCCGAGCTGAGCAGGAGACAGAAGGGATACAGAGGTGACATGGAACCACAACACTGCCACTAGCTCAGAGCTCATGAGAAATGCAATCCTCCCTCACCTGGTAAGAGCTCTACTGGGCCTATTCTATTGTCACCTCCAAAGTGAAAATCTCCTTTACCACCTAATAACTGACAGCTAAACCAGCTGCCCACAGCAACTAGGCCAGGAGAGGTCTCCCCTCAAATTCACAACTATGACAATGTTCAAGGAAAGGTTTTATAATATAATTGAACAGAATTAATACTAGCCTCCAACAAAGTGGAGTTCTTGCTCTCCTTGTGCTCCTCCACACATTCCACTCCTTATCTTGCATCTATTCTGGTGCCAGTCCAGTCACTCAGCAATCTAACTTGGCTCATTAAAAATGGTGGAAAATGACACTTCCAAAAAACACCCCAGTTCTTTGTTGGGTCAATGAGTTAAACCTATTTTTCCTCTTGCCTGACACAGAGCAAGGGCTGATGTAATGTCAAATCCCGTCCACTCCTGATAACTGAGGTATCAGTCTGTCTTGGCCATTTCATTATGTTATTTCTGAGTGAGCACCCACCAACCCAAATACTTCTCACACCCTTCCCACTGCACCAAGGGAACCTAGAAAAAACATCAAAGCTGAAAGCAAAGGATACATGCTACCAACACTCCCTAAGTGCTCTAGTGTGATGGGGCTTGGCAACTGCCTCAGCTAAATTGCTTGGGCCTGAAGGGCAACAAGCAGAAATCCCTGCAGGTCTGTCATCCACTGTGCCAAGAGTCCCACACGTCCAGCTGAGGAGCTCCTGCAGGGACAGCACAAGCTTCTGTGAGGACATGTGGGCTCTTTGCTGGGTAGCTGTTTCTCCAGGAAAGCAACAAGGAGCTGCAGCAGCATAGGCTTTGCCAGGTTGAGAGGTAGGACTAAATGTCACAGGCATTCTGTGCCACCCCTCAAAGGACAAAGGCAACAAACAGCTGCTTTTATGCTTGGGAGCATGCATTTCATAAAGGCTGAAGTAGAAGTGCACTTATCACATTTCTGAGTGCTCTAAACAGGAGGCCTAACAAAGCCACTTTTTGTTCCTTCTCCTGTATCTCACTTTGCAGTTGGATTTGGTTCCCAACAAGTGTATTTACCTGCTCCTCTGCCCCTCTCAGACATCAGAAAAAAAGAGTCACAAAACAGCTCAGCTCTCGCTTGCTTTCAGAGACGTTCTGCACATTCAGCCCTGTCCACGGCAAAAGCAATCTTCTTTTTAGCAACACCTTCATTTATTTTTTCCTGGTTTGAGCCTACATTTACAAGCAGTAACAGGGCACACACAGGAGCTTCAAACAGATGGAAGGACTGAGAAGGCACCCAAGAAAGAGATGGCAGGTGGCCATGCATCCATTCTCACCTCTGCTTCAAACATAAAATTCCAATCTCTTTTGCAGGCTGGACCCTTTGCTGGGCAATGGAAAACCACTCACGGTGCTGGTACAGTGCTAACCGAACTGAGACAGACTAGAAATGTTAAAAATCCTCCCTGCACTGGTTACTCGTGCTTTACCAACAGCCTTTCAAAGAGCCACTGCCCTCATTCTCATGCTGAAAGGTGATAGGAGTATGCAAAACATGAAGATAAAGGATGTATTCAAATTAAGCCCATTGCATGTACCATTTCATTATGGAAACATCAGATAGATATGAACCCATTAGCAAAATCATAACCAGCTGCCCCATGATTATGCAGCAGAACAGCAGCACTGCCAATGGAAGGATTCAGTGCTCCGCATTTTCACAGTCCCTGGAAAGGGTGTATTAGTGTCAGCCTTATTCTACAAGCAAAGAAAGCAAAGACAAAGAAACACAAGCACTCTGTTGCCCACTAACTGCATACAATCATGGCAGAATACAAAGCAGAACAACCCAGGAGCTCTGTGTCCCAGACAAGCTGAAACACCTTCTGGCTTGCCTTCTTGCAAGAACTCCTCACACCTTCTGTATGCTTTGGCAGACATACCTCCACACCAAAGCACAATGAGGGATTTCATTTAGAAGACCCACTCACTGGCCAGGATAAAGATCGCAGAACAATACACTCCAGGTGCTACATCTGCTGGTTGTAAAGAAAGTCAGTGTGTGGTGTAGCAAGCTCTTCACAAGCCCTTCTACTCCACCCAGCTGGTGGATATTTGAAGCAAGGAAACTGCTCATGGCTCAGAGCTGTCTGCTAGATTCAGAAACCATATTTTACTTACAGACAAGTAAATTTCAACTGCATCTGGACAAACTCATCCTGTGTCAAATAGTGACCTCTCTGGGACACCGTGATAGCATATGTCTGGATCAGCAACAGATACCTGTGCTGAGTTCACTCCCAGGACATCACAGGACCTTGCGGGAAGAGTCATCAAGAGGCTATGGATGTGCCATGCGCCATGCCATACCAGGCCACTTTTGGGAACGAGAGCACTCAGAGGTTCAGTAAGCACAATGAAGAACAGTGAAGATGGACACCAAACCAAAAAGGCACTTACAGGGCAGAAGCCTGCTCACCTCTGCAGCACATTTATTTTGGCCAAAGTATGGTCCTGCCGCTCCAGCATGCCTGCTGAGCCAGGACACAGCCACACCAGGCTCCAGTACTGCTTCTCAGTACTACTCCTAGAAGTTCAGGCTTCAAGGACGAGACTCAACACTGTTCCTTTCCATCTAAAGCTGGGATCTCCCAGCTCTTACGCACCAGGTTCCACGTTGGCCCCTCCACCCTTTGAAAGAGGTCTATAAAGTGCTTCCCGGGACATGCTCCTTTGCCCCATCACCCTTTCATTCCTGGAAGAATAGGGCTGGATTCCTGTGCTAGCTGCTCTTGGGCTTGCTCTCTGCAATCACATGCCATCACATGAGCTGCTGAACCGCAGAACACACACAGAAAATAGGAAGGCTTCTCTGGGACAACGGTCCAGATTCACTCTTTTGTCTAGCCTTTCCTATCTGAAAAGGGTGCTGGGAATCCACTTAACAAATTGTCCAGAAATCCTTTTCTGAGAGTTCTATGGCCACTGACACTCCCACAGGTCTGAGAGAGCTGCATCCGTCACCGCTGCTGTCTTCTCAAAAGACTTGAACACAAAAGAATGTTCATCCTCCCTCCTACCCTTAAAAAAAAAAGTAACACTTTCTCCATTGGGAGTTTATTAAACCTGAGAAAAATTGGTGGTAGATGGAAAAAAATCCCAGCATAACAACAGGAAACACATTCTATATTTCAGGGCTACTGACATTACTAATCCTATGATGATGAAGCCCCTTTGACATACGGAGGGATACTCACAGACCCTGGATATGAATATCACCTTTTGCAACAGAGGCAAGCTCCCCACAACATGCTAAGTATTACACAGCATGCACTTTAGCTTTCAGCAGGGATTTAGCTTTCAGCACATAGCTCAATCTGCAACATAAGAGCATCCCCACATCTGAAATGCACAACCATGTCCTGACCTCCAAGAATTTCCCTGCAGAAACCAGGCTGCTGGCACTTAAGAAGCCTTTGGGATAATTCTTGAACAGAACACCCAGAGAGTCAGCAACAGCAGAGCATGCTGTTCAGATCATTCATTCTCTAAAAGTTGATAAAGTTGATAAAGTAGAAAGAATGTATTTCCTACCTGAATTTTGCCAAGGTGCAGTGCAACAGCGACATCAGATTAAGATCCAACCGTACACAAGAACAGATGATAAAGCAGACAGCAAGTAGCTGGTAAGATGGTATAAATATCTCACAGTGAACAACAGGATTTTTAATTTGAGTTTAGCTGTCTGTATACTGACAGTCTGCTGAAGGATGATCATCAGTGCAGTATTGTCATGGAGTTGACCAGATCAATCTATGTCCGGCACAAAAAGTATAAATGAACGATTGATGGAGGAGTGGGTATCTACCTTAAAGAAACCTAAGACGCAGTATAAAAGCCCTATGAAATTGCAGAGCAACCAGAAACATAGGCACAGGAGACCACCACACCAAGAAGGTCAATTAAAGCGTTAAGATAGAAGGAGAAAGCAAAGCAAAACAAAAAAGAAAACAAAAAACCACAACAGTGAGAAATTTTGGCAGTGGTCCTTACAGGCTAAGGGTTACAATAGGGTTGATGGAAAGGACTTTATTTTCAGAGCCCATAAATACCTTTTTCTAGGGAGAACCCGTAAGACACAACACAACTCCTGATTTAGGGCAGCACACCCCACAACCAATATTAGTGAATAGTTCTGCAGTGCACTCAAACTCAGCTTCCTTACAGCAGTAGGAATAAAACAAATCACAATAGCAAAAAATCCCTTCAAACCACTATGGCAATATTTAACTCACATGAGGGATCTGCCTAAAAGGAAAGACCATTAAAGGGAAACAGAAGGGAAAAATCCAAAGAAACGTATTGCTTGCATT
This sequence comes from Tympanuchus pallidicinctus, assembly GCF_026119805.1. Lineage (NCBI taxonomy): Eukaryota > Metazoa > Chordata > Aves > Galliformes > Phasianidae > Tympanuchus > Tympanuchus pallidicinctus. The sequence goes on along the minus strand of NW_026294747.1, from coordinate 37,512,448 downwards.
AAGACTGCACAAACACACTGCATTTGGGCGCTCAGAGTAGCTGTATGAAATATCATCCAAAATTTTAGAAAAGGGGATAAAAGCAATCACAGTTAAAAAGCAAAGAAGGAAGAAAAATACAATAAATCAGCACACCCCTCAAAAGCTGGATTTCATTTCTCTGAGCATGAAAAAGAGGAGACATCAAGCTGGACCAAACTAAAGCAAATCCATAATTAGGCCAAAAAAAGACTGAGGAGCAGCCTGACAACTATGTCAAAGCTCTGCAAACACAGCACAATCAGGAAGCCTGCCAGAAAGGCTGCAAGGCCAAAAGATGATCACCATGGAAGGAGAATAAATGAGACGGAGAACTAAATGAACTCTTGCATCAGCATTCACTATGTGGTTTTTATGGGAGTTTCCATCTCGAAGGAATCTCTTCATACGGCAAATAAAGTTTTATCATGGAAGATTTTAATCAAGTTTATTGCAATTAATACGTTCTACGGTGTGTCAGGACCAGAAGGGATTCGTTCAAGAGTTTGAAAGAACAGAACAACAGAAAACCCACGCTACTTGCACACAGCGTGCCAAACTGTTAACTAGTCTGTTACTAAATACACTGATCAGGAATGTGGGAAGGCAAACATGATGTGAATTTTTAAAAGGCCCTGTGTGGGCAGGAGTCCCAGGGAACTCCAGGGACAGCAGGCTGTCAGTTTGACCAAAGTGGCAGAATTGTAACAACCAAAAAAAGAAATGAAGTCTGCATGCATATAAAACCCAATACAACAGATACTATGACAGATACTATGGCAAAATACTATGACTTCAAATCAATCAGCAAGTTTCTAAATGGAGACTTTGGAGTTGGGAGGCTGCCTACCCTAGCCAGGTGCTCCCGTGTTCTCATGCACCTTTCTCAGAGAATGAGGAAACAGGAATCTAAATGCTGGCTGTAGGTCTCTCTTGGAAAGATACTTATTAAATCCTATCAAATTCAATGTTCTAAAGCATGAATTACCCACGCAAAGGACTTACTTCCTAACAGCCCCACACCAAACTACCCACACAAGAGTCCTCTGGGAGTCACACAGTCCCATTCAAACCCCAGGCCACCCCCAGCCATCCCACTGCAAATTCCTAATGGAGCCTCCAGAAAGCAGCAGAGCAGGAAAGAACTGCATAACTGCTGGGAGAGACAGCACTGGTATGGAGCCATTCACCTACAATGAACAGCACTACCTCTCATCTTCAGTGGCCATAACAACCAAAGAACCTGGCAATGAGGAATTCTCTAGAAAACCAGGAGGTCCATTATGCTTTGAAAGAAACAAGTGGCATTTTAATTATTTTAACGAATCGGTCCTGCAGCTCCCAGCAACTTCTAACAGATGCCTTTTAAGCACGGAGAGCATCACATTTTCAAGATGTTCCACTCCAGACACAACAGCGTAAGTGCTTTTTAGATTTATTGATTCTGCTACAAGTGGCTTCAGACAAGACCTTAAAACAAATGCAATGAGATTCTCCACCTGAATGATTAGAATTAATCCAACAACATCACCATGACGGAAACATCCTTTGTGAAAAGTCTCCAGACAACCCTGTGCACTGCAGCTGCTGCTCTGGAAACCTCCATATCGCAGCCAGCCACCACAACCTACCATGTAAACACTGTTCTCCAAAAAGCTTGCAGACAAAACACACAAGTCAAGTGCAGCAACATCTGTCCCCTTCAGAAGGGCTCTCCTTTTCATGCAGTGCTCTAACACATATGAGATTGAGGGACTTTGAACCTCTATGCTCAGTACACACCGAGCCCATTCCAGTGCCTCTCAGACAGTTCTGTCAAGGCAATGAAATGCATCAGACCTGAACCACTCACCCTGGGAATGCCATGGAAGAGGGCACACATGCATTCCAAAGCCCTGTGCACCACAGCTCCTTTCACCACTCATCTGTGCTTCACAACTCCACACTGAAGCATTTCCTCCTTTTTCAACTGCAGGTGCCTCCAACTGAAGATACATAGCTGAAGAGCTGTGGAAAGCAGAAGCTGCTAGTTCCTATGCAGTATATTTTTATTTGCATTACTAACCAGATATGCTTCTTCCATAGCACTGACAGCAATACTAAAACCCCTAAAGGCCCATTAAAATCCAAAGAGCCAGGAAGTCAATGTACTTAAACGCAGCACAGTTTAGTTACCTTTTTTCCAGTGTTTTAAGAAGCAGAAAGGACGCACAGTGAGAGGAAAAACTGTAATCCATGCCTCATGAAGAGATAAGATAAGGCTGAACCTTTTTATTTATTTATTTTTAAAATATACACTTCCACTGATATGAGATAATGTATTTCTTCAGTCTGCACTTGCACAACCAAAGCTCTTCTGAAAGCAAACTCCCTTCCTCATCATACTTCTTCTGTGTTACCATCTCAGACTGTTTAACATGATGCAATGCCAGATCATGAGAACTGCTTCTTCTGGGCAAGTCACTCATGCTTCTCAGCCCTGAATGCACCTTCGCCCAGTTTATTGGGGAAAAAAATGCAGTGCAGCAAAACAGCAGCAGATAAGAAACAGTAAAGCAGAAGAGGGGTTTCAGCTCCAACAGCTACCTCAGCAGCTGCTGGAATTCTCCATCAGAATATAATACATGGGTCAAGGACATTACAGTCACTTAACAGAGACAGTCTCTGAGGATCCTGCGAGGCAAGTGCTAAGGGTGCCATAGGGCAGCCCCTCCCAGCAGAAACACTGCTGTCACTCATTTCACTCCCAACCTCCTCAGAGCAAAACCCAAAAGCCAGCTGCTTCTGTGAAGAAAAAGAGAGAGCTGCTTTTGGTGCCTGGCTGGGAAGGGAGCACCAGGTTAAATGAGTAGGAAAAGTTCATTTCAGATTCCAGTGCTCATTTATAGAAGCTTAAGCATTCCTGGGAAAGCCACGTCGCTACTTGGTCAGCTCACCCTCCCACACAGAGCCACGGCCAGGATCTCAGAGAGCCGGCCACACAGCACTCCTTGTCATCTGAGTGCCCTCACGCACCCCGTCATCTCTGCTGGAAGAGAAAGGAGCCAAGACCAAAAAATGCCACCTCTAACTGCTGCTGCTACCAGCTCTTCTTAGCTCCTTGGTAAAATCTTCTTTACGCTAATGCCTAAAATCCCAGAAAATGCAACTAGATCAACACTTGTTTCTATTTCTAACAAGAATCAGATCTAGATCTGAAGAGATGGGAAACTCCCCAGCAGGCAGGGAAGAACCAAAGAGATCTAGAAGTCTGCTTGAAGAAAGAAATCCCACCAGATGTGCTCCATTCTCACAAGGCTTCCTGGAATTTCTGATGCTGCCTTACCTGAAGGGCAAACAGTACAGACGAGGATTAGCAGTGAGGCAAACAGGCGCACACACTCAGCACACAGGGCAATGCAGACCCAAAAAAAAAGGAATGGCTATTCAGATGTTGCAGACCTGATTATTCACAGAAGCCCACCGCAGCCCAACCCCTGAAGATTCTTCCTCCCATTTCAAAACAAGAGGAAAGGACCTGCCAAGAAAGAGCACCTCCTTGAATTTCATTCATGCCTTATCATGCATTTTGCACAAATTAAAAGGCCTCACCTCATCACTGCTAGACAAGAGATAAGAGAATGCTAGTCTCTTATCTGCTGTTGTTTGGCTGCAGTGCATTTCTTCCCCACTAAACATGGCAAAGGTGCATTCAGGGCTGAGAAGCTGTGAATGACTTGCCCAAAGATGCATTACACATGTAGCATCTGCAAATTCTGCCTCAGGATGTTTTCTTTACAGAAGTCCTAAATCACTTAAGTCACAGAGGCATCTGTACAAGGTCAGACCCCACCAGAAGACGCTGCTACATCATTTTTCCCACAGGCAGAGATGAACGTGAAACAGAAGGTTTCTTTATTCCCAGCTCATCACCAGTTTTTATCAACTCCTGCTAGAAAAATGAAGAATCAAAACTACAGAAAAAAAAATCATCCAACCCTTACCCCAAATCCAACAGCTGCTTGCTACCGTTAGACAGAATGGCAAGAGCTAGGAAGATGATTTATTTCAATTAAAAAAAAAAAAAAAAAAGTATCAGCAGCGGTAGCAGAGCAATAGAAAATTTTTTACAAGCTGCTGATGCCCATTACTCATCAGGGAGATAGGGCAGTGAGTTTGAAACGCTCCTCCAGCCAACAGGCCCAAGCAAGCACAGCACAAGCACAGTAGTCCAACGCATGCCATGCAAATTGACACAGAGAGCTGAGGAATTCCAGTATCTGCCCAGCTGGCTCCAGCTGATACACCTCAAAAAGCCACAGGAATTCAACTCATTGCTTAAACATCCCCACTGTGGTGGGGATTAGTGCCATCATGCCACATACCATGCCTCATCCCCAAAAGACAACAAAGCAAGTATTTGAAGGGAAGGGTCAAGGCCTGCTGCCTGCTCCAGCAAGCATGCCCTGCAAAAACTAGCGTCTCAAAAGAGCATAGGGAATCATCTGCCATACTGCAATTACAAACCCACCATATTATGCCCTTCACTGGCACTCCCTAAAACACACTCTAATAGCAGATTAAGGAAAAAGAAAGCCTCTATTTCTTCCCCCCATCCAACATCACCACCTAACAAAATAGCCACTTTTCATTCATTGGATCTTTGATTTGAGGGAATGAAATGAATAGGTGCTCCCTATGGAGTATGCCATTGCCCTTTCTTGTTCCTCTGATTCTCTAAATGGAAAGCCTGGGTTTACAAGCAAGAGCTAATTACTGGCCTGCGGTCTCACTGATGTCAAGTCAACCCCCAAAGGAAGACCAAAGCGTCCAGCCAAAGTTTGCCTTTCACAACCACCAGACTAATGTGCTGCTTTTAGGACAATGTGGACTCCACATACACATATAGCACATGCTGAATGCCACATTGTTTGGATTTCTTGTGCAAACTGTTGAGTAATTCCACCTGAATAAAAGTCTGACAGCAAAATGTTCAGTTACTTATTTACTCCTAAATCAGAAACATTTATGCCAATTTAGGTGCCTTCAACTCTGAAGATTCATTTAAAACACAAAAAAGGAGCCCACAAGACTGATGAGCGTGAACAGAAAAGCTTAGATCCACTCAGAGAAAGTGTGCTTTCTCTTTCCTAAAGCTGCAAGTTAGTCTGCCTAATGCTGCTGCACAAACTTCAGTTTGTCACTCCCCAGCATTAGCTCTTCGCCACAGCGTTATCTCTGTCTGTGTAGAAACCCAGGAGTTTGTGGAAAGGAGACTTCAGATCTCACTGATAATTTTGCACGCAGTAGGAACAACCATGCTTTAGAAACCGCCTGAACAGAGAAAGTAATTCCAACCAGAGCAGTGCCCACCCACAGCTTGAGCCAGTCAGCTGAAGGCAGTCACGCAGAGAGGAGTACAGCATTTTGAAGATAGGGGAACAGGTCCAGCCACGCAGCAAATGTCAGACTGTTCTTCCTCTTCCTTGTGTCAACATGACAGAGCTGGAGCCACTTCCCTCATGCCACACTACATCAGTATCAGCCCACCTGCCTCATGCAGCAGGAATCAGTGGGCATTCCAGTGCAAGGGTCAGCATGTCATTTCACTAATCCTTTCAAAACCGTGAAAAAATTACCGCATCTGAGCGTCAGCTGACACTGAGAAAAACATGGAACAGCTTGAGCCAGTGTGGGTCACTGGCCTCCCTGACCCATCCTCAGAGAGGGGAGCTGGGGGACCTTACCTCCTCCTGACCTGGAGGAAAGTTTGCTTCTCCTCAAAGCAACTGTTTGTGGAAATCCTGTGCCTTACTTTTTAGAATCAGATAGTTTGTTACAGACCTTTTCCTTAGGGCCCAGCCATAAGCACAGATCACCTCCTTCATCCCATCCAGTAACCAGGAGGAGAGGGACACTGCTGCACAAAATCCTAACACAGCCACAGTTTATGGAATCACAGAAAGGCTTGGATTGGAGGAACCTCAAAGCCCATCCAGTCCCAAGCTGCCTTGTGTGCAGGGCTGCCCCCCATCAGCTCAGGCTGCCCAGGGCCCCGTCCAACCTGGCCTTCAATTCAGCACCTCCGGGGATGGAGCAGCACAGCTTCACTGGGCAGCCCATGCCAGGGCCTATCGCCTTCTGAGTAAAAAATTGCAGCCCAACATCTAAGCTAATCTCCCATTTTAAAGCCATTACTCTTGTCCAGTCACCATCTGTCAGTGTGAAAAGTCGGACCCCCTCCCATAGGGGTGGCTCTTACCTGGCTCCTCTCTCCTTGAGGAAGGTCACGCGGGCCCTACATATCCCCTCCCCTTAGCACCCCAGGTCCCCGCGGCCAGGCACCTGACCCGCCGTCCCCTCCAGATGGCAGCCACCAGTTACCTGGTTCCCGAAGACGGCAATGGAGCAGGCTGTGGACACCTCGCGGGAGCTGAACCAGACGGAGGCGATGCGCGAGGGCATGCCCAAGATAAAGACCTGCGCCAGGGAGCAGACGACCTGCCCCAGCACGGTGACAGCGAAGAGCTGCGGCCGCAGGCTGCCCAGCTTCACCCAGGCGCCCAGCGCGTTGAGGGCCGAGCCCAGCAGGGCGATGAGGCGCAGCCCCTTCTTGTCCAGCAGCCAGGCCACGGGGAACAGCAGCGGGATGTAGGTGAGCATGTAGCTCATGGACAGCCAGTCGATGGCAAAGGTGCTCACGCCATAGAAGCGCACGAAGACGTTGTTGATGCTGCCGTACTGTATCCACTGGAAGGCGTTGCACAGGGAGTAGCTGCTGAAGAGCAGCACCACGACCCAGCGCCGCCGGGACAACCGCACCTCGGCGGCAACCTCCGCCCCGCACCCGCACCCGTCCCCGCGAGGCTTCGCCGCCCCGCCGCCCTCCTGCCGCCCCATGCCGGCCCCGCTGCCCGCCGTGCCGCCGGCACCCTCGGTCCAGAGGCCGAGCACCTGGCCGGGAAACCCCGCCCTACCGCCCCCGCTGCGCTGACTGGCTGCCGCCGCCCCTCGGCCCGGCCCGGCCCGGCCCGGCCCTCCCCTCCCCTCCACCGCCCAGCGCGCCGCCCCTCAGCAGGGCGGCCCTGGCGAGGGGAAGCGGCGCGGAGGCCGAGAGCGCCGGCTGGTAGCGGTGTGTCGGCGGCGGTCGTGCGGGACGCCTTCCGCGGCCGTGCGCCAGCGGCAGGCAGCCCTAACGGGACAGCGTGCATGAGCTCTCCGCGTTGCCGTCTGTGCTGGCAGATCCCGTCCGAAAGTTGAGGTGCCCGTGCGAGGCGAAGACCTCGAGGGTCCGGACGGCCCTGCGCGACAGCGCAGACGCTCGTTTGGGGGCAAATCCCGCATAAAGCAGGCTGACCCCGGCGCAGGAAGAAGGCCGTGGGGAGTGCCTTAGGGCCTGGTGCCAGAGAGACCTCGGTGGGCACAGATGAGCAGGAATTGTGAAGGGACAGAACCACAGAATCGTTGAATTGCTCGGCTTGGAAAAGACCTTAAAGATCACAGTGTCCAATCACAACCTAACCATACTACCCGAACTCTAACACAGCCCTCCGTCAAATCATGTCCCTGGGCACCACATCCAAACGGTTTTTAAACACATGCACAGATGGTGACTGAACCACTCCCTTGGGAGCCTATTCCAGCGCTTAACCATCCCTTCTGTAAGTAAGTGTTTCCTGATATCCAACCTAAACCTCCCCTGGCCCAACTTGAGGCAGTTTCTCCTCGTCCTGCTACCTGTCACCAGTGAGAAGAGACCAGCCCTGCACTCACTGTAATCACCTTTCAGATATTTGAAGAGAGCAATAATGTCTCCCCTCAGCCTCCTCTTTCCCGAACTAGCCAGTCCCAGTTCCTTTGGTTGCTCCTTGTGGGGCACTTGGGGGATGAAGCACTTTTATTTGTCTCTTGGGGTGGCTTTCTGCATGTTTTCATGATGTGGCACACTATGAAATGAAAACATGCAGTGAGGTCAGAATTGAAACGTGCCAACTGGAATGAAGCAAAACAGCCCAAAGTGGTGTTTGTTTTCATCCTCACCAGGCACTCGGTGAGTCAGCCCGTGTTTTCCAGTTACTTCAGCAGCTTGTCACTCGGGCAGATTGCTGCCCACAGATCACTTACGATCTATAGTTCATTGAGTTAATACTGTGTTATCTGAATCATATGAACGTTACTCAGCATCAGTTTTACAAGTGTGGACTTGGTCACGTGCTAATGTTCAACTCCCCAGCATTAAACAAGCAGCTCCAATTTCACTTGAAAAAATGTGAGTGATGTCCTTCAGACATTGTATTCCTGAAACAAAGGTTTAGGTCACGGGTGAGAAGGTGATGTTTCTTTGCCTTGTATTTACTTTGTGGATCACTAATCCTTTTAGACCCATTTATTGTTAGGTTAAACTTCCAAAGTCACACCAGGATCTGACCTAAGACAGAAGAAATGACAGATAAATTTGTTCTAATAAATGTGTATAACTTAAATTTGTAAGGAGTGCAATGAGTGATGGTGGTGCAGAGAGCACAGAATTGAAATGGAAGAGGAAGAGGAAGAGAACTGCTGTGGCCCAATAGTTCCTTAGTCTGAGAACTCTAAGGATACAACAGTAAAATAGTATAGAAAATTAACCTTTATGTTCATCCAATCTCTACAAGATTTCCCATAATACTGCAAAGGAATCAAAGTTACCCAGATGTCATGGCTCACGTCAGTTAAAGAATTATGGGGGGGAATAAAAAAAGATCAAGAACAGAAATAAATGGGCAATTTTTAGCACGACATACTGGGTTTGCTCAGAGGAGTGTCATTTGTTAATAATCCTGAAAGCAGAGGGAGGAGCAAGATTTGCAGATGGTGAGACATTATTTTTGTGTTGCTCAAGACTAATTTAAATGTCACCTACATTTTTTATTTAGGTCACACAACTTTAGGACTGTAGCTTTAGCTGCCGTAACTGTGCTCATGATTCATGTGTAAACAGAGATAAATCCAGAATATTGGAGTGATGTCCCGTATGAAAATCTGCTGCAGACAAAGAGCTCTTGGCAGCAGAAAGGAGGAAATCAGTGACCATCTGGGATTGAACATTGTTTTCAGGCTTGGGTCACAGAAATGAGAGGGAAAAAGTGGAAAGAGTGTAATGAGAAAAGTGAGCAGAGACACTGTCATACATTAGGAATACACTGAGGACAGGCATATTCCTTCACATGGCTAAAGAAGAAAAAGGGCACAAGCAGAAAAATCTGTAGATATATGAAGGGAATAAGAAATAACTTTGGTCCTCTTCCTCCTGCCAACCCTATTCCAAAGCACAGTCAGAAACATTCTGTCATCTCCAGTTTCCTTCTAGTCCCACTTCCAGCTCCAGATTTTCTCCCTGAACTGCTCAGTTTCACCAATCCATCACCAACAGAACATTCGGAGACGAACTTGCCAACCAGGGAGCCTCTTACTCACAGCAAAGCACTGTCTTTGTCCCATCAGAAGAGCCAAACAGTAAATTAAGAATGACAGAAACACAGACAGTAATGAAAATAACAGCTGAAAGCAGAAAAACGAAGGCAGCAATCAGACTCTGGTTACTGGGGTCTGTCAAGGCAGGCAGCCCTGAATCCCCCACAAATGGTTTAGTTCATATTTCTCATCAGTACAGGCTCACATTTCCCAGAACTCCTCTGCTCTGTTGTCAGGGCTGCTTGGTTTTGTTTCTGGTTCTGTGAACTCTTCAATCACCCCTTTATATCATTAGCCAATTTCTGGACAAAAATAAAACTCCTGTGCTTTGCATTTCTTCCCCTCTTCACTTCTGCATCTGTTTCTACTCAGATAAACCTCCTTTTCTTCTTGAAGCAGCACAGCAGCTGCCTTTGGATTTCCCTAATCACAGCATCTTTATGTAAAAACTTCTTAGCCATGAAAAATTATTTATATTTCAGGACAACCCCTTGGAGAGGATTTGAAAGGGAAATGGATTTAGAGGGAAATCTCCTACGCAGGGAAGTTGACACAAGTATGAAGAGAGGTTGCAATATTCTGTAGCCAAAAATATCTGTGAAGGTTGGAAGACACTAAGCCAAAGGCAGTCAGGTCCAAATTAAAGGTAACAATGCAGGCCATTGGATAGAGCCTGGCATCTCTAGGTTCTCTTCTGACCTCAAAGAAAGACCTTCTGACATGCTTAGAATATACTCTGCCTTGCTGACCAGTGAGTATGTGAAGCTTGCATTCCAAAGAAAATGCTTTGGAACAAGCTAGTTTTCTCAATAAATGTAACTCTAGGGATGATGGTGGCAGTGATAATCCATCTGAAGAGTAATTCCTTGATGCTTTTTCCCTTCTGCATTGAATCAGAGGCCCAGAGAGGAGGTGGACGAAAGGTGAAGGCTGGCAAGGGGAAAAGTGAGTGCTTAGGGACCAATCATAGAATGGCTTAGGTTGGAAGGGACCTTAAAATTATCTAGTTCCAACCCCCAAGATCCACTGGATCTCCCAGCTGGGATTTCCTGCAGAGACTTCACAAGAAGCTCAGGCTCATTTTAAATAGGAAGCACATTCATGTAGGATGTCTATTGCTCTCAAACTCCCAGCAACGATTTTTGCCTCTTAAATCTTACCATTGCACTTAAAAGATCTTACTAGCACAGTTCTTAGGAGGCTTTATTGCACTCTGACTGATGGGATTACAGTCTAGAAATGATACCAGAAGATTTCCCAGCCTATCTCACATTGCCTTTCACAGAGCGGAAGATTACAAGATTGCTGTTGTTACAGGTAAGTTAAGCTTCTGAGAAGAAAGGAAAGAAAGCTGGGTGGCACATCAGTTTGGGCTGATGGCAGTGGCTAAGGAATACCTTTGAAGTCATTTCAGCCTGGAAATGGCAGTCAGAGCACGGATTCACCAGCACCTTGCAGCAAATCCCTTCCAGAGCAGCACACCGAGGGATGACGTTTTGCGCTGGGTTCCACGTCCAGTGCTTTAGTGGTAATCTTCAGCAAGCAGCCACTTGTATCAGCAGAGCAAGCGGCAACTCTCACACGCGCCACGGTGGCCCAGCGCTGCGGCACAGGACAGCTGGCAGCGCGGGGTGCTCAGCGGGATGCCGAGGTGGCCGTGCGGGACAAAGGCAGCCTTGTTCCCCGGTGGAGCAGGGCAGGCTGCGAGCCCTCTGCTGGCACCTGCAGCTGCCTGCATCCCGGCAGCCTCCTGAAAGCAGGGCTCGGGGCGCAGTTCATAAACGCCGTTAATTATTTTGATTCCCTAAACCCTTATGAATCTTTCCTGTTACATTTCCTATGTATAGATCTGGGGACACGGCGATGGATAGCTACATTTATAAAACTGCAGCATGCAGGCCCTGCAGCATTCAAAACTGCAAAATTTTCCTCTACATAAAGCGCAACAGCTTGGCTGCGCAATCTAGTACCTCATTCAGAGTGGAGTGCAGACCTCAGAATGACCAAAGCTGTTCAGGGAATAACTTAAAGCCTCAAAAAGCTCTGGTCGATATGCTGACTGCTTAGCTCACACCTTGGGACACAGTGTGTCATGGTACCTCTGCACAGCCTTCTGCAACAGCTGTCAGCTTTCTCCGCCCGCTCTCTGATCTGGATGGATGAGAACCGGCTCTAATCCAAGAGCTGTGGTTAGCGTGCTGCACTGCTTCAGCTTCTTAGCCCATCTCTCAACCTCTGTTTGCGAAAGGCTGCGGGGACAGATGTAGCTGTGAGGACAGCCGGGCAGAACCTCTGTGGCTCTGTCACTGGAGTCACTGCCTGTCTCCTTTGCTGTGCACCAGGCATGCACATGAAGCCTGAGCTTCACTTCATCCTGTGCGGAATAAAAGAAAAAAGAGACAGCAAGACTCAAAACTCGGCCACAGTCTAGATTTACATTCCCAGTCCAGATCAGGGTCACAGATTAACCCCAAATACTAAATGCTCAAAGTATAGGAGTCCTTCTTACTCAGCATCCTCCAGCCTCATCGCAGTGAGTCACACCAATGACAGAAAAAAAGATTTTCATTTCCTAATATTACAACTGCATTAGTTAGTTGATAATTGAAGAGTGCTGGAAGCATGTATGGCTCAGTGCCAAACTCAGGCATGCTCCTCCTCCTCCACTTCAGCAAAAAAGAGAAAGGATAAGGACATGAGCTGGGGTCCCAGACCATCACTGTTGTGGGGAGAGAAAACTTGGCTGGGTTTTAGGAGTCCTAAGTTGGGTCTATGAATTCCCTACAGTTTGGTAGGTATCTGGTTAACCTGAACAACCTTACATGTACAAATGTTGCTGCATCAGTGCTCAGATCTCCTCTAAAGCATTAGTAAATAAAGTGGCAACACATGGCAGAGCAGTGACGTGGGGCATCCTGGCACTGTGCTGTTTTCTAGGAAAAAGTCTCACCATTTCACTCTACACTTTGCTTTTTCTCTTCTCCACAGTTCTTGATTCATAAAAATACTTTGTCTCTCAGCAGTGATTCCTGATCTTCTTTGATCTCTGTGTACTGAAACACTAGCATCCATTCTGCATCCTGTGTGACAAGTGCTGCTTTGGAAAACATACTCATTGCTTCCATGGGCTGTTGCAGGTTCAGTATGCAGATGTTCCTCCTGCCTATGCAGGCTGGCAGCACCAGCACTTTGGAGAGAGGCTTTTCAAAAGCAGCTCGTAAATACTCTGGAGTCACTGCAAAGTGGGCAACACAGCTGCTGAACCTATCCTTTGCCAAACTGAAAGCATGTGCCCCTCCTTCTCTTCTGACTCCTTGCAAAGGGGACTCGGGTATCACACCATCTGACCCCCTGAGACAATCAGATCTGAGGGAGAACATCACAGTGACTGCAGCTGGGAACAGAGTAGTCTGGTGCAACAGGATGGATGCACCTGCCTTGGGCTGGCTCTGTTCCTCCTCACCTCAACACTTACATGTTGGGAACCTGCAGCCCAGCTGAGGAAGATGGAGCAGGAAGGGAATGCCAGGCATAAAAGATTGCCTTGGGCTTCCCATCTGCGAGATACATGCAGCTTACGTCAGCACCGGGTGTCATGTTTTCATTTATCTAACCACAGAAGCAGCCCTGAAATGCTGAGACTGAGTGCTTGTACAGTGCTGAGTCTGTGCTTTTTGAGGGGACGTGAATGAAGGAAATTGCTGCACCTCCATAGTCTGTGACTTGCTGTCCTTCTGCAGAGTTGCATGAGTGCCTTGATCCATAAGAAGTGCTAGGATCAGTAAAGGACACAAAGGACAGCATGAACCTCTTGTTCCCTCGCTCCTCTCTCCACCTCTGATCACATCAGCATTTACCACATACCTCCATTCTGTCTTGTTGCAAAGACATCTATTTGGAGACAGCTGTCACTAGGGCTAGAAGAGCATCATCCGCAGCAGCTGTCACCCAGTGCCACCTTCCCCCTGCCCTCATCTCCCTCAGCACTCACACATCAAGCTTTCTGCTGGCCGTGCCCAGCAGCTGCCCAAAGCAGAGCCCCAGCATCTGTAGAGATGCTCTCTTGGGAAGCATCCTTTCTGAACCTGGAGCCAGCTGTGCAATATCAGAGCTGATCAGAAAGGTTTTGGAGCCAGCAGAGCTCAGCCTTTGCCCAGCAGAGGCCAGCACAAACGCAGCATTTCCTCATTCTTTGCTTGCAAGGAAGAGTAACCTTTTCGCCTGGAATTCCTCCACTCAAAGAGTTTCACTGCTTCTGGGAGCCCTCGTTGCTGATTTGGAAGAGCTCTTCAGCAAAGGCTTGCATCCTGCAGCAGAAGGGCATTGTGATATGGCCACAGGTTGGCCAGGTAGAACCAGGCCCAGCCGATCCCGTGTCTGCCTCTGCACCAGGAGCAGCAGCACCCTGCTCACACCCAGGCTGTTTGGGTTGGATATCTGTCTCTCAGGGAACCATTTTTCATAACAAAAGACAGCATCTTAGACACCCAAAAATAACCAGAAGCAATGGAGAGGTCAGAACCCACTCAAACATGAAAAGCATCTTTTATGATCAGGTTTTTGAGGGCGGGACTGGGGCAAAGACAAGTCAAATTGGGAGATGCTTCCTATAGCATCCATGTCTGGTGTTGGGCCAATGCTGGGTGAGTGCAGCACTGCTTGAAGGGCGCCCAGTGTGCAGCCCTGTGGAGGTGGGGCACCCTGGCTGGTGCTGCCAGGACTACTGTTTATGTTCCTGAGAGGATGTTGTTGCATACCCGTCTCCCAGTCTCAGTACTTACCACTTATTTTCATTCTGAGTCGCAGTAATACATCGGAGACGTTACCAGCAGTCTAGCAATGCTGTGGGCATCTCGCAGAACCCCACCCAGTCTGCAAGATCTCAGGCCTTGACACCTCTGCAACAAAAATGTTGCCCTTATAGCTGTATGGCGCACATGCATCAGGCTGGGACAGATGGTGCTTTCTCGTTATTGGTGGTGATACTGCTGTAAGTCAGTGCAAACTTTGCCAAGGCTGTTGCATTCTCCATCCTCCGACCCAGCATAACCCAGTGAGCAGAAGGGCATCAGAGCCCTAAGAAACAGCAAGTGAAAAGCCTAGGGTCAAACCTACAGATGCTGGAGGAGCAGAAACTGAGCCTTGCAAACCTGAGCTCTTGAAGAGCTCAAGTTGTTGCTGCATGGTCAGTCTAAAGGGCCAAATCCCTGTGAAACGTAGCCTGGGTAGCTCCAGGCAAGGCTTGCGCAGGGAGCAGCAGCTCTGGCCATAGTCTAAAGGGATGACGTGAAGCCTACATCAGCAACACTGCTTGTGACACCCTATGCTGAAAAAACAGCAGCTAGTGTTTCTCAGGGAGGGCAACAGTTGTGAGCCAGCATTAGCATCAGGACCTGCACTAGCAGTGGACTTCAGCCCTGTGCTTGTGCTGATAGCCAGGCTGGGGATCCTGGGGTGCAGAGTCCGCCTGTACCACCACTGATGCCTCCACTCAGCATCCCCAACAGGACCATACTGCTCTGCAGAGCATGCCCAATGCATTAGCCGAGTCCAGCCCTAGAGGGAACAGCCCATCTCCTCCCAGAACCTGCCTCCACAGAGCATTGCTCTAGCAATGAGGTGAATGACATGAGTTTTCCCCCACCGCCACTCCAGCTTCCCTGCGTCATGCAGGACCTTCAGAGTGGCTGATGGCTGACCCTATCTCAAAAAAACAAAGCATGAAGCATTTTCATTCTTTATTTTACAAAAATAAACCAGTTTCACCCTGGTACTCTGTGTCCCCCAACCTTCCCCTCCACCCCTGCTCTCATTCCTGTGCCTGGAGCTCCTGATGCTGCACGCTGCAGCCAGCCACTAGTACAAGGGCAGCCTGTGATGTCCCCAGGCAAGAACCAGGGAACAGCTGATGCTGAATTCTCCTCTTTCCAGGATCCAAGCTGGAAACCGCCTGAAGATGCCTGCTGGTGGCTCTGCCATTTCTGCACAGGGAAGAAGTCTTGGACAAAGTCACTCAGAGTACGCACTTTGAGAAGGGGTGTCTGTCCGTTCGCCCCTCTCCAGATGGAAAAGTGAGCCCCACAAATTGGTTCTTGGCCAACCCAAGCGGGCTCAGTGCTGGAAGCGTGGGGAACTGATGTGGGGCTGGTGGAAGGAATGCGCAGCGTAAAGCACCTCCGGGGGTGGGGGTGGGGGCGATGCCAGGATGGAGCAGAGCGGTTCGTGGGAGCTCAGCACCGAGGTGAAGTGCTTCATCTCCTCTGTCAACTGCTTAATCTCCCGGCGCAGGGCTGCATTCTGCCTCTCCAGGTCTTCACTCTCCTGGGGAGACAAAACCACGGGGGCTTCCTCAGCTGCAGGTGTGAATGGGGACGCTGGGGGGAGGTGGGGGCAGGGGAGAGCGGCGCGTTTACAAGTGGGGCTGTAGGAGCTGCCCTGCATTACAGCATGCTGCAGCATCACGCCCTGGGACCCCTTCTGATCATAGAATCATACAAGTTGGAAAAGACCAGTAAGATCAGCCAGTCCAACCCTCAAACCACTCCCGCCGTGCCCACTAAACTGTGTCCCTCAGTGTCACCTCCCAGCCCCTCCCGGCCGGTGCTCTCCAGGAGCACAGCTGGGGTCTGGTGCTCGCACCTCTCAGCCCAGCACTTTCCAGAACAACACGTTTCCGGCAAATTCAGCACCGAGCGGCAGCAGGGCAACACCCCCCTGCAGCAGGCTGGGTGAGGGTGCGATGCTGGCGGCCCGGGCTTACGAGAAGTGCGCCCGCCCAGGCTTTCTCGCTCCCTCTCACGCACATGCACGCTGCTGGCCGCTTCCCGGGCCGTGCGGCCGGGGGGAGGGTGCGCCGAATAACCGCCGTCTTTAACCAGAAAACCACCTGCCACAGGAAACCTGTCATTGCCCTGGAAAGAAAAGACTCACTGCTTCCTGCTAGCAGCCGGGGAAACCAGCGGCACGGCGGGGAGGAGGGGAGAGACGCTTGAGTCAGAAGAAAAGAGAAACCCGAGCCTCAGAGATGAATTATTACCGATATTAATGAGAATAACAACAAAGGGGCTATGCACAGCCTTGCCTCAGCGATCCGGAGCAAAGCACACTCTTTGCTAGTGAGAGGTGGGCAGCTCCAAGTGGGGCATCCCGGGTACTGGTGGCCATGCAGCAAGACAGAAGGAAGCGGGGAGCACTCTGGGAATTCAGCCAACATGGGACCTAGGAGAGCTGCACCAGATCCCGGAGAAGTGAACCCGTCGGACCTCCGCCACTGCACTGACTGCTGGAGGTGCCTGCTTTCCACAGCAGTGTAAATGCACCCAGCACTTACAGCACTAAAAATGGGCATCATCTCTCAAAATGTTTTGTCACTGACGTCAGGCTGTGAGCTGACAGAAATCACCTTGTGGCCAGGAGCTCCAACCTCACTGTGACCCATTCCCCTCAACACAAGCTGGGATGCCTGGGGACGGATGGAGCTGCTGGCTCCTTGAAAGCACCTCAACCCCAACTTTTCTGGGCAGAACTGTGTAGAGGCACCATTCCTCATGCAGAGCCCACCAGAGACAGAGAGAATTAGGGATGAACTGGAAAAGCCTTAGCAAAAATTCACCATCCACTCTCTATTTGCCTCCACGTGCTTCTGCAGCAGTCCCAGATCCCAGCTCATGGGAGGGAAATGAGTCTCCGTTACTGATGCCATTTGAACATTTATCTGCTAAGAAAGTTGTCTGTTGTCTGCCCTAAGAGCAGCCCAATTCCTGGTGCAAGTCAGGATTTTCCTGAGGGAAGATGAGAGCCCCTATCCATCTCTAGGATTGCCTAGGACAGAGCACCAGGCCCAAAGAAGTGTCTGTCTCCACCCCTTGAACATGCAGCTCCCAGAGCCGTTGCTGCTGGCAGAACTAATGAATGCAGACAGCCTGGAGCCATGTCACTTCTACCATTATCATCCGCCACATAGGAAAGAGTGAGATCTCTGTTGTAAAATCAGCTACAAGCACGGACTGAGGTAAAAATGTGAGAGGTAAGGCTCAGGAACTACACCTCAATTCTTTCAAAAAATGAAGATTTGGGGAAATATGAAGACTTCTAAGTCAAAGGATGTTTTTCTGAACGTGAACTTGACTATCGCACTTCAAAGGGACAGCATACTTCAGGGATGGCTCCTCATGCTGCAGGCCACATGCACTGCATCCTGCTCACCAGCAGCCCAAAACACAGAGGACTGCATTTATCAGTGCAAAATGCAAGTGTGCTTGCCCCTGTGTTCCAACACTGCTCAGATGCTCCTGGCCAAATGCACACAGCAAGAAATGGCCATCCCTCCTGAAATGTACCTTCCTGATTCACCACACTGGGAGGAGCTGCAGAGTGCGTGTGGTGCCACAGGGTAGAATGGAACAACAGGGGTGAAACCAAAGCAGGGAAAATCCATGCTGTGCAGGAGGAAATGCCTCCAGGTACTGTATGGTGTTTGGATATAAGAAGGGATGCATCCTCTGCCATAGGGATGTTTTGAAATATTGGAAAATGATTAATAGTTTTCACCTGCATTGCGCAGCATTTCAAAAAGGCTTGCTTCTGTGCTTGTTGCATCACCAAACAAGTAACAACTTGAAGCACGAACCTGGGAGCCTAGTGAACCCATGCTTTCCTGTGCAACCCTAATGAAGCTGTGCTTTGGAAGAGCCTCTGCCTGAAGCATTCAGAAGAAGTTATGGGAGGAAATTGGTCATGCCAAACTGAGAGATAAAGTCTTGATATTGAGCTGCATGTTAAACTACAGGCTTCAGTGGCCATCACCCTTTCTGATGCATAGGAACAACAGGACCTGCCAGACATGAATCCTGGCAGCAATGACCCCATGGGAAAGGCAGACATGGTACCAGTGACACAGAATGAGTCATCTTGATTGAGCCTAGAGAGGAAACCTGTAACATTTGGTAGATGAACCAGAGGATTTCACTCTGGACCTGCTGAAGGAGGAGTGCCCCTGGGCATCTCAGTAAAGGAAAGCTGCCCATGCCATTAGCACTGCCTCCAACACCCTGCCTTGGCTCCACTGTTCCTGTCCTGGCTCAATCAAGTACCTCCACTCCTATTCTGCCACTGCGAGCCCTCCATGCAGGGAATGGAGAAGGCTGGATGTGCTCACCAAGTGCAGCGTATCTGCTTTCTGGGTCTGTCGCAGGCGGCTCTTCTGGGCAGCAATGCGGTTCTTCTCCCTCCTCTGGACTTTCCTCATGTCATCAGAAGAGTCCTAGGGAAACACGAGGCATGGAAATGACTGCAGCAACCCTCCTTCACCCTGCTTCTGCTGGGCTGGAGATGGGAAAGGCGACAACAGCAGATAACAGCCTTGAAGCACAGGCTATGAAACGCATCCAAAGTTCTGCCTCAGGGTCATGTGATGCTTTTGACATCTCAGATGCCAGGAAAGGCAGATCTGATCCCCTAACCATCCTGGCACAACTGGGGGATGACTGCTTTGCCAAGACACCAGCCAAGGATATGACTTGATGAACATGGGCAAGGACCTCTCCAGAAGAGAGAATTTGAGCTCCTTGCTCAGGAAACCTTTCCCTTCACCTCTCTGGAAAGATATGGCACTGCAGTTATTCCAGCTCCTTGGCTAAATTGTCTTTCTAGAGATGCATCCTGTGCTTTCCTCCTTCCATCCCTGTAGGTCCCAAACCCTCTCCCCATCACCCTTCTCTGTCAGTTTTGGATTGTTGCAGACCCTTATAGCATGGTGCAGCTCACTGTGACACTGCATACTTAACTAGGCAGACTCTGACTTTTAGCCTTATCCCCAAATCTCCTTCACTCCAGCTCTCCCATCCCCGTGTTTGTGCCTTTCTGCAGTCCCTTGGCAGCAACAATCCACAGTGCTGCCCAAGGTGCTTCTGAGCCCTTGGCAGAGGGAAGCTCAATCCTGTGGTGCCAGGTCAAAAGCTTCATGCAGCAGCCCTTCTCTGCTCAGATCTGGTCCTGCTGGCTGCCTTCTGACAGTTAAAACTGTCATACAGATTCTTTCATCTGTTTTCATATGGTGCTGCCTCTTTTGTGGACTCTCTAACATTCGCACCACTGCTCCCTCACAGGACTATGAAACTCAGCCACAAAAGTTATCTTCCCAGCCCATCAGTCTGTCCACATCCTCTCCCCCCTCCACCCCGCCCAAGATCTTTTCTCTTCTTTGAACTTAACCGTTTTATCCTTGCCTTTGTTACCCTACCAACTTCATACGTGGTAGATCCCAAGTACTGCACCAAGCCCAGTCCCCTGGCAGTCTCTGTGCTTCATCCTCTTCTCCCGCAGGATGCCTCCCCATCCCTGGTTGCAAGCCTGAAATCACCAGCTCTAGTCATCCTGGAGATTTCTGGGCAAAGTCTCAGGTATATGCTGGTGCTGTCAGCACCAGGTGGGTGGCAAATGATAGCTATAATGAAGGAGATAGAAATAACTTGGGCTTGCGTTAGTTTCTGCCAGCCAAAGACCTACCGTTAAGGCACTCTGTGCAGTAACAAAAATTCCCTCAGCCTAGCATCACTGAGATGAAAACCTTCTGAGGATTAATAAGAAGAGCAGACCCAAAGCAGCAGGGTTTCCCCGGACCATGACTGCTCTGCAAGGCAGTGGGAAGCAGGCAGGTTCCCCTGAGCATCCTCTCAGTGACACTGGACTCTGCATGCAGCCTCCTACATGGCAGATAGCAGGGGGCCCAACATGCCATGGTGCCCCCCCTTGTCCTCAGTACAGCCCCAGCTCTTTGGGCCTTCCTCTCCCCTACACCCCTTTCAGTGGGCACTGCTCCCAGCTCAGCCTCACATCCCACACTCTCCACAGCAGTTCCTAGAAAGCCCCACCACGACATGTCATGCAGGCAACAGCAAGGGATGCCAGGCTTCCTTATGGCTGTTCAGAGCCTCCTGCCAACCTGAAGGAGAGCTGGGGAGAGGCAGGGCAGGGTCCCCATTTACCTGCTTGCTAGGAGGAGGGGACTGGCTGGAGATGCTGGAGTCGCTGCTGTCGGAGCTGTGGGGCATGGCTCCTGTGTCTGGTTCCCAGGACCTCCTTGGCTTCCTTTGAAACTGTGGTGTGCCTGGCTTCCCTCTTTCTCCCTTGATTCTCCTCTACCCTGGAGTGCTCGCTGGGTTCTAGCACTCCCCAGCCTGGAGGCACGCTGTCCTCCTGCCCTGTGCTCTGCTGCTTCCTCTGCCTCCCCGCTCTGAGCTCTGCACCTTCCTTTAGGTCTCAGCCTCCTGTGGTTTCTCAGAACCTAGGGGATGTAAGCTGAAAGTCACGTGGCCGGAAACTTTAAGACGAAGAAGAAAAGTTACAGAAGAAGAAGAAGAAGAAAAAAAAAAAAAAAAAAAAAAAAAAAGCACATCTGGGAAAAATGAGCTTCAAAATAGCCTGAAAAAACCCCGAAAAACACCTTCAAGCACTAGAAAAACAGCAAGATGGGTTTTCTCCGAGACAAACAGCAGAGATGTAAAGGGAAGAAAAGCCCCAGCCCTGGCTGCGAAACCAGGACCCTCAAAGGAGGGCAGCGTGGAGGAGGTGGTGTTGGGAGCCCCAGAAACTCCAGGGCAGGAGGAGCTGCACACCCATGGTCTTATGAGGGCAGGAGGCAGTCCAGAGCTGGTGACCTCCGTCACCCCAACCCTGCTGGGAAGTTCCAAGGCAGCCTCCCTCAACCCCGCAGCCCACTCGCCTGTCCTGCCTGCGCAAGTGTCAGGGGAGACCTGCATCCTCAGCCAGCATACGTAGATGCTGCTGATACCATGGCTTGTGTGTGTGGGATGAGCCAGGCTCAGATGAAAACAAAGAGCTGAGATGGAAGAACATTTGGAGTTGTTGGAGTGAGTGGGAAGGTCCTATAGACCCAGCAGCTAGAGCTGAGACCTGATTGTCACTCCATGCCACAGTACGAGCTTGTCCATCTTGGGTACATGCAGCTGTTGTGCATTGGTCCTGGCTCCCTGCCTTTTTCCTTCTTGCCCTCTCTCACCATAGCCAGCATCAGAAGATGTGAATATCATGTGGATATCACAGCATGCTGGGCTTGTTTCCTTGCTATTTGCCCTCTGAGAGCACTCTGCTTTGGGCATGGCACCACAGCTGCTGTGCTTCAATTTGTCCCGCTTGCAGCTCTGCAGATGATGATGTGGGAGCAGGGAGAGAAGCAAGACCATTCCCTTCCCAATCATCTTGCAGCACTGGAGCCAGAAGGGTGAGCGGGGCCAGGTGCCAGCAGGTTGTCCATCACAGACAGAAGTGCACATCCTCAGAGCGACTGGGTGCACACGCGTGCTGTGAAGGGCAGATAGTGAGTGAAGCACGAGCCACCCACAGCACAGTAACGCACTGCTGTGGAAAGCAGCGGTTCGCAGTTCCCGCTTACCGGTGTTTCAATTCCTTCTGCTTTCTGCACAGGAATATCAAAGCCCAGCACAGTGCAGCACTGTACCCTAGCCCCAGCAGCCTGTGCTTTCACAGCCCCAAACCCACATGAGTGCCCTATGCCAGGCATGGTGAGCGGGTTCTTGCAGCAGGGCAAATGCCCCTTGAGCTCCAGCAGCTCGGGGCCGTGCCCGCTGCCCTGGGCAACCTGTTCCATGCCCACCTCCCTCTGGTGAAGGAGGGAGGGCTTTTCTTAACCCCCTCACCTGCCCCTCCTCTGATACAGCTCCATGCTGTTCCCTCAGGCCCTGTCACTGTCACCAAAGAGTAGTGCTCAGCTCTGCCCCTCTACTCCCTGCAAGGAGCTGCAGGCTGCCATGAGGCCTTCCCTCAGCCTTCTCTCCAAGTGGAGGTGCACAGTTCCTACCTGTGAGCACAAAGTTTGCTTGCTTAGCAAGAACCTGCTCCCTGTGCTGCCTCTACCCAGCATACAGAGCTCCTCAGAGCCCCAGGAACAGGGCACTCACAGGGCAATGATGAGAAGAAGGGCAGATTCAGGGCTGCCAAGCTGCTGCTGGCAGACAAACCATTGAACCATCACTTCACTCACTGCCTCACTACACTTCCTCTGAATGCTACAGCCCCACACAGTGCTTCTTTTGCAGGAAGCACACTGTTGAATTCCCGTTGTCCGGAGGAAACCCACACTCCTCTGGCATCAAGCACGTCTCATGGATTATCTGGGCTCCCATCCACCACATCAGAAGTTCCTTCGAGCCTTCCTCAAAGGCTCTACAAGCTGCCATTGCCGAAGGCAAGATACAGAGAACTCCTTCCTCACTTGCCTCATCCTTGGGCAAACAAGCCAAATGCCCTCCTTTGGCAGCCAGCAAGCCCAGCAGCTGAGAAGCAATTCAGCCAGGGACAAGTAGTTGGCAGGATGCAGTTCTGGAAGCTGGGAAAGCAGGCACAAGTTGGGCAATCATCTCTATGGAAACTCATTTGATCCTCGAAAGAAAAGTCTGGAGCTACACCTTAGCTGGGCTGTTCCTAGCAGCCCAGGGCTGATAGCGAAATCCCAGCTGGCAGCCTACATAGGAGCCAGCCTCCTGACCCCCATGCTTCATGTTGGTGACTTAAACGCACACTGTGAATAGCATCCCCTGACTTTCTCTCTGGGATCATTTAAGTGTCTTGACCTTAATCACAGCAGCTGCAAAATCATTATCAGCAGCGCAGGATGAGCTTGCAACAAGTGTTAGGTCACTGCCATGCCAGCAGACCTACAGAGCAGAGATATTTCTCAGAGGAGCATAGGGAAAGGATGAAGCCATCTGGTTCTGCATCGGTCCCTGCTGAGGGCAGTCCTTTACCTGAAGCGTGCAGGCAATCTGAGGGCAGAGAGGTGGCAGGGACTGGAGGCTGGGGGTTTGCATGACCTCAGCTACAGAGAAATGGTCTGACAGCAACAAGGTGCAACTCAGCAAGAACAAATGCAAATGTAAAGCAACGCAAAGTGTATAGAGAAGAAGTGGGGAATAACCAGCTAGGCAGCAGAACAGCAGGGAAAAGTCTGGGGGTTACAGAGCCATCTGAAAGCAAAGCGTTGGCAGCAGTGCGGAGCTGTGCAAGCGGGCAGGCAGCAGGTGGGTTGAGGGAGGTGAAGGCTGCCCCTCCCAAGGGGTGAAAAAGCCCAGAAGAAAATAACCCATGGGGTGAACACACCAAACTCCTGTGTGAAGAGGAAGGAGCGAAGATGATGGGTCCACTCCGCCTAGAAAAGAGAACTCCTGGGGACCAATGGAGGGCGGGGGAGGAAGGAGCTGTCTTTGATATGCTGTAATGGAAAGAGTGGTCAGCTGTTTTCTGTGCAGCCGGCGCCAGGCTTCAATGGCAGTGAGAGAGATTCAGGTCAGAGTTTGAAAAGAGGTCAAAGTTAGAAAGGCAACGCTGTCCCCTTCACACGAAGTGGTGTGGAACAAACCTTTGTCAGAAGTGGTCTGGGTTTCATTCTGCTTCTGTAGGACAGGCTGGAGAGAGATGCTCCCACAGTTTAAATAAGGTGACTTATTTACATAATAATTACTAAGAGAGCACATTGTGCATCTGCCAGGCTTTAACTGCAGCCAGCCCCCACACCTGCCCATGCACACTGCTTTCTCAGGAGAAAAGACTGCTGCAGCTTCCCCATAAACCTACCGCATCCCTCTCACTCATCTTCTTTGCATGAGCACTCAGTGAATAGTGCTATTTAAAAAGCCAGCGTAGGGAAGTTATCAACTTCAGCCTTCTGTAAACCGTGGGGGTTGCTTCTGCTCCACACGTAACATTTTATGCAAACACCTTCTCACAATACAATCACAACAATTTGCATATATTCCCCATTCGAGTTCAAAGACTCTTGTGTGGGATTCAGTGCTGATGAGTGGTGGTGGTGGTGGTGAATGAAGGCCTCGCACTACCTGGTAAGTTTCTGCAGCACAGCAACCCAGCAGCACAGGCTAATCCTGTCTGCGCCAGGGCAGCTTCCCCAGCTGGCAGGACAGCCTGCCTCTATCCTAAGGATTATATCACTGTATTGAATTAAAGGGGAGCAGGAGAGCAGGGCTCCGTCCTGTTGAGTTTATCCCACCTGAGTCATACCAATCATCCATCCCACAAGCACTTTCAGTCCACAACGAACACAACCTCATCATCTACAGGAGATGCATACATCCCAAATGAGTTATAAATGACAAGTGCTGTAAAATCAAGCACTCAAAAGTACAGAAAACTCAGAATTAGCTCCCTTAAGCACACTGCATTTGCATCATGTGCAATGTACTGTTCTGGGCTGGCCTTTATACTTGCAGTACTCACAAAGGTTCCTTCCCTGGCATTGCTGCCTTACCTTTATCCCAGTAGTCTGAATCCACTTTGATGTCCTGCTTTTTCATTTCTTCACAGCCTCTTCCTAGTGCTAATCTCTTCAGCATCCCCAGGTGAGTACTCGAGGACTGTTAATGAAGCTGTTTCCTCATCCACTTTTCCACACGAAGGGGTAGAAATACTCCTGTTTTACAATTGCAAAATGACAGATAAAGAGGGATTTCGCTCATAAGTACTCATTAATTTTGGACATTTCAGCCAACTAAAAATTAATTTTCCAGTGTTTCCGGCTCAATGTAGTAATTCACTTAACCAGACCCAAGTTCCTGATGTCGGTGGCTGCAGCTGCAACCTTTTAGATCTTCCACAAAGCAGACCTGGCAAATCAGGAACACATGGCTGCTCTAAGAAAGACTCACTTATGCAGCTCACCAGGTCACTTTGGGGCAGATTCAGCTCTCTCAGAAGGCACAAAAGATCTGCCCAGCAGCCCAGTAGGCCAGCTCTCAGTCCACTCCAGCAGTGGTCCAGCCTGGCTGATGAAGATGTGGTCATCTAGGGCAAAAAGCAGAAGTAATCACATGTATGAGACTGCTGAAGTTAGGTTGCCCAGGTGAAGCCATTTCTGCCAGTGTAGAGCTCTTCTGTACCTGTCTTTGCCACTACTATGAACTTTTTTGAATGTCTTTGGTGTGCTTTCTGCGTGTCCCTGTCTATGCATCGCAAGAAGCAAACCATAGAAACTAATCTCCACATGTTTGCTCTCTAGGACAGGGTGCCCCAGCAGAGCTCAGCATGGTCTGGCCTCCAGCACACCCCAGAGCTTCAGTCTTGGGGCACAAGTAATGTGTTCACATCAGGTTGCTGAAGGGATCAGCCACAGGGCTTAGCAGCTCATGAGCAAGCACAGCACTTAGGTGTGTGCTCACATGCCTCTCCAGGCCAGCAGATTACAAAACCTGGTGTGGTACTGAGACTCTCAGAATTGCAGGAGCCAGAAGGGACCTCTAGAGATCATTGAGGCCAATCCCCTGCCAAAGCAGGTTCCTTACGACAGGTCACACAGATAGGCATCTATATGAGTCTTGAGTATCTCCATAGGACACTCCACAGCTTCTTTGGGCAACCTGTTCCAGTCCTCCGTCACCCTTACTGTAAAGAAATTCTTCCACATGTTTGTATGGAGCTTCCTATGTTCTGGTTTTATGCTATTGCTCCTTGTCCAATCAGCACAGCACTGAAATGAATCTGGCCTCACCCCGTTGCCTCCCACGCTTTAGATCCAATCCCCTCTCAGTCTCTTCTTCTCTAGGCCAAACAGACCCAGATCTCTCAGCCTTTCTTCATATGGGAGATGCTCCAGGCCCTTTATCATCTCTCTGGTCCTCCATGGGACTCTTTCTAGAAGATCCCTGTCTTTTTTCTACTAGGGAGCCCAGAACTGGACACAGTAGTCTAAATGTGGCCTCATCAGGGCAGAGTAGAGGAGGTGGATCACCTCCCTTGACCAGCTGGCCACGCTCTTTTTAGTGCACCATGAGATACCATTGGCTTTCTTGGCCACAAGGGCACACTGCTGATTCACGGCCAACCTGTTGTCCACTGGGACACCCAGGTCCTTTTCTTCAGAGCTCCTTTCCAGCAGTTCAGCCTCTGACCTGTGCTGACAGGTATGTTGTTATTTCTCCCCAGACTCCAAGGCCAAATTTTCTCCAGCTGCTTTCTTCAAAGCACCCAGTCCCTTTCTCACCAGGAGCAAACCTGACCACTCAGCCCACTGGATGAACATGTACCTGGGGCTCCAGAAGGCCTCTCTCCTGTCGCTGGTAAATCAGGGCTTTTCTTCTTCCCCTGACAAGCAGAGCCCACCGTCTGACTTATCCAAGTGCATGGACACAGAGCATGCAGGGGCACAGCTGCTGTCTGACGGTTTGACTCACCTCGATGGCAGTATCGTTCAGCAATGGTGGGGAAGGCCCGAAGAGGAAGGGCAGCGACCCGTTTAACCAGAGCGGCTGATCCACCCAGGGTTACCGGTGCTTGCAGGGGGCTGCAGCCCCAGCTTCCTTCATGTATTTCCAGACCATGAGGTAGGAACGGTGCGTGGCTGTGCAGCCCCACACACCTCAGGCCCACGCTAATGTCGCAGTGGGTCCAAATGAGCATCAACCATTTTACTCCAAGTGATGGCTGCAGCTTGACAGAGTCTGATCCTCGCTGGCACTTTTGCCGTGCCCTGGGGTGTGGGGCACAGGGGCAAACACATTGCTTGTCTCCTAAATTGACTTGACTCCTTTCAAGCTCACCCTCACCATCTGTCCGCCCCTCCCAAGAACAGGGCACAATATGTTTGGGGCATGTTCTTGCAGCAAGTAGACTCCAAGATGCCCTTCTCAGCAGGAATGGCAGAACAGCAGGACTGCTCCAAGCGCACTCCCATCCCAACAGCAGCTTCTTCACTTTCTCCCTTATTTCTTCACGATTTCACCATTTCCACCCCCCCTCCCCTTTTCTCTTGTGGCCAGCAGTGCCTGGGAGTTGGGACAAGGGAGAGGGGCTGCAGCCTCAGCCCCAGCATGAGGAGCTCCTGCTGTTGCTGACAGCTCCCAACGTAGTTTCAAAGAGGGGACAGAGAAAGGCAGAATCTCCTTCCCTCACCCCTTCATCTGAATCCCAAAGCATGTGTCCAAGAGCCAAGCCATTTCCTAATTTTTTTTAATCCAAACCCTTGGACCTGAGTTTGGGCATCCTCATTTTTCATGAGTACCGTATCCTCAGTGCTCTCTGATGCCAGCGGACACCTTGTCCACTTGCACAAAGCAATTAGCTGCTCTGAAAAGTGTGTCAGTTTACCAGTTTGAAATGAGTTGTCTTTCCATTTCTTTGAACATCTTGTGAGGGGGTGAGCAGGGGAACAGACTTATCTCTAAGCCAGGCATTGCTCTACACATCTCTATCATGCGGCATTTCATTAGTTTCCGCTCTAAATTACTGGGACTTTTAGTCTCCACATAGGGAAATTTTCCTATGCCACAGATTGAGGTCAGTGCCCATCTTTGGACGTCCCCCATTTTCACAGTGGGGCAAGTAGAAGTGACACAACACACAAAGCAAGATGTCCCACAGCCATCTATACTGTTACAAGATGAACCATTCCCATTCCCTAGGCTCCATCCCTCTTTCCCCACTGCTGCACAGAGGCTGGATACACCAGATGGGCACTCCCAGTTTGAGCACGGCTTTGAACCCATTTGCACCCTCACCGTGCTGCGTGGCTGACAGCCAGTGCTTGGCCATGTTCTGAAATGTGGTGAGAAGCAACAACGAGGTGCAGCAGCCCTGGCATGTGGTGGCCATCAGGCAGGGAGATGCCCATGCACTTGGCTCTGTGCAGGCAGCGAGACCCAGCAGGCAGGGCACTCTGGCACTCCATGCTGCTCCTAAAACCTGGTTCACATCAGCCAGAGACCTGATGGCATCAACTGGTAGCAGAGTGGCTGCAGAAAGCCATATTTCAGCTGCCCTGCTGTGAGAGGCCCAGCCAATGCCTCGCTGGTACCTCAGCTTGCTACACAACCAACATCTGCAGGCTGAAAGTGATAAGTGCGTCAAGGTCACATTGCTAAGGAGGAAGATCTCCATCAGAAAGGAGAGATGTCTCCTCTAGCAGATATCTATGGAAGTGCAGCAGTGACTCTTCCTGGCACCCACAGGGTGTGCCTGTATGGCAGACCCCAGCGGCTGAGAGGCACCTGCTGATGCCCACATCCCCCCTCCAGCACACTGCCTTGGCCACAGGGCTATGGCACTCAGCAGCACTGCACAGTGTGCTGCCAGCAGCGACCAAAAGGCACACGCTGGCCTGCCTGGAGGCCCCACCAGCACTAGGGCAGGCACAAAGCCTCACCGCCCACCTCCTCCTGGCAGGCTCAGCCTTGCTGGGCCGCAGGTTTCCAGCAGATCCTCCTCAGCCGGCGGTGCTGCTGGAATCAGGGCACTGGTGAAGCTGCCACAGGAACTGCAGCGTCAGGAGTCAGGACTTCCCCCAACAGCGATACAGATGACAGCTCAGCAAGTTCATTCTGCAGAAACTAGATAACATCAGCTCAAGGTGGTGGTTACTGGCAAAGGATCCTGTTCCTGAAGCTTCATCTAAGACGTGACAGGCGGCAGCGAAACCTCACTGTCACACATACCCAAACTCTGCTCTTGCTTCGAGCCACATGGGGCTTTGGAAGTAGCACCGAGCACACGCTGGGTGCTTCTTCTTGCAGTTCTGAGCCTGTACCCTCGCCTCCAGGCTCTGTCTCCAGGCTGGAAGAAGCAGCGGGTGAACTCTCTCAATCCCTGCAGCCATGCCATGCTGGTGGCCCCACTTCAGCTGTGGGCTGCGCTGGCATCACTCAGAGCAGACCAGCACCACGTGAACCAGTTTCCGTGTCTCTGGGTAAATATCAAGGCTGGGGATTTCTAGGGGTTGTTTTCCAGCCAGATAAGTAGAAGAACCAATAAAAACAAAGGTAAGTGAATACCTGCTGGCCTCGGCTCAAAAGGAAACAAGAGTGGGTCATTGCCAAAGGTTAGCTGACACCGCTCATCGCAGCGTCATGGAATCACCCCAAGAAAATTAGCAGCCGATGAGGCTCTCCCCAAAGATGGAAATGGACAGAAGCCCGTGGGTCCCCGATGGGCCTCGGCTCTCCCACGGCTGTGCAGCCCCTCCTGCTGGCGGCCCCTGGCAGCACCGGGCTCAGGGTACCATTGGTGCGCCGGGTGGGCAGCGAGCTGGGTGCCAGGTGGGAAGCAGCCTGCATCTTTCTGAAGTGAAATCCCCCATCATCAACCTTCCCGTGGGACTCTAGTGGAAAGATGACTCCGCCACCGTGCTTTGGGCTGGCTCAGAGCAAGGAGCAGGCTGGCCCAGCGCTGGAAGGTGAATAAGAGCTGGACTCAGATGCAACACTATGGGCCTGGTGGGCTCACACCTGGAACATGCTCGTGCTTCTGCACATCCCCAGGAGATAGCACTCTAATGCACCACTGGGCTGCAGTCCAACCAAGTGCTCTGGAAAAACAATGCCTTAAACCGAGGGGCAATCTCTTCAGCACTGACCAGAGTGCAGCAAAAGGCTGCTCTGAAGACATACAGGAAACAGGCACATCCTGTCTTGGCACTGCTGGGGCTCAGAATGCTTCTGCCTGAGCCTTGGGAGGAGGTGCTGCACATTAAACCAGCACCACTCCACTGCTGCTGCCTTTGCTGTCTCCTGCCAGTGTGCTTGGTTTCAAAGGACATCTAGTATTTCCCTTTCAAGCCAACTGTTTTCATAGCAGGAAGCTTCAGTGCAGCACGGCTGTTGGCCAGAGAAGGGCCATCCATTGCCTGCACTCACGGCAATGCACAGGGCAAAGGTGCGTGGCATTCACACAGGCCCTCCATGTAAGGATGAGCACGAGGGCTGTCCAGGCAAGCAAGAAGTATGCGATGACTGTGGTTGAGCCATCTGAGGTCCCACAAGAAGCTTGCTCTCACCAGGAAAGAGGAAACTGATACATGGAAGAGCCTGGACATTCATTACCTTCAATGCTCTGCAGGGAAAAATAAAGTCCTGAAGAGAGAAGCAGGACTAGAAAATGTTCTGCAACCTCTTTCAGCACAGCTCGGTGAGAGCCATTGCATTCCTTAGAAGTGCCAACATTGGATCATTGTGAGAATAGGGTCAGGCCTCAGCCACTGCTGCAGGGCAGAATGAAGCGTGGAGCAGAGCCGTCCAGCTGCAGCGGGAGCCAGGCCACACACTGCCTTTCTTCACCAGCTTTGTTCCAGATCCCTTCCTTGCACGTCCCTCTAGCACACCTCAGCCAGCAAATCCTCCTGTGGCAAAAACTGCCTGTACCAGATCCAACATACCTTATACTAAATAAGGCAGCTGACAGAATTCTGGGAGGTCCCAGAGACAGAAGTTATAGAAAGGGAGGGGAAATCCAGAAACAAACAGAGAAGGGGCTAATATGAGACACTGCATACTGACACTCTAGTGCACTCCACTGCACTGGAGATGGAAAAGGAGTCTGCAGAGAAATAAATGTGCACCAGAGAAGAAGTTATGCTCAGAAAAGGCCACCTCCAGGGCTCTTACCACATTTAGGGCAAACTTATCCTGTCCCCAACAGTACTTCAGCATTACTGGGTACCAGAGCTCACAGTTTGCATCAGTCTCCTCATCCACACTGGTAAAGGAACTGGGAGAAGATAGGGTTCACCATGGTTCCTCTGAGAAACATGCAGGACACCACCACTCAGTGGTGTTCCATGAGTGAGATGAAGCTTGCCTTGCCCACAAGGTGACTTCCCACTGCCTTTGTAAGACTCAGAAACACACCTACATAGTGACAGGCATTGGTTATACACCTGAGGATACCAAAAAATCCTTCAGTTTCACTGAGCCCTTTTGTCTTAGAACCTGAGTGCCACTTGGCTGTTTACCTTCTATCCTGCACATCTCTGTGCTCAGCACTGGCAGGGCTCAGCCTTCTCAGAAAGCTGGGAGCCAGCGGAGGCCCACAGGACCTATATCCTACCCTCTTTCCCAAAGGGATCACCACCATTCTGAGGCTGCGACAGCTCCCCTTCCTCTCTGTCTTCCTTAAAGGGGCTCAAGCTGTGGCACTTGTGCTGAACCTAGGAAGAAGCAAGGATGAGATCATCTCCCACATCTCCCACCTTTGCATTTCCTGCCTGCAAATCATGTCCTGCCTGTCCATTAAGATACAGCACCGGGCTACTGCTTGACTAACAGCCGTCAGAGCCACCTCTGACGTTCTCAGCTTCCCTAGATGAATGCCCTCAATACAGCTAACGCCAAAACAGCTCTGGGATCAGCCTCCCGCATGGCCAGCACAGTCAGAAACCCCATGGTTGCCATCATGGGGCTGAGCTCCATCCAAAGCCCACCACAGATCGATCCAGACAGAGTACAGGAGGGCGAAGTACATAAAGGTAACATTTACTGGGAGATACAGAACTGAATATTATGAAGGACATACATGGATGGAGGCGGCAGCGGCAGCACTGCAGAGTGCTGCTGGGCCTCCATCCCAGAGCGCTGGGAAGGAGCCCACTGCCAGACAGGTAACACAGTGGAGATAACTGCGGCATATGCGTTTGTAACAAACAGACCATCGTAACATACGTTTCTATGGGATCACATCTAGTGATTATATAAATCCATATAGAGATCGCCGTATAAAAACTTTGTAAAAAATATCTTTAAAAAAAGTGTAAAAATGTGCATTCAAAAGCACGGCCGACACGGACAGCTGGGCTGTAAACATTATACTGAGAGTGTGCTTGTGGGGGGCGCCTGCGCCACCGGGCCCCGACGGGCCTGCCACCGGACGGGGCGCGTCAAGTGTCTGCGGTTCTGCAGCTGGGTTCCGTGCCGAGTGTGCGCCGGGTGCGGCGGCAGCCTGTGGGGATGGCTCCGGCAGGCCACGTCCCTGCGCCCCACGGGCACTCTGAGGGCTGTGGGGAAGAGGGCCGAGTGGGAGGTCTTCTCCCGCCCCCTCCTTCTCTGTGCGCCGTGGGTCCCCAGGGCCGCAAACAGGCTGAAGGGCTGTGATGAGGTATCACACAGAGGTTGCCTTCGCCCGCGCCACCAGCCCTGCTCCCGGGTTCAGCCACAGAGTTGACGTTTGACAGATTCCCAATCTTCTCTGTCCCCAAATTTTTTTTGGTCCATAGTTCCCAAGGAAGCCCATCGGGTCCTGGATGCACCAGGCCTCGGTGCACAGTTCTTCATACGATACATACATTAGCGACTCCGGAAGACCCCGTGCCGGTCTCCTCCTCCAGTGCCACCTTCACTTCTTCTCCAGCTGCTCCAGCAGCGGGTTGGCTTCACTCTCGGGAGTCTTGATGCTGTCTGTCCGAACGATGCAGGTGGGACGGTGCCGGTTCAGCATCAGGATCAGCTGCTGCCTCTCTTGTTTCAGCTCTTCTATCTGGGCCTTCAGTTCAGCGTTCATGAGCTCCAGGCGCTCAGACTCCTGACATGGCAGAAACACAACCACATGTGACTGCTCCATGAGGACAAGGTGCAAAGAGAAATACTTGGCTAACAAGCCACCACTACTCGACCCTTGCTGTAAAGGAGCAGCCTGAAGACATGCCAAGACATCGGGCTTCTCCAAGCAGCTCCTTCCCAATCCATTACCTTGTGTCAGGTTAAGGAAATAGAGCTCTCTCCTCGGACAGGGCTCTGCTGCACTACAGCAGCCCCACGCCTGGTTGCTTTCCACAGGCTGCGAAGATGTTGGGAAATGAACCTGCATTTTCAAATTTTAAAAGGTTTGTCTCTCTGTCTGCAAGGACCTGCCCTTGTGAAATGATACAGCCGTGTTGTTTGCCAGTATCCCACCAGCCCTTACCAAAAAGCAAGGCACTAGAATTGGTTTTTGTCTTGATGCCACAGAATCACAGAACGGCCAGGGTTGGAAGGGACCTCAAGGATCATGATCTCCCCCCTGCCACATGCAAGGCCACCAACCTCCCCATTTAATACTAGACCGGGCTGTCCAAGGCCCCATCCAGTCTGGCCTTGAACACCTCTAGTGTGTTCATGGGGCATCCACAACCCGTCTGGGCAGCCTGTTCCAGCACCTCACCACTCTCTCTAAAGAACTTCCCCATGACATCCAACCTAAATGCCACCACCAGAGGGCATCTGGCCTCTGAATGAGGAAACCTCCTGGAATTTGGGCAGGGGGCCAGCAGGCATCCAGCCGTCCTGTGCCACGCTCACACAGTGCTCCTGCTCCAGCACAAAGAGATATCAGAGCCCTCGGCTCCAAGCCCACCTCCAGGTCAGGGCACCCACCCGCTGCAGGAACTCCGTCCTCTCCTTCTTCTTGTTACGACATCGCGCTGCTGCTACTTTGTTTTTCTCCCGGCGCCTTTTCCTCCTCTCCTCTTCCTCATCAAGCTGCAATGAGACGCACAAGTCCAGGTCAGAGCATCAAGAGGGGCATGGCAGGATGCTGGGAGCCCCTAGCAGCCCTGACACTACTCTCACCAGCAACATGGTCCCATCCTCACCAGTAACAAAGTACGTTGCTGCCAGAACAGCATAGCTTGTCAAATACAGACATCTAGAGGCACCATTCTGAGTATTCCAAGCATCAAACACATACGTACGGGCAGGATGCAAAGACACCTGGAAGAGCTTCCCAGCTGAGCCTGTTTGCTGCCCACTTCCAGTGCACTTCCAGTGCTCTATCCTCAGTGCTGGTCAAGTCACTGTGCCACTTCAGCAAGCTAGGGACAGATGCTGCATCCCTGCTAAGGAAGCAGGGCACGGCAGCGCTGACTGCCATTACTCAGTTGCTCAGTGTAATCTGATTCAAACCACTCAGACCAGGCTAATAAGCCCTATGAGTTGAAAACCCATAATCAAAATACTTATGGATTTTCACTACAAACCCTGTGTAAGTGGCCTATGGCATGCTTACACCCAAGGACTCAAACCAACTCTTTCTCAAGAAGACTCTGTGTGTCAAAAAGTCCTTCAAATTCAGCATCCTGTGGCACTTCGGGACACAGATATAGGAGAAAAAGACACTGTTGTCATTAAAGACCCACAAACAATAATCATCCACATTTGGCCTGGGACTCTGAAATTTGAGATTTCAGAATGTGCTGCCTCGTTCCTACCAAGTGACATCCCACAGCATAATCTTTTCAAATATAGCAGCAGAAACATTTACTATCACTTCTATAGCCTACTTGCATGTTCTGTTAGGCAACTCCAGTTTGACAAGGCAGCATCCTCTTTTCTCTAGTACTCCCCAGGTGAGTTTGTTTAGAAGCTATCTCCTAGTGGAGCCTTTCACAGCACACACCATTTGAGCAGCCTAATTGCTCACTCTTGGGCTTAGGGACCTCAAATGGAGCTGTAGATCTCCAGTACAAAGGCCACAAAGTGATGGTGAAAGGTGCCAAGGTGTCCCAGAAAAGATACACTGATGCAGGAAACGAAGGCTGCAAGGGCCATCGTCTAATCCAGGCAAGCTGCTAACATTCTTGTAGTCCGAGTTCCACTAATCAGAATATTTCAACGTGACATGCAAGGATGGGATGAAACACTGTCTGGGCAGAATTAAGTAAGCTGCATGTCTAATGTTCAGAAGACAGTGCCCAAGTTTCATAGCACTAACACTTTTTGCATCTGCTGTACCTTAGTTCCCAAACCTAATACCAAATGTGCAGTGTTAGACAGAGAAAAATAATATGCAAAGTCAGTACAAACTGCACAGATTTCCCACAGCATCGGGCTGCAATCACTCCTCTGCCACAGAAGTGCGTGGGATCTTCCACACTACACTTGGGAGAACCAGGGAGGGATCTGCACACCAAAGGCCAGCGATGGCACTGGAAGAAAAGACCAGGAAAGCCCTATAACAGTGCAACCCTCACTCTCTCTGGAAATGCCTACATTTCCATACCAGTTGGTCTGTTCAGTAGCAGTCAACCGATTCCTCTGTCCCCTTCAGCTTCCCCAGTACCTCACAAAGCACCAGCAAAGGGCCATGTCCCTTAGATAGGGCCCACAGGGATAACAGAACTTGAACGCTTGACTCTGCTTTTTCTTGCCCACAAGTCCTGTGACTTCAAGAAAGCCGCCTTCTTTCCTTTTGAAACCTCTGTTTCAGCTCAAAATGGTGACGTGGCCCTGGTGTTAGAACTCAGCTCAGTTAGAGGCACAAGGGAAGATAATGGTGCATCAATCCCCCATAACATGCTGCAGCAATCAATCTGCAGGTGAGCCCTGTTGGTAGGAGGTTTTGTGTTGCCTCCTGAATTGCTCCAGCCAGTGGCATCCAGGACAGGGGCTGGCATCAATGTGAGAGGCAAGACTGCTGCCTCTGGCCCAGGGAACACATCCTGTGAGGGTTCTGGAGGCAGAAGAGCCTGGCAGCACCTTTTTCCAGCTGCCCCAGGAGGAGCACAGGCTGCCAGCAAGGGTCCCCACCTCCCCCACATCAGTGCCCAGCACTCAATGGGAGAGCTCTGCAGGCTCTGCCACAGACAGACACCCCATGCCAGAGGATGCTGCTGCCCACAGCACAGAAGAGAAAGCTGTCTGTCCTCCCTGCATAGGGTAGGGCAGGTGCCCAGACTATTTGGGCTCCCACTCCCTACAAGAGGAAAGCAGCTGTAGGCTGCATTGCAAAACTATGCGTGGGTTGCTTCTTGGCTACTCATGGAATAAGCAGCCACTGCTTCAGCTCTTTAGGCTTTTGCTGCAAAGCCCGTGCCAGGGACGCTCCATTTGCCGTCCTCGACTCCTTGGCTTCACAGGCCATGCAGGAGAGGAGGAGGCTGCAAAGTGGAAGTCCAGGGGCTGTCAGTGGATTTCTCCTCGTCTTTCCTCCACACAGAGGCAAGCAACTTAGAGCACATTCAGTGCTGTTATGCAGAGCTGGTGGGACTGCATGCCCATCCCCAGGTACTGAGGGCAAGCAGCTGCTGTACGGCCAGCTCTGAGGTGCCCCAGAGGGAAGGAGCTGTGCCATTGGAGGGCAGCACACAGCCTAAAGACTCTCTTTGCTCCACAGCACATACAGCCATGTGAGTATTGCACTGTTTGGTGTATGACATCAGGCACAGCTTTACCACAAGTGCTGCTTTACTATAGGTATCAGGCCTGCATCTGCATCCTAACCACATCCTTTTCCAGTGCTAACACGTTCCCAGCCAGCTGCAGGGCTTCTCTGGCTATTGCAGATCAAAAGCTGCTAAAGAAGTAGCAGACTAGGGCCTCAAAATGAGGGATTTCTGTTTGCAGGCATTGGGAGATGCAAACACTCAACAGCAGTGAGGATCGAGAAGCCAGCTAAAGCATGAGCCGAGAACACAAGAAAGATGCTGTGCAGCACCAAGGGCTCATGTCCACCAGAGATGTGAGGAAAGCAATGCACCAGCTCCCGGATAGCAGCCTTTGGACTCACCTCGCTTTTCACAGGTTGGGGTCTCTTCCCAAGCTTCACCTCCAGGAAGTGGAGTGGTGAGATCATGGCCCCAATGTTGCGGATGTCGGCGTACTTCAGCTCCTCGGCTGTCAGGGCGGTGCCAGGCAGTCCTGTCAAAGGGCCGAGCCCTGGCAGTGCTCCGGCCGTCAGGGACGGGTCGGGGATCTGCCCGGGCATCATAGCAGGGGCAGCAGCTTCGCAGGCTGGAGAGAGAGCAGGACATGGCCCGTTACTGCTGGCTGACAGCACAGCACACAATTCCATCAACAAAGGGGTGGCAGCAGGGCTAAGGGGTGATAGTCGCCTTCTGCTCTGCCCTCACGAGGCCTCATTTGGAGTACTGCATCCAGGTCTGGGGCCCCCACACAAGAAAGATGTGGAGCTGTTGGAGTGGTCCAGAGGAGGGCATGAGAATGCTCAGAAGGCTGGAGCACCTCTACTGTGAGGAAAGATTCAGGGATCTGGGCTTCTTCAGCCTGGAGAAGAGCAAGGAGCTCAAAAGCAGGAAGAAGACCAACTTTTTACGTGGTCTGATAGCAATAGGACAAGGAAGAATAGCTTTAAAATAGAAGAGGAGAGATTTAGGTTAGATGAGGAGAAATTTTTTCACTCAGAGGGCAGTGAGGTTCTGGTACAGGGTGCCCAGAGAAGCTGTAGGTGCCCCATTCCTGGAGGTGCTGAAGGCCAGGTTGGATGGAGCCCTGGGCAGCCTGAGCTGGTGGGGGGCAGCCCTACACATGGCAGGGACTGAACTCAGAGGGACTTCAAAGTTCCTTCCAACCAAGCCTCTTTGTGATTCTTATTCTTATCCACATGGGAAGTGGCCACTCTTCCCTGGGGAAGGCAAGGAGTGAGCAGAGCCTGGCTGACAGAAATATATGAATCCTGAGAAGTAGGACATGCTACTGACCTGCAGATTAAGAGAAAAGACCCAAGAGGAAAAGCCCCAGAGAAACATGAACTGGCTGCAGTGACTTAAGGGATAAACAGTGACGTGGTCCCGTGGACTATTGGTTTTGCCAGACCTTTCTCTGGAGAAAATAGTGGTTTGCCCTTTACTGAGCGTTGGTGAATGAGTAGGTAGGTAGTGGACAAGAATGGCATTATGAGAACCACAACATGCCTTACTGAGCACCTTGGACAGGCTGAGCCTGCTGACTTGGGGCATGGCACACTGGGATCAAGGACAGAACAATGAAAAGCTGCTGAGAAAAAAGCCTGCTACTGAGCAAACATCTTCCAGCACAAACACGAGGAAACAAAGGCTGGAGGGGAAGGGAAACAGAGCAACTTGCAAAAAGCTTCTTCTATCAGAAAAGAAAAAAAGTACAGCTTGGGTGAAAATAGGACTGGGACAAGCTTTGGCAAGTCATTTATAGGCAGAAGAAAGCGGGTTACCAGGAAATGTGAAGAATGACTGGCTAAGAGATGAAGAAATAAAATTAGACCTAAAATAAGAAGCCTGCAGAGCTGGAGCTGCAGTACCAGCCAAAAAGCAAAGGGAGCAGGTGGCTGTCGGCTACAGCATAAGTACGTCCCTGCTTGCGTAACAGGCGTGGGACACTCTCAAGTGACCCACTTACAACATGCAGAGTCACTTCTGTCCACTCAGCAAGCATTCTTCTCCCACACCCTCAACACAACCACATGTCGCTGTGTTCCTGTGCTGCTCTGTCCAGCCAAACTGATCCCAACACACGTGGGGCAGCAACACCATCCTGCCTGCACCAGGAAGCAGAGGGACTGCAGCCTCAGCTCCTGGAGAGCCATGAAGACAGAGGAACTGGATAACAAGTGGAACTAAGACCCCACAGAGCTTTCATTTGAGGCCGGTCACAACACAGGATTCAACAAGCATCTGTGGAAAGTGCTGGAAGCTCTGACAGCAGACTGCCCGAGCCAGGAGATGTGTAAAGTCCAGAGCAGTGCGCACTCACCCAGCTCTTTTTGAAGCATCTGCTTTCAGCTGCTAGGAGAGCAGGCAAGGGGCAATACAGATGTTTGGTCCAGGCACCACAGCTGTGCTAAGCAAGCACACACACGCACTGCCAAGCCAGATGCCACAGTTTTCCACACCGGCCATTCTGGGTGACAGGTCTGTATTGCCACCAGGCAGCAAACACTTGCAAAGCTGTGTGTGAGACATGAGTGACGGATCAGTGAGCACAGAACAGCTGAGGAGGAAGGGACCTCTGGGGTCATCTAGTCCAACCCCTGCTAGAGCAGGGTCAGCAGGAGCAAGCTGAAGTGTTAATCACCAGAAACAGAGACGTTACAGATTTCTTGGCACTGGCACATCTTCCTGCCCAGGAGTTTATTTGGTGTATTAATTAATGTCAGGAAACAGGAGATGAGGAATGAATGGGAAGAAAAGACAATCGTACAGGTTAGTCCAGAGCACAGAGGCAAATGAAAGCTGCACAGCTCCTAGCGTGGGTGCCATACAAGCCATCCTGGTGTGACAGAGAGTGCTTCTGCTATATGCTGTGCGCTGCCATATGCTCTAACCAAGGAGATTAAGGTGTCAGTGCAAGCTGTCCTGCAAAGAGCGCTCAGCAGGCAGCAGGAGGAATCAACAGGACTTGATAATCAGTGTAGTAGTAAGCAAATGCAGCAACATGGCTACCGTAAAAAAGCAGTGGCATGCTGTGAGTGGAAAGCAAGTCCTCTACTTCTCTGGTCATCCTTCAGAAGCAATGGGAAAGGGCAGTGCTGGTATGCAGGGGGAACGCTGAGCTACAAGCTGTGGCCGCCTCCCTACCTGCCCTTTAGGCCCACGTGTAGCTAAAGGCACTCAGAAAGAAGGCATCCTGCACTAGGCTGTGCTCCAGGCAACCAAAGGCAAGGAGGTATGTGCCTAAATCCCTGTCATATGTCCCTCTCATTCACCCCAGACTTGAATAGTTTGGGCATAACAAAACCCAAAGAAATCAGTGGCAGAAGTACATGAATTTCAAAGCCTGTCTCCTGTAAATACTGCATGAGCCACTTTAGCTCACATTAATCTGGGGCCTTGGTTCACCTTTTCATACGTTTCAGCCTGAGACCTGACTTGAGTCCAGCGCTGGATGCTTAAATTCAATCTGGACTCAATGGACCACATTTAATTCATTGCTTTGCATCACAACACACAGCCAACTGCACTGCATGCTGGGCTGGACTGCACAGGTCCTCTGCTACACAGAATTCATGGTGACCATAACTTTTGGTCTGGCTAATGATTGTGGAAAACATTGCAGTTTATCTGACCCACCTTTTCTCTCTGCCTCTG
Organism: Tympanuchus pallidicinctus; assembly: GCF_026119805.1. Taxonomy (NCBI): domain Eukaryota; kingdom Metazoa; phylum Chordata; class Aves; order Galliformes; family Phasianidae; genus Tympanuchus; species Tympanuchus pallidicinctus. The sequence continues at coordinate 37,472,418 of NW_026294747.1, read as the reverse complement.
ATCTGGTGCCTTAATGTGCCTTGAGACAGTCTGAGTGAAGGAGCTGGCCCAGTACCTACCTGACACTAAAAACTTATCCCGAACCCAGTTACCACACTGTCAAAGCACCATCGCATGCACATGCACATCTGTGTCAAGTAAGCCTGAAGTTGTTCAAACGAAAGCACTAGTAATCACCAGGAAGAACACAAATCTGCGTATCAGGATGAGCTGAGAACTAAGTGAGAAAGAAGAAAATGACTCCCCTAAGTGAGATCCTGGTTAGGAGTCAGGAAGCTTAGGAGCACGCTGAGAAGTGCCAACAGTCAAGTTAGACCTTGGAGAGGAATGTAAATCATTCCCAGCAGGGCTGCAACCACAGAATACAGGAATGGAGAGACACCAACTCTCTGCAGAGCAGGGGCAGTGAGAACTAACCCAGCCCAGTCCTCGATGCCTCCCAACCCAGGCACGGCCACTCACTGCTGATCAAAGGGATTCTCTCCATCAACTACTTCATTCCAACCCAAGTCTCAGATACTTCCACCTTTTGTGGATAACAGTAGAGGTAAGGATTTATACTTCAGTCATGTGAAAAATGCCAAAGTACGTCATTTTATTTAACACTTGGTCTTATTTCTGAAGCATTGCTCTGGAAGATGCTGACAAGCCTGTCTATAGCTCCAGCATATTTCTACAACATTCATATGTTAAGACAGAAAGAACAGTTCAGGATCTGAGTTTGACCTTCAAGCTGTAGTTTTTCAATAACCAGACTTTGCTGAATACAGCTGGTACACTGCCAGTCCATAATTCCACTCTGAATACTTCCTTGCAGTGTTTGTTATTTCTAGGGAACAAGAACCAAGTCACTTCTATGTTCCTCCACTTTCTAACACTGTGCTTTAGCTGGGATTCTTACTAGATCTGTTCTTCTCATAAATTATCATTAACACCAACTTTATTCTCTATACCAAGCAACCTTTCAGTGTCTCCTCACATGAGCAGAGAGAAGTTGTGCCATCAGTGACACCTAGCTTGCTGGTGCCCCACTGCTGAACCACACAATTCCTGCATTGCATCAGCTATGTGCTTGCACATGAAAAAGCCAACAGCAGAGCAGTGAGGGGAAAAAGAATGTGTGTAGTCTTATATCTGACGCTGCTATCCACATGATGCCAGCTGCTCAAGTTTACATTCACTGGAGCTGCACGTCTTGCATCAATGTTATTTATTATTATGCCATAACATCCCAAGATGTTCCACAGTCAGTGATGAGACAGAGGAGGCTTTCTTAGAATTCCAGCCCAATGATGAGCAGCTTGTGTCATTCAGTGCTCGCTTCAGCAACTAATCTTACAGCACAGGTCTGGACAGCACATGATTCCATGGCTCAACATTCAACTCGTACTGCTTCAGCTCTGCTCCTATAATCCTTGTCCCAGCAAGTGCTGTAACGGGGTCTGATATTTGGCCAAATTTGTCTGTAAACACTCCTAATTACCACAGTCACTTTTGCATTTTTGCTCTGAAATTGCTTTCTCTCTGATCTCAGACCCACACTCTATTGGCAAGTTCAGTTACTTTAGCTGCACTCTTATCTCTAAAAAGCCGACAGCAGTACAATTTCCTTTTCTCACCTCTCTTGCTGCATCTTTCAGCGATGCACGATTCTGTCCTTTCTCCCCAGCCATGCCTTTCCAGTCAGCACATCGACACCAGCCGATTCAACACTTTGCTGAAGGCAGCACACAGTGCTCCCCATATTCCTCCCACAGCCTGGGTCTGGCCTATCCTGGGACCAGCTGCCTCGTGGGGAGGCGCTTCACTCAGCTTCACACACCTTTGCTCAGCGCTCCAATGACACTGTCCCTGCATCCACTCCTGTTCTTTTCCTACAGTTCAAATCTTCATTTGCTTGAGGGCTTTGTTTTGTGTTCTTTTTTTCCATGCTGATTTTGCTGCTGCTTTTTTTGTTGACTCTGAGGGTTAGCTGTTTTTGGTTTGGTTTTTTTTTTTAGTTTCTTTTTTTTTGAAGGAGCTGATATTAGCACAGCAGTTACAGCATAAATCTGACGAGCGTAGGCACAATCCACGCAACCCAGGTCCCTGAGGGCTGTACTCCACGTGCTATCCTACATTCGTGCTCCTCTGCCACCTCTTCAGTGCTATTATTACCCACAGACTAAATCCAGCACAGGAATGGCCACCTGTGCAAAAGCCATACATTCATTTCCCTGTACAGAAGCAGCCTTAATTTGTACCCACTGGTCCCCAGGTCCACTCTGTGCACCCTCACTAACCCAAGTGTGCTGTTTGCTCCTTTACAAATCCACTGCGACTGTTGTGTCATTGTCAGAGAGGACCACAACATCACAAAGCAGGTTCTGACAGCCACACTTCAATTTAGATTGCTACTGCTGTCTTATCAGTGCTGACAGCTTTCTCAGTGTCGGTGGGAGCTATTTACAATCTGATTTTCAGCCTCTTGTTAAGATGCTGGCTGTAAGTCACAAGTTTCTTCCAACACAAGCCACACTGCACTCTGACATCTGCGGTGGTTGAACCAGGAACCATTCCTATGCCCAGTCCAGCACATAACACCGCCAACCTGAGCTTTTGCCACTCGGTAAATACCAGCATGGTTCTCTTCTGCCCACAACAAAAAGCACAGCGATAAGACCAAGCCTGCCCTGACAGCCCTCCCCAATGCCTGCCCACTGCTTCTAGCCAGGCTCCACCTGGGTGTCTGCCACTGCCCAGCAGCTGCCATGCGCAGGAGAGCTGCCAAAGTCCACCAGCCACTACACAAGCATCTTTGATCTCTTCATCAGTACATCAGCACTCCCCATACTATTACCATTGGTACGTACAGCCTTGGAGCATCTACGTCACAGCAATCAGCCCTTCACCTGCTCATGGCCAACAGGCAAGAACTCTGCTCTGGAGATCAGAGGTAATGCTGCCATCCATGAGAAGCAACATTTGGCCTGTAGAATGTATTACAGCTTTTCTGTCATTTTTTACTATTTTTGCTCCTGGCTATAAAGTTTGCTCAGTCTGCAAGTACATTGCATCCTTCCAGTTCCTTCTCATTGGCAGAAGGATGATTTATATGAAAGCCCTTTCCTGACATGCCCAACTTCTCATGCCTCAAGAATGCAACTTTCTAAACAAAGGCAGAGCAATTTGCTATCGCTTGCTCTGAAGCATGCTCACTTGCTTATTCTCATCTGGGCACATCTGGCAGGGGAGGCTGCAGGGGGCTGAGGGTCACTGGAGCCCAGAAACATTTTCACTTCAAGGTTCATCACCCAGTGTGAAGCACCACAGAGCTGAAGGCAGAAAACCACTACCTCACATTCCCAGTTCCAGGAGTATGTCACCACTTTTTCCTTCATTCATTGTCTAGAATGCAAAGTGCTCCCATTCCCAGGGGACTGGGACCTGCACAGCACACCTGGTTTGATGTAGGCTGTGAGGTGACTTGTGGTACAGCACTGCCTGGCTTCTCCTCATCTGTATTTTTTAAGAGCAGTAACTTCCAGTGTCAAAGGACACACTGATCAGTATCAAGGTTATTTGCCAACCATCAAAACACAACAGCAGCCAAGCCCTTTGGCTGTAACCTGTCCTTTCAGCTGTCCATGTTCTACTGCTTGCAAACATCACTGTGCATTTATTCACTCATCTGCTGAACCCAGTGAGGCAGAGGAATCCAACACCTGCAGTGTCCCAAAAGCACTGCAGAGACACCCATTGGGTTGAACTGTGCCTGCCCCCTCTCTAGCAAGGCTATAGGATTAATGAGTGTTACACAGCATCCAAAGAATTTCCCCCTGCGTGAATTTGAGGCATGGCAACAGTATGGCTTATCAGCTCAGCATGCCACTACTGCGAGCCAGACACTGCAGTGCCATGCTGCCACCATGCTTCACTTTCATCTCCAAGGGACAAACAGCTCCTGCAACCCAGCCCTGGGTTTGCAAGGCCAAAGCAGCACCTGTGCCCCTCTTAGACACCTCCAGCTGCCCATCCCCTTGTTCCCTCCCATGGGTAACCCTGCAGAGCAGGCAGAGTATTGCAGGGTCTGTGAACACCCTACTGCATAACATCTCATCCTAAACTACTGAGCTGCTGCAATCGGACTGCAGGGCCTCGATGCTAAGGAGAGGAAGAATCTTTGAAGGGCAGATCCTGAGGAGGCAGAATTCTAAACCCATTTCTTGAGTGGGAAAGGCCTGGCTCAGCTCTGAGCACAGAGCTGCACGCAGATGGCATTGTGAACACCCAAGTCATTCCTAGTCAGAAACTGTGAAAAGCTTTCTGACATCAGCACAGACCTTGCTGCTTCCCTGCTCTCCTCCATAAGGGGGGCAGCACCATGCAGGAGCAGCCCAGCACGCACAGCCTCCTGCCATGCCACAGCCTCCCTAGCTGCACTACACCACTGAGCCCCACACCTATCTGATGCTGTGACTTATTCCCACTACGAGTGGAGAAATCAGTCCTTTTCCAGCATTTCACTCCATCCCTTCTGAGGGCAGAAAAAAGCCATGGATTAGCATGACGCTATACCCCCACCACTGCAATGCAGTGATTGACTCAGAACAACCTGTAGCAGTAAGGGGTTGCACAGCACCTAGTGCAGCAAGGCTCCTTGCAGCTACTGCAATTAATTTTCTTTCTCTGGAGCAGGCATTTGTGGCCAACATTTACAGTGCCACATTGCACACAGGTGGGCAAGACAAAACAGGAGGGTAAAACCTGTCCTATTCCTGCTTAGAGCAATTGAAATGGAATTGGGGATGAGGGAATGCACTGACCTGAGCCAGGCTACAGCTCAGAGGTGAACAGCAGATGTGTTAATATTCCCCCACGGCCTTCCACAGCTGCACATGGGCAGGGTTGGACTCTTTCTCAAGAGACGACTCTCCTCGGGCGCAGAGCTCCAACCTCAGGGGACAAGGAGAGTTACAAACCCCAAAAAGCTATATTCTGAATGCTGACATGGCCAGCTATGCTGCTCGCTCAGCTACGGCTAGAGGCAGTAGTCCTGCTCAGTGGAGGATCACACAAATCTGCAGCTTCCACTGCATAAAAAACAGCCTGCAGCGCTGGGTTGGTTCCTGGGCAGTCAGTGCAACACAGCAATCCATGAAGCAGTCCAGAGAGACAGCACCAGGCGTGCTGTGCCTGCCTGATGCTGGGCTCACACTGTGGGACGCTTTCAGGATGCTACACACTACGGCAATCCCTGCCCTGGTCCTGGGGTAGCCAGGACTGACAGGGCACAGCCTCCTGCAGGGAGAAGACACTTCACACGTTTGCAGCACTGTGTGCTGCCAAGTACCCATCCCAGGCCATGCAGCTGAAGAAGCAAACATAGCAAAAAAGTGTTGCAGATACTCAGCACCGCTCACGAGAGTGCAGCAGGGCACAATGGAGCAATGGGGGGCACAGGGAGCAGGAGGGAAGGTCTGCTCCTCTGCAGTCAGGAGCACGGTGCAGAGACTGCTGCATCCTGTAAGAAAGGTCATGCTCAGCTGTACAGAGGAAGCAGAAGCATCCACTGTGAGGAGCAGAGCAGCAACCTGCAGTTAGCTGACCTCATTAAATCTCAGGGACCCGAGGAACTGACAGCCAGCCATTGCCTGACACAGGGATGGTTTGGACAGCAGCTCCCACCCACACACTCACCCCCACACAGAGAGCTTTTCTCATTTTTCAATCACCAAGAGTCATACTGAGGATGTGAACTCCAACAACCAGTATTCCCAGATGTCCCCCAAAAGCACTAACCAGCCAGTTCCCACTGCAGCTTCAGCAATGGCTTCCACATAGAGTTCTTCATGCAAGTTGTCTGAAAACTAGCTAAAAAATCTCAGTCTGAGCTGCTGGAGCATTTGTTTCTGTTGAGCTCTGAGTCCAAACACACACACACACACACACACGGTTTGGCAGTGGTTGTGTTCCAGGGCTGGTAACACAAGCCATGAAGCTGGCTGCCAAGACAAGCAACAGAACGAGCCAGGCCCCATTTCATTGGCCACCATACGCTGCATATGGCCCTGGAAGCAGCCAGCACTGTGTTCTCACCCTCCTTGAAGGCATAGGAGACCCTGTGTTTTCAAATACACCTCCACAGGGCCTTCATTAAAGGAAAATGGAAACATAATGGGGCTCTTGCTCTCTTGGTATTTCTCCCTTTCCCCCGATTCGTTCTCAAACCTATTTGCTCAGTATGGAAAAAGAAAAGTGCCTCCGCAGCAAAAGAAAGCGACTTCCATTCAACTCCAAGCCTGAGCACTACAGCAGCGTCGGCACGGGCGGAGGGGCTCGCAGGGCCCCGCTCCTTCCCCGGCCACGAGCCGGGCGCTGTCCGCACGGCACCGGGGGAGCGCAGACCCCCACGTGCGGCAGGTGGAGCGCAGGGCGGCCGGCACCCACCGCCCCCAGGGCTGCTCCTCGCCACCCCCGCGGGAGCTCTACCCCTTTCCCGAAGGCAGTCCCCACGCACGGCCCCACCGGGCCGCCGGCGGCTCCGCTCCGACCCGCGGCCGGGGGGAGGGTGGATCCCCGCAGCGCTCCCGGCCCGGCCGCAGCCGTGCCCCCACCTCGCCCGCGGGCCGCCCCGGGCTCCGCCGCCCCCCGCCGCCACCCCGGACCGCCCGGCGTCCGTCCGTCCGCCCGCGCCGCGCCCGCACCCACCGTGCACGGGGAACGGGCCGCCGGGGTGCCCGCGGGGCCCGGCCGCAGTGGCCGGGCGCGGGCTGCAGGCTCAGCCTCGCCGCCGCCCGGCGCTGCCCCGACCCCCGGGCCCCGCCCGCCGCCGATGTCTGTCCCGGTGCCGGCCGCCGCCGGGGAGCCTCGGCCCGTCGCCCCCCGCCGCCCCGGTGCGCGCCTCCCGCAGGCTGTGGCGGGCGGCGGGGTGGGTTGCATCAGCCCCGGTTATATAGCGGCCCCGGGCTGCGGGGAGGGGTCGGGAATGCGGAACCGGCTGGGCTGCCAGCGCCACACGTCAGGGAGGGCGGGCGGGGGAGCGGGGCCGCGGGGCGGGGAGCGGCGCGCAGGGGTGGGACCAGCCGGCGGCCCCGGCACCCCCGGCCCCGCCGCACCGCTGCCCCCCGTCCTGCGCTGTGCCCCGGCCCGGCCCGTGCCGCTCTGCACGGAGCCGGCCGCCCCGCGCCTCAGCCGGGATGCAGAGGAGCGGGGAAGAAGCTCACGGCTCCCCGGCCCCGCTGCTTCGGGCCCCCTATCACCGGCGCACCCCGTGGGCCGCTGGCACTGCACGCGGATATCAGGTGGGGACGAGGGAGCAGCCGCGGGACCGGGGCCTTCCCGATAACTAATTTGCATGGATGCCAATCTCTTCCTTCCTCTTTCTCTCACCGCTGGTCCTCTCACCTGGCACCTGCCAGGCTGCTGGGGAAGCACGGCTCACACAGGGCCGTGTGGACCCGCTGTAGGAACTGCAAGCACCCGCACTGGTGTTCCCAGAGCAGCTCCATCTTCCTGCTCCAGGCTCGTCAGTCATCACTCCCATCAGATCCCACAAAGTTCCTTTCTTGGCACCATCACACAGCCCATCACTGACAGTTCCCCACCATCAGCACATCCCAGTCCCTCCATCAGTATCCCAGGAACAGCTAACTGGGCAGTGCAGTTGGGACTGAGCTGGGGATAGGACTGCTCAGCACAGGACACCCTCGGTCGTGCTGTCCTACTGCACGAGACAGCAACCAAGCTGGGCAGGACACAGCACCCATGTCTTCATTCCTGTCTCCTCATGCCATCAGCTTTCTGATTTGGGTGAGGCAGAACTCTTTCTATGTACACCTCTGCACATAATCCAGTGTTTCACTGATGGTACCTCATATTAGGGAGCAGTGCAAGCTGCAGCATGTTTTCCCATACACATTTATTCCGCTCCCTGGATCAGACAGGACAGATTTGGTAGCACCTCAAGCTGGAAGGACCCTGGCGTGGCTGACAGACAGAACTCCTCAGCAATTCATGCACAGCTGCCTTCAGGGCATTGCACGGAGCAGCAGATCCAGCCAAACCCCTCTGTTCAGCCCCTAACGACTTTCCCTCCCTGTTCAACCCTGCAGGTGCCCTCTCTCAGGGGCACTAAGCCTCCATTATGATGAATCCGGGTTATCCCTTACTGTGATTTCTTTAACTGTTTTGGGGCCAGCTCCAGGGAAACATCCTTGCTCAGGGTAGCACTTACGCACATTTGAAGGGACACGCATCATTCTTTCTGGAGACACGGGTTCTCATCTCACAGGGGAATTCTCCTTGCTCTCACTGCCACTTACGCTGGAACTGTTCTTTTCCCAAAGTGAGTTTTGCCTCATGTAAACACAAAACATGTTTGCTTTCCAGATATAATTTCATTCGGGCATAGGAATTCATTGAGAATTTGCGGTTTCAGTGGGTGAAAGTGAACAGAAGAGCCCCAGACAAGCAGAGTGCTTGCAGAGGGATATGGAGTGCTGGGCAAGCACAGCCACCCGACTGGGGCTGCTCAGCTCCACCACCACCACAGAGATAAATGAATCACATGGGAACAGCAGCACCTGCAAGGGAGCCGTGAGAGCTGGGGAAAGGTGATGTTCCATGGCACCAAATGCAAAAAGTACTTTTGGCTTCCTCCTCAGACCAAAGGGACGATCTGCATATTTTTGTCCCAAATAAAATGTGTGGAAGGTGAAGGCTCCTGGATATGGGAACAGAGCCAAGCAGCGCAACATGGGGATCAAGAAGTTATCAGGAACACAGCGAAATCTATAGCAAAACAGAGCTGCACCAGCCCAGGAGTTCCACTGCAAGAGAGCTGCTCTCAGCCCCTGGAAGAGCTGTGCAGGAGCTCTGCCTGATCCCATTCCTAAGACTGGCTCCTTGCTCCCCCAGTTAGCATGTAACATTGGAGAAGAAACAGGGTTCTTCAACATCATTAACCAACCTAAATCCCCCACGTCTCCCCTTGTTCCCAATCCTTTCCTTTGCGTTCAGCACAGGGATCATATGCAAACCTAACGGGCACTGGGGGAACAATCTGCTGAAGGACACAACCAAGTTTCAGCATTCGTGCTCCTTTCAGTCAGAGAACAGCACCCACCTACAACACAAATGAAGGACAAATGCCACAGAGGAGGGCAGCAGTGACCTGAGTTGGGCAGCAGCTGCCCTTCAGCCACCTCTGCCTGCACGCTGCACCATCCCCTGGCCTCAGCTCTAGTTTAGCTGCTCCCATCATCTAACCCTACTCTAACCCTACCTAATGTCTAGCTGATTTTATGTGTACCTTTTTAAGTAACTTCCAGTCACTGTGCACGGGGAGCAAAAAGATAAACTTCACAGGCTGTAGGAGAGGATGGAGTGTTGCCCCTAAGTCACAGCAGGGAAGTGTGGGGGAAAGCAGCTGGGTCTGGGCTGCAGACTGGGCTGACTGATCTCTGGCTGTTTGCCTATACAGAGCACTGAGCAAATACCAGGTCTGGCAACTGCTGCCCATGAGCTTGTCTCTGACAGTGCTGAAGCCTTTTGGCTAAGTAATCTTTATTCTGGACAGTTGTGGGATAAGTTATCAGAGAGGAATTTCCTTCTTATCTTTGTTGGTTAGACATTGGCTTAGACTTTAAAGTATATAGGATGCATCTGCTTTTATCTCCCCTGCTTTTCCCAGCAGAGGTGAGGAGAAGCACACAGAGTATTCCCAATGAAGGTGCATCCCAGGCCTTCTGAGTGCCAATACAATACCATCTGGGTCAGCCCCCATCCTGTTATAAACCCCCCCCTGCATGGTTCCCAGACATAAACCACGTAGAGCCTTTGGTCTCCACTTCCTTGCCATGTTTTGGGAGTGCCAGCACAGTTCACCACATGGCCACACACCCTCAGCATGAAATGCCTTTGAGATACCCCACTCACAACTTGTTACAATCCCATGTTTTTTCATACTTCCTACAGCAGGAAGCACTGCATAACTCCTAGCAGCTCCAGGAGCACGATTCTCTTTGCAGAGGAAAGTGAACTGCAGACCTCTCTGCTATGCAGCTGAGCAGGTGGGTGTGCAGAGGGGACGTGCAGAATGGCCATTTCAGCAATGTACCTGGGACTGAAATAAGATGTGTATCTGCAGCTCTGCCCTCCTCTATTTTTGCACACAGCTGCTGGTCTCTATCAGTCACTGTTCCTGACAAACTGCTGCCTGATCAGGGGAATGCTGCTCTCAGACACATCCACATTTCCTTTAATAACTTCCATGGCCTCAGGGTGCCTCATCTGCACCCAGACCTGCACCGGTAGGGATTATCTTGGTTTCTGGTTTAGGAATTATTTGACTTCTTTGCAGCGCCCTTACCTTCCTTAGCTGCCCTACTTTCCTCCATGTTCTCAGTCAATCTGTAAGCCCTCTCCTGGCTTCCTACTTCCTTCACATTCAAAGAAGGTCCTATCAGTTTTTTTGTGTTTTTGTGCTTTGCGTTCTCTCCTTACCCACCAAGTTCTCACCTCCCATGTTTCCTGCTGCCATCTTTCCTGACCCACTGCTCTGGGGTTGGATGCTGTCTGAAGGATTCCTCTTTGCCTTGAATAACTTCTCCCGGCTTGCAACCTAAGCAGACGGTGGGGTTCCCTGCCTTCCTCTGGAGACTGCTGTCTGCTGCAGTGGCATTAGTAGGGACAATGAAAAAGCTCTCCTTTATCCCCAAACCATCCTTTCCACAATGTTCTCTCTCCTCCTTCTCCATTTCATTCCTTCACCATGGCTTCTTTACCCCATTCCCTGCATACTTCACTTTCTCACTTTCCCGACTTTCTCTGTCCCTCCCCCCATGCTCCCTCCTTCCTCCTCTGCCTCCCTTCTTCCCTCCTCTCCTTGGCTCATATCTGAAATCCCTGCCCATAGCGACGAAAGGAAAAACAACAACACAACACTGCAGCCCAAGGAGGCCGGAGCACGGGATTCCTTCCGAGAGAACTCAGAAACCAGGGAAAAGAGAGAAAGCAAACACAGAGAGCAGAAAGAAGAATTGGGTATTTCAAGGGGGAGGGATGAGCTGGTATCTCAGCGAAACATAGTGGGGTCTGAGAACAACACAGAGGGTGATCACAGCTCCAACTCAAACACTGCAGAGAAGTTCTGTGTTCTGGGGGAGGAAGCTGCTTTGGGAAGACTGGCACCCACCGACAGAGCCCGACACACAGTTACCCAAAGGATAGAGAGAACCGTGCAGATGGGGAGGGAAGAAAAGCAGTGCCTTGCTGCAGGGAGCAAAGGGGCAGTGGATACCTCTGCAGCAGAGGAGGGCTGCCTCCCACAGCAGGGCGATTTGCTTTGCCAGAGGAAGCGTTTGGAGGCTCTGGGCCTGAGGCTAAAGGGTTAATACCCCACAGGAGGACCCTGGGGAATCCACTGTAAATAGGTGTGGTTTTCTGTGTAGTTCCAAGAGGCATTTTCTCTCTGTACCAGTCTGGACAGGTGAGAAATCGGAAGAAGTTGGAGCCTGTGCTTCCCACCAGCACAAAGCAGGGCTGTTAGCACAGGCCTGACTGTTTGTTTGCACACTCCAGCCTGGCTGCTTAACTCCGTAGTACCCAATGCCAGGAATCGCTGGCAGTCAGCACGGTGGTCCCCCGGGTACAAGCACCTGCCTGTTAATGGAAAGCCACAGATTAATGGTGCAGCACAAGGAGCCTCAGTCAGTTACTCACTGTAGAAAGGATAAACTTGGTGATAAGCAAAAGAGCTCCATACGGCAAGGACGGGAAAGGCAGCCCTCTTCCTTTCTCCTCCCGATGACCACCTCACAGGCCTGTGCCCCTCTGCCCTCGACCCCAGTACTGCACTTGAGAACAATCTCCCCATCTTCAATTGATTTTTAAACTTAGCTGGCCCCCAGGAAGTCAGGACTGAAAGATTGCTGAACTCACCCACAAGCTCTACTGCCATCACTTATATAATCCCTATCATAAACAAACCAAGCTCAGTCTTGAAACCAATTTGGTTCTTGCTCTCACTGTTCCCACTAGAAAGCTGCTCAAAGATCACACTGCTAAGAAAGGAAGAAACATTTTGTTAATCTCCAGCCTAAATTTACCCATTCCTGTTTGCTCTGGCAATGAAAAACAGCACCCAGGCAGCAAAGTGCTGGATAAGATATAAACCTTAGAACAGAATTCAAACAAATCAATCACAAAGAATAAAGCCAAAGAATGAAAAGTGAACTGACTGCAGAGCAATTGACCTTAGATTTGGAGATGTTAACTCCCTGGACCATTTCAGATCCTGTGGGCTTCTCAGCCCTCTAGAGCACTCATGTCTCTCTGGTTCCCCAAGTTCTTGTTAGAGACACAATCCCACTGTAGCCCAGTACCAACTGCTCTTCTGAAAACTGCTTCCAGAAAAAGACATTTGCATGAAGATACATCCTCAACCCAATGCCCTCACACAGCCACAGCCAAACTGCAGCCAAACCCCTGGAGAGCTTCAGGTAAGGAAGGAGAGTGCAGAGCTGCAGAGAGAGCACAAGAGTGTCCAAAGTGCAACATACAGAATAGCAAATTGAGCCTGCAGAGGGCTGAGAAAGGATACTACAAAGCCCCAGGAAACAGAAAATGCAGGTGTCAAACCTTCCTTCTGCCTTTCACTAGTGGTCATTACTGAAGTCAGCAAGAAAAGTTGTTTATATTAGGCTTTTAGTCAAGTTCCGTTTACAAGAAGCCAAAATAATGATGCTAAACACAAAGGCACGCCATATCCAGCAGAAATATGGTTCCCCAACTTACGTTGGTAGATAGAGCTGAGACATGAACACAACACTGAATCATAGGTTTCTGTCATCTAATGGTGGAGGATAATGGGAAAGAAGACAGAGATGGGGAAAACCAGCTGCTCCTCTTGCTGGATTATGCTGTGAATCTGTAGGCTCTGTTTGGGATAAAACAGCACTTATTTCCAAGGCAACAAATGGCAGTATCACAAACAACAGAGGTCCAGGAGCTGCCTGCAGGTTGGAAGCTGAGAGAAAGAATGCCTTCCCCAGAAGCACAGGCAGAGTAAGAGGAGGCAGGCCCCCATGCTCCAGCTCAGGGCAACATTTTGCCACTGTTTCTCTCCATTCAAGACCTTTTCCCTGCTCCTCCCATTCACAAGGCATCTATATGGACAAAAAACATGTTCTGTTGTGCCTGCGTGAGGTAAATGCTCACATTCAAGGGGAGGATCATAAAGCTAGCCCTGAGGGCCTTTCAGGGAGAAAACAGAGCTGAAAAGCTAAGACTGAGGCTCAGAGAGACACTAGGAAGGCAGAAAATGTCACATCAGCATGACTTACCGTACAATCATCCAGCGTGGCCATGCTTCTGGAGCTGTTACAGAAGATGAAGCGCAGCTGGACCTGGAGGATACCAAGCTGGATCAAAGCTGGAGGCATAAAATTACAGCAGAAAGCGAATCCTTCTTCAGGGGAGGAATGAGGCTGAGCAGGAGAAACAGGAGCGATAGGCATGAGAGACACTAATTTACGTAAGCCACTGAGTGCTACAGAGGGAATGTCCAGCAGAGCACAATCAGTTCAGGAGAAAGATAAAGAACAGAGCTGGGGATGGAGGTTATTTGCTGGGAGCCAAGTGGGCGAGCGAAGCATACATGAATTCACTGCTTGGGACTAAGATGTGGGGTGCAACAAAGAGAGGGGAAGTGAGTGTGTAAAGTCAGAGAAGACAAAGTGGGAAGAGAAACTAGGAGTGGGACTCCAATAGTAGATAGTAGAAGCTGTAATCACAGGAAATAATAGCTTCATGGATTTTGAGAGCTTAGGTGTCTGTTTAAAAACACGGTATCCAAAATAATTGAGCGAACTTGTCTGTGTAGCTCCATCTGCAGAACAGGGATGCCCTAAGTACCAGGGGAGCTGACAGTGGCTGTGCATCTTTCATGCAGGGGCACAGTTGCATTTCCTGAGAAGTTCACCCCGTGTCCTTCCAGAATTCCTGAATTCCAGAATTCAGCTGGAGTGCTGTACCCATGGTGGGGCTGAGTTCTGTTCCTCGGAACATCGAGCCAAGGAATGGCACTCTGTGCAGACAGCACTGAGAGAAGGAACAGTGGGCTGAGAGGGCTAGCCTGGGAGAGTTCAAAAGCTGTTAGTGGGAAGAAGGACACGTGTATGGATGGGCATAGGAAAACCTAGAAGTGTCAAAATGTGAGGGAGAAGGGTGAGGTGCAAAGGTTCCAGAGTTGACTTGTCAAGATCATATGAACAACAAAGTGGGAGGTAAGAGAGGGAAGAGCAGGGCTTGCTGCAGAGAAGCAAAGAAAGCTAGCCAGGGAGAAGGTGGGACCATGCTGAAGGATTCTCTGAAAGTCATTAGCAGCACAGCCTCAGAGTGAGAACAGTTATTAAGTTACAGGAAAGATCTCAAGGTAGAATCAGGATAGGGCAAACAAAGATCCCACTGTGCGAGGTTTCAGTGTGGTAACCTACAACTCCCTGATGAGTGTGACAGTGGAACAAGGGGCAGACGAGAGGAGCAGAGTGGCATCCCTCGAGACCCTTCAGCGATCGGCATGCTCTGCAGTTAGTGGGCTGCCAGGAAGGCCTGCGAGCCAGAGTTGTTGTACAAGCTGGACTGGACATTCCAGGAACTGGAGAAAACCACAAGATGCCTTTGTGACGTGGACAAAGCGTGCATGGAGCGGACTAGTACATGCAGATGTCTCAGCTTCTTCCAGCTGATTGGCACCGATCGATTCCCCCAGAGTCTGGGGCAGATGTGCTCCACGTAAAACTGGACTCCTCACTGACATGAAAATGTGAGAAATCACAAAACCAGTTTTAGCTCACGGCAGCAAAAGGACAAATGAGCCCCTTATGAGCTTTTCCAAAGAGATGTGGTACCTCCATTTTAGAGTGGGACAGGTTTCTGCCCTTCCTTCCACTGCTTAGTCCTGCACAAACACCTTCCTCTGCACTCTGTAACTCCATCGGGGCTTCTCATTAACAGGCACTGTGAAGAAGGAAGACTTCCTTTTGAGCATCGTCAGCTCTGAGTCACCACTGGCTGGATCTGTACTCCAGCAATCCCAAGGAAATCCAGCCTGAGAGGTGGTTAGATGCTGCACAGCCTGAGCCTCAGCACCACTGACAAGCCATTATAAAGCTAGCTCTCAGGTGTGCGAGGGGTTAAGTCTACCAAGAAAATGCTTCTGCTGCATAAACCAAAATGACTCTTTTTCTTCTCTCTCTCTCTCTCTCTCTTTTTTTTTTTTTTTTTTTTGTTGAAGAGTTCATGAAAAGGGGGGGAAAAAAAGCTCCTATTTGTTTTGCCCCTGCAGGAGCTATGAAGGGAGCTCTGCAGAGTGGACAGTACAGGCACTGTGGCATCACAGCAGTGAGGGAGCTGAACCAGGAGCTGCGAGGTGAAGGTCCCTGTTTAACAGCTTTCCGTTTGTTTACCGAAAAAATATTGTTCCATCATAAAAATTCCCAAAATAGTTCGTGTCTTGACAGACTGACTGGCAGCTGCCCAGCTCTGCAGGATCCTGCTAAATGAAAGGAAATAAAAAGAGCTAATCTGGTGCCCATGGCCCAGTGCCTGCAGCTTGGGAATCTGCAAAAGCTCAGGGTTCAGTTGGTCCATTAGGTACAGGGTAGGGTACCTAGAGAGCCCTTAGGTTGAGAGGCCAGCTTTACCTATGGCAAAAGCTTTCCTGTGGGTGCTGGGCAGGCTGCTGGGGAAGCCGGAGATTGCCTCCCCGTGAATGGCCAGTTTCTGCTTTATTTTTATACTGAGATTTTTTTCCCTGTTTCCAGCTCTGCAGAGCTTTCCCTTGACCAAACAGGCTGTTCCACACCAACTGACTCCAAGGCTTTCAATTCCTGGGAGCTGCCAATTACTCATTTGGGGAAACTCTTCACATAGGCATCGTTTTGGACTAGCGCAGATCCTAGCCAGCTTAACGTATTGCTTGCTGTTCCAAAAGTCTTAGGACGACAACCTACTGTTGCTGCAGATTGTGATGATCTTATCGTGCATAAAAGGAAAAGTATCAAAGAGCAAACGGCACCCAAGTCGGAGCTGTTCTCCCTAGGAAGAGCAAAAGGCCACTGCGAAGCCCTGCAGCAGTGACCAAGGGACCATGCACACTGTGACTCACAGCGCAGAGAATCAGCAAACCCAGATTAGGTCATGCAGAAATTGAGCCTCTGTGGAAAGAACCTATCTACGCCAAATTGCAGATGTGTCCTCAGCTGCAGTTAACTTCTCCGTGGGCCATGATCATGGCACTCAGAGCAGGTCTGCTTTATGCAGGGACAAGAGGAAATGTGTGCTTCAGATCATTCCTGGCAACAGCCCCATGGGAGTCCCCATTCCTTCTTTGGACATTTCAGCACCAGGCCTCCAAGCCGGGCCAGGACTGAGCAGTGGAGCTGGGTGGGCTAGAGGGTGGCTGTTCCCCAGCAGGATTAGGGGAGATAAGCATCTCTGAAATTGACACAGCCTCAGTTGGGCTCACTGTGGACAATCATAGAATCATATAGGTTGGAGAAGAGCTTTGAAATCATTTAGTCCAACCATCAACCTGCCACCACCATGCCCACTAACCACGTCCGTTGGTGCCACATCCATACATTCCTTGAACACCTCCAGGGACAGTGATTCCACCACCTCCCTGGGCAGCCTGTTCCAACACATTACCACTCTTTCCGAGAAGAAATTTTTCCTAATATCCAACCTGAATGATCTTGCTCATCTGGCTGTTGAAGTGCCTGGTTCTTACTGTCTATTTGCATTTTGCACTTACTTCCCTTAGCCTAAGAGAGACAACTTATGCAGTTGTGGCTGCACTCTGACAACCTCCTCCAGGATAAACATCAATTTCAACCACCAGCCCCTTTCCTCATCTGTTTTCTCCATGTCTGTCAATTTCACTTTTACAGGATCAAGTGCCCAACAGCCTGACATTTCTATGAGGTGGGGCTCCTGCAAGGCAAGGCTGGGAATACCTCTCCCTCACAAAGCTTCCTGGGTGACAGAGGCTGACTCCCATGGGCAGCATCCAACCAGTCTCAGACGGAGTCCTGCTAAGTAGCTGTCACCTCCCTCCATCCTGTCCCTGCTGTGTCCCTGGGCCCTGAGTCACCACTTCCTCTTTCACTGTTGGGGCAGGTGATGGACGATACTGCCTCAGTTCTTCCAGCACCCTCTCAGTCACATTTTCCCTCTTATCTTATGATTGCCACCTAGGAGATAATCATCAACAGACCAGCTGGTCAAGGGCACAAGCAAAGGGTGTTTCCTTTTCACATTTTAATCCTCTGTAGCTGGCACTAATGCCCATGCTAAATAAAACCAAGATTTCAGGATTGCAAAGAAGACAAAATGCTGCTACCTTGCTCCAGTGTTACCAAACTAAATAAAAGAATCATCACTAACTGAGCCAAAGCCCCAAAATACTGAAGAGCCCTGGCCTTACTCCACTTTTTTTGAATGGCATATCAGTAGGACACTGTAAGTTGCTACAGAGGAACCTTATCTCTTCTCCAGTTTGGATGTTGGGGCTCACTTGGGCCCACGGATTCAGTTCCTCCTCTCACCCACAGCTCTGCTCACCCTGTATTCAAGACACCCGTTAGCACTCCACGGTATCTAGGTGCTTGGACACATCTCAGATGAATTGCTTCTCACGTACTCCTGGATTTGGTTGTCCACTCACATCCCTACTTCAGCCCCTGGCTCATATCACAGAAAAACTCCCCACAGCCATAAATTTGCTTTTCAGCTATCTTTGCTGGGAGATCTTTCTCTTCAAACAGCATAGGAGTGACATAAAACTCTGTCGTCTGGTTGTCTCTACGATCTCACTGCCAGCAAATAAAGTGCAAATTGATCATTGCTGTACCACACTCCTCATTAATTAAAAAATCTCAGAGGAGCCCAGGAATTGAATTTACTTCTGAATTGAATTGAAGTAGTGAGTGAAGAAAAACTTAAATACAGAACTTCACGGCTCAAGTAAGTAGCAAGAACTCCTGGACACACACTGCCAGCATAAGAAATAGTAAGGTTCCACCCTGCTCATGCCCCTGGCTTCTGCATTTGGTTCTTACCAGGTTGCTATCTGGCTGTTTATCAAGACTTATTTTGCATTATTTGTTATCAGTAGACGGCAAGCAATCAGATTTGTTGTTACTAACTGCTATTCCAATCTTGCTAGATACAGGACCCCCACCCCCTCCCTGGGGAGGCACGGTTCACTTCTAGGAAGTACTTTCCCATCTAAATTTTCTCCCTTGTTAATGCAATTCCCATCTCCTCACAGATGTTTGGAGTCAACAATCCTTTCCCCACCTTAGTCATCTTTTGGCTAAATTGGTTAGCATTATGCTCAGTCTATCTCCCCACTCTGTCAACAGCTCCAATTACCCCCAGTTCAGGTTACAATATTTGAACTGTTTGGAGAAAGACTCTCACTCTCCTTATAGGAGGGGAAAAACACTGGCCTAGCCTGCAGCCATAACACAGCACAGGCTCCCTGTCTTGCTTGCTTCCCACTGTCCTCTGGGGTTCACTCAAAAAAAAAAAAAAAACAAAGAAAGAAAGAAAGAAAGAAAAAGCATTGATAGATACTGTGAAGTCAATTTCACCTCTTATCTTTCTGGTTCCCTAAGGGTAGCATCACATTTGCTACCAAGCTGATGCTCACAAGCACAAATCACAGTCCTTTTTCAGCCAGACTGCAGCCAAGCCTGAGCCCAGGACTTTAAGTTTTATGAAAGCCACAGACACAGATTGTTATACTTCCTCAGGTTGCCCATGAAGTTGGCTCTAGTGTGAGCAGGAGGGTGGGAGCTGCATACTGATCTCATCCATCACATATGGCAGAGGAAGACCAGCCCATACTACTGAGTGCTGGAGAAGAGGGAAAGTAAGGCTGAGCATTGGCAATGAGCAGCTGGCTAAAAGAGAACAATCTCCCCATCAAAGCAGCTCCACAGGCCCTGCATTCACTTGTTCTCAGTACAACACAACAGCCCTGTCAATCTGAAAGTCATGCTGCATGAAAGTCTAGAGGGAAATGTTTCACATTCGTTCTCCACGTCTTGGTTGAAGAAAAATCACAAAGATAATTGCCTAGTTCACTCAGTGACTGGTTGACATCATACTTCACACTCCTTGTGCCGTGCAGGATATTGCTCGCTCAATTCACATGAACTGGCTCCAGTTCCAAGCTCCTCCTTCCCATCCTTCCAAGGATACTGTGACAGTGGGTGGTTCACACTAACAGCAGATTTGAAATCAGTTAAGCATGCTCTGCCTGGTCTCACCCCCACCTCCTCCAGAGATGCTTTCCTAAGCAGGAGGGCAGTGCTGTGCTGGCCACAGCTGAAGCATGCATGGGAGATCTTTGATTCAGGACTTGTACCTGTCTCAGACGGTGCTAGTGGTTGTGTAGGACAGCGAGGGGTCACGGCAAGCTGCAAAGAGAGCAGCCACAAGAAAGGAGCATGGGAGGGTTCCTGTGGACCTTAATTGATTTGTGGATACTCTGAGGTAACAACAGGGGCATCATGGCTTGTTTACCTCTCCTGGAAGTGGATTAAGCAAAATGGCAGCATGGGCTGCAGAGGTCAGTGTCCCTGTAGGGAGCTGGTACAGATGAGCTCTTGCACTCTGCCAACAGCACTCCACTACATGTGGCAGGGAAACTGCAGCAGTGAGGAGAAGAAAAAAAAGGAATAACTGTCTTTCCTGATGCCTGCTCATGAATGAAAGCCATTTCCAAGCAGACTGGCATGTATGGGAAGAAGGAGTATTAATTCCTCTCCTTTGCAAATTTGGAAAGGACTTGTGAATGTTTCCTTTCCTGCGCTCTGCCGTTAACAGTTCTGCAGAGTGATATCATCGGGGCTTTTTCCAAACTCAGCCCGTCTCAGACATTACAACACCAGGTTTTGGCTGCCTGTACATATCACCAGCTACACCCACTCCAGCCCCCTCCCTTCAACACCCCCAGGGGAACAGCAAACCTCCCAGACTCACCCGAGCTCTGCTCAGATCTCAGCAGCCATAAGCTCCAAACTCATCCTCCAACATTGCACCTGCACCTACCCAACAGTTCTCCAAAGCAGCTCAGCTAAAAATAGACCCTAGCTTCTCCAAAAAGTCCAACACTCTGAGCCCCATTGCTTTTAAGGACAAGAGAGCAAGTGGCTTATAATGCTAGGCACTGGGATACCAAAGAGGGCACTTGGAAGTGGAGAGTGGAAAAAAGGAGAAGAGCAGCTGCCTCAGAAGGTCAGTTTCCCTAGTGCTGTAGGCCCATGTACTGAGGAAATCAACAGCCCCCAGTTGAAAATGTGCCCTTGGAGAAGCCATTTACACACTGGAGAAGGGAAAGCCACTCTCTGGTCCCAGCAATCACATGCCTGTATTACACACTGCAACAAGTTCACCTCTGTTGTGCAGCTATTGCTGGGCACAGCAAGGGAAAGAAGCTCTCTATGCATGATAGGGGCTCTCAGCCAAGCCAGCTTTGTGTCAACATAAAAAGGAAGTATTGCCATTGACGTTAATGAAATTACTTCTATGTCAAGTTAGGCCAAATAAGAATAGAATTAGGGTACTTTGAAGTGTTGGAGATTTGCAACCACAGAGCAGGCTATCAGCACGACAGGCAAAAACAATGCAGAGGGGAAGAAGTTTTAGTTTCAATTTGTCCAAGAATCACAATGAAGCAGCAGTTATTTAAAAAATGCCTGAGCTCAGTTCCTCAAAATAGTGGGAGTTTCGTTTAGCACTTACCCTGAGTGGTGTGTTAGCAGTACACTCAGGCCTTCTGCAAGGAGCAAAAGTGCCAAAGGCAGAAGAAAAATAAAGAAACCAAATGCCTGGGTCGTTCCACTGACCAGCCCAGATGTCAGATTTGCTGCTAATAATGCCAAATGATATAACCTGCTTCCTTCCCTGCAATCATGACCAGGAAGGTGCGAGAAACCCCTGGAGATGCATACAGCACATGCTCTCAACCTGAGACAGTTCCACTGCATGTTTCCACCACTGCTACTCTCCCCTGCAGATGTGCTATGTCAGTATGAAACCTCCCAGGGCTCTCAGCCTGCCCTCAACAGCCTCCTCCACTTCCCCCTATGCTCAAGGATCACAAAGCTGCAGAGCTTTCTTCTGTTTACTGTAAGGAGATGTTGCCTGGATCCTTTTTGGATGGAAACTCTCTGCTGCTTCAATCTCTAGCAAATTTGGTCAAGGCTCCCCAGAGCTTTTTCCAGCCCACCAGACAGTTTAGTTGCTCCAAAACAGAACTGGCTTGGTTCAAATCCAGAATTTGATCCAACGGCTCAGCTACATTCCTGCTAGGATATCGCCACTTGGCCTGCTTGTTGAGCAGCCACTGATGAGAAAGACAATCACGTGCCAGTGGTTACGAGGTTCATCAAAGCTAACTAACCACCAAGGTCCAGAGCCGGCTGCCTTCAGTCAAGAGGAGATTTGCCTTTGCTCTGGAAGCTTGCTGCTGCTATTGTTTCCCCTTTCTTTCCTCAGAGATTTATATTGGTACTGACAGTAACATTGCAAAGACCTTTCCTTTCTGTCTTCTAGAGCACTTTCTCTTTTCTCTCAGCCTCTATGTAGGTGATAAAGCCTATTTCCCTGCAGAGATTAATTACTGTTGGCCCTTTAAAGCACTTATATCCCAGAATAAGATTTTCTCTTACAGCTGATTCTGTCCCTCTGTAACTCAACGTGAACCTTGCACCGTACACAGAAGTTCTGAGCACTCCCCTTCAGGAACACAGGCCCAAGTCTGTACAGCAGACACTCAGAGAAGGACACGGTGGGCAGGCCGATGGGAGCTACGTGATGTCAATGTACAGCTCCAGCAAAAGCACTGCTTCCTTGCTTTAAAAGGGATGCTGATTCCTGGGGAAAGGAGTGGCAAGAAACTCCAATGGCTGCCAACTGCACCACCTGCTCCATAGTAAGCTCAACCTGTTCAGCCTCCCAGATGGAAAAAAATGCCTTTGTACTGCTGTAATCCCATGGTGTAAACACAAGGCACTCAGAAAGCTTTTCATCTCCTGTAGAAAGGAAGAATGGTGACCGCAGCCGGATGCCATAACCAAGCAATTTCTGATTAGAAATAAAACTTTTTTTTTTTTTTTTTTTTTTACAGTGGTGCTGTTCAACCAGTGGAAGTGGCAGATTCCCCGTCTCAGCTCAGTTCTGCACTGAGGCTGGTAACCTCCCACTGCACTGCTGGCAAGCACACATTATTGGGTGTGGGACAGGGGTAACTACATGAAATGAAGGGTCCAGTCTTATACAAGAGGTGAGGCTGGATGATTGCCTGTCAAACCCAAGGAGCCTGTGAATTACCAGAGCTCTCGTTTTGCCCGTGGCATTTCTGTAAACCTGCCGCAGTTTCTTGGTGCTGGTTCAATGCTGGCACGTGTCCTGAAAGCACACCTTCTCCAAGCTGTTCGTTGTTCCAGGTCTGCCAGAGACTGAATCTGCTCCCCAGCCTCTGGCAAGAAAGTTTCAGATTTCCTCATATAACCCTGCAGAAACAGGAGGACGGCAATCAAAGGGAGCTGGCTGCACCCTTGGTCACAGACAAGACGCTGTGCACTCCTAGTTCAAATCAGGTGGAAGAAGGCTGCTGGAGGTGACCTCAGAGCCACAGAGCACAAGGATGCCCCAGAAGAAAGGAAGCGCTGCAGTGTGGCAGAGATTAAGTAGAACTGCCTGGGGCATGCAGTTTATCATGAGGATCTCCTGGCATCAGTTGTACAGCGGGAGATTATCTTGCAAAACAAAGCTAAAACCCATCCAAAGTAATGTGGCAAGACATACCATAAGGCAAAAAAACGTGGTTCCTGTTTCAGAATGAGGCTGTTTGTGCCAAGAAAATACAAGGCTGTGGTCCCTTGAACCATGGGAGTACCCAAAAATGTACTATGTAGTACCCAATAAAAACTTTACTGCAACTTCATCTGTCAGACAGCATCCCCTTAGCCTTTGTTATCTCATACACGCGGGGGTGCAGCATATGTGGGTCAGGCAGTGAGAATGTCCCCAGAAAAGAAGCTGCGCCACCCTGGAAACCTGCCAGTGGGCTGCACCTAAATCCTCTGAAGCCCACCAGGATGGAGGCACTGTTTTTCAAGCCTTATGTTCTACTGAAGAGCTTAGGATGCAGCCAATCAAGTAAGTCTCACGCTTGGAACATGAAGGTATACCCAAGCTTCTGCTCATGACCAGACCATGTAGAATTCTTTGAAGAATTAAGAGGCACAACCTGGTATGGGTAACGATGTCAGAACAGAAAAAACAGCTGATGAGCCATATTTCACATTTGTGTCTTTGCCCTCTGGCACTGCTTTAATTCAGGCTTTCCCTTCACACTTCTTTCCATTCTGTGCTCTGGCTAGACCTGATGTATGTGTGCTGGCTGTTGTACCACCACACATACCCTGTACATAACCGGCTCCACACCAGGAGTGCTTCTGCTGTGACAAGTGCTGATTTGGGCCTCATTCTTTTTCCACCTGCAGAGCGCCATAAAACATGTAGAAATACAGCAAGCAATCCTGGAAATTTCTAATCTTCTCTCAAATTTGATTGAAATAGTCCTCCGTCTTCAGAAGTAGCCAGAGGGGCCCCATGGTAAAAAGCACAATGACGTAGGCTTTGTCACCTTAGGAAACAAGCCAGGAGCAGCTAAGAGGCCCATAAGCTACATCCACAGTCCTATAGGTATCTTGCTGCAAAAAAGCATGGTGAGGAGGCATGGAGCAAAGGCAGCTGCTTGCCAGCAGTGCTTTGCTGCCTTTCCAGCTCGCCTGTGCATTGTCACTTTGATGAGAAATAAACTGCTTAACTCAGCAGTGAGCCGCAGGTCTGTCTGGTTCTGTTGATGGTGGCTGTCAGTCCTCACCGAGATGATGCATGACTTGACACTATTTTCTGTGCTCCCTTCGTGTCTCCAGCTGGAGCACCCTGTACCCTTGGCTCCCAGCCAGCGAGCAGGGTGAGTGTCTCTCACTTGCCTACAGCAGGGCTGGGGGATATTTAAATGAAGGTGGTGATGGGAATCTTGGGAATTTTGCAGCAGATGTAACTGCAGCTATGATCCTCCCTGCATCTACCAAGCTCCTCACAGGGCAGAGTACAGAAAAGTATTTATCTAAAGAAAATCCATTGAGCAGTTACTTCTGGAAATGAAGGTGCTCTTAGGGATACTAGCTGCAAAGCAAATTTAAAAGACATAATAACTCACAGCCTGATCTCTAAGAGGCAGGAGTCCAAAGCAACAGGAAAAACCATGCGTGCAGCTGCATGCTTTGTTGACACACTCAGCTACCATGATTGCCTGCAGAAACAAACACTTTGATACCAGTGAGAGATAGAGCCTGGCCCAGCACTGTGGCAAAAGCCCTTGGAAATGCAGGTCTCCACAGCCCCTTGCAGGCTTGGTGGTAACGGTGTCAGAGTACAATTGCAGCTCTAACACAAAAAATTCCCCAGTCATTCATTTACCAAGGAAGTGCTACAGATTATTACTAACGCTGAAAGAATTTGTTTAGATCCACGCTGTGTTTCATTGCAAATGTTTATTTTCTTTCAGCACTTCATTCAGCTTGGACAATGACACTCAGTTAATTAGTTTCACATTTTTGTCCATGCTTTTAAGCCCATCTCTTTTGCAGGATTTCATGGCTGCGACACTATGGCTGAAAGCACAGTGGGCAAAGGCATATTTGCTTTTTCCTGTAGAAAGTCTTCACTTGATTTTGTTGTTGTTGTTGTTAAATCAAGTAATTCCAATAAGCTTTCTGTTACATAAAGCCTAAACTGGAGCACCAAAGCTGACACAGTCATGTTTCCTTTCAAAAAAAACAATATATAATTATTACAACTGACGCCTAATTTAAAGGCTGAAAAGCCTACAAGCAAAGCAGCTTTTTTTTTTTTTTTTTTCCCCACAGGGAATCAATGCTGTCATGTTACAGAATTACTTTTTAATACTCACTCCTCAAATGCCAGTCATATACTGGACAGGAGAAGCACCAAATGCCAGGGCCCAGCAATATCACTCCAATGTGTGGCTCAGCTCAAGGTAACAAACACATCCAGGATCTCTTAAGGACTGCCTGTTAATGATCCTTTTTTTGTAGAAGTATTCGGACTCCTTACAGGAAATCCCCAAGAACATGGAGATTTGGGAAAATCAACACAATCTCAGCATTCACCGCAGTGCCTGAAGTTCCTTTCTGCACGGGCAGTTTTGCCTGAACGTGCAGCTGAGCACTGGCTTTGTGAACACATACAAAACCTGGTCCTGACAAGCAGGTGATGAGCAGCAAGGGCTCAGAGCAGACAGATGTCCTGCATTATTACACCGGAGCACCATTCCAGAGGGCATGGGTGGCCAACATTTCCACATCAAAAGGGGCAAGGATAATAAAAGGGACAGTAACAAATAGTTACAGCACTGTTGAACTTCTGCTTTCATCCCACTTGTCCAACAGTAGGAATAGCCACAACTCTCTAAAACAACATGCAATTGTCTGTTAATTGTCAAGATTCATAGCTAATGCCCTTCTGAGAGCAAGAGCAAACCAGGCAGTAGCAAAATAAAATAAAATCAGCCTTTCCTCCTGTGTTTGTCTACATGCAGATGTCTGAAAGAGGATGGACTGCTTATTCTAGAGGATGCAGGACTGAGCACAGCAGGTTTAGCCTGAGTAGTCCCATCAAACAGTGATATTCTCAGCTACCTGCTCCTCCCCAGACCCACACCACTCCCCACACAAGCCAGTGACACACCTCTCCTGCTCTCCTACACTTACAAAATTTCATTTTCTCTCTGCTTCCTTCCCACATTCTGCCCCAGCTTCCACGCCCAGTCTTCAGTACTTTCTGCTGATGGGCAGTCTTGCTGTCCACCAAAACAAAGCTTTTGGAGAATGAAAGCCACAGAGAATTGTATCACAAGGAATGAGAGATCCTGCAACGCATACACGCTAATCCGGGGACAAACAGTTGCTGCTGTCACTGCACGTCACAAGAGCCGATCCACACACTGGCAACAGGCACCTGCCCACACGTCCCAGCTACCAGCAGGCCGAGGACTGCCACTGCCACGCTGTGTGAGGCCATGCTGGGTACATCTGTAACAGCCCAGCCTCCAGTAAACTGGAAACAAAGTAACCTGAGAATCATAGCCCTGAGAATCTGCTGAAGCTCTAGAAAAACAGCTAGTGCTGACTTGCCCCGAAAACCCCTTCCTTCTTTGCTGAAAGCTAAAATAAAGAACAAGAGCAGGTTCCCCATAATGGACAGCTAGAGATAAATTTCCCCCCAGAAAGAGCAGCATTTTCCGTAGTGGTGGCTGCATCATCATGGAAAGGCATCTGAGATGCTTCATTAGTCACTGCTCCTCGGTCATCTCCCCAAAGCAGCAGAGACTGAAAATACAAGAAAAGAGGAATGTCTGCATCTCTTTGCAAATGTGGAAATAACTGTGTTGCCAGTTTAGATGCCAACCAAAGAAACCCCTCTATACATTTTATGAGCCAAACTCCAACCTCTTCTCCAGTGCTATTCTCATCTGTAGCTAACTCCTTCAGGATGGGAGTCAGCTGCAGATCTGCACTACCAAAAGAGCCGAGTTTGTCAAGCAGATGTCTGTACAAGTACATCCAAATCCTACACATCACTTACGGCCGCCAGTGCCCACTGGAGCCTTGGTAAGGCAGCCCACATGCTGAAAGCTTGGCTGGAGGTGAGCACTCAGAGCTCTGCCAACTGTCCCCCTGCAAGGGGCTCCAGCAGCAGGGCCAGCAGAGGCCTCTGGGAGGAGTCAGGAGAACAGAGAAGCAGGAGGGAAGAAGGGAGGAAGGTACTGAGATGCCTAGAATATTTATTTTCGAGTCTCAAACAGTAAGAACCAGCAGGGTACAGAACAGACACAGGGGAACCCTTACAAATCTGTCACCCCCAAGTCTGCACATGTAGCATCAACCTGTACATAACAGATAAAAAAAAAAAAAAAACTTCAGGTGAAGTACAGAAAATGGCTCAGTGTCCTTTCTGCACTTTGGTAACATCTCGATGGCAGGGTTTTCGAGTTCCCTGTCACTCCACTGATCCTGGCTGTCATCACTTTAAAGCTAAGCGATGAAAAAGGACCGTCCCTTCCAGCTCTGGTGAAATGCGTCCCCAGAGCCCTCACACAGAGCCGAGCCAGGCCGTGGAGCGCAGCGCTGGGACGGTCAGGAGGCAGCGGCCGCCTCGGGTATTCCGGGTGAGGGAGGCGAGCCGCTCCGGTGCCCAGCACAGCAGCAAGCCGAGGCACGGAGCTCGGCCGCACCACCTACCGGCCGCCGCCGGACTCGATGATCTCCAGAGGTTCCTTCCAAGCCCTGCGATTCTGGGAAAAACAATGGGACTTGGTGAATCACGAGGTCCAGAGCTCAGCTGAAGGGCAGACCTCCTGCCATCGGCTCAAGAGCGCTCCCTTTGCTACAACAGCCCTCACGAGCACCAAGACTAAACCTCTGCTCAGGTACCTACAACGCCCTCGGTGCTCTGCAGGCTCCAAACACAATCCAAGGAGCTCACAGGGAAGAAGCACGGCACCAAATGTTCTGAGTGTGCAAGAGAAATGGCCGTGAATCTTTTTCTGGGTGAGTGAGAAGCCATTACTTAATCAGCTTCAACCTCCTGGGGTGGTGGGGCACAGTGTAGGTGCAGCCCACTGCACAGCTCCAAGCCATGGCCACCGCAGGACAAGATTTCCTTTTATCCTCACCCCTTCTCCCACAGAGCAGCTCTTACTTCCCAGATCCAGCTAGCAATACAGAGTCAGTTATCTGGAAATGACTGGTTGTGGTTTCAGGCTATGATAGATGGCACTCACTTATAATCCCTCCCTTCCTCTCTCCATTAATACTCCTCCTCCCTTCGCTTACCAGAAAATGCAGCAATGCTCCCTTTTGCCCGCCCCTCTCCTCCCTCCAGGCTATTCCTTTAGAGAATTGGCTCCACAGCTGGATTGTAAAATAATCCAGCTGTTCCTATGACAACATGCTGGCAGTGGGCAGAGATGACGCCAGCACACGATGTTGGCCCATTCACTACCAACACCCAACTCTGTTTGTTTTGGTTTGGGATGCATTTGTTTTGCTATGCGGGCAGCTCTGCCCAATGTGTTTCTGAAGGCCAGAGGGGCAGGAGGAGCCGCAATCCCAGAGACGCCAAAAAAGTTGCTGGCTCTGTGATTTACCCCCCCCCCCCCCCCTTTTTTTTTTTTTTTTTTAAACCCCAACTTCATCTGATGTGAGAATAAAAATCCCTCCAGGAGTCTTGCAGTTGCACCCAATCTTTGCAAGACTTGATCCAGAGCCGGAGTTGAAAGGCACAGTGCAAGACTTTGCACGTAAGGCTTCCAAGGAAAAGAAAAAAGTGCTAGGTAGAATCAGCGATGGCTATGAAGCTTTTACTTGAACATCTTGCCTGCCAGCAGAAAGACTGCCATGCAGAGGGAAGCAAATGATAAACTTGTTCCCTGTGTTCAGCCAAACACCTGGGTCCAGCTTCTCAGTCTCTGACAGGAGCTAGCTGGGATACCAGGGGATTCGGGCAGAGGCATTAGCAGAGGGATCTTATAGGGAAAGCTGAGCAAAAGGAGAGACTTCCCAAGTCTTTCAGCTGTTAGACCTTCTAAACAAGGTAAATTATTAAGATCACTCTGCAGAAAGCATCTACAGCTCTGCAGCTCCAAGGTCAGGGCTCCCACCAAAAGCAAGGGCAGTGTTTGACAGTCCTCAGACAAGGACAGCTTCCCCAGGGCTAACACACTTCACTCACAAGGAACTCAACACAGCAAAAGGCCACTGTTGCCAGGATGAACAAACAAGAGATGGAGATTGCCTGTACATTTCATTATGTCTGCAGTACCATTCTGAAGGTCTTCAGATCAGACAGAGCAAGGCACATAGGACAAGGCAGGACTCTACAGTTGCTAAGCTCTTTCCTTTTGAACCCAGGACATTAACCACCACCACAAGCTCAACAGTGGCCATCCCCATTGCACAGCTGACAGCAAGCACCAGGTCTCCCAATGCTCTGCTTTCCACATGCTGAATTTTAGCATTCTCCCCTTTGAGAAAAGAAAACCATGACATGAATTACACTGTTTCTGAAGGGAGATCTCCATGGGCCACTCAGAATACCAATGATCCATTCACCCAAGAAGCACAACAAAGTGAACGCATCTCAATCTATACCGTCTTGGTCCTCTGACCTGCATAGTGAGAAAGCGGATGTAAGAGACTGGTACAAAGGTACAAGGTACAAAGGAAGCCAGGAGACCAGATCAACACCTGTAGATCTGTCTTTGGTGAGAGCAGAGTATAACTAGAATAACAAAATAACTAGAGCACTTTGTAGCAATTACAGACCTGACAAAGCAAGGTGTATCACACTGCAGTCAGCAGGCATTGGATGGACCTTTGCATTTTCAGGAGGTTATCGTTCAAAGCTTGGCACAGCTCTGCTTCTGGGTGCCTCACTCTCCTCCACTCTCCAAAACTATTCCCAAGTTGCTCTCAGTGCCTGTCCCCTGCCTGTTTTTCAACCACATAAAAGTCCTAGCCATCAGTGGCAGCAGCAGCAGCAGGCCAGCGCTGGGCTTGGAAGTGCTGCAGTGCGCCTTCCCTCTTGTAGGAAAGAAGTAAAGGCAAGTTACTTTTTCTGAACTGGCTGCAGTGCTGCTGCTCACAGAGCAGGAGGCTCTACTGTGCACTGACCCAAACTCTTACCCATGTCTTACCCCTACCTCCCCTCTCGCCACACAAGGACTTTCATTCCAGGTTCAAAAGATTAGATATCAATATCATGAGCCATATGTGGACATACATTTTCCTCTCGCTATTCATTTTGCAGAAATGACACAAATAACTTATGACAGTGCAGAAAGTGTTGATATTCCTTCCTGCAGGGCTATGTTTTCCTGGTTTTTTTTTTGTTTTCACTTTAGAAGTCAGCCCTAGCTTATACGCAGAGCACAACAGCCTCCTCCATATCAAACAGCCCTTCAACCTGAGTGCCACCTGAACATCTCCTCGGCAGCATACTAATGCTTCCAGACATTCAGCCATGGGCTCTGTCACTGGCCCAACATCTCTTTAAATCTTTCCTGTGGGTATGGTTCAGAGAATCAAAAAACAGACTTAGCAAAACAGGCAAAAGCAAATACCTTCCCCTGCTTAGCAGCACAGCCGGTGGGAACCTCTCCCAGGTGCCAGATCCCAGCCCCATGATCTTTCTCACAGACTTTCTACCATTTCCTAGGGAAAATCTGATGGGAGGCTGCTGGGCCTCCAAATCTGCATGATGCTTATGGGATCATCTTGTCCAAAGTTTCATAAGATAAACTGCACCCAAGGTCAGCACATACACATATTCAAGAGGATTAAGCACAAGAGACCCCATCAGAAATTATGTCAGTTTTCAGACTGCACAGCTGATACACAGCCACACAAAGAACTCCAAGGGCAAGTCCAGCCACGTATCAACAACCTGTCCTTTCTACAAAAAGCCTACCTGTCTCTACCTGGTCCTACCCCAACAAAGCACCTATGGGAATTTGAAAAAGTTTGGGAACACAGTGGAGAAATATAGGCTCTTCAAAGCATGTCCCCAGCATCCTATTTTATTCTAGTTTTTATCGTAGGCACCATAAGGACGGTTGGACACTGGACTAAGTTGCCCAGCCAGGCCGCGGAAACTCCATTGCTAGAGATGTTCAAAATCCAGCCCAGCATCCTGCGCAACCCGTTCCCGCTCCGAGCAGGGGGCTGGAGATGGGCGCCCGGGCTCACAGCGCCGCCATTCAATAGCACTCACGCACGGCGAGTTACCTCCGCCTTCCTCCGTCAGCGCTCAGCTTCCTCGGCAGCAGCAGGGAGCAGCGAAAGGCGAGGAACGAAGTCACGCACCGGGCAGGCAGCATTCCCGCGGGGCCGCAGGGACGCGCGGCGGCCGTAAGGCCGGGCGCCCAGCCCCGAGCAGCGGCCGGGAACCGGGCAGCCAACAGAGGGCACTGCGCGATGCCGCCGGCGGGCGGAGCGCGGCTCACGGCGGGGCTGCGGCGCGGGGAGAAAGGGCCGGCTGCAGCCACAGCTGTCAGCGCTGGCGCCCGCTCGCGCGCTCACGGCCGGAGCCGCGGGGACAGAGAGACCGCCTCGCTGCTGTTAACGCGGAACGCTGCTCCTTACTTCCAACGCCTGTGGCTGCTGGGTTCATATTGCTCAATTCTCCTCAATCTCAAGATCTAATCGTATGCCTAACAAAAAATTACGTTTAAATTCTTACATAACCACATGACCCCAGGCGCTCCGGCTCTAAGAAATGCACGAAGCATTACAGGTCTGATGATGAAATCCCAAGTGCCTCCGAGAACTCTGCAGATACAGGACCTGGAAGGGGCTGACGAAACCCAGGAGACATAAACAGCCTTCTGGTGTTTCACTGGAAGGCTTTGCCATAGTTTAGGATCATGATGCACATCCACCATGAGACAGAACACTAAGGCTACAAAGATATTTTCACTCGTCAGTCCGCTCCAGTAAAAACTACAGGATGTTTGTTTAAGATATGGCTCCTTACATGCAGACAAGTGTGGAAATTCAGATTTGGGACTAAGAAGCTCTGGTGAAAGGGTGATGTTTCTCAGGACCCCAAAGACCCAGATTTAGAGGCAGCAGAGCCTAAAAGCACTGTTACCGGGTGTCTGACTTGTGTGCTGATGGGCTGGGTTCCAGGCATTCCCATGCCAGTCTCTCCAGAGTGTTCTCCCAGCTGGGGCTAACACATGTTCCTGGGGGTGGTAAAAGGGAACAGGAACCTCAGCCTCTGTCACTTGGCAGTTGGGAACTGTGCCCCTCCCCATAATTACTTATCAGCCAACAGGATTGTGGATGGCACAGCATAGAGTCCTGTCACCTAAGAAAGTTATCAACTCCTTTCAGAGAGCAAAGATTAGATTTTAAACTACTACAGGTAGCTCTACCAGAGTACATAATCCTGATTTTAGAGGTACTCACACAGAGGTAAGTTTAACATCTCTGGATTAGTTCCTTGTTACCACTGGATTGTTTTCATACCACCACCACATTATTCCTGTGCTCCTCCTGACCCAGCTGATCCTACTGATCACAGACACAGTGCATCACATCAGTTGGTTGGGGTTTCTGGAGGCTGTGTAGCCCAGTCCAGCTAAAAGCAGCAGGATTTGCCTCCTGCGTTGCTTCGGTATTAGCATTTGACTGATTCTGCAGTAACTTTGGTTAGGGACCATATTCAGCTGGAATTTAACTCCCACATATGAAAACATTTCTTGTGCCAGTGTAAATTCCTGAACTACTTCACTGAGGATCAAGCAAGTAACTATGAAGAAACCAGGAAGGAAAGAGAGTCACACAGAGCAGAGGTGACAGCAGGAACATCCATGTAGGCTGATTTTAACTTTCCCAAAACTGCTGTTTAGTGCTTCAACTTACCTGGATGTTAACGTGGGATCACACTCTTCACCCTCTTCATACAATTCTGAGAACAGCAGAATTAAATTTGGTTCTTAAGGCCTGGCACCAGCATATCAAAGAGAAGGAAGCCATCTGAAACACCAAGATAGATTGTACTCAGCTAATGTGGCACAAATGGACTTGGCAAAAAGGCAGTGCTGATCTGTGCGAGAGACCCCACTTTCTAAGGACCTGTCCAAATTTGGAGAATGAACTCCCTAGCGACAAAAAGACCCTTCAGTACATGCTTCCCCAGACTGCAAGGCACAATTCTTCCCACCTGCACTACTGGCACACCGTAACCCAATGTGGAGAGACGGGAACAAACCACACATTTACATATTAGTCTCATTTGAGGTTAATGGGAAAGTACTCGAATGCTACACTGAAAATCTCACGGTGAGACAGAACAGAACACTTCTATCATTAGGGCCCATAAGGAGGCTATGAGATCCCCAGGTGGAAATTGTGCTATGATACTTTGCCCTCATAAATACAGATGATTATTTCAGTGCATGATGTATCTTAAAAGGAAATACAAACCTCTGGTTAAGAGTCAGACTGGTCTTCAGCACATTCTGTGTCTGATCATCTGCAGGACACAACCTGTCATTCCATATCCAATAATTAAGCTGTTCATATGACAAGACTGAGGCTGTGAGGTCATTACCTCATGCAACTACACGTGCCTTAAATTAGCTATGGTCATCAATCTCACGCACATGCAACAGTTCAGCCCCTTAGCTGTGTTTGATACAACAGTAAGTAAAAATATGGCGTATAGAGGAAAGATAATGCAGATTTTGGTTTTAAGGTTAAAGTGGTTTGGTATGAGACTTTGTTAGGTTTTGATCACATGGCCTTATACTCAATTCCACGTATCTAACAAATGGAATTGGTTTGCACTTTGATCACAAACACAGGGACACTGACAGTTCCAGAACTGCTTTATTCGTAGCTGTTCTCTAGAACTAATCAGCAAACAAGCTGTATTTACTTTTGCCACAAAAGCATTTGTAAGTGTTCTCACATTAGAGGTAATAAAAATTAAGAGGAAAAATAAAATATTTCTACCCTGAAGTGCTAAAGCCCTCTTGGCAAAGACTATTTATTTATACATCACAGGGACAGGCTTATCAAGAAGCCACATTAATCCTGTCCAGGTATCAGGAGCAAGAACACTGCACTCCTGTCATGCCTTTGCACAAGGAGCAGAGCTACAACAAATGGTGTTCCATTAGCAAGGCTGTTACAAATCAGGCCTTGAGCAAATGCACTGGTATTAGGAGCCAGAACTGACACACCGTGAGGCATCTGCCCTCAGAATCACCCTAAGCATTTAGAGGTGTATAAAATATACACAAAACTTCTTTCAAATAAGTGTTCCTAACCAGGAACGTGCCTTCTGGGGAAGGGAGCTTGTTTGAGTGCCACTGTGCAGTTCTAATAGTTGTACAACCCATCCCAGCAGCTTGCCATGCCCCTCAGCTCAGCCTTCTTGAAGGCTTCAGCAAAGATCCTGAAGACAATCAGGTAGAGTAGCATGTCTTCTTGTTTGGTTAGTTCATCGTATTTGTCTTCAAACACAGCTACCTACCTACCTTTTGGTAAAATAAATCACTTTGTGTTTCCCTTAAATTCTCCCCAGGTAGTTTAGTAAGCTTGGAGCACTGAACGCTTTACACAGCCATTGCAATAAGTAAAGGACTTGTCACCAAGTAGGAGATGCAGTATGAAACTGGCTCAGATGTTGCAGTACAACCATGGAGCATGGGGGTAGCCCGGCCTCACACACAATCCTCTTTGGAGGCATACTATGCCCTGAACCATGCCCACACACCACCTTGGAGATTGCTAGTTGACACAGGCCAAAACCATTTCAGATACCAGGATTATTACTGTGTAACAGTCAGCAAGCAATCCCATGCTCATGCTTTCTGCCTACCCCCAGGCACAGCTAAGGAACCCAGGCTTGTAGCACCTCATTACAGGGAACTTGGCAAACTGCAGCTGGGAGGACCTGCAATTCCTATGAATAAAGCTATGAGGGCCTGAATTCTTTGAAAGTTTCAGAATGAAATCCTTACCTGTGCTGAAACATCACTTGGCTTTGTACTCAACTCTTATGTAATGGCAGCAAATTAGTTTATCTTCCTTTGTGTCCTCAAGGTTAGTGACGCAACACCATCAGGTCACGTTACTGTTGAGTTGAATCGCCACACCACACACTTGCATGTCGTAACAGAGCTTGTCCTTCTCTCAGCTGTGAGTTACCAGCAACTGCCATTCCTCCTACAATTAGGAGTTCAAATGCTCCACAGCAGAATCAACATCATTCTTACACAGAAACGCCCACTACGCTTCAGAGCAGTGCCAAAGTGATGTGTTACTCAAAACCCTAGCAACCTGGAAATACCTGAATCCTGTAGAATTTAGAGGATATGCCTCAGGTTTGACAATGCTACTCTGTGGCCCTTGCAATGCCGCTGCTCATTTAAAACAAATACTTAGTTTTGCAAACAAAAACAGGTAAATACTGCATTATGAGGTTGCCCCTTATCCCTTAGCATGAGAAAATTCAAGCTGGGCTATTTAAAGGGAGCTACATTCTCACTAAACAGAAGCTGTGATGCAGTCAGAATTCAGACTGCTTTAAAGTTTTTCCTGTCGGCAAAAAACAACCAGGCACAAGTTACAAAATATTTGTATAAAAACAAAACCCAAGCAGTGAACAGGAACTGAAAAATCTGTTCTGCAATCCAAAGATGCTAGGGAAAAAAAGGAACAAGAGCTCCATAATTGGAAGTAATAAAGGTGCTGTATTGCCCACATGTTAGTTATGACCGCCTTTTGTTTCCCTGTGGTATCCTGTTGATATAACACCGAGGTCCCTTGTGGATATCCGCTGTTTCCATATCAGAAGAAGAATAATACGTGTTTGTCGGTTTCACTTCAGCATCTCGCCGGGTCACCAGCTTGCCCGCTATGGCTGGAAAGCTCGCCAGAAGCCATAAGAACGACTTTATCAGCAAAAGATCTGAACGGATGAAAATTGTGGATGTATGAGATCACATCTGGTAATAACTTATACAAATTTCAAATACACCTCAGTAAGGAAGCGCAGAGTCAGAGCGAAAGTTTAGCTAACTGCTTACCAAACAATAGAGATCAGTCAGGGTCACACAGACCAAGTTTCCCTTTCTCTGGTTCTCCTCCTCTGCCGTCACCCACAGACTTCTGCCACTGGCTGGCAGCAGGCACCCAAAGAAGGCTGTAAGGACAAGGTAAGAGTGGGATGCTGCATCCCCAGAATATTTCCCCAAAGCCCCAGAAATTTACAAAAAGTAGATCTTCATCACTCAAAGAGGGCACATTGTTATTTAACAGCACTCACTGGCTTTTTCGTCTGTTCATTTTCTAGACTCGTGTGTAAGAAAAGTGCTATCTACAACACCTACCATGCCAACACACAACACAAAATGAACAACCCCTGGATGTTTAACTCTCATTTTTCCCACGTTTCATTTGATGCCTGAATTCTTGCCAGATACCTCCCTCACTGGTGCCTCTTTAAGGCTGAAGAGCCCTCATTAATTTAGCTGTTCCTCACACAGGAGCTGCTCCACAGCCCCAGAACATCATTATTTACCTGCACCTCTCAGAGCTCCAGGGCCTTTGGAAGGGAAGATGAGCACTGCACAGAGCACCCAAAGCTCAGGCACACCACAGGACCGTGCTGCATTGTGAATGCTGCGCTCGGCGTTGTTCTCTAGGCCACTGTTAACATTTGATTAGCTTATTTACCAAGCCTTGAGCCGAGATTCACACAGAACCATTATAATCTCAAGATCTCGTGCCCGAGCGGTAAATCAGCTTATAGGCTGATTCTTCACAGCAACATCGGAGTTGGACGGGACCCTGAAGGCCGCCCAGCCGCGGGCAGGGTCACTTGCGCTGCCTGTGCCAGCAGCCCTCGTGCAGGCACCGCCACTTGAGGCGCACACACCCGCTTCTGCAGCCAATACAGCGCCACTGCTTTTCCAAACCCGCATCTCCTCACGAGAACAACGCGCCTATCGACCATCCGTCAGCACCGATGACTTTTTGGCAGGCTTCCTAGCGCGACTGACAGGTTTACTGACAAAACAACAGCGAAACATGTGACAGAACCTGCAGAACGCACACCCATGGCCCGCTCACCGCCTGTACCGAAGCCTGTTACAGCCCTAAGGGCTCACGGGCAGCGGCAGACCGCCGTGCCAAGGCTCCGGCTCGCGCCCTTCTGGAACCTTCCCGCCGCAGAGCCGCACGCGCAGCCCAGCGTCCAGCGCCCGCGAGGGGAAAAGGGGGCCGCCGCTTTGCCATATATGGGCACGGCCGGAAGCACTTGCGTCACGGCGCTGGCTCGTAGCGTCTCCGCGGGGAGCGGGACGTCACGTCCCTGACGCGCCCGCCGCGCGGCGCCCTGGCAACCAAACAGTAAACACGGCGGCTCCGCGCAGGCGCGGGGCGGTTCCGGGCTCGGGCGGCGGCGCTCCCCGCGGCGCGCTGCGTCGGGCCGGGATGGGGCGCTGCGCCGCGTCCGGGGCGAGCGGCCCGCGGCTCCCGTCGGCCGCGACTCCTGGACGGGCTGCGGCCGGCGACCTCGCGGCGCTGCCGGGTGGGTGCCGGGCCCGACCTCGCGCGGGGGGAGGCGCGGCGGGGCTGCGGGGATCCCCGCCCTCCCCTGCCCGGGTCACCGCCGCACGCCTGCGCCGCGTTCCCCTGTAGAGGGCCGCTCGTGCTGTGGTACGGCGTTGCCTCTTGCCGTGCGTAACTGCGGTTCTACTTTTTCCTTGCTTTGCAGCTTCGTTTCTAAGAGCAAATTACGCTGCTGCTCTCGGTGGGATTAGGAGCACGGCAGGAGTCAGAAGTAATGCGAGTGTCGTTCGCTTGTGTTAACACCGTGCCCGTTGTTTTGTTTCCCCAAGCTGTGTGCCGGTATCTGTGTGATCCATCAGATACAGCCCGTAATTGAGGCACGTGCATTCGCGTTTAATCTATCCCGAGCGGAGGCTGCTGCACGGCTCCCTCTCAGGGCTCTGCTGAAGTCAGTGGCAAGATCCGTGCCAATTCAAGTGAGGTTTTGCTCCGCAGTCCTCAAATACTGGGAAGTGAGTACATCAGCCTAGTGACGAGCTGTACGTGGTACCCAGCACAGCCTGACTTCTGCACTGCCCCTGGGCTGCATCAAAAAGGGGTGGCAGCAGGGCAAGGCGAGTCATCGTCCCCCTCTGCTCTGCCCCTGTAAGGCCCCATCTGGAGTATTGCGTCCAAGCCTGGGGCCCCCAGGACAGGAAGGGTGCAGAGCTGCTGGGTGCAGAGAAAGGCACAAAAATGCTCAGACAGCAGGAGCACCTGTCTTATGAAGACAGGCTGAGGGAGATGGGCTTGTTCAGCCTGGACAATAGAAAGCTCCAGGAAGACCACACTGTGACCTTCCAGTACCTAAAGAGAGCTTAAAAATGGAAGAGACACTTTTTACACGGGCAGATAGTAATAGATGGGATGGTTTTAAAACAAATAAGAGATTTAAACGTTGGGGAAATTTTACACTGAGAGAGTGGTGAGGCTGTGGTGCAGGCTGCCCAAAAGCTGTGGTGCCCCATCCTTGGAGGCATTGAAGGCCAGACTGGATGGGGCCCTGGGCAGCCTGAGCTGGTGAGGGGCAGCCCTGCACGTGGCAGACAATGGGACTGGGTAGGCTTTAAGGTCCGTTCCAACCCAAGCCTTTCTGTGACTATGATAAGGCAAAGAACTGGGCAAGAGCCTGGGATTAAAGGAGTGGATCTCGTGTGATGCAGATTCTGACACTGGCACATGGTGGTCACTGTCACCGCTGCTGGAAGGAGCAAACCTCAGAGAGGCTGCAGGAGGACCATGGATCAGAACTCAGCCCAAGGTTCTGCTTTACCCTACCGAGTAATGGGGAGAGGCGGTGAGGCCAGGATCACCTCACTTGCCTCCAAGGGATTGCTTGGTATTTTGAGACTGCTTCTTCCTCTGTTGAACATGAAGCTCGCTGAATTCTCCAGCTAGGAGCCTGAGAGTCTTTTCAGCAGCAGACATGTTGTGGTTACAGATTTTCTGACTTCACCGAGTCACTTGTCTCTTGTAGCTACACCTACATGACTTCTGGGGTCAGTGCCACTGTGTGTTTGCTGCACCTTGGTATTGCCCTTGTGAATTAGAGCGATGCTGCAAAAGTGCTGAGCAGGTGGCATCTCAGTGGCAACCAGGGTCATTCCTTGTCAGTTGTCAGTGCTGCCTCCAGCCGTGTGTTGAAAGACGGAAGCAGCACAAGTGATGCTTGCCTTTGCACAGTGCGGGTGGTGTTGAGCAAGCCCCAGGCAGTGCAATACGCACTGCTGAGATGAGGTACATCCTGTGCGTGTTCTGGTTGGGACGGGGTGAAGAAAGCAGAGCTTGCAGCCATGACCAGGAAGCCTCCAGTTGCACAAACCCAGTCTGAATGACCTCCAGAGTCCTGTGGAGATTTCCTGAGCATGCTGTCACAGAATCTCAGAACTGTAGGAGCTGGAAAGGGCTTCTCGGGAATCACTGAGTTCAACTCCCCTACGGGTCATACAGGTAGGCATCCAGGCAGGTCTTGAATATCTCCAGAGAAAGATGTCAGGCACCTCTCTGGGCAGCCCATTCCAGTACTGTCACCCTCAACGTGGCAAAAAGTTTTCCTCAGAGGAAAAAGCAATCCTCAGCGAGCTGCACATAACAGCACAGCAGGCATCTTTGCCATCATCTTGGAAATTACATTCTCAATCAAGAGATGAGAGCAGAAGAGTCTCCCGCATGCAGAGAGACTTGCCCACCAAAGGAACATGTTTCGCTGTGCAGGCAGCAGGAAGAAAAGAGAGTAGCAGCCCCTTTAGATGAACCAGAGAAGAGGCTGCACAGGCAAGACCCTGGTGGGGAAGAGTTCCTAGAGCTCATAAGTTGCTTGCAATAGCTTGCATTCATTCAAGGACCAGGAGATCTGATTCTGGGGAAGTATATATTTTGCCATACACTGTTTTGTTCAAGGAGAAGTGTGTGTCAGCATCTCTCCATGCCTTTATGGCTAGAAGGCATTCAGTAGCTGCTCCTGGAGAAGCAAGCCCAGGACACATGGAGCAAGGCTGCAGTCCCAGCCTGTGTAGGGAGCTACACAGGAGGAAATTGGGCTATCAGCCACATGCAAGTGAGAGGGTAGACCCCAGTCTGGAGACAGCCTTGGTGGTTCAGAAGTGAGACCCCTCCTACTCTCCATTCCCTCGCACACCTCTGGTTTACGGCAGAAAGGCCACAGCAGGTGACAGGCAGAGGTGCACCAGCCCATTGCAGGCAGCCCCAGAAGGAAGGCCAGAGGAGGGGTGGCCCCAGCAGTGGGTGGGAAGGGCGTAGACACAGCCAGGCCTGACTAACACATCAGGGCAATGACAGGTCTGCACATAATGGCTTTCCCACCCCAATACATGCTATGCGTACAAGCGGTCAGATGTCAGTAAAAACCCCAACCCCAGGCAGAGTTCAGGGAGCCCCTTTAGGGTCAAAGGGATCAATGCAAAAGGTAAGGCTAGGACAGCTCCAGCACTCAACTTAAATGCTTTTATTGACAATGTCTCTGAACAATAATAAGCAAACAATGCTTAAGTTTCATCCAAATTCACTTTCCACATGTCAAAAAAGACCTCAAGGTAGAAAAAAATAAAATAAAAATATAAATATCTGAGAATCCATCTTAATAAATAAATTAAAAACACAATAAAAACGTTTTCATGGAAAACTTATGTCAGAACATTCAGACCACCTCAACAATGCATGATCAGTAAAGTTACAATGAACATCGATGTAGAACTACAGTACATGGATATAGCTATTCATCTACCTACTAGAAAATAAAATAGAGTCTCTTTCCCCCCCCCACGTAAGATGGGTCATTGCTAAGTCATCAGAACACGATATTGCCAGGAACACAGTAGTTATTGTTAATCAGCTGCACTAGATACAAGTTGGAGATACCCAGCACCAGGTTAATTCCAATCATTTAAAACCAAGGGATTAATTAGTTAATGCTAGTGATACTAAGGAGGGGGGGAGTCACCAACCCAGCCATGTGGGACATGCTACAGACTACCAGCTCTCACAGATGGGCCGTTGGGGACAAGACAAACTCCATGCGGTTTGCTACATCTCTGGAGGAGGTATGGGCCCAGGCACTCCACCAGGCCCCGGGCCCCGGCTGGACAGGGGGGTGGCAGCAGCAGTGCCCTCCCCAGGCCCGGGGGGGCATGGCGAGTCCGTGGGGGTGCGTGGGCAGGGGAGGGGGCCCGGCAGGTCAGTCAGTGCGGGGCGAGCCCCTCACAAGGCCAGCAGGGTGGGGGAGCTGAGGGAGTCAGACGAGGGCTCGTTGCTGCTGCTGCCCTTCCGGTGCGCAGCAGCACAGCTGGGGAAGGCGTCCGCCTCGGGATAGGTGAAGACAAAGGTGGAGGTGTAGGTGCTAGGGCACGGGGTGCAGGTCACCACGGGGGTGCAGAGGGGCTCCAGCTCCCCACCGCTCCCGGCACCCAGCGGCTCCCAGTCCGACGCGTAGAAGGATGAGGCCCCGGGCAGGTCCATGTCAGGCACCGAGCGGGAGGCCTCCCGCGGCCCCGTGGAGAACAGCAGCTCGTCGAAGGGCTCGGCTTTCAGCTCCAGCCCGCTGCCGCTGGGCTCCTTGGGCGGCACGGCCGGCGGCGCCTCGGTCATCAGCGGCAGGGCAAAGGCCTCCTCGGCCGCGGCGGGGCTGGGTGCGCCCAGGTCCAGTGCAGTGGCAGCCGCCAGCTCCTCGGAGAAGCGCAGCTCCTCGGGCATCTTGCAGGCTGGCCGGTGCGCCGCCAGGATGAACTCCAGCTTTTCCTTCTCCTTCAGCAGGTTGGCTATCTCTGCCTGCAGAGCGGACTTCTCCTCCTCCAGCTGGTCCGTCTCCTGCGGAAGACGAGAGGGGGCCGTCAGCCGGGGCCAACCGCTCCCGACCGCCCCCACCCGGGGGGTCCCCGCCCCGCAGCCCCCCGGGATCCCAGGGCAGCACTCACCGCCTGCAGCGTATCGGTGAGCTCCCGCCGCCGGTTGCGGCACTTGGCCGCTGCCATCTTGTTCCTCTCCCGGCGGATCCTCCTCTTTTCCTCCTCCTCCGGGGACAGCTGCGGACACAAAGTGCGGTCAGCGCGTCCGCCAGACCCCCGCCCAGCGCCCCCGCGCCCAGGCCCGCTCTCCCCGCTCCCCCTCCTCCCCTTTAGCCCCGCGCCCCGCTCACCTGCTCGACTTTGCCCCTTCGTCCGATGCTCTGCCCGCGGCCGCCCGGCGCCTTCAGCACGGCGGGGCGGGAATAGGCGGCGGGGGGGGCGGGCGCCGGGACGCCGTAGGGGTGCCCGCGGTTCTGGGATGGGGCGACTGAGGAGATGAGGGTGGGCTGCACCAGCCACTGCAGGTCGGGACTGGTGGAGATGGCCGTCACGGTGGGCACGAAGTTGGCGCTGGACACGGCCAGGTCGGTGCAGAAATCCTGCGGGACACAGCGTGGGGGGGGGGGGGAGAAAAAGAGAGTGAGGGGGGGCTGCGGTCAGCACTCCCCTCCGGGCCGCTCCCCGCCGCCCCCAGGGCCGCGCCGCCAGCGCCGCTCCGCACGAGAGCGGCCCGATATAAATATCTCTGACGTCCGCGCTGACGCAGGCGCCGCTCCGGAGTCTCCTCAATGAACTCGCGTTTTATCAATGAAGCCGCTTTACACACCCGCCGCAACGCGCAGCCCAGACCCCAGCTCCCCCCGCCCGCCCCGCGGCGGTGCCGCGGCCGCTCCCCACGCTGCCCCCAGCCCGACTTAAGCCAACCGCGCCCCTCGGGCCCCACACCTCTCCGACCCGGTCCGAGGCGCGCCCCGCAGCCCCCGCAGCCCCCCCAGCGCCCACCTCCTTGCCAGCACCGAATCCCGCGGCGGCCGCGCAACGGCCCTCACCTGCGAGTTGACGGGGGAACCCATGCTGGAAAAAGAGTCCGCCGGGGACGGGTAGTAGGTGAGGCTGTCCCCGGCCGGGGAAGCGCTGCTGCAGCGGGAGGAAGGCGCCTCGTACTCCCCAGCGAAGCCCTGGTACATCATGTCGGCTGTTTGCGTGGCCGGTCGGGGCCTTGCGGTAATAGCGGAGGGCCTTGCGGGAGAAGGCGAAGAGGGGCCGGCTACGTCCCTGCGTTCGGTCCGCGCCGCGCGTCTCCTTCTCCGCTGCCGGAGCTGCCTCTGCCGCTGGAGTATCGCTCGGCGCCGCCCCTTTATACCCTGCCGCCGCGTGAATCGCCTACGTCACGTGGGACGCACCACGCCCGCCCGCGGGGGGAACCGCTCTGCCCGCGTCCGCCTCGCCCGGCGCGCCAGGTCCCGCCACCGCCCCGCTCCGTCGCCGAGAGCGGGAAACAACGGGACTGCAGGGTGGAGAAAGCGTGGCGGGGCGGCGGGGCGGCGGGAGCGGGGCGGGGAGGGTGGAGAGGCTCCGGGCTTTCCCCCCCCTCGCCGAGTGGTACAGCCGGGCTCGGGAACCCACTGACGCAGATATCCTTATATGGGATACATCCTGTGCGAGGGGGCGTGACTGACGGGAAGCGCTCCAGGCTGCGGCCAAGTGCGGCGCGGGACGGGACGCGGTGGGACGGGGCCGCCCCAGCCCCCCCGCGTGCCCCCCACACCCCCGCCGCCGGCACCCCCCGCCTCGAGCGGCCCGGCGGGGGTTCCGTACTAACGGAGCCGGACGCGGCCACGCGTGGGGTGCGGCCGGGAGCGGTGCCCTTCTTCCCCGCGCCCTGCAGCGGGCGGGTGCCGCGCGCGGGGCTGTCGCGGCGCGCGGCGGGGACGCGTCCCCACAGCAGGGTCACGCACGCGGAGGGCCGGGAAGGAGGAGTGCGGGGCGGCCCCGGGGCCTCGTAGCCCTCGGGGAAGCCCCCGGGCGTCGGGACGGGGGCGCGGGCGGGGGTCGCCGGGGGAGCGGCGAGGGCGAGGCCCGTCCTTTCCTCCAGTTTGGGTTTTGTTTTGATCCCCGTCGCGGCGAAGCCCGGAGACACCCACCCACGGCGGGGATGTCGGCAGCCCTGGCTCGGGGCAGGCAGAGCCGGCGGCCAGACCGCAGCCTCGCCTCGCACGGGAGCCAAGAGATCGCGGCTATAGATAGTAACAGGGAAGCTGCAGCGGCAGCGTGTTTACAGCAACAAACAGAGCCCGCAGCGCAGTCTCCAAGCAGGAGCGTCACCCGGGCAGGCTGGGATCCTGCTGGCAGCCTC
Organism: Tympanuchus pallidicinctus; assembly: GCF_026119805.1. NCBI lineage: Eukaryota > Metazoa > Chordata > Aves > Galliformes > Phasianidae > Tympanuchus > Tympanuchus pallidicinctus. The sequence continues at coordinate 37,428,478 of NW_026294747.1, read as the reverse complement.
TCCAGCTCTTTGAGCTCACGGGCTAAATGCAGCGCCTGATGCCGCTGCCGCTGTTGCTGCGCGAGCAACCTCCGTTCTTAGAGATCTGGGCCACGGGGGCGGGAGAACTGGGCCAGCTGCTATTTCTGCGCTGCCCGTCAGCGCCGAGGGGACAGCCAAGGACTGCCGCAGCGCACGGCCCCGCCGTTCCCGGGCGAGGGGCCGCGGGACCAGCGCTGCTCTCACCGGCTCTGAGCCTGCCAGGGCTGCTCCCTCCTTGGGACCGGCCCAGACCCCCGCCCCTCGCTCTGGCCACAGCTCTGGGAGCCGTCCTCCGAGTTGTCCTCTGCTGGAGCGACGTTCGGCAAACAGGCGATGCCGTGACCCCAGCACCGCTGCCACGTCCCTGGCAGGCCCGAGGGCAGCGCGCCACAAACCGGCCCGTGCTGGCCAAACCGCACCCAGAAGGAAGTTTCTGTAAAGAGAGGGGGTACCCGCTCCACTGATAGTGCCAAACGTTTTTGGGTGCCCGTGCAAATAGTGCATTGTTGCCATCTCTGCCGGTGACCCAAGGCACTCTGTGTCAAATGGAAAGTGCCCAGGTGCTGCTGTGCATCTCCAGCACGTGCCACTGAGGCAAGGAAACAGAGAAACTGAAAACACATGACGTGGGTTTGTTGTTTGCTCCAGACACGGGGTGCGCACGACGTCTCCACAGATGGTGCGAAAAAAAAAAAAGAGGAAGCAAGTGGTACCACTGGGCTGAACACCCGCGAGGCATGAGCCCTTTGCCTGGGTGATGGCTGTGGCTCGGCATGGGCATCACATGCACCCAGTGAGGATCTGGCCCTGGGTACCCAGGGGAACCCCTCTGCCTGCCCCCCAGCAAACTGCTCCCTGTGCCCTGACCCCAAACACCCCACAGGAACTTGTGCCCACTTCCACACCCCACCCTAAACAGGGCTGTGACAGCCTTGGGCTTGGGAAGTCACAGCAGAGAAATGCCCAGGGCACGTGGGACAGTGCAACCTGCACAGCCTGCACCATCTCCTGGGGCAGGTGGTGGCTGTGCCCACATCTGGCTGTTCACCAAGGGAAAGTTCATGCCACAGTGCAGCCTTTTGGCAGCCAGCCGACAGCTCTGATCCACCCCTGCCCACAGCACAAAGCATGGAGCAGCTCCATGGCTCGCTCTGCGCTATGGGCAATATGGAGGGAACCCAGCAATGGGGAACCACCGTGGGCAGCAAAGCACACCTGCACCATCAGACAATCCATGCAAACACTGGAATGCCCACTGCAATATGGATCTGATGGGCTGTAATGTCATTGTGGGTGCCTTTGCTCACAGAGTGTGCCACCAGCACAGCACAAGGAATCTCCCTCAACCTGCCTGGCTTGGGCAGAGGCTGCAGGGTTCTGGACCAGTCAGAATGGGAGAGCAGTAATGGAAAGGCTAAGGGGGCAGTGATGGGAACTCCCACTCATTGGGTGCCTGAGCCCCAGTCGTGCTACAGCTGTGGCTCTGCCACCCAACCTGGGAGCTGCCAGAAGGCTCACACCTTTGCTGCAGTGCATACCCAAAGTAAATTATAAATAGTAATTAATAATCGCAGCAGCTGGGTGTGTGACGGGGATGTCCTGAAGAATAAACACCATCAGTGGAGACATCCCGGCATCTCGTGGTCGTGCAGCCCCACGCCATCAGCTGCCAATTACTACAGACAGTCCCACCCGGCCCCATCACTCTGCCTTTCCCTGCACCGTGCTGGCTGCAATGCTGGGCACTGAGCCCATTCTAAGTACTGACAAGACCGCACCTTGCTCATAGATGGTGAAGCTGAGTGACACTTTGCCCATCGCCATGCTGCCCTGTGCCCTGACAGCCCTTGGCTTGGCCCCTGGCAGCAGTGACTCCAGGAGTAGCATTTTATAACCTGGAACATCTTAAGCACAAAGGTCCCCAGGCTCCTTGTGCTGCCTGCACAGAGCTGGCACAGCGTGGTCCCTTATCTCTGCGCCGTCTGGAAGGCGACAGGCGCGTCCCACAGTTATCACCCCAGGGCACTGTTCCACCTCGAGAGGAAGGAAAAACACCTGGAACAAAGTGAGCAGACATCTGGGGAACTGCTTGGTGTTTAGAAGCGAAGTCTCTGCAATGAAAGCTCCTCTGCCCTGCAGGACCAAGCGGTCATGGTGCTTACACAGGGGGCAAGGGGGCTGGGTAGGGCAGGGTGCCCTCCTGTGTGCTGCTGGCAATGTGGCTCTGGAGGGAACTAGGACAAAGGTGGTGAAGGAGGAAGTACTGAGATCAAGGAGAAAAGGGCGGTTTTGCTTTGGGTGGAGAACAAATGAACCCGACTCGGAAAGGGACAGGATGTTGGGGATTGTTTGGCTCAGGATAGAGAGAAACCCTCTAATTGTTTTGACTGGAGAGTGCTCTGGGGAATGGCACAAGGGGACTTCCAGAACAAGGGATCACAAGGCTGAAAGATTCTCACAAGGATCTTTTTTGCCTGGAGGGAGGCAAAAAGAGCCTGAGGCTTTGCCACTGCTCACTGAAACAGCCCTGCTCTGGGGGAGGTGGGCCCCACATCACCTTTCACAGTGCTACTTGGGTACCAGAGAACAGTACATGGGGGCTGTCCTGCAGGACAACTGTCACCTCAAACAGCCTTTTGGGCCCAGAGACCTCAGCTCCCACAGCGTCTGGCTATTGTAGAGAGAGATCCCAGGAATGAAACACAAGAACAAGCAACGAGGGATTTGTCCTCCTCTGCCCAAAAATATATGGCAAATCTCCAGCAGAGAGGTTCTTTAGGTGATATTTAATAAATGTATTGAGTATAAAATTCAACATAATTACAAGATGTGGACATAAGAGCACCACTAAGAGATGTGTGCGAATGGCCTGGCCTGTGGTTTGATCCTCCCCGGGCCCCTGGCTTGCCACACAGTTTGGCCTGGCTGGGGGGGTTGCCGGTGTGCTGCTGGGAGGGGGAACCCTTTGTGTGGACTCGGGTCCATATCGCCATGACCGCAACAACCGCCAAGCACAGGAGACGAGCAGCTGGGCCGAGGCGCTCCGCTCCATCCCTGCACAGCGAGCAGAGGCCCAAGTGCCGCTCGCCACTCCCAGCGGAGGCCAGGGGCTACTCGCCATTACCCAGGCACGTCCGTCTGCGAGGTCAGGCAGAAATACACCCCTACAGAACAGGCGGCCGGCCCAACTCCAGCCCTTCACCTGGCCGCTGGGCACCGCCCGCTGGGCTTCCAAGGAACAAGGCTTCCCCGGCCTTCCTCCGGGGACACCGAGAGACCCCGCGGGTAGAACCGCGGCTGCCCCGCCTCGGCCACGAGGCCTCGTATCTCGCGGCCCTCCCCGGGGCCCACCCAGGCCGCGGCGGAGCTGAGCGACGGGCAGACGGCCGCACGACCCCACGGGCCGCACGCCTCGGCCCCGCCCCGCCTGGCGCCGGGCGCCCGCCCGCAGGCCCGGGGCAGCCGCGGGAGGGGGGCGGGACCGCCGCTCCGGCCCCGCCAGTCGCCCCTCCCGGCCAATCCCGGCACTGTTGCTGGGGCCGGGCCGACCGCCTGACGTTGCCCGGGAGACGGCGGAACGTTGAAAACACACAAACCTGTTGACGTCGGTGCGTGGTTTCCACAGTAACGGACCGGGGACGTCATCCAGCCCTTCCCCCGTCCTCCCTCCGCCGGAGCTCGCGGGCGACGCAGGCGGCGGCGTCAGCCGCTGCGGGAGGGGCGGAGCCGCGTCGCCATGGCAGCGAGGGAGGGTGAGGTTCGGTCGCCATGGCAGCGGGAGCGGCTGTTGTTTGTTTGGGAGGCGCCGGCGGCGGCCTCGGCTCCCGCGGGCGCTCTGCCCGGGCGGTCCCCGGCTCCCGGCGGGGCTTTCCCCCCTCTTGGCTCGGCCCCAGGGCTGGAGAATCGAGGTGTCGCCTGGGGTCGGTGCACCCACGGGCGGGGAGTTCACCCTCATCCTGAACGGCCGTGTCGGAGGAAACGGGTCGGGGTTAAAATAATCCTGCTGAAAAACTGTTTATTGTTAACCCGGGTCGGGTGTTCAGCCTGGCAGCGGGCTGCAGCAGTTCGGCGGTACCCGTCGTCCAGCCTCTACGGCCCGGGTGTGAGCTGTGTGACCAAGAGAACCCCAGAAACGGAGCCGCAAAGTGAAAGGGAGAAAACAAACTGTGCCCTATGACTCACGGCAGCCTTGTCTGGACCTAGGGATGGCCGAGGCCGTGCCCTCCCCTCCCCTGCCCTCCTTGTGTTGCCCCCCTGCAACGCCTTGCAGAGCTGCCGGGCACACTTTGCCTGGTGCCCAGGCGCGGTGTTGCTCTGGGTGTTGTGAAGGTGCCCACTAGAGCCCAGGCTCCTTCCTGGGCACTGAGCAGTCCCTCTGGCAGCACCCTCTCTGCCACAGTGTGCCGGGTGCCCTTCCCTCTGACATCAGCTTCCTCCCCTATGCCTCACAGCAACCAAAGCCCTCAGAGGCAAAGCCCTGGGCCGGGGACGCCCACCCACAGGCATTTCCTCAAGCACCTGGGCCAGGCGGGTGCTGACGCCAGTAAGGGTCTGCCCTGAGGCCGAGCGCTGCGGCGCCGTGTGTTGCACAAGGAAAGCAGTAGGAGGGAACCGCTGGGCTGCCCGACCACGGCAGCAGGCACCCCCAGGGCTGGGAACTCCCAGCACCCGCTCCTGCCCTGTTCTGCTGAGGCCAGCAAACTGGAAGGCAGTTGTTGGCCCAGCCCTCACTAGCAGCCAGGCTGCTGTCACCACTATTGGCTTTGCATCAGCTTTGTTTGTTTTGGCAGGTGGAGGGCAGCGGGTTCAACCCCAGCTATTTTATGAGTGCTGATTCCAGTCCCACGCCCGTGTATGTGAACACGGTGTACACTGAGGATCCCCTCACCTTGCTGCCCGGGGCAGGAAAGGGTGGGGCTGCAATTAGTGTTTGCTTCCCAGGGGCAGGCCCGCAGTACTGCCTTCCGGCAGGCCATTACTGTGCGTGCAAAGAGCTCTGCGTGGTCATGGCTGCCATGCGTGCGGAAATGCAGAGGGTGGGTGGCCAAAGGCAGGAACGGCACTGAGGTGGCTTGCAGTTAGTTCAACAGGATTGCCGTGCAAGCAATGGCGCTGTCAGCATAGGTGCTCGCCGGAGAGACCAATCAGCTTGATGCTCTCTGCACATTGCCTCGTGCCCCATCCCTATCAGCTGGGTAGCCGTGCTGTGCCCTCTGTCCACTGGTGACCCCAGGTAGCTGCCATGTCGCAGCCCTGCCAGCCGCAGAGCCTTACCCAGGGCGAAGGACAGGGCTCACCTTGCAGCACCACTTCAAGCCCAGACCTGCCCTGAGCCTACCCTGCCCTGCAGCACGTGGGCCAGCTGGGCCGTGACGTGGGAGAAAGGCTCAGGGACGATGGGGCACACCACAGCCCTGCAGCCCTCCTGCCTGAGCTGTGTATTTCCACCCATTCCTTCTGCTGCCCACAGGAGGACAGGCTCCTGCCTGTCTGGAAACTGAACACTATCTTTTGCCAAGTTACTTGCCAGCAAGGGCAGCTGCCAGAGTCTCTTCTCTGGCCCAGCCTTCAGCCCTCCCCACATAGAGTTGCTCCGTGCTACCTCAGCAGAAAACCCCTTGCTGCTGTCAGTTAGCACCTTGCTATTTGAGAAAGGTGAAATGGCTCACAGCGACGTCAGGAGGCAGTTGGGTGCCTTGCCAAAGTGCTGGGATGGGTGAGCCCGCAGCAGACAGACCTGGGCCACCAAGGTGCTGGTAGCTGCCTGGGCCCACATCAGCTGCCGCAGGTCAGGGAGGAGCTGGGGAGCGTGGCAGTGCCCTGCAGCCCAGCGCTGAGCTGATCCTGTAGGAGGGCAGCCCTAGAACAGCAGAACCCTGTCCCTTTTCTGCTTGATCAGCTTCAGGAACTGGCTTGCCACACAGGTACATGTGCTGTTGTGCCAGCACTGTGCGGAGGATGTGAATGAGTGCTAAGGAGTTAGCATCTCTCAGATCACTTCAAAGAGCACCAAAATGGTGTAACCATGGCCACACAGAAGCCCCAAGTTAATAGGGCTCCAATTATATGCAGAGCCTTTGTGAGTCCAAGCCTGATGCTATTCTGCGCTGAGCTGCCTTGCTGTGACAGATGTTACTGAGTGCTGGATTTGAGCTAGTGGCGGCACAGTGCTGCTTTCCCTTCCCTTCTGCATATCTGGGCACACTGACAGTGGCAGACAAAGCTGACAGTGGACAATGACCGACTGCTTTCCCATTCCCATTTATCCAGATCGTGTAATATTTTCACTTCTGGGAGCATTTTAGATTTATTTTTTTCTGTAAACCTCCTGTTCACTCAGTGCTGCTTCTGGTGTTTTCAGCAACCCCTGCATGGTGCACAGCAGCTTCACCTGAGGTGTCACCACCTGGCCATGAGCTCATACAGCCAAGCCCTGCTCTTGGGCTGAACCACCCACCTTACAGGCTGGGCAGCAGCCATCCTCCTTGCATCAACTTTTCTCTCCCTCCCCCCACCCCACCCCCTTGTGAAGGGGACTCTGCACTGTTGTGACTGTTGTGTAACAGCTGAACTTCCTACTGGAGCGGCATCCCTGCTTGCCAGCCCGTACCGGCCACTCACAGTGCCTGCAGCGCTCAGATCCTTCCCTCCTCCTTGCTGACGTGCTCACATGCACGCTGCCACATGCATGCCTGGTAGAGGCTTTGGCCCCTGGTGGTTTTCTGGGGGCTCTCGAAATACTGCCCCAGAGAGCATGTGTCAGAGGGAAGAGAACTCGAAGCTGATGAGCTGCTGCTGCCAGCATGGATGTGGGACAAGCAAGGTGGACAGGGGTCCCAGTGCCCGAGAGGGCAGCTCTGCTGACATCTCTCCATGGGCAAATGGCGTGCTGAGGGCGGCACAGCCCCGCGCCCTGCAGGCTGACTTGCCCCGGCAGTGACTGTGTCGGGTGCGGAGGCTCGGCTGCCCTCCAGGGAGGTGACTCTTTAGGAAGTGAGTGGGTCCAGCAGTGCGGGAACTGTGTGGGAGCAGGGGGTGCCACAGCCTGAGCTTAGGGGTCATTAGGGAGAAGGTAGCTGGAAGCAAAATAGCTGCAGAGGTGAGCACAAAACTTCAGGGAGGTCACTGAGGAAATCAGGGCTCAGCTGTTTTCAGGGGGAAACGGGATCTGGGGGGATAGGGGGTGGCACGTTTGGAGCTAGGGAAGGGCACGAGTCATGGCTAATGGGCTGTTTGCAACTGTATCGTGGCACGTCATAATTACTTTAGCTTCCAAATCTGCATTGTGCTATTAAATTTGCTGATTGTGCAAGAAACAAAAACAAAGAGGCATTCCCCAACACTCCCTCCAGCGCATAACCCAGATGTTGGCAGATCTGCCTGCGCCAGAGAGGGGAGGAGAAGGGAGTCCCAGTCACGTTGCCTCCTTCCAAAAATTCCAAACCCAGCAAGCCTCTGCCCTGCTGTGCTTCCTCTCAGCCTCAGGCACTGAAGCATCACTGACAAAACCACCAGAGGAGCCAGGCTCGGTTCCCTGCAGTTGGGAAACAGCCTCTGTGTGGAGCCGGGTGCTGTTGTGAGGGCGGGGATCCCCCCACGGCGTGCATGACGTGGGGGAGCCGAGCTACTGGAGAAACCTTAGGGATTGCATGTTGGAGGTGCCGCTGCTGCTGCCACCTAACGGAGCTGCTCCCACGCCACGTGGGGGGACAGAGGCAGTACCCACGCAGAGTGCTGCTGTGTGGGTAGTGCCTGTACCGCAGGCATCGGCACGGTGGGACCCAAGCTCACGTCACACTTGTGATAACACACAGAAGAGCAAACACCCCATCTACCCCTACAGATGGCCGCTTGCGAATCTCTCTGCCACAGGCTCCCTCTGCATGCATGGGACACAGCTGGATGCCACACATCTGGGATGCAGCTGGATGCCACGCATGTGACAGATGGATGCCATGTATGAGGCACATCTGGGTGATGTACACAGGCACAGCTGCATGCCCCACGCATGGGTGCCATAGGAACTGAGGAGAGCACCTGAGTTGATGTTTAGTGGCAGCTGCAGTGGGGAAAGAAAAGCAGCTCCTGAGCAATGCAGGTCATGGCAGGATGCTTTATATAACCCAGAGCCACAGAGAAAACCAAAATAGCTGCCTCCCCACTGCTCAGTTAGTCTCTTCCATCAAACGTGGATAAAATTAGAGCAGGCGGTGACGTGTGCCTACGTCTGCACAGGGACTCCAGGGAGACAGAGGGAGACGGCTCATGGCTCTGCCATCAGCGGCACAGGCTGCCAGAGCTTTCAAGTAAAATCCACCCTCCAGGTTGGCTGCAGGGACAGAGGTGTGGATGAGGAGGTGGTGGCAAGGGCCTGGCTTCACACCTCACCCCTTTTGGGGCAACCCAAACATCTGGACACAGGCTGACCCTAAGCAAGGTGTGCTGGAGCAGGGGCATTTCTCTGAGAGCTTTTCATGTTCCTCCGTGAGCCAGCTGCCAGAGCTGTTGATCTCTGGGGGTGACCTGCATGGGCTGGCCTCGCTGTGCAGCTATGGGGAGCCCCTGGCCCTGTAGTGCTGATTCAGAAAGTATGCCTGGAGTCTCAGGTCCTCTGAGAAATGAACCAAAAAAAGAACGAAACCAAAATGCTAGGTGAGAGCCTGCAAAGCTATTGTCGACATCTGTGTTTATACACCCTGATAAGGCCTGAGCCCTTCGCTGATAACAAGAGAAACTGCAGTCGAAACTTTTATTGTTTGGTTTACTGATCTGAATGCAGACAAGGGAGCCAGGAACGCAGCTGTCTGCCCTGCAGAGACATTGCCCTGGTCTGTGACCTTGGGCACATCTTTCCCTAATGTTCAGGTGGATGTGTGGATGCTTCAGAATCCCACTCCCTTCTCCGGGGCTAATTTCATCCCCTTTCTGCTGACAAGGGAAGGATTTGGGAAGGTGGGTTAGTTAATATTTGCTGAACACTCTGAAGACAACAACAGCTCTGGAGAAAGTCTCTGTTAATTATTATTTACAGGAAAACAACAACAGAAAAGGACAAAGGATTAAAATTTGTGGTCTGAGAAACACGCGCCCACTCGTGAAGTTAATTTACACCCTGTCCCCTGGTGTCCTGCCACCTTCCCCCCCACCTCTGTCACACAGCACACTGGGTGCCTCTGCTCAGATCTTCTCAAGGCAGGCGTTGCAGATATATATAGCAGCACAGCAAGGAGCAAGCCAGGCAGCAACAGCAGCGGCTCCTCACTCTGGGATCAAAAATACCCCAAGGCACACACAGAGCAAATGAAATCTGTTCATCTTCCACATGGGCTCCTGGAGTTGAATAGCTCAGTGAGAATGAAGGGAGGAATAGTGGGATGAGGGGAGGTACATGGTGGTACACGGTGGATCCTTCTTCACACTGTCCTGTCTGGGGACTGCCAACAGGACTGCCAAGCCCACCAGGGAGCTGCTTGGTTTTCTCAGGGACATTCTTTCCTGAGACCGTCTGTGCCTATGCCTATTATCTTATCTTACTTGTTGCTGGGCTCTCTGAGGAATCACGCTGGAATCCGAGGGTTAAACAAGGTCATGCAAAACAGTCAGCACATTGCTCTGTGCTCTGTTATCTATTTCTCCTTTGGTGTGTGTAAGACCAAGGGAAATGTGTATGTGCAGGCACATTGGGGTTCAAGAAGGAGCATGTGATATTTTTGTGTACTCTGAAGCAGCTCCAAAGGGGTGTTTGGGAATCAAGAGTTTTCATGTGGCTGTATATCAAAGCCCACCTTCTGTGGGTTGGTGCTGAAATCCATGTTACTTCTGCAGCACCCACAGCCCCTTGATTCAAAAGAGTGAGCACAGGAAGCATGTGGTGTTTCCAGCTAAAGCTTCCACTGCACTCATCCATGCCTCATCCCGCACACCAGCTCTTGAGAGATGAGAGAAGTAACATGGGAACACTGAGTATCAGGGGCATTTGTTAAAAAGGCAGGGAGAGTAGGTGATAGGAGCTGGGATTCCCCCAGAGCTGCTCAGGGGGCTGGTATTTACTGCTAGTCTTTCGGCTGGGATCAGATGAATGGGGAGCAGGATTAATTTGCAATCCTTTTTACGTCACTTGATGGAAGACTTAATGACTGGGATTTCCCTCCAGTTATCCTGGGGGAATTAGAGTTTATTTAACAAGCTCTTGCCTAGCGTCAGTCAAGGAGCCCTTCTCTGGCTATTTGAGTCTCCTTAGAAAACTTTTAGGAATACAGATTTTTTCTTGTCAGCAGTGGCAAGGAACAGCCTAGCACAAAAGTGGTCTGAAAAGGATGCTTACAGCAAGAGCATCTTTTCCCTCAAACCTTCAGCACATTGCTCTTTCATAACTGTTCTGTAGCTCAAAATAACCTGTCCTGGTAGTTGGTGTTACTTGCATAAAGAGGAAGCTGAGGCCCCCAGTGAGGTCAAAGGGAAGAGCACCCTGTCTAGACTAACATCCTTGGGGATTTCAGCCTTAGGCTCCTGGAAACTCCCCTGGTCCAGAATTGCTATGATGACTCACAGCCACTTGCACAAAACTAGCACCAACGCCAGAACTGTCCCACAACCTGACATCTCTCCTGTACCCCACTCTTCATAGGAAGGCTGCTGGGGGGTGGTCTTCTCATGCATGCTGCAGGGTGAAGGAAATTTCCACTGCTCCTTCACTTGACCCTTATCAGTTATCCCCAGCCATGCTGCAGCATGGATGAGAACTATTCTGTACTTCCTATCCATCTCAGTTACCTGGTTTTCCCTCCCCTCCAGCTGGAAAGCCTTGCACTGCTCACCAAAAGGCCTATACATGAACACTTTTTCCACCTCAGGTGCTGCATGCAATGGTCATCCATGTCTTTGAGGCTCACTAAGCCCAGCCCACTAACAGGGCTGGCAAGGCCCATAAGTTTTTGGCGTAAACTTTAGGAGGGACTTTTTGCCTGTGTACATCTGTGAGAGAACCAGTACCCTTGAGGTATCTCCCACCTTGGTTTTGAGATGCCTTGTGCACCCACAGCCAGCCTGGTGGCCCAACTTGGCCTCGCAAAAGGAACTCTGCAATGCAGAAGTTGCCCATCTGCACCAAGTGGCTACAGAGGTTGTGGTTTTGGTGAGCCATCCTGCTCCACAGAAGTCTTGCCTTAGAAGAGTTATTAATATTCCCATTGCCCACGTGCCATGCTGACTAGCTTCCAAGGATAAGTGCTCTTCTCATGTGCCTTTGGAGAAAAGGGACTTCCCAGGCCTAATTCAGTGCTTCCCATTCCTGCTTTCTTACAAACCAATCTCTGCCGAGGATAAGAATATGTCCTGCTGATTCAGTGTTCATCCAGCCAGCTTCTCCTTTTCACAAGGGGAAATATTTATAATCTAGCACTCAAGCCACTACATAGTGCAGCTGATGGAAGCCATCCAATAAACATCCCATCTAACTGCTTTCTTTGCTGCCAAGCCTCCTTCCAAGCTCTGGTGATTTGAGTGGCATTCAGCTGTTCTACTGTTGATATATATAACTGTTTTTAAATCCTTAGTTACATGCTGATCACTTTTACGAGTTGCATTTTCTTCGTGTAATCTTCAAATAACCAGCAAGGCTGTTCTGAGCATGAAAAGATCATGTCCACCTGGAAGAATTCATTACATTGTTTTCAGTGGAGAGCCTGGATTAGTATTGCCCATCGCATCTCATTTGTCTCCAGTGGCGAAGATATACTTAAAATACATAGTGTCCTTGTGTATAAATGTCCTGTGTTTATTACTACCAGGTGATACAGGGATATTAGCATTGAGAAATAGTGGCTCCATAGTTACAGCTGAGTTTTGTGTTTAAAATAGGGATTTATGCTCTCTCCTATCTTGGCTTTTCTTCCCCAGTGCTCTTGCACTCACTTGCTACATATAAGGAGAAAAGACCTGAGAATAATCAGATGCAAATGTTAAATAGCTGAGAAGCTCAGAATTATCAAAAGAAGCCCTTGAAGAAGTACAGCCTCTGCTATCAAACTTTTGTTTGGCATTTGATCATCGCTGTAATAGAATAAAGACTTCAAGCTTCCTACACAGTAAAATGTTTACTGCTGTCATGTGCAAAGCCTACACAAGAATATTTATTTTTTAAGTTCTGTCTATTTTTTACAGTACTTTTGCCACGATTCTTTCTCCGGAGGGCTACGTGAAGAATTCAATTCAGAATTGTTCTTTTAAAAATGCTACTCAAGTCACAACTTGCCTTAGTTGGGGGATCATTTGGGAAGAGGTGTTTTTGAACACACTCATACATGAGCCTTTCCTCACACCTGCTCATATATTTCTATCGGTTGCTGTTACTCCACACCTTGGAAGCCATCTTCCTTGAGAGCAGTTTTGGCAGCGTTCCCAGCAGGATCAACCGAAGGCCATGTTTTGTAACAGCTAAGTGTTCAGTTATGAAAAGCTGAAATTGATTTACTGAAACACCTTCACACATATTGGACAATCAGACAGGATGGCATTTAGGTGAAGAATTCAGCAATATTAAAAAGCACTGAAATTTATACGGCTGATAAGAACACTCCGATCTTTAAAAGTCAATATGTGCTGTAAAAAGGAAAGTGAGTCTTCTCCTGAGGTCCTTTGGCTAGGTCTCACTATTAAAAAATTGATGCTGGAGCAAATACGTTCTGTCTTTCTGTTGTGACCTTCTCATGTCTATCAATGGCCATCATCAGAGAGGACAATGGAATAACTGATCAGAGGGATCTATCTGTTCCTTGAGCCACAGCTAGCCCAAAAGTTGGCAGTGATATGTGAGAAAGGCGGAGGGATGTGCATTTAGCACAGCCAACCACCCCTTATTTAAAGTGCTACTGAGCTATGTTTTTTCATTCCACTCGTTTGTTTAATGGGTGAGGATGCTGCTCCGATCCATGCAGAGCAGCAGTACACAATAAAAAAGCTGATCAAACTTTGTTTTCAGCATAAATTTGGTTTGAAGAAACCTAAGGTGGTATTTACTTCAGTCAGTTTTAGATGTCTAGTTCAGTCTTGTCTCCAGAATAAAATCTTTATTTCCATCTCCTGGAAGGAGGCTACAGCTCCAAGCTCCATCAGATACAGAGACCAGAAGAAACTCAGCTCTAGATTTTAAAGAAAAAGTAGGGCTCTTGTCCTGAGACTGCACCAGACTCCACAAATGAAACAAAATTAATGGCATGACATAACACCGGAAGGTTTGCCTGTTAAAACATGACTGTACCCCAAATCTCTAGTCTTTCGGAGTTGTGGCTTACGTAACAAAATTGCACGCAATGTTTTGTACAGCTTCTTAAAAGTCTTTGTAAACAGTAATTTCATTCCCTCCCTGAGCAGCAGGAATGTTCCTTGCAGAGGCTAAAGGGGGACAGCACCGGGCCTAGAGAGCATGGGAGCTTCTAGGTGGGCTGCCCGTTGGTGCCTGCAGAAGAAGTTTCTCTTGATGCACGTGCTGGCTGCAAGCTCCTGTGCTGAGGCAGCTGGAGAAACAGGGCTTGGAAATGGAAAGAGGAACAGTCTTGAACTTCAGGAGGGCAGTGGGTAAAAGTTCCCAGGAAGTAAAGTGAGGATTTCCTCAAAAAGCCAGGAAGGAGCCTTGCAGGCCTGCACTGCGGTTATTGCTGGAAGCCTGATTGGCGCCAGCTGGGAGCAGAGAGCGAATGAGAAGTGCTGTGGGTGCTTGGTTCCTCAAAGTGCTCGGTGCGTGAGTGAATCTGCACTGTCTTTGATGAAGGACGTTTCACATCCCCAAAAGAGCTTGTGTTTTACATTAAGTCCCAAATATATTATTTCAAGCAAAACTCAGTGAAATGGAAACAGATGTGTGTACATATGTTGTAACAACAGCTTGTATCTTCATACAAAATGCAGCTAGAATTTCCACATGTGCTTCTCCTACTGACGTCTAACGGTTATTTTGCCGCATGCCTCTCATCAGAACGTGATTAATTTAGCTGTAAGATCGGGACACCGTATCTGAAGTCTCTGGGACAGATTACAGAGAAGGCAGAGCAGTGCAGTGGTGATTTATGGTTGTTCAGCTACTGCTTTATTTTCAGTTGATTGGATTATGTCGCCATCTGGATTGTGACCATAATGGTGCCTGCGGTGGTTATATCTTGGCACGGAATTCAAATAAAGCCCTTTAAAGGAGGAAGCCTTGCACTTCCAGAAGTGAGTGAACAATTTTGCATGTTTAACTAAAACACGGAATGGTTTACAGAAGTTTCTCAGTAGGTGATAGTAGGTTGCTAGGTGCAAGGTAGAACGCAAGAGTGTCCAAGTCTAGAGTAGGTTTTAAGAAGAAAACTGTTTAACTTTTCATTGTGAAAACCAAGAAAATGCTGAGATGCCAAAACAGCTGATGCAGAGCAGGAAAAAAAGACTAATTGCCTCATTTGTAGACATTCCTACACATTGTTTCAAGGAGGCAGACAATTGTTTTCTGCAATTCACTGTGGAAAAAGACATATTTAAGTATGGCAAAAAGAAAAAGAAAAAAGCTTATTGCCAACAATCTGTTAACTTCTTCAGTTGAGAAAACAATTACAAATTTTGTGGGAAGTGCCATATTTTCTCACTAACCATTGTTCCAGTGTTGCTTCAAACTATAGAAATACTGATTTTTTTCCCAGTACTTCTTTGTAAGTCCAGCGTTGAAAGCTAAATAATTCATTTCTTTCGTAATTACTTTCAAGACAGCTATGAAACAGTATTAGGGATGTTTAAAAGTATAAAATGTACACAATAACAAAATGGCTTAAATTTTGTCAGTATGTCATGTTGGTAGATAATAAGGTAATATTTTCTCTGGGCATACACTCATTTGTCTACAGATGAATGGTAGTGAGAAACGATACTGCTTTTACCTAATTGCCAAGCTCCTACAATGTGTAACACAGCAAATTACACGAAAACAGGTCATCGTTTCATCCTGAAAGTTGTGTAATGAGTTATCAATCTCTTCTTTTCATCTGTTAAGTGTTTCAGAGTTACAGGAAGTATTTCATTTTGCCAGCTCTGAATATGTGGAAATGTTAAGGCATGTCCTTGCAAGACTGTTATTTCTAAACCTGTAGCTGAAAGGATCTTAAAATGCTTTCCATCTGCTGTAAGTTACTTTACCCACAAAATGAAGATTGCCCCATTGCATTTTTAAGCAGTTAAAGAGCGAGGAGGTGGGGATTTTAAAGAGACTTTCAGCAGTTCATAGAATCATACAACTGTTTGAATTGGAAGCACCCTTAAAGGTCGTCGTCTAGTCCAACTCCCCTGCAATGAACAGGGACCACTTTCTTTCGCAACATGCTAACGCACTGAACCACATATGATACAATTTTATAATTAGAACTGAATGTGTGTGTGGCAGTTTAAAACATAATGCATTATAATACGTGAGAAGCTAAAACAGAAACGATGATAAATTTGTCAGTCATAGATGTAACTCATCTAAAAATGTACCATGATGAAATGGACACAATAGGAAGGGATTGTTAAATATTTTCTCATCAATAGTTGACTTCACATTTTGGTTTTAGAAAATGAGGTTACTTCAACATGAATGAGACAATCTCTCCAATGTTTTCCCAAGCAAATAAGACATTGAATGTTTTAAACTCGCTAGCAGACTGGGTGCATATCACTGGTATAAGGAATGTTCAGCACAGAGAGAATTGTCGTGCTGTACACGTCTCATCTGGAATTCGGTGGAAGGACATTACAACACTTCATATCTTCAGATTCTAGTAATCTATATTTCTTAAAGCTTGTGAAATAGTATCATTTCTGCTGCAATGGAAGAAATGTTTTCATTGTGCAAATATACTTTGACATACTGCAGAAACAGCTAAACATTTATTTGTAAGATTGAACTTCAATCTAATGCAATTGTCCAAGTAGGGAAAGGTTTGCAAACTGATTAAAAGAAACAAACATGCATTGGGATGTGCAACAAATGACCAGAAATCCCATTTTTGATCATGAAGTAATGGACTGAATATTTGAACACAGCCGACCTTCACATAAAAGGTATGTGCTATGCTAAGGAAAATTGTGTTCCTCTATAATATTGTTTAAATGGAGCTTAAGAGGGGATTTTATTCATGAGGGTTCTATTGCTATTACTGCACAGCAGAGCTTGAGTTCTGTTTCCTCGTACGGAGGGCTTTATCGCACTCTCTCAGTAAACAGGAGCCAATGGGTGCAAGAGAGTGGAGCTGTTCTTTAAAATGCAGTGGGCAAGGCTTGTCTTGTCTTCACCTGCATGTGAACACTGAGACATGAAGTCCACCGGTTTAAGCCTCTTAAGATTGAAATTTGCAGTGATTCTTGATTACTGCTTGTTGCTAAAAACAAATTCTGCTCAAAGAGAGAAGAGTGATGTTTAAGATGCAGAAGTAAAGAACTGTATTTTTACTTTAGTCAAGCTAACAGAAATAAAAGAGTTTTGTTTGTTTAATTTCTAGCAACATAACTATTCATTTGTTTCTTCCCACCCTTCCTTGAATCTTAACAAACCCAAACACTTGCAGTCAACTCCAGGAGCTGACCACAGGCGTGTTCATCATAACTACATATTTGGGAATTTTTCCTTCTTCCTGCATCAAGGAAAGTTACCATGCAGCGCACAGCAAAGGCCATAGAAATGAAGAGGATGGGATGGAAAGCTTACAGCCCAAACCCTGACATTCCTCAAGCTTGTGTTCAGCCTTTTATCTCTGCCCTGCCCTGTGGGAGAGCAAGGCGCCCGTGTGCAGCGGGATGCTGAGGGAGGGGAGCAGCAGCCCAAAGCTGCGTGGCTCCGGTGTAGAGCAGCTACCCAGCAGGGTTACATAGTAACCTTCCTAAAAAGTACAGTGCCTGAAGCCACCGGAATAATGAGTACAACTGACCATACGCTGGTGAGGGAGGACAAAAGCCTCCAACTCACTTGAACACCATCATCACGATTTTAGTCGCTGCCAGAAACACCGGCATGCCTCTGTCACCATCATACAGTATTTGCACGGTGCGGATCCGAAGGGAGACATGTGGCACAACAATTTTTTCTGGGCTCAAGAAGACGGAGAAATTACTCTGGAATTTCTAATATATATGCGTGTAATTAAAAAGCAAGTGCATCTTCCAGCGAGAGACTTGGGAGGCACCCAACTGCAGGGAAAGCCCTGTGAGCTCCTGCCTGTATCCTTAGCGCGCACCGCCGTATCTGAACGGGCGCTTTGACGATTCCTTGAACGATATCACAGCCCGCTGGTAAGAGACGCGCTTTCACACAGCAGCGCGACTGCCCCATACCGACTGCCCCATACCGACTGCCCCATACCGACGCTGACGGGACGCGGGCCGGACCGCCGGCCGCTCGCCCCACGCCCCTCAGCGCCTCAGCGGACGCGCGCGGCGCAGATTCGAACGCCAACGGCCGCCCTGCCCCGCCCCGCGCGCCTCCGCCGTGACGCAGGCGGTGGCGCGGTCACGTGTGGCGGAGGCCGGCCCGTCGCACCCGGAGCCGCCGCCATGCCTCTGCCGCCGCCCGGCCGCCCCCGCCTCAGGCTGGCCCCGCTGCTGGCGCTGCTGCTTCTGGCGGGCCCGGCGCGGCCCATCTCCTTCCAGCTGCCCGGCAAGGCGCGGAAGTGCCTGCGGGAGGAGATCCACCGCGACACGCTGGTCACGGGCGAGTACGAGATCGGCGCCCCGCCGGGCTCTTCCAGCGGCCCCTCCGCCAACCTCAAGGTGCGGCTACGGCGGCGCCCGAAGGAACGGGCCGGGGGCGGGCGGGCGGAGGGCGGCGTGGAGGTCCCGCCCCGCTGCGCCGGGCCGGGCCGGGCCGGGCCGCGCTGCGCTGACGCACCGGAGCGGGGCGGCGGGGAGGCTGCGTCCGGACGGCGCTCCGTGCGTGGGGCCGCTCCCGGGGTGAGCGGGGCCCGGCCCGGCCCGGCCCGCGGTGCGGGGCCGTGCGCTGCGCCGGGCCGGCGCTGATTGGCACCGGGCGGGGGGAAGGACCGCGGTGACGTGGCTCTCGCGGAGCTGCCTCGTGCTGTGCGGCGTGGGCAGGGAGCAGTGGGGAGGGGGTCTGGAACGCCCCTTGTGCAGTCGTGCTGAGCTTAGCCGGGCGGCTCACGGGGCTTAGTGACGTACTCTCGCTTTCCGCCGCTGGCACGGCAGAAGGAGCTATCAGGGTACGGCCTAAAGCACCTCTCTGCGGCGCAGGGGAAGGCTGAACAGCGTTGAGAATGTTCCTGTCGATGTGACGAGCAGCTGTTAAAACACACCTCGAGTATTTCTGCCTACAACCTGCATTTCTTCAGATTTCCCAGCTAGTTATGTAAGGCCTGCTGCGCCGTCATCGGTTGTTAACAGCTCTCTGTGTGCCTTTAGTCTTTGTCAAAGCTCCCACAGCCTTCAGAAGTTACCACACAGCACTTGCTGACGGGGTGGGCTGCTCAGGGCTCAGAAGTGGCTGTGTTACACGGTGAGAGTAGAATAGCTGCTGAAACCAGGCTGCCTCTCCAGCACTGCACTCAGATGCTTGGAGGCATTGTGAGGTTGGCTGCTGTGTTTGATTAAGGACAGAGCACGCTGCTCTGGAAGCCTTTTTCTTTTTTAATATATTTTTTCTGCTATCTTACATCATTTGTAAGAGGAAGTTTGTGTATAGACGGACATACAGCTTACATACATAATGCTTTACAGTCTTGCTCTAATGTTTGCCTGCTAAGGTGTATGTATTTCCGCTTGAGTGCCATATGCCTGCCTCTCTTGTCAGGAACCCTCATTGCCTGTTGTACTGCTATAGCTGCATCTCCTCCAAACCTTGCCTTTTTTTATAGTGGTCTTAGCAGGTGGCAAGGCAGTAAATCCCATTCTGGAGTCGGGCTTTGCTGCTGAAGCAGTTATCCAAACAGGAGTGCTCACAGAAGGAGCTCTAAAATCAATTTGATGTAAAATAAATAAATGTCCTGTAGTATTCCAAAAAGCTACAAAAGAGAAATGAGTCCATGCTATTCCTTCTCCCGTTCTTACGGCTCAGGTATGTGATGGCTCCCAGCCGCTGGACCTGCTGGAAGTGCTGCAGCCCCTGGGCTGGGTGCATCCTGCTTTTTCTTTGTGTCTTTTTTTTCTGTGGGAAGGTTAGTTGTGGGCATCGTACCTGCAGGTGGTCTCGCTCCCCCCACACTAGACAGCTGGCTGCAATCCCTGGATTGGCCATGGAGCGTAGGCGGCTGGTAGTTAATTTTGGCTGTGTTCGGTATGGTTCCTGTCCATGGGCTGAGCTTTGTGTTTGTGATGCTCCAACACTAACAGTGGCACCCTCTGTTTGGGAGGAATCCGCGCAATCTGCCAGCTGGCTCCAGGAGGGAGGCCCATGGGTGGCTGACGTCTTGCTCAGGCCCGGTCACGTGCGTCAGTGCCATTGTTGGGACTGGTGGCTTGGGGAATTGCTGGGCTGTTTGTCAAGGGCGAACAATGCCGTGTCTGTGGAGGGTTGTGTTACTGTAAATAACGTTTGAATATCATGAACAATCCTTTTCAGGACAGCCTCTCCCCCTCAAGTGTTCTGGCTGGGCTATTAGCAGCTTCTCCCACCCCCGCGGGCCCAGATGAATGGACATTTGGCTGATTTGGGTAACAGCATTCAATATTGATGGAAGCAGATAGCAGAGCTTTGGCTGTCTGAAATCCTTTTTATGAGCAGGGTACTGCTAGAACTATAAAGGACAGAAACTGATTAAGCTGCACGATATCCTCTAGCTAAAGATTAGCTCTGGTCTATGGAAAGCCCCAAGGGAGCAACATAATGGGGTCATCTGAAAGTTTTCTTTACAGTGTCCTTGTCGCCATTCTTGGGACTGAGAACCCACTGTGCAGACGATACGATATCAGCCCAGATACACCATCAGTATCTTGGTTAATCAGGACTACACTGCTGAACGGTGTGCAGTGACCAGAATCTAAGCTCTTTTGCCACGACCAAATGCAGGCAGTCCTGCACTGCAGAAGAACCTGCTCGCTTGAGCTAAATGCTTCCAGTAGTTTGGTGGCTTCCAAGCAGGATACAGTCTGTGCTGCAAGGAGAACAGCAGCACAGCTGCCTGTGCCTGCCTGCGTTGGGCGGATGTGTATCTGCATGCTGCTTCAGTACGGGTAGAGCTCTGGAAAGGAACTGCAGTGCTACACCACAGCAGTGCTCTGTGTTGTTCTCAGATGCTGACAAATGCCACATGGCGCAGGGGAAGCCACAACAAAACCTGTAACAGGCAATTATGAAATACTCTATGTATAGGAAGTTTTTTCCTACTGCCTTACACCTGAAGGCTTGAGGGTTTATTATTTCTTTTGTCTAGTGCAGCAGCTCTTGTTATCAGGAGGTTCCGAATCTTAGTAGGAGGTAGGCCTCAGTGTCCTCTGGGGAGTTAATTGGATGCTCGGGTAGGAAAACTGGAGTGTTTCCCAAAAATTGTGTTAGGTATGTAGCTTTTCTGTATGGTTTGTTTTATTTCTCATGGGGAAACAAGTTGTTAGATTGCACAGTTGTTCTTCTGTTTAAGGTGGAGGGAAGGAAAATGGCCAACCTATCCTCCTTGTACACAGAATACTTTGTGTACCTCTGTATTCTGTGCTTTTGAAATTAGTTCCAAGCTTTTCAAACGTATCTGTTGAGGGAAACTGGGATACATTCCAGTGGGAAGCATGCTGTTGATTTTCACACGGTTTTGTAATACCTTCTTTTTTTTCACCCAACTTGTTGGTCAATGTATTTCATCTGATTGGACCTCCTCATTGGGCACGGTAATTCTCAAGCCTGTGCCACGTAGTGTGTGTCTTTTTTTTTTAACTCTTGGTTGAAGCATTTTTACAGACGCGCTGTTTTTACCTATTCTTAGTAGTTTCATAGATGTGGTGCAAAGCAGTCATTATTCTGTCTGTGCAGTCTGAATTGTCCTCTGAACTGACTGTTGTGGATGCTGGCACTCAGACCTTGCGTAACTCAGGGCTGCGCAGATCATTCATTTCTGGAGAAATAGATGTGCCTTTCTCCATCTCATCCTGTAGGAAATTAGTCTTTTTTTGTACATAAGACTTCTCTGTATTTGTTACTATGGGAATTTATAAATTTTATTTGCAGAAAGAAGGCAGTGGTTGACACTTCATACATCTAGAGTTCCTAAAGGTAGTCTGTATTCAGCTGTCATAAGAGGAAAAGAAATTAGTGTGGCTTTCAGTTTTGGGTTGGTTTTCTTTTTCTGTTCTGTTTTCTTTTACTTTTTGTCTGTTTTGTATATTTGTTTTAATGTGAGAGTCAGTGATTACCTGAGAGGCACTCTGACTTTGTCAGCTCAGTGAGGACGAGTAGGAGAGAGTTTGATGTAGTTGCCAGGGAGGAGGAAAACTGTAAAAAGAAAAGTATCTGATCCAATAGGGAGGCTAGGAGATGTCTTTTACTTCTTACGCTGCCAAAACTCTGTAGTGTGAGCCTACGGCAGTGAAAAACTGCATTCCTTACTCTTATTATCTCTTTTACAGATAACTGACTCAGCGGGGCACATCCTGTATGCTAAAGAGGATGCTACTAAGGGCAAGTTTGCCTTTACCACTGAAGACTATGACATGTTTGAGGCCTGCTTTGAGAGCAAGCTTCCTGTGGGTAAGTGAAAGAACCACTGGCTGCCTTCACCTTCTAATGAAGTTGGTGTAGATGTGGATGTTTGGGTTAGTGGAATGTGTAAAGTTATCCTGAGCATAGTCTGCAGAACATCTTGTCTTTTAAAGCTGTGTTTCAGGAGTTTGTGTGTATTCTCCATGGTGCAGAATATCTGCTGTCTGTGTTGCATTTGGAAGTTAAGTATTCCTCTGTGGCTGTTGTGTAGAGTGCTCAGGTTTCTTCTGTAACAGGAAAAAGAAAGGGGAATTGTGTTCCTCCTACACAGGTTACCGCAGTTGCTATGAATGGTGGTAGCAAGGAGCAAAACACACCTCTCTTGTTCTTTTCATGGTTCCTGCCATCCTGCAGTCAAGCAAGGACAAAGCAGAATACCCTCATCTCCGGGACATAGCTTTTATGTCATGTTGACCCACTCCTCTCCTTTGGTAGAATGTAATCTCAATAGAATGTGTATTTTGCAGCAATCCTGTTAGGCTAGCAGCTGTTTTCTGGAGTTCCTGTGTGTGTATCAAAGAGCGTGGCCTTCATTTGCACCCATAGCTGCTGAGCGGTCAGTAAAGGGAAGAGGAAATGAGCAGGACGTCAGTATTGCCTTTGTGCTGCAGGGATGGTTGCCTAACGAGCACTGAGGCTCGTTTCCTTTGAGCGTGACGCATGTGCTGCTTTGAGTGGCTGGGCTCAGCTTCAGGACAGATGTGCTGAAAGCAGCTGACATAGGCTCCAGTCTGGTTTGCTTTGAGTATGTGCAAGTCTGTAGGTGCTTGTATCTTTTCACCGTCACTGTTGGAGTTCTGCTCCCTGGAGCCACTTCTCCCATGTCTTATCTTAGAAGATCTCAAAGTTCTTTACAGAGCAGTCACTAGCAGCATTCCTCGTATCTCTTGAAATGCAGCATCTGTTTTGCTCTTCTGCTCCATGTATGACATGCAAATAGTTTGCAAGCTGAAGAGAACTTGTCAGATACAGAAAGGTATCTTTTATTAAGAGACATCTGGCTTGTAGCACCTCTTCTATCGTGTTTTTCAGATGAAATGGTGACTCTAAGTGCTCAGAGTTTTGCTTTTATTT
This sequence comes from Tympanuchus pallidicinctus, assembly GCF_026119805.1. Lineage (NCBI taxonomy): Eukaryota > Metazoa > Chordata > Aves > Galliformes > Phasianidae > Tympanuchus > Tympanuchus pallidicinctus. The sequence continues at coordinate 37,405,695 of NW_026294747.1, read as the reverse complement.
CACTGCAAAGGTAGGGCTTCTCAGTGTTCCTTAACACATCAAGACATGCAGGTGCTAGTGACTCATATGGGAGAGTCACTCCTGCTATGTACTGTCCAACACCTGGGTGTTTGGGAGGTCTCCAGACAGTCCAATAAATCCTTTCTAGCTTCTGTGTGGTCACACAATGAAGTGGGAAAGGTTTCTTTCTTTAGCTGTGTCTAGACTTTCAGTGCTTGTGACCAGGGGTTTCTTGCCTAGACTGAGCTTCTCAACAGCTCTTTTGATTCTATCAAAGGTTTGTTCCTTGGCTGCCCTGTCTTGTTGGAAGCTTATATTAAAGCTTTTGGTCCCAATGAGGAAAAATATTTCTAAGTCCAGCTTTACTTGGTGACCAGTGGGGGATCAAAGTGCCAAAATCTAGAGCTGTTCAATTCAGCAGCTGGATCCTCTTCTGAAGGCTTTCTCTTTAGGTCCCTTTGAGCTACCAGTTTCTTTTTTTTGGGGGGCATAATCCTTGCTAATGATACATACTGCATGATGGAGATGTTCTGATTTCCATACCTGTAGTGGGTATCACAAAAATATTGAAATAAGTGTGGTAGAACCGTGAGGCCTGATCGTCTGCCGGATTTGATTAGGTCGATTCGGAAGAAGTAGCCATGTAGCAAGAGGTGCCTTGCTCCTCTATAATGCAGGCAGGGGAATGAGAAAACTGACTGAGATCTTTTTTCTCCCCGTGTTTCTCTTCAAAAAGTTTTGTTTTTTCATAGTTTCTTCAAGTAGGCAATCAGGACTTTTAGTGCTCCAGCTAAGGAGGATGTTGGTGGAGTACTGGCAGAGGAGAACTGTTGGTAGAGGAAGCCTGGAGCCGTTGGGCCCTGAAGGATCTAAGCAACTGGGATTTCTCAATCCTTAACCACAGAAATAAGGAAGAAGAAGTGAGAAGGAGATGCTGTGTAGAAGGTACATGTTATGAGAGTGCAGGAGGTCTTAGGGTGCTTCTTGAATCCAAACTTACCCTCTTCTAGTTTAAAGCTGTTACTCTTTGTCCTACCACTACACCCCAGGCTAAAAGGCCTGCTCCATCTTTAATTCTCTGCTCATTCTGTAATCTTTAGTTTCCCAACCTCGTGTTTAATGACTTATTTATTCTGCCATTTCTCTGCGAAACATTTTTGACATGCAGTTCGACTATCTTGTTTATCCTTTGACTTGGCAAATTAGGAGCTTCCTTTGTCTGCCAGGAAACAGCTCTGTGCTTGTTTGAGATGGCCTCTTGAACACTTACAAGTGGGAGATGTGGGTATCAGCTGGTTAGTTTAGTTCAAGACCTCTGGTAGTTACTATTTGTTTTTCCTTTGCTGCTGATCTGCTCTGCTCTGGTGAGCACCAGCTGCAGGAGGAGCAGGGAGTTACTGAGGATCTGACAGGCTTAAGGGAAGCTCAGAACACTTCTAGAAGTGCAGCTTCGGTTTTTCCAGGACAATCCCCAACAATGTTAACCTCATGCAGAACGTCTGCTTTCCGCCCCTTTGCACCCAGCAGCTCTCATTTTTAATGCTTTCTTTCTGCCTCCTGGCATCTCTCCCTTCCAGCCTGACAACTGAATCCTTCCAGTTCTGTTTTCCTGTTTGCTGGCCTATTCATCTTTTCTCGTTCCTTCCTGGAAGCTCCAGCTGTCCCCCTGAGTTGCTGTAGTTTAAACATAGAAAAAACCTCTCATCGAAACTGTGTGCTTTGCATTTCTTTTCTGCAGCTACTGTTGGCCACCCTGCCTACCAGTCTCCAGGCATGATGATATAAGGCGTAGGTGGTCAAAGCTTGTTGGCTGGAGAAAGGAGCACTGGGTGGTTGTAGTCGACGTGTCTGTTCAAGAACAGTGCTGGGTTTTAAGTTTATTCTTGCGGTATCTGACCTTGTATAAGAAAACCAAAGAGTTCCATCCTAATCCTAGTTTATCCATTAGACTCCTCAAACAGCTGAGTTTGAGGAAACCTAGGAACTTGGGAAACCTAGGAAATCTAAGTAATAGTTTGTAGTTGATATGGGCCGTGTTGCTAGGAGATTATTCCATGTGCTGGTAGCACTAGAACATGCAGCTGATTCCACTCTGTTGTTGGAAGAGCTGTTTGGTGAGTAGAGAAAAAACTTAGAGGTGCCCTATTGAAGGTCTGGAATACATTCCTAGCTCTGACTGGAGTTACCTTGTGTAACCTGTACTTTGAATTTGTTTGTGAACTGAGAGATTGTCCACCTGGCAGTCACCTCAGGCAGTGTGAGTGTTGGACATGCTCCTGGGTAAAGGCTCTGAAGTTTGTAGTGTGAATGAATTCAAACGTTGTGCTGTTCTGGCAGCTAGCTGAGGACATCCATATACCTCAGAGTGCTGGGATTTAGGAATGTGTTATGTACAGACATTTCCTTGGTGGGTGGTATAGTGGAATACGATACTCAGGTCAGCTGATGTGCTACATTCTTTAGAGTATCTTGAATACATAGCCTTTTTTTTTTCTTTCTTTCTTGTGAGTATTCCCAGATATGATAGTTTGTAGCCATTGAAAACAAACAAACAAAAAAGCTATTAGAGATAGGCTTCTATAGCCCTAAAAGTTAACAAGTTAACCTGTTGTGCTGTTGACTGCAACCTTCGTTAGTCTCCTGGCATCTTGAGATTTGCATTAGCAGTGTGGATCTTAAGACATCTGGTCAGTTCATTCCCTGAATTCCCTGGACAAAGACATTTTGGAAAAGATGCTGCCCTAATTTCTGCGATGCTGTAGCATGAGGAGGTCAGCAGTCCTCATACGCCACGTTCCTCCATTATGGAAGCTTTCTTCCTTCCGGTCTAAATGTAAAATCATTTACAACCCCAGTAACCTTGATAAGTTATTGGTACACTTCCTGCAAGGAAGAACGTGGGCTTCCCAGTTGAATATCAGTCCCCCAGTGACTTGCCTTCAGCTAGGCTGTCTCATAGCAGCTGGTATTGCTCTTCTAATCCTTTGCAGTTTTTACAGCGACTTGCATCCTACACATACTTAGTGCTTTTGGTTACAGCTTGTTCCCATTATCTTTGGGAGGCTCTCCTTCAGCCAGGATTTATTCTGAAGTCTCTGTATTTTTAGGTTGGACTGTGCTGCCTCCGCAGTTAGCTGCAGACATGGAGGGGCGGGATGTTGAGAGTCCTTTCTCAGCACTGGGGAGAGCTGGTGATTTCCTGGCAGGCTGACTGTTTCACACAATGAATCCTTTCATTATGCTTCCAGGAACAGGGAGGATGCCGGACCAGCTCGTGATTCTGGATATGAAGCATGGAGTTGAAGCAAAGAACTACGAGGAGGTATGTCCCCTGGCTGCCTGCTCTTCAAACTCCCCTTTCCCAGCACTCACGTGGTGCTATTTGTAGATCTGGGGCTCATGATGGGAAGCTGTTTTCCCAGCGGTGATGAAAGCTTGTCTGCAACCTACTGTTCTAGTGAAGCTTTGTATGCGAGAGGGGGAAAAAAAAATGACAAACATCAGCTAAAATTCATTCGGGCTCCGTAAACCAGAGCCTAATGTGTGAATATTTTTGCCAGGACAGTGTGACCCAGCTTCTGGGCATAGGTATTAGAAGCAATGAGGTACTGAGACGTGCAGTGTCCCCTGCCCCAGCCTTGGAGAGCGTTTTAGGTTAATATCAGATCCTCTTATAGGTCAGGTTGCTTTGTTACTGTCGTTACCTTCCTTGCTGTAGGATGTACTGGTGTGACAGCCCTGAAGTGGTACTTGTGCATGTGTAAGAACTGGCAGTGCATCAGTGTGAAGGTATTTGGCAGAGCAGTAGTTGGTGTGAGATGGGTGTTTGGTTTGAAGGTGTGACACTGGGAACAGGCATAAAAACTTAAATGTTTACATCTTAGCAGAACATAGCTTTCTTAGACTCAGGAGCAGCTGTGCAGAATAGCAATTGCTTTGTGGCTGGGACAGTCTCTGGCTGGTTTGGATGCTGAATTTTGATGACTGCTGCTATGTTTTTTGCTTGCTGGAATTTGGGGTCAATAAGCTTCCAGAAGAGTCTGTGCCTGAGGAAATTGGAGTTGTTAGTGGAGAAAAGTTCCTGCAAATGTTTGCCACGCTCACTGCTTAAAACAGACTGGGAGATGTCTGAGAATAGAAAGCTGCTAGCAAAGGGCACTGCATATAGGAACAATTAGAAAACTAATGAACTTCTCAGATGGTTGGGCAGGAGTTTTTATATCCTTTTGTGTTTTGGAGAAGCTGTTCATCCCTGGCTGGAGCTCGTCCTACATGAAGAATAAAAACCGCTTGGGGTCAGGAAAGAGCAAAGCAGTCGTTGTGCCAACTGCCTGGCTAAACCAGCTGTTGAAGTATTACAAGACGTTGAAGTCTTACAGGGTGACCCCTGAGAGTTTAACTGGGAAGATTCTGGCGACTGCATTTACAGAATCTCTCTAAATCAACCCTGCAGCATACTCTTGAGTTCCATCAGGGTAGTGTGAGGTACCTCTTGAGGTACATTAGGGTAGTCCTCATTAAGGAGGAGGAGTGTTACCTAGAAGCATTGTTTCAACAGAAAGGTCCTGTTTGGTACAACTTATTGGTTGTACTGATAAAACCTTGCGTAAAAGCAAGTATGAAGTATGCATTACTCTTGTTTCCAGTGCAATTATACCAAAGGTAAAGATCCAGGGACAAACATGGGAAAAGAAGAGTTTAGACTTGCAGCCCCACTTGATTGCAGACATTGCTAGCAGGCATTCTTGATTTTTTTGAGGACCTTTGGGTGTTGCAAGGTCTCGGGGAGGACTGTTGCCCAGAGTTCTGTCCTGGAATTGCTGTCTTTTTTGGGCCTCTTGTTTACGATGTTTGTGTCCTTGCATCAGTGATCTGCCCTCCCCTTCAGTTCCCTTTGCTGAACTGCTAAGGAATTGATGAAGAGTGTTGATTGAAGGTCAGTGATGCTGACCTGCTTGTGTGTGGACATAGGCAGTGGGAGAAGGGATAGTGTCTCAGTCTGGCTTCGTAAGCTTTCATAGCTGCAGATACTCTTGGGGCAAAGCAACTTGGTGATGTTAAGGCTAGGAAATCTTAATGACCTGCTGCATGGCATTGCCAGCACCTTAGTTCTCTGAGGTAGGGAAATGCGGTTTTCTCCATTCAGTATGTAGAAATGAGGGTAGGAAAAAGTGAAAGGTCTCTTCAGAGAACACCAGGAAGGCTTGGGGATTGAGGTTCCCTTGCAGGTCTGCAACTTGTTGATTCTTGCCCATGGTCTCTCTATGCTAGGGAGTTAGGCTTTGCATATTTAAGAGGCCTCACTGAGAAGCTCAGTGGCCTTGTTGCCTCAGTTGTTACGCTGGCCCAGATGTTCTTGTGCCTTCCAGGATGGTGTTTCACTGTCACGAGGCCTGGGGGGCTTCTTACAAACTCTTGGAGCAGCTGTGCACGTTGGCTGCGCTAGAGACAAGAAAGTTTCTATCTGAGAGTACTGAAATTAGCTATCCAGTGTTTCTACCTATACATATGAAGAGTAGCTGAAGGGAGTGCAGAATGGAGCAAGCAGGCCCAAGTTTCTCCCAGTGGACCTTTCTAGCCTTCTGTGAATATGAAAGCACCATCTGGGAGGATAATGGAGCTGCTCTGCTAGTGACTTTGTCAGCAGTGGTGCCTGGGGCCTTCCTTGTGCATGCTACAGCAGAGTGCAGGCCATAGGCATATTTCTGCTAGTGCTGATTCTTCAGCAAAGCTCAGCTAACAAGTATGAATCCAGGCCCCAGAGTTTCATCCGTACAGCCTCTTGACTTGAAGACAGGAGGATTAGAAAGATTTTAATCTACCATTTCCCACTACCTCCTCATACGTGCACTCCAAATTGATTCTGCTGTGTTGGCAGAACTGTAATACAAAGCTCACCTCAGCATAAAAATACTCAGATGACTGCTTGAGGGCCTGCTGCGTCCCAAGTTCCGTGTGTCATGTGAAGACCCTTCAGTGAAGTGTTTGATTAGCTAGCAGTGTCCTGGTCGTGAGTGCCTCTTCAGGTCGGTTCTGAAACCTGGGACTGTTTCCAGCGGCAACGTTTTGGGATGCCCGCTCCCCGAGCGCCATCTATTGGCTGCCTGAGAGTGTCTGGACCACGGGGAGATGCCATCCTGGCCTCGTTCCTGAGTCACGGTGGTGAGACCAGTGCTTCAGAGCCAGCCTGACCCAAACATGCACCATTCATTTTCTGTCGCGTGTCTTTCTTGCACTGTGTGATGTTATGACATGGTGTCTGTCGTTCCTGGTGGGGGCATTCATAAGTAGTGACAAATTCTACACAAAAAACAGTGTTATCCAGAACATATATTGTAATAGTGGCAGGATCTGCAGTTAGCTTCCCTTTGTGCTGTGCTTGTGTCACCAACTTTACCTAAGGTTTAGTCCGGTGATGGCCTCGACTGGGACAAAATTGAGCTTATACGTTCAACTTCAAACAGTTACTGTTGTGGACTGTGCTAATTGAATTTCCTGTTGATTTTTCTCTTAGATACAAGCCTGTAACTTGCAGGTTGCATGATCTGCACAAAAATGATGTCCCATAAAACCAGCTTTTATGAAGGGAAGCTTTTTAATTTTTTACGCTGGCTTAAATGGAACCCATCTCATACATATTCCAACAGCGTCATCTGGTGGAGTACATTGTGGCTGTGTGATCTCTGCTCAGAGTGGCTCTGCTCTGCTGGCCTCGAGGTTAACAGTAAAACTACAAAAGCCCTGAGTGTCTGTGGATGTAATCAAACCACTGCTGTCAGGACTCAGGCTGGCCTGACTTTCTGGTACACATGACAACATTTAGCCCTGTGAGCATGTGAGTCTCAATGCTAATAGGCAGTGTGCATGTATAACTGTGCTGCACATGTGTGCAAGTGACAGTCACTTGTATCTTGGTCTTCTGTTCAGTAGAGGTTTAGCCATGTGGCAGGCTCTTCTACCCACTCATCAAAAGCAAACTGAATAAACCAACTTCAGGCTGAATAAGGAAGAAATGTGCATGTATGCGTACTGTGCTTCTCCGTTGAGTAGGAGGGGTAGACCTAAGTGTGCTTTAAGGAACAGGTGGGAGAAGTGATAGTGTTTTATGCAGTGGTAGTTTCTGGCTCGCAGAGCTGTTACCCTAAGGGGAAAGATGCCCCAGATCTGGAGTATGTGAGAAGGAGTGGTTCAAACTGGCAGTAAAAGCTCATGTGGGAGTTCTCATTTTTGGCTTAGTGACTGTCTGACTGTCTTGTTTTCTAGATTGCTAAAGTGGAGAAGTTGAAGCCTCTAGAAGTAGAACTGAGACGCCTGGAGGATCTTTCAGAGTCCATTGTAAATGACTTTGCCTATATGAAGAAACGGGAAGAGGAAATGAGGGACACAAATGGTAAGAGACAGCGTGTTCCTTTAGAGGGCTGGAGCTCTAAGACCCTCACTTCCACTGAATGTGTGACAAGGATAGCATTTGGAGACCAAGCAATTACCAGTGGTCGCTGCTTATTCTGTTTCTAGTACAGGAAAATGCTCTGATATTTCTCTTCTTCTGAAGCAGTCACCTAAGTCCTTTGTGGCCCACTTTAGAAAGCTTCTTTTTTTTTTTTTCCTTTTGTTTTCTGTTTTCTTTGTTCATAATGTGAACTATTCTGTACTATTTAGTGTTGCCCTTTAACCGTAATTTTACCTTGTCCCTCTCACTGTCTCTCTCATTGTTCCCTCTGCATTTATTCTCAAGTATTGCTGGTGCTTGTGTAACTGTGCCTTTATGTCATTCGATGTCTTGTCTGAAGTTTTTCAGAGGTGGGGAGGGAAAATCCTAGGAACGTTGCCCTCTTAAGGAGCATTTTATGATGTCAAACTCCCATGTGATGGTATTTTGTGTGTTTCAGAATCAACAAACACTCGGGTTCTGTACTTCAGCATTTTCTCCATGTGCTGTCTCATTGGACTGGCCACCTGGCAGGTATTCTACCTGCGTCGTTTCTTCAAGGCCAAGAAACTGATTGAGTAAAGGAACAAGTCCTCCTCCCCATCTTCACAGCCCCAGCTGGACACCGCTGGAACCCAGCCATGTCCTCCCAGAGCCATCTCACAGATGACACCCACTGACTGGAGCTATTCTGCAGGAACTTGAACCCTAAAAGGGGAGGGGAGCATAAACATTGGAAGACTGGGGACTTCAGAAATCCTGTTGGATATTAAGGGTTGGGAAGCTTGTGGTGGGTTTGGGGATTCCTGGGTCAGCGATTAAATAAAAATGATTTTTCTATGACAGCTGCAGCCAACTCTTGCACTGCCTGTTCTCCTCTTATAATCTTGGCTAGATGATGTCTCCCATCTGTCTGTGACTGTAATGTTACTGTGAGGCACCTGATCCAGCATTAGGTGCTGTGCAGCTAGCACCAGGGCAGTGCTGGGGATTCCCCGTTCTGATCAGCTGAGATCTAAGCCTCGTGCAAATAAAGGTGAGTGCAAGATAATAGGTTCATCATTCCAGCAGGGGCTGAGGTTGGAGGAAGGTCCAAGGTTTGGTCCCTGTCGTGGACCTCGGTGTTTCTCCCCGTGGGAGCTGGAGTTTTTATGCTGATGGCTCAAGGCGCTTAAGCATATGATGATTCAGTGTGGAGGAAGGGAGAGCCTTGGAAGGAGGGTTTGGTAACACGTTTGAGCTTGGGAAGAAGAAGCCTGCTTTGCTTAAATTGGCTGTCCAGCCTTGGCCCCCTTATTTCATGTGCTCTTGTTGGATTTGCCTCTCTTGTTCCAAAATGATGCAGCAGTTTTTCTGAAAGCTGTGGTCATTGGTGACCTTTTGTGCAGAGAAGAGGCTTCAGCTAGATACAGTCACAGAGCAAATTGGAGTTATGCTAAGGTTATGCTAAGAAACTTGATTTTAAATTGAGCAGGAGACTTTTCTCATCTAACAGTATAACATTTATTCAGCAGGCAGGTGGCTGAACCTCATTTTCTGAGACATCAAAGCAAGGTGGGCTGCTGTCACTGTGCCTTGTGCGGCACAAAGGCCTATACCCAACTTTGAGGTCTGAGGATGCAAGGATTGCTTTGCAAGTTGGCAGAGGAGTTGTTGGAAGGACGTGAATGAACTTGAAAAGCAGTGCAGAGTAGGAACACGCTGATGCTACATCTGAGGGCTGTCTGAACTGTGCCCTCCACCAAACTGTTACTCTGTGCGGTACCGCAGTGAGAGCAAACAGCCATTCATTGTTTCTCAGCTGTCCAGATGCAGTTGTGTTGAATAAGCAAAGCTGAGGAAAAACAGACAGGTCAACTTCTTGGGCTCGCATGCTGCAGTTTTTAGGCAGTGATTAAAATTCTTAAGCCTTCTCTGCATTTCTTCAGAGCAAATGGTTTGGCAGCACAGCTTTCTGGTCTCAGGTGCCTCGACCCTTCTGACATGGGAAAAGGTTACTGCAGTCCTGGGCCCAGCCTACCACGTTTTAAAAAGAAAAAAAAGAAAAAAAAAAAAAAAAAAGCATTCATGATTTCTAATTGGAATCTCATCTATTACCAGGAGGGAAACTGTTGTCCAGGGCGAAGCTATGGGAAAGAAGGTGAAAAGAGGACATACAGTCATCTAAATAAGTTAGTGCTTTGTCTCTTCTTTGCCATTGCTGAGATCCTGGAGTAGTTTGTTCTACTGGCAAGTGCTTATACTGCTTTTAATTTTTATTTTTTTTATGAAGCTATATTAAGGATCCAAGTCCACTCCCCTCCCTTTGCATCCATGCTATCCTTGTACACTTTTGAAAGCTGTTACAGTGCAGAACAGTGATGCCACAGGACTGAATTACAAGTCATTTGAAGGTAGCTTTAGGTCTTACAGTTTGAAGCCTGTAGATCTGTTAAGGATTTTTGATTTTTGTTTTTATACAAGTTGAAAAGACAGTCCACGCAAGGGGCTTTCCCTGTCTTATCTGTTATGACATCCTCTCCCCGTCCTTATCAGAATACAAAAATACCTTTCTCTCAGAAATGGTGGTGAAGGCTTAAGTTCCCCAGGTGACTGTTATGGTATCATCACTGTAGTGCTGCACATTGATCCTCACTGTGCTGGTGTGGTTATGGGGAACAGATGTGGGGGGCTTATACGGATTGACCTTGTAATGCCTGGTTGGGGAATTTTTTTGATTTTTCTCTAATAAAATATCTTTGGGGAAAAAAATCCACTTCAGTTGTCTTTGTGTGTTGTCCTTTGTGCATGTCCCTACTGACTGCTGTTTCTTACAGGCTTCTGCAGGAAGCAGAAGGAACACAGACCCCTGGCATGCCTTCAGGTTTCTCCAGCAAAAGTTCATTTCTGAAGAATTTAAGAGCTTAAGACTGTGATGAGGTGCCAGGTGCATGGGTTTCTCCTAGGAGTGGGATTGGCACAACAAATACTGGTCATTCCAAAAGGTGTTGCTAGTAGAAGTTACCTTTTGTTTCCTTTTTTCCCCTCCATTCTTCCTAATTATCTTCCCTCTATGTGGAGAGGTCTAAACACTACCAACTTGTTTCACACGTGGCTGATAGTGAAATAGGGCTGGTACCATAGGACACAAGGTTCAGTTTTTCACTGTCGGTTCCCAGGTTTGTTAAGACAAATTACTGTCAGTTGTGAGCTTGAGAGGAAAATTTAAATAGGCAGGCAGGTGGGTCAGTCCTTGTGAGCGACAGATGCTTAGTGAAGGGAGCGATTAGGTATTTACTTGCTTCTGCTGTCAGATCACCTCTGCTGAGCCAGTGATCCTTTTGTTGTGCAGTGACCAAGTGAGATGGCAGATGGCAGAACTGAGGCCTTGCAAGTTCTACATAACTGGGTTGTAATGTCAGAATTTCTAGGGCGGAAATTCCCAGATCTTTGGATAAGGCTTAACGTCTACAAGTTCTTGCTTGGATGAATACTTGAGTATGTGAAATTGTACAGCTGTTCCCATGCGGTAGGTTGGAGGTGGGTCTGTGCTGTGCTGTGGATGCACAGCAGTCTGCTCATTCCGTTTTACTTCTGGGAAGTGGGTTAAAGTTGAGCTATTGCAGATACTTGAGTCCAAGCCCATCTTTCTGTGTGACAGATGCATCGCTAGTAAATCTATAATTGCCTGTGGCAAACTGCATCAGAGGTTTTCAGCCTCTTCCACCCACTTGTCAGTGTGAGTAACAATTTAATTATCACACCACTTACACAGCGCGTGAGCATTCCTCAGTAAGCAATATAACGCCGTGTTCCCCTCCTGCTCTGTCAGCGTAGCTGCTGTGTGCGTGCTGTGGGAGGAGAACGTTTCACACTCTGCTGCTCATTTCTCACAACTTGGTCAGAGATATGAGAAACAACCCAAGTGTGCAACACCTGTGCTGCCTCCTGACTGGCAAGATCAGTGTGTTTAGCTGTGGAGCAGCTGCTGGGGGGCTTCTGACTCAAACTGGTTTGCCAACTGGTTGGCAAGGTCGATAGGGGATTCCTGCCCGGGTGTTTCATAAGGTCCTGCTGCAGAGATCCGGAGAAAGCAGTGAGGCGTCTCTTACCCGCTGCAGTTTTATGACATGAATTTGTCTCGGCGCTTCAGCTGCGCCCTCTGCTGTGCTTATCTTGCTGCAATCTGTCAGAGCTCTGCCGGCATTGAACAAAGTCTCTTTGTTTGACTTGCTTAAGTCAAACAAAGTTTGGTGGGAAGGAGGGAGCACAGATCTGAACTGGGTACGTTTCTTAGAGTTGAAAAAAGCTGGGCATGTGAAGTCCATCGCAGTTCAGTTCTGTGTGCTTCCTTTACCCCACCTGAAGCATTTCTATCAGGCCCATTTGCTTGTTCCTTTTTTGTTTCTACCCCCAACAACCACCAGTGCTGGTGCGGTGCCTCTGGGAGGCCTGCATTCCTTGGAGATTTAGAAAAAAAATACATATTGACATTTCTGGGACCTTTCTGTAAGCCTGGGAACTGTTGAGCCCAAGCTTTTGCCTCAACACAGAAACTCTTTGCATTTGTTCAGCATTTGCTTTGCAAACTGTTTTGCTTTGAGCTGGAAGTTGTTTGCAGTAGAAGCCCTGTCTCAGCTGCAGCTGAAGTGACAAACTGTCTGCAAAACGTTGGCCGTTGATAACTCCTTATGTTGCAAGTGGTTTGACTTGTTTTATTTCAATTTTCACAGTGAAACATTGAATAACTTCCTCAAAAAAGGCCGGGATAGAACTACTCTTGCGTAGCTCAGTTCTCACTTCTGTGGTTTGCTCTCATTTATTTCCTTTCATAAGTGATATGCCTGAGGTAGTTTTCCCTGAGTTTAAAAACCAACTACATGATGTGATCCTTCCCTAAGCTGTACCAGGAGGTCCAGTTACCTTCAAGCACACGATCTGTTCTCCTGGTTCTCAGGGGCACGCTATCCCCATAGCTGCCACACAGGTGAGGCACGCAGAGGAGAGGGCACTTTTGAGTTTCCTGCTATGCTGCACTGCAACTTCAGTTTGGTTTGCTGCAGAGCTTTACCTCTACAGCACGTACTAATTGCTCATTCTGCTATGTGTGTATTTAACCGGGATCTCATTGTGTTGGTGTCTTAATTGTAATTAACCACATGGATGACTTTTCATTTCTTCCTTCTCAGTGTGGACTGCACTTTCCCTATGTTAGTCATGTAAACAGTGTACTGTCTTGACAGCTGAAACCCCTCAATGACATCCTTGATCTAAGGCTCACGTTCACTATGGTTTACTTTAAATAGCACTGTACCTGAGTCCAAATTGATCTTTGTACCATGTTTAGCAAGAGACAAATGGCATGTTACCTCTAGACCATGTGGTTTCTTTCAGTTAGTGTTTAGTAAAATAAATTAATAGATAAATAGTTAAATTGGAGTGCCTACTCTTCATCCATATGCCAGTGAATCTCCGTGGGCAGCATCTGTTCATATTTTCAGTTGGAAGTGACCTGCAAGGGAACCATCATTGAGCCTGACTCCCAGCTCCACACAGTACCACCCAAAAATCAGACCATCTCTGTTGCATGCTTTACATGCATCTTGGTGCGTGTCTTACTGCACAGCTCTTTAAAGCATAGGAAAGTCAGAGGTATGTGTGCAGTGGCTGTACCTGTGGAAGGTACTGCTGTGGTATTTTATGGCAGCTATGTCATGGTTGTAGGTAATGGACAAGATAACTGTACTTTTCAAATATGGAAAAGGAATGTTAATTTTTTCAATCAGTATTCTGGTGTTAAACAGCTGTTCAAGGCTCTTTAATCTCAATTCCATGAGCCTTTGGAGCATCAGTTTTTATTTATTATTATAATTATTTTTTGGTCCATACTGCATTTGGAAAGGTACTCTCTTTGCAGTGGAAGGATGGAATCCTACTTAGCAGAACGTATCTGAGCTTTTTCATGTGTAAGTTCTTTTTTTTCCCCCTAAAATTGTAATACCATTTTTGCTACTTCTAAGGACAAAGTATTGGTATGGCAAAGGTAAACTTTAGTGGACAAATGATTCATTCTTAAAATAAAAGTTTGTAATGGAAATGCAGAATGGCTTTGTAAGGTGCACCCCCCTTTGATTCACACTGAGCAATAACAGCCTTTCCCAAGGTGTGAGATGGAAGTCAACCTGCTCTGTTGTGCCTGGTTTTAGGGACTTACACCTCAGCTCCTGAAATCCTCTGTGACTGCGGGGTCAGGTACCCAGAAGTGACTTTTTTTTCTCATCATGAAACAGCCTTCTGATCTGTAGCGGTGGCTGTAGAGCTTTGAAAACAAAACACCGGCATCAGCTATGAAGAAAATGGATCGTTTACTTAAGGTGAAGGTTGCCAATATCTTCTTCTAACAGAGCAGTTATTGCACTTCTGTCTTTATAATGCTATCTACTAAGTTTTCAGTTTTTCATCTCAGATAGAGAAAAACACCACAGATCAGGAGTGGCACAGCAAGGGATGGGTGTCATTTGCAGTGAGAAGTGCGAGTTCATCACAGCTGCCCTCATCTTTGGGGCAGCTGTCTAAGCTCGGCACACAACTGCAGTTTATCATCAAGTTCTCCCAGGAAAAAATATTTTTTCAAAAACCTGCACTAGTGTGTATTACAGTAAGGAAAAAGGAAAGCTGGTACGCGTCTGATAATGACCTTCTTTTGGACACGAATCGGGTACTTCAGAGAACGTTTATCAACGTTTCCGATAAAGCAGTCCTCAAGGCTCGGCTTCGAAGGAGACAGACCGACCGCTCCACCCAGGAGCTGCTCGACGGGCCCGGAGCCTCGCAGCCGCTCCCCGCGTGGAGCGGACCCGACCCGGAGCGAAGCGCCGCCGGGCTCCGGCCGGCCCCGCAGGGCCCCGCCGGAAGGCCGGTCCGCCCCGCGGCCACGCTCACCGAGCGGCTCCCGCCTCGGGCCGGCGGGGGCGGGAGCGCGGAGGTCGGCGGGCGGCAGGAAGCGGTTCCGGGTCGGCGGCGGGAGCCGACATGGAGCCCGTCGGACGCGCGGGGCCTCGCTGAGGGAGCGGCCGAGCAGGGCCGCGCGGCGCCGCGCCGCCATGTCGCTGGGCGAGTACGAGCGGCACTGCGACTCCATCAGCTCCGACTTCGGCAGCGAGTCCTCGGGCCGGGGCGGCTCCCGCGGCGGCGGCGGCCTGCCCGGCGAGCAGGAGGAGCTGCACTACATCCCCATCCGCATCCTGGGCCGCGGCGCCTTCGGAGAGGCCACCCTGTACCGCCGCACCGAGGTAGGCCGGGCCGGCAGCCCTCCGCGCCGCGTCCTCCTCGCGCCGCCCGGCGTTGCGCAGCTCCGTGCCCGCGCCGCCGCCACCGGCCGGGCTCCGAGGGGCTGCCGCTCTCGTACGGCGCCCTGCGGCTGTGGGGGCGGATGTGCGACGTTCCCTTTATTGGACCGGAGCGCGCGCGGTCCATTGAGGCGAAACAAACGTTGCGTCCTCTGCCCGGAAGCCTCGTTCCTTTTCTTAGTGCCCCCGGCTAGGAGAACGGTTGCAGGGTGCCTTTCCCGGTGACACACGGCACAGCTCGGCGCTCGTTGTTGCAAAGAACCTTCGTCTGAAATCTGTAAAGGCAGGAAAGCCTGCCTGCCTTTCCCGAAACTTTTAATTTCCTGCCGTAAAGGCACGTTGCTCTCTTCAGAGTAACGTGTATTTAATTAAAAGGTGTTTTTGTGTTTCAGGATGACTCACTCGTGGTGTGGAAGGAGGTGGACCTGACCCGTCTGTCAGAGAAAGAGCGTCGTGATGCTTTGAATGAAATCGTTATCCTTGCTCTGTTGCAGCATGAGAACATCATTGCATACTACAATCACTTCATGGATAACACCACGCTGCTGATTGAGCTGGAGTACTGTAATGGTGAGAGCCCTCCTCCCTCTTACCACAGCAGGCTGCTGCATTGCTGAGTTACCGTCCTACACAGCCCACAGGGAGCATTGCTGGTGCGTCCTCTGGGGGCAGAGGAACAGAGATGGATTGTGCTGCTTCCTGAAGAAGAGATTAAAAATCCTTCCGTGGTCTCTGCGGACAGTTCAGTGGCAGTTTCTTGAGTGTTGAGAGCAACTGGTGCAACAGAAGAAGTGGCTTATTGATAGTATACGCTTCTAACCTGCCTTCTTTTGTTCTTACAGGAGGACAATAGGAGAAGAGTATGGGGATATTTGGGCCCCTCTGCCAGTACAGAGTGGGGCTGTTTTCAGTCACGTAATCACCAAATAAAGGAGTCTGTTTAGAAGTCAGAGCTTGAAAATCTGTTGGCATGCTGCAATCAGGACTTCTTCCTGCCTTGTGCTGCCAGCTTCTGTGTTTACTGTTAAAAAAAAAAAAAATATATATATATATATATATATATATATATATATATATACAGTCCCAGTGTTGGTGGAGAAAACTTTAAAATTTCATCCAAGAGTAGATCAGATGGGGGCGTTTGCAGCTTGCAGGGTAAACAGCCTGGCTGGGATGGAGAGGAGGAAGGATTTGAGATGAGTGTCTGGGCTACAACTGCTCTTAGACAGCTGGAGATAGTATGTGGCTGGTATTGCTAGAACAGGAGACTGACTGGAGCTGGAGGCTGCTTCCTATGTGGGACAGCTCACCTGGCTACCTGTCTTCTTTGTGTTTAGGGGTTATCAGCTTTGGGGTTTTTTTGGTGGAAGAGACTTACTGTGCACCGCCTTTGATAAAGAGCTTTTCCCAGGATTGTCTGAGGAGGACAGCAAACCTGCACAAAACGTTTCTGCCAAACATCATTGATTAAAGCTGGTTTTGCCTCTCCCAGTTCACTGCTTTTCATTATGCTTGGTGGAGTTCAGTGCAAGGGTAGGGAAATGTGAGCTCCTTGAAGCACAGTTAGCTTTAGGAGTACTGTGAGAGCTCTTATCTGCCCAAAATGTCTGCATGCTTGGAGCCGTTACAAATTTATCAGAGGATTATGGAGAGACAGTGGGTGGTACTGATGTCTGTAGTGTATGTCAGTGATTCTAAACTCTTGCTTTGCTCTGAGACAGTAACAAGGAGATGAGTATGTGGCCTGCCTTACCTGAATATCTATCAGTGGCATAAAAGTAGGGGTGTGAAAAGGAGAAAACCTCATTTACACCTAAGAGGATGATGTTTGCTGAGGGCTGTTAGTTGTTGTACCCACTGCAGTGTGCACTTGTATTTGTTACAATGTCAAGCACAAGATAATTTGTAATTCTTAAAGTAAGGCTGGACTTTTTGCTGCAGGACGCTTCTCAGAACCCAAAAACACAGCAAAAACCCAAAAAGCATAGCTAAATATCCAAAGTCTCTGCTGTTTAATTAGCACCCCCTTTCTGGAGATGTGGTGAATATTAGCCCCACTGTACAAGTGAGGAAACTAACCTGTGCAAAGTTGTGTGTTCAGTGGTACCGTGAGATTTGGATTTATCATGAAAATAAAGCCATTGCATACACCTGAAACAAATTTGGGGAAGAAATATTCTATTAAAAGAGAGAAAACAGAAGAGAGAGTAGAGTCAAAAAGTCAAATGGGATGAGATGGAACAAAAAAAAGAGTAATTTGGTTCTGTTTTGGTATGTGTGCATGGAGTTATTGATCATCTGAATCAGGAACTACTTATCTCCTTGTGCAGGATTTGGGTGATGTGGTACTTGGTGGGCTGCACTTTGGCTCAGAAAAACTGTCAAAAAAAGATGATAAAAATATCAGAAATGAAGAACAGAAAATGCTAAAAACCTCTGTAGTCTGGATTGCAAGGAAGGAGGTTTGTGAGAAGAGGCATTTCAATTTTGGTTAAATTGTGAGTGTGAAGAGTCACTCATGGATCATTTACATGCGTGAACGTAAGGCTGCAAAAGGAAATGTGGTGAGAGAGGTCATAGTGTGACAGAATGAGAGGAAATTAAGCAAAGGGAGTCTTGACTGGAATATCAGAATATTCCTACTGCAGGAGTCTTGTCTCTTCAAGGGGACAGAGCAGCCATTTGTTTTTGGACATCTACAACAGGACAGACTCAGAAAACAAACAGCAGGAAGCTGTCTTGCACTACACCCAGGAGTACAGAACGGGGCCTGGTGTTCTGTTACTATTAGGATTTAAGATACAATAATTGGGAAATGGAATAGCAAGAAGATACGCTCAGAGGTTTGGTATTTGCTGGTAGGATGCTAATCTGGCAGAGTCTGCTGCCCTCAGCACTCCACGTGATTTCTTTCAGTGCTCCTTTCAGTCTGTGAGTTGCCTTGGAGAGGCTGCATTTGCTGCTTTCAGGCTCCTGTTGGTTGGGCTGCTGTTGTCAACAGTTTGTGAATCCTTCATCAATGTATTTGACATCTCAGGTGGAGAGGCAGCTCAGATCAAGTGGGGAAAGGCAGTAATTGGTGCTTTCAGAGACTTCTGTGCTTTACAGTGCTGGTGGGGTTTTTTTTGGTGTTTTGTTTGTTTTAAAATACATATATACTCTGCTGAAAACATAAGACTTAATCTCACATGATTTGGTGTACAGGTTAAATGTTTGCATATGCCAAGAAGCTAGGGAAGTTCTTAGATGGAAAAGGTTAATTCTGTGTGTGCCTGACTGGTGTAAGTGGAGAGCATGGAGAGGGCTGGTGTGATTCACTCGGTCTTTAGAGGCATTTGAGCACTCGCAGCAGTAAGGTAGGAGAGTAACTGCTGTCATTAACTAAGATGATCCTCTCTCTCTCTCTCACTCATATTGCAGGAGGGAACCTCTACGATAAGATTCTGCGTCAGAAGGACAAGTTGTTTGAAGAAGAGGTAATCTGGACTGGTTTCGGGAGCAGTGGTGCTAGATTTGTGTTCTGGAGCTTTGTTTATGCTACTTTTTTTTTCCTCCATATCACTGATGGGAATTTTTTTTTGTAAATCTGGGGGTTGACATCCTTCCTCTTCTATTGAATACTGCAGACATTTAGGCACGATCAGAAACTTTATTTTCCTTCTTGGGCATCTCTAGACAATATAAGCTTCCTAGTGAGGAATAATGAAAGAGTGCACTCAGTTGGCTTTTGTCATCCCATCATCTTGGCTAAAAATTGACTTCAAAATCTTTCTTCATAGCTGGTACTCAGTTTGCTTCTTAACCATTTTCTAAGCTCTTTTCTGAGTAATTATTCTGAAGCTATCTCACCGTGGACTTTTTCTTTAAAACATATATTCTGCTGTTTCTACCTCATGTTGAGATGATGGTTATACTTATTTCCCTTACATAATACATTTCAGGGCCTTCTGACTCATGGTGAATATTGAATGATCACAGTTAAATTCTAGGAAGTTCAGTTGTAGATCTTTTCTATCTTGTCATTAACTGTCTTTGCTAATTCTTTTAACTCATTGAATTCTGTGTTGCCCGTCAGGACTGGCACTGTGAATGGCACTAGAAAATTGAGAGATTTCCAAAACAGGAAATCCTGAAGGTAGTGATACATTTTCATATTCCTGAGAGAGGAATGAGCGTGGTCAAGCCTTCTTGCTGTGCCTCTCTGTGTCAGGGATGCCAAGTTTTTTTTTTTATTTTATGGGTCTTTTGGGGGTTTCTGCTTAAGCCTCACGTAAGACTTTTATTCCTACCTTACAGATGGTGCTTTGGTATCTCTTCCAAATTGTATCAGCTGTGAGCTGCATTCATCGAGCAGGAATTCTTCACAGGTATGTGCTGCATGGCATACAGCTGAGGTAACGAGTGCACTTTGTGGGTGTGAGTGCAGAACTCCTTTGAGTAACCTCTGCTCTTGCGTTTAAAGGAAGCCATAAGATTCTCTGTTCAAAACGTAGCTGGGCTGCCTAGATGTTAAATATCACTTCTGTAAGGATTTTTTTGTTGGACTAGAAATGGTGTTCTAAGAAACGTGACAGAAATTTTGTATGAAAATAGAGCAGCTCTCTTTGCTGCACCTTTGAGAACAAAGAGTTAATCCATGTAGGAAAGGAGCAAATTGGTCCTTTACTGCCACAGCACATAAATGATGTTTGCTGAAGTGGATAGGAAGAATAATTAGTTAGTACTGGCCAAGGGGACTTCACAACTGCTGGACAAATAGTAGCTTCAGACCAATATGTGCATCCTTACCTGTCTAATTCCTGGAAGCTGACAGCAATGGAGACTGTGTTGGGGCTATGCTATGATGTCACTGAGATGAAGATTTGTCCCAGATTTGGCTAAATACCATGTAATCAGTCTGTTATTTAAGGAAGTTAGCAGGTGGTCGTGATTTAGACATTGACTCTAAGATTTTAATGTGAAGCTAAGCTATCTTTTTTCTGATGCTTTGGCTGTTTGGGAGGGGTAAATTTCATTGCTTACGTGTGCTTAAGAGTGCCCAGTGTGTGGGCAGAGTGAGGAGGTGGTGACGTTCTGGTGAGCACTGCCTACACAGACAGTCATTCTCAGCAAGGTTGGCTCGTGTGATGCACAGTGTCCTTCTATAACAAGCAGAGCTGTGTGAGGGTGCTCATATCTTTGAGACAGCATCCTGGCTGCTGGCAGTCTGAATCTCTGGTTAATCAGCTAGTCTTTGTAATGAACAGTTAATAGCTTATACTCCACAAAGCGGTCCCTAAGTTTTTGACCTGAAGCAGATGTTGTGTCTGTGCTGCTTTGCTGTAATGCCCTGCTTTCTGGTGCCCATCTTTGCAGATGGGGAATGTGTGGCCCCACGTCCATCCATAGCAATGAATTGAACAGTTATTTAAATGTTTGCAGTGATTTCCTTCTGCTGCAGACATTGTCAGAGTGACCCAGGACTTTGCGATGCCCCAAGGGGACGAAAGCAAAGTGCTGCTTTACTTGACATTGTCCTGATCTACACTGGGAAGCTCTTCATGGTATGTTAGGGAAAGGGAATGTTACAAAGTGTTGGCTGTGGGAAGCGTATTGTGCTGTGGGAGCTTCCTCTGTATCAACAGCATTTTGTATTGATCTGTGCTTCTACGTAACTCCTTCAGTCTGGAACAAAATACTTGCAGTGAGGCTTCGAGTTATGCATTTTGTTGGCCATCAGCCTTTTGCTCTTTGGGGTCTGGTATGTCCTGTTATAATTTGGACTTGTTCCTGAGGTGTAAGGTAGAGGGATGTTATGCTCACATTCTGGAGTAGCATCTGTTTTGCACCGTGTTTATATTTGCATGCATACACATTCATGCATTTTCTTAGCAAGCTCAGAGACATGGTTTGGATCTGCTCATAAAAACAGGGAAAATAAGACTTGTTCAGTGACCTTCAGCTGAGAAGAGATTGAGAGAGGTAAAAGAGAACCATCTTTGCCCTGTGGCCTTTACAGAGGTTTTTGGAGCCTGATCTTTTTAGACTGTGCTGTGGTTTTGAGGGCATATGATAAAATATGGCTAACTGCTGTTACAGCCCTGGTACCTGGGCTCAGACTGGCTTTGGAAGAGCTGTTTGTGTGAGAGTTTGCTCTTAGAGTAGCAGTTACTTTATGGGGATGGGGGGTGTGGTAGTGTGTGGGAGACTGTGAAATCTGGAAGTATATTTCAGCCACGTTTCTCTTGTTTCTTCTAGAGATATAAAGACATTAAATATCTTTCTAACCAAAGCAAACCTGATTAAACTGGGAGACTATGGGTTGGCAAAGAAGCTGAACTCTGAGTACTCTATGGCTGAGACTGTGAGTATATGCTTTCTTTTGTGCAGAACGGAGGGTTGGAGTTTGTTTTTTCTTGTTTATTTTTCCATTTCAGCTCTGCATGCTTTGTAGAAGATCAGGAATACTGAATTTATTTTCTGTGTTTTTCCTTCCTGTCTCCACCTAACCTATCTCACTGACATTGGTGTATTTGCTGATGTGTTGCAGCCTTCAGTTATCCTTGCTCCCAGGTTATCTTTCTGAGGTTTAAACTAAAGATAGGCGACACTGTGGGCATGGAATTGTACCAGAGCCAGCATAACTACATTGGAGGGCACTGTTCTTTCCCTAGTACCTTGGCACCGTGCTTCCAAAGGTGAATCTACGTAACATGGAGGTGTAGCTATCTGAGGGCACGGAGACAGCACAGTCACAGCAATATTTCTAGCTCTCTCCCTCTTGGCTAGTTAAACCCAGTTCAGCAAGTTAAGTTAACCTGGTCATGCTGCTCTGCTAGCAGAACTATTTTGGCTCAGCTGTGCCTGAGATAGCTTGGATCTGTTTCCCTGACACTGCACTGTGCCATAGATATGCCTCTTGTCTCTTTAATATTTAGACCCTGAACTGAATTACAAAGAAGCAAGAAAGGTGCTTCTTAAGGTAGATGTAAAGTTTATTGGTAATGCTCTTGGTGGGTGGGAAAGCTTGCAGAACAAAGTAATTGTACCAGAAGGCTGTCAAATTTGGCTGTGTTCCAGACCCTGCCAGAAAGCAGTTTCACAGCCATAGTTATGAAACAGGACAAGCTGTATTGCAGGCACCTGAAAGGCTCAACTTAGATTTCCCAGCTCTGTTAATTTCTGTGGTTGCGCACTAGAGTTGGAAAGGGAGACAACGTCTGGATATCTCCTATCTGCTAAAGCCTTCATTGCAGGTTAGGATGCAAGCCAACCTGCACATCCCCTTACCAGGTCTTACTATTACATCTATGTAAGCTATTGGTGTTCTGTTAAGATGTGCAGTTACCTGCCAACTTCCTTCCAGAACATGAGCACTGTTGTGCAGTTGTACAGCAAGCGGGAACTCAAGGCTGCTGCATAAAGCCCTTGCTAAGCTGGGCTGTAGCAAAACCATTTGTTTTGTCACATTTTTCATGGCTTACTGACTTTCAGAGAAACTGCAGTCTATGCTATGACTTCTCGTTTATTATTGTTGCCTGTGTTGGATATATTCATCCATGCAACAGCTTTTTTATCCTCCATCCTTTTTTTGACTTACAAAAATCCTTTAGTTAAATATTTTCAACCATCTTTCTTTTGTGTTTGCTGGCTGTGCTCCAGGCCAGCTGTCCAATTTGTGGTCTAATGACTAGTGGCAGTCTGGAAGTTGTTGTAAAATGAGTGCAAACTGTATTATTGTTAATATTTTTCATCATAAAGTTTAGAATTGTAGCAGTCAAATTATGAATTTGTAAAATAGGTACAGCTTGCTTATTAAGTGCTTGTTTCTTCATTCATTACTCTTCCTCCCAATTAGCAAGGAACATATAGAAAAATATGCCTTACATTATCCTTTGCCTGAAAAAGATGTAGTGTCCTAGATCTTCTTGTGATATTCCATCTGGCTGAGGCTCTAAGCCTTCCTGTGGTTAGGGCTTGTGCGGCTCTGTAGCTGTCATGCTGTGTAAAAGGAAATGGAAGGTAGATGATGGTGCACCAAATACCTAACAAGCACTTTCAGAATCTACCAGAGTCTAATGAAAGACAGCCTTTGTAGTCCATGGAGTTTTGTTGAGAGAGTTGAAAGGACAGCTATAAATATTTCCCTTTTTTCTTAAATCTTGTCTTTTTGTACTATTTCAGTACCTGGTCGCTGGCTAGGAAATGATCTGAGTTCATGGAAGTACAATTCTTACAGCTTTTAACCTGCTCTTTGTGCATCTCCTTTTTGTGACTTTGAGCTTTACCACTATTTCTGTTACAGCTGGAAGGGCTTCTCTATTTAAGTGCTGAGTTCTTTCTTGG